>NC_044306.2:65741989-66366989 GCF_007474595.2 Lynx canadensis
ATCATCTGTGTCATCTTGGGTGAGGCGCAATTTCTTACAACATTAAATAGTATAGTGATCATAAAAGAAAAATGGTTAAAGAGGACTTCTTAAAAATTTTGAAATTTCAGACGGCATTTAAAGAAAAATGAAGCACATGTTGGAAGACCATGTTTGCAACAATTTTTGGATAAAAACATATCTAAAATGTATAAAGGGCACTTTAAATTCAATAATAAAAAGACAACTCAAGTTTGAAAATATCAAAGTTTCAACAGACATTCACCAAAGACGGTATGTATTATTACTACAAACCACAACAGTGGTTAAAATTTAAAAGAAAAAGAGGCAATAGTAAAGATGCAAGGATTGCCAAAATATGGAGCAATTGGATCTCACTCCCATGATGTCCTGAGATTGTGAAATGGCAAAACTTTTAAAGTTAAAAATAGCATATTCTTTGACTCAGGAATGAAAAGAAAAGAAAGCATAAGCATGCACTCTACAGGAGACTTCTATGAGGATAAATACAGAAGCCTCATTCCTAATAACCAAAAGATCTGAAGCAAAAGATTTTTTCAGGAGAATAAATAACTGTAATGTAGTATAGTCATACATGCATATGCTACTACAATAGCTATTATGCTCAGCTAAGAAGTCAAATACATATTGTATGATTCTATTTGTATAAATTTGAGAGGGGGAAAATCATTGAACTGTACATTTGAGATTGACTTACTTTTGTGTATGAATTATAAGTCAACTTACATAAAAGGAAGAGGAAAATAGGATATGGTGACGGGTAGAAATTTACTGAAAATATTAAGTGCTGTACTTTGGCAAAGTATTACAATTTAATTTTTTCCAATTGTATTGAGATATAATTGGCATACATCACTGCATCACTCTACAAGTTTAAGGCATGCAGCATGATGCCTTGATTTACGTATGTAGTGAAATGATTACTACTGAGCTAACATCCACATTCTCATAGGTACAATTAAAAAAAAAGAAAACAAAATTCCTTATGGTGAGAACCCTTAGGATTCACTATCTTAACTTTACTATATATCACAGAATGTTGGCTATATTTATTATGTTATATGTTGTATCCCTGGTACTTATTAACAACTCGAAGTTTGTACTATTAGACTACCTTCCTCCAATTGCCCATCCTCCCATCCTTCAGACCTGGTAACCATACTTTTATTTCTCCTATGAGTTCTTTGTTTGTTTGTTTGTTTGTTTCATTTTCTTTTTAGATCAGAGATCATACAGTATTTGTCTTTCTTATGACTTACTTAACTTAGTATAATGCTTTTAAGGTTCATCTATGGTAGAATCTCCTTGTTTTGTTTTGTTTTTAATAGCTTATTTTCCAGTGTGTGTGTGTGTGTGGTGTGTGTGTGTGTGTGTGTCTGTGTGATGTGTGTGTGTGTGTGTGTATCTCATAACTTTATCCATTCATCCATCAGTGGACATTTAGGTTGCTTTTATGTCTTGGCTGTTATACATGATAATACTGCTTAGAATTTCTGGGTGCAGATTTCTTTATATATTTTGGATACTAAGTTAGTGTTTTTTTCCTTTGGATATACTTCTAGAAATCGAATTGTTGGATCATATGGTAGTTTTATTTTTGATTTTTTGAGGGTCTTATATAATTTTTTCTGTAGTGGCTGTACTAGTTTACAATCCTACTAACAATACACAAGGGTTCCATTTTCTCCACATCTACACCAGTATTTGTCATAAATATAGATATGTATCTATTATAGTTTAGGAGATTATTTGTATATTATTATATATTTAGGATATCTATATTATATATCTAGGATCTATATTATATATTAGGATATATATGTATGTGTATATATATTATATATATATATATATATGGCCACATACAAATGCTTTATCAGAAATGTCATTTGCAAATAGCTTGTCTCAATCAGTAGGTTGTCTTTCAGTTTTGTTGATGGTTTCCTTTGCTGTGTAGAAGCCTTTAACTTTAATGTCGTCTCAATAGTTTATTTTGCTTTTGTTTCCTTGCCTCAGGAGACGCATCTAGAGAAGTGCCGCTATGGCCAATGTCAGACAATTACTGCCTGTGCTCTATTTTTTATGGTTTCTGGTCTCACATTTAGGCCTTTAATCCATTTTGAGTGAATTTTTGTGTATGGTGTGAAAAAGGGTTATGGTTTCATTCTTTTGCATGTAGCTGTCCAGTTTTCCCAACACCGTTTATTGAAGAGACTGTCTTTTATCCATTGCTTATTCTTGCCACTTTGATAGAAGATTAACTGACCATATAATCATGGGTTTATTTCTGAGCTTTCTATTCTAGTTCATTGTTCTATATGCCTATTTTTGTGCCAGCACCATACTGTTCTGATTATTACAGCTTTGTAGTATTTTTTGATGTCTGGGATTGTGATATTTCCAGTTTTGTTATTCTTTTTCAAGATTTCTTTTGCTTTTTGGAGTCTCCAGTGGTTTCATACAAATTTTAGAATTTTCTGTTCTAGTTCCATGAAAAATATAGAACGGTTGGTATTTTGGTAGGGGTTGCATTAAATCTGTGAATTGTTTTCGTTAGTATGAACATTTTAAGAATATTTGCTCTTCCAATCCATGAGCATGGAATGTGTTTTCATTTGTATCATCCGTAGTTTCTTTCATCAGTGTTTTATAGTTTTTAGAGTATGAAAGACTTTTAGATGTCTTTCATCTCTTTGGTTCAGTTTATTCCTAGGTAGTTAATTATTTTTGATGCAATTGTAAATGAGATTGGTTTCTTAATTTCTTTTTCTGCTATTTCATTATTAGTGTATATAAATGCAATGGATTTCTGTATATTGATGTCATATCCTGTGATTTTACTGATTTCATTTATTAGTGCTAATAGTTTTTTGGTGGAGTCTTCAGGGTTTTCTATGTATAGTATCATGTGACCTGCAAATAGTGAAAGTTTTACACTTCCTTACCAACTTGGATGCCTTTTATTTTTTCTTTTGTTGTCAGTTTGCTGTAGCTAGGACTTCCAGTCCTATGTTGAATAAAATGATGAGAGTGGACACTGTTATGTTACTCCCAATTTAGAAGAAAGCTTTCAGTTTTTCGCCATTGATTATGTATGTTTGTGAATTTTCCACATTTCTTCTTGTTATTGATTTCTTCTTTCATGCTGTTGTGGTCAGAGAAGACACTCAGTATGATTCAATCTCTTGAATTTGCTAAGACTTTGTTTTGTGGCCTAACACATGATCTGTTCTAGAAAACATTTCATATGTACTTGTGAAGAATGTTTATTTTGCTGTTGTTTGATAGCATATTTTGTATATGTCCATTTGGGCTATAGTGTTGTTCAATTCCACGGTTTTATTATTGATTCTCTGTCTAGATGATATATCCATTGTTGAGAATGGGATTTTAAAGTCTGCAATTATTTTTGTATTACTGTTTATTTATCCTTTTAACTGCATTAGTTTTTTGTTTTATATATTTAGGTAGTCCAAGGTTGCATAAATACTTAAAATTATTATATCATCTTCATGTTTGAACCTCTTTATTATTATATAATGATATTCCTTGTGTCTTTTTACCCTTTTTAAACTCATTTTGTCTGATATAAATATAGCTACCTTTGCTTTTTTGGTCACTATTTGCTTGAAATGGATTTTCTATCCCTTCAATTTCAGTCTATGTATGTCTTTAAGGTTAAAGTGAATCTCTTATAGGCAGCATGTTGTTGGATCTTGGCTTTTAAACTGTTAAGTTATTCCAAGTCTTTTAATTGGAGAATTTAGTCCATTTACATTTAAAGTAACTATTGATAGGTAAGGACTTACTCCTGTCATTTTGATAATTTTTTTCTGTTTGTTTATAGATATGTTATTCCTTGTTTCTTATCCTAATGTCTTTGTTGTGTGTGTGCTGATGTCTTTTGGTATCAGTATGCTTTGACTTCTTTATTATATTCTTTTGTGTAATTACCACAGGATTTTCCCTTATGGTTACAATAAGGTATGCATAAAATATCTCAAACTTATAAACCTATTTTAAACTGACAACAACTTAACTTCAGTAGAATTTGTAAACTTAGACCATAATTTCTCTTCCCCTTCACATTTTGGGTTATTACTATTACAGTTTAAATATTTTTATATTGCATAACTAGTACTAGATTGTTATAGTTATGGTTATTTTATGCATTTTTTAAAGTTTTAAACTAGAGTTGTAAGTCAATTATGAACAGCTGTTACCATATTGCAGAGTGTAACAATGACTATATTTACCATTACCAGTGAGATTTACATTGCCTTTTTGTTGTTGTTGTTTTTTATTTTAATCACCTGGTACTCATTAGTATAAGTGCACTGCTTAATCCTGATCACCTATTTTAACCAACTTCCCACCCACCTCTCCTCTGGTAACCATCAGTTTGTTCTCTATAGTTAAGAGTCTGTTTCTTGTTTTTTTTCTCTCTTTCCCTTTGCCCATTTGTTTTGTTTGTTAAATTCCACATATGAGTGAAATACTATGGTACTTGTCTCTGACTGACTCATTTCACTAAGCATTATACTCTGTAGCTCCATTCATGTTGCAAATGGCAAAAGTCCTTTTTTATGGCTGAATAATATCCCATTGTGTATAAGAAGAGACTTCTTTTTTTTTTTAAATGTTTTCATGCTTATTTATTTTTGAGAGAAAGAGAGACAGCATTAGTGGGAGAGGGGCAGAGAGAGAGGGAGACACAGAATCTGAAGCAGGCTCCAGAATCTGAGCTGTCAGCACAGCTGACAGCCCCACGTTGGACTCAAACTCATGAACCACGAGATCATGACCTGAGCCAAAGTCAGACACTTAACTGACTGAGCCACCCAGGTGCCCCAAGAGACTTCTTCTTTATACATTCAACTGATGGACACTTGGGCTGTTTCCATATCATGGCTATTACAAATAATGCTTCAAAAAACATAAGGAGAATTTATTCCTTTGAATTTTTTCTTTATTCTTTGGGTAAATACCCAGTAGTGCAAAGGCTGGATCGTAGAATAGTTCCATTTTTAATTTTTTTTAAGAAACTCCGTATTGTTTTCCAGGGTGGCTGCACCAGTTTGCATTCCCACCAACTACTTCTTTATGTTTCTATGATGTTAATTAGTGTTCTTTTACTTCCACTCAAAGAGCTCCCTTTAACATTTTTTGTAAGTGTGGTCTGGTAGCAATAAACTACTTCAGCTGTTGTTCAGGGAAGTACTTATCCCTCCTTTGTTTCTGAAGGACAGTTTCACCAGGTTATAGTTGCCAATTATTTTCTTTCAATATTTTGAATAGGTCATCCCATTCTCTGTTGACCTGAAAAATTTCTGCTCAGAAATCCACTCATTGTCTTATGGAGTTCCCTTGTATGAAACATCTGTTCTCTTGCTGCTCTTAAAATGTTTTCTTTGTTTTGATTTTTTGATAATTTAATATAATGTGTGTTAATGCAGTTTTGTGTTTGATCTTTTTGGCAGTTTTTTGAGTTTCGTGGATCTGAGTATCCATTTAATTTCTTAGGTTTGGGAGTTTTAGGCTTATTGCTTTAAATATACTTTCTCTACATTTCTCTTTCTCTTCTCCTTCTGGAATATTTATAATGCAGGTATTTTTTTTCATTGTGTTCCATAATTCCTATAGGCATTTTTCACTCTTTTTTCATTCTGTTTTCTTTTTGCTTCTCTAGGGAATTTCCAATGTCCTGTTCTCCAGATTGCCAAGATCTTTTGCATGGCTGAGTTTACTTTTGAAACTCTTTTAAAATCTTTAGTTCAGTTGTATTTTTCAGCTCTAGAATTTCTGTCTGTTTGTTTTCTTAATTCTTTTTAACGTTTTATTTTATTTTTTGAGACAGAGAGAGACAGAGCACGAGCAGAGAAGGGGCAGAGACAGAGGGAAACACAGAATCGGAAGCAGGCTATAGGCTCTGAGCTGTCAGCACAGAGCCTGATGTGGGGTTTGAACCTATGAACGCGAGATCATGACCTGAGCCAAAGTAGGATGCTCAACCAAGTGAGCCACCCAAGTGCCCCTGTTTGTTTGTTTTCTGATGGTTGCTATTTCCTTGTTGAACTTCTTATTTTGTTCATACATTGCTTTCCTATTTTCATTTAGTTAATTTTATTTTTTTGTAGTTAACTACATGTCCTTAAAGAAATTCTGAATTATTTGTCTGTATGTTCATAGATCTGTATTCCTTTAGGGACAGTTATTGGAACTTTATTAGTTGTCTTTGGTGGTATCATATTTACCTGATTTTTCATGATCCTTAATTTCTTACATTGGTATCTGCTCATTTGAGCACTTGGGCTCCTCTTCCAGACATTACATTTTTGCTTTGGCAAAGACAGTTCTCCACCAGTCAGTTCAGTTGGGTTTCAGGTATATCTTCTGGCAGTGTCCTTGGGCAGGTGGCATCTGCTACTAGGGTCTATTTTGAAAAAGGAAATTGTTCAAGCTCTGAGGAAGGGAGTGGGGAGTATCCCTCTGATGAGAACAGTTAGATAGGATTTATGGCCTGGTTCCCTGTCCAAATGTGGCTGTAGGTTGTGCTCCACATTTGCCTAGATTCTCTGGTCAGGCTTACTCTGTGGTCAAGTCTAGGTACTATATGCAGTAGTAGCTGGGACTAAGAATTAAGCTTCCCTGCTCTGGTAGGGTAGCAGGATGAGACCCAGGGCCTGTACAGCTCACTGTTTGTGGGCCCAAATTAGGCTCAAGTATGTACTGAATGTCAGGTGAGACCACCAGTTTTGTTTGCATATGGGGGAAGGCATGGCCTGTGCTCTCTGTTTAAGTGCCACTGTGCTCAGCATTGTTGAATAGGTTATGCAGTTTCCGGTGTGCTTTGGTTAGATTCCTGGTCAGACAGACTGTATTCAGTGATTAGCAGGTCTACAAATTAGATTCCCGGCTCTAATGCAGAAGGAAGCAACTCTAAAGATGGTAAAGTTCTTTGTTGTCTTAACTTGAGCTGACCCATACCCAAAGTTCCCTGACCAATAAGGGCCATTGACTTTGCTTTGCAAACTATCAGTTCTTTTTGCCTCCTTCCAGCTCAAGTGCTGTCAGGGGCTGACATCTTCTAGGAGTTGTCTCCAGCCGTTCTGGTAAGATGGCGCTGGAAGACCCTCCCCATAGTGAGTGGGACTGAAATTTGTCTCCTTGCTTTTGGCAGAAGAGGTCATTCCAGGGTACTGTGAATCAATCCTCCTGCCTGTGCATAGCACAAGAATGTTTTGGGCCCAGTACTAGCTTTGCTTTGGAGTTAGTCATTTCTGTCCACCTGCCTCTCAGGTCAAGTGCCACTGGACTGAACTGCTTCTAGCTGTTGCCAGCATTTCTGGTCAGATGGGACTAGAAGATACTTTCCACAGTGGAGAGGGCTGTGATTCAACTGCTTTCCTGGGCTTGGGCAAACCTAGTTCTAGGGTTGGCAAAACTCCTTGTCTGAGGATCAGAATCAGACAGCTTTGTATCCCACTGTGTTCCCTGGTCAGAGTGTGCCTCTGACTTGGTTCTACAGATGAGTAAATCTGCTTGGGTGTTGCAGGTATAAACTTGGTCTGCCAAGATGCACGTGCTGGTTGTTGCAAGTTCCTCCTCCCCACTTACTCATCACAGTCAGATTCTCAGTGGTTGAGCAGACTCCCCTGCAGTCCCCATGGTGTGAGATAATACAAAGTGACCCACAATGTTGGGTGGTATTGGTTGTCCCCCTGTGTTCTCTTTTACCCTGGGAGGAACTGGAGACTCAGGGGAGACATCTCCACATGGGCCTGCAGTGGCCTAAGGGAGGGAAATGTGGCCAATGTAGTTTATTCTCTTAATTTCCTAACACAGTGTGTCTTGGTCTTTGTGGTGTAGGAGACACTTCATCCGTATCTCCATGTTCTAGGATTCTCTCAGTGATCTCTTGTTCTTAGCTTATTGTTAGTTGTTCTTTTTATGAAGAGGAGTGGAGTCAAGAACAAACTGTGTCACCATCTTGGTGACAATGTCATTAAATTTTACATCTTTAAAAGTTATTATTGCTATCCTCTTAACTAAATTATTGAAGTCAATCATTATGCTGGACAATTTGCAACTTACAAATATTTTTTGGATACTATTTTTGAGAATCGTACTTGGGTGTGCCTCCTCTCCCTAGGATGAATGATGGAAGAAGGGAGGTCAGGACAAAATGAAGTAGTGTTCTTTCTCATATGTCTGATACTATTTGTGAACAAATAAAGTATCTAGAGGTCCTCAGAATACTTTGGATAACTTTCATGTTTAAGATTACTAGTGCTTTCCAAGTTCCTTTGAGGTCATAACTGTCATGTTATAAAAATACTATTGAATATTTAAATGATTTTCTAACCTCTTTAAAGGATTTTGCTTTCAGGCACTTGGGTGGTTCAGTTAAGCATCTAACCCTTGATTTCAGCTCAGGTCATGATCTCAGGGTCATGAGGTCAAGCCCCACTTTGGACTCTGTGCTGGGTGTGGTGCCTGCTTAAGATTCTGTCTCTCCCCCACAGCCCCCTCCCCTGCTTATGGTCTCTCTCTCTCTCTCAAATAAATAAATAGATAAATAAATAAAGGATTTTGCTTTAAGTTGCATGTAGTGATTATTATTAGCAATATTTTTTACCTCTATCTTTAATATCCTATCCTGTTCCCTACCCTGTCTTTTATACCTGCTTTTTCTTTTATGCCTCTCTTCAATCTTCTAGAATGTTTGATGCTGGTATGGACAGAAAGTGTTAAGGAGAAGGACAAACATCTTTTTAAAGTATTATAATATTCAATCAAGATGGGATGATGTAGCTTGAACTATGGTTTGACAGTGAATATAGGGATATATTTTGGATATAAAGATTACTGAACATAGGATGGGTCAGTTTCTCAAAAAGAAATCTTGGATTTATAGAATGCAGAACTGAATAGATAGTGGTGATAGTCAAGAAGAGCAAGTTGTTTTTTTTTAAGATCATAAGATTTTTAGGTCAAGAGATATTTAATATATTAAATGTGAAATTACCACAAGGATATGTCAGGTGGGAATTTTATAGAGAGTATGGTACTATCAAGTAGAAGGCTAAAATTTAGAAGTCATCTATGAGAAAAACATGAAAGTTTGGGAAGATTATTAAAACAAAAAAAGAAGAGATCCCCAAGTAAACCTAGAGAAAATCTAATATTTAGTGTCAGAAGAGATAAAAGTACTAAAAGGAGAGTTTTAATTAAATCAGGAGGAAAATATTTCAAGAAACTATTTTAAATAAATTTAAAAAATATATCCATTGACTTGAGTAGTATGAAAAATCATTAATATCAAGAACTGTTATAGTAGAATTTTAGGGATCCTCCAAACACAGATCTCAGATGAACTCAAGAAAAGGTATGAAATTGTAGGTTAAATTTTTTAAATTATTAGGATGTGCATGCTATTTTTTCATCCTTCTGCATCATAAGCAGAAGCGAGAAGACAATTAATGTGTATTTTAGTTGCAAGGGTGACTCACTGTTAGCAGTGGACACTCCTATGAAACCCACTTACAACATGGCAACAGCTACAAACTAGTCTCAATGATTTGACCATGACCATGTCATTCTTTGACATATTCTTATTCTTCCTGGAAATGTTACTTTTTTTAAGTTTATTTATGAGAGGGAGAGGGAGAGGGTGAGGGAGAGAGAGAGAGAGACAGAGAGAGAGAGAGAGAGAGAGAGAGAGAGAGAGAGAGAGAGAAACACACGGAGGAGGGACAGAGACAGGGGGAGAGAGAGAATCCAAGCAGGCTCTGCACTCTGTGCTGAGTCTCACACAGGGTTTGATCTCATGATTGTGAGATCACACACTGAACCAAAATCAATAGTCAGATGTTTGACTGCGCCACCCAGGCACCCCTGGAAATGTTGTTTTGACTCCATGTGTCAGTGTCTCCTTCCACTCTTGCTTTTGATTTTACATCAATAGATATCTTCTAAGAAAAATATCTGTGAGTTTATCATTAAATTTTAATTCTTTCAAGAGAATTATAATACATTTTCCCATTTTTCTAATTTGTTAACTGAGGGATTTGGTAAAGTATTAATTCTCTGAGAAATGCCAGAAATGAATTCTTGCATGAAAACACTAATCAAGTGTAGTTTGTGGAAGAATAAATCACTACAGATGAATACATCAAGGAACTGACAAGCTCAATTATTGGATGTATCAACCAATGTGATACTAAAGACACTCAAGAAGATAGCAGGATTAAAGGTAAAAGGCAGACTGAGATAGGTATCAGTGGTTCAGTGAATGATATAATGACTGTAGCATCTGTAACTGAAAGAAATGTGAAAGCATAGTACTCAAATTATGTTAGTCTCATGGATCATGTCTTATTATTATTATTTTTTTATTTTTATTTTTAATGATAACAAGGATGAGGTAGTAATGGTCTGGAATGCTAGTATTATTCTACATTGTTTGCATGTTGATATTATGTTTTAGGAACTGTGTTATGAAATGTACATAGATTACTTCATTTAGATTCCCAAGGTCAACAAATTCTGAAATGTGAGTATTTGGATTAATACCCCAGTAGACTGAAGAAGAATCTGTGTGCATAGTCATTATAGATACTGCTTGAATAAGCATCAGTGGGAAAGCTTGAAATATATTTGAGAGGCCTGGAAAATAAAAAGATATTCTTTTTTAAAATAGAGCTAGTCTTTAGTTAATGAATAGAAGTAGAGAGAGAGAAAATTCCCTGACATAATGGACTTGGCAGATGATGGTAAGAAATGGCTGTGGAGGGCAGAGTTGGAAGAAAAGAAAGGATGATAGATTGTGCTTAAGAACATGCAAAGCCACTTGGGAACAATAGAAAGATAAAGAATGGGATATAGGGGCGCCTGGGTGACTCTGTCAGTTAAACATCCGACTCTTGGTTTCAGCTGGGTGTGATCCCATCATTCATGAGATAGAGTCCTGCATTGGGCTCTCCACTGAGAGCATGGAGCCTGCTTGGGATTCCTCTTCTCCCTCTCTCTCCGCCCCTCCTCTGTTCTCTCTGTCTCTCAAAATAAATAAGCATTTTTGGAAAAAAAGAAATACTTTAAGAAAGAAGAATGGAATATAAAGCATTCTAAATTTTGAGTGTCAATTATTGAAAACAAGGATACATGCTATATTGGATTTAGTTTAATATTAGCAATTTCTTTAAGGAGATTGGACATTGGATATAAAGGCCAGGGATGTCTCACAGGGGTTGAATATTGAGAAGGAACGAATTCAAGGCTGAATCTTTTGTTTACTTTGTGTGTGATAGGGACAGTCCCAGTGGTTCATTTGTCTGCACCCCAGTAGCTCAGGCTGGTAGTGGCATCTGTTTATGAGAGGTACCGGAAATAATATTTTATAGAATATAAGAGCAAGAGAGTAGCAAATCTAAAACCCTCTTCACCACGATAAACCACATTACCTGAATGTAAGAGAACATTTTATCTGAATATAAAGCCAAGATAAAACAAAAATCAAAATTTGTTATTTTATATGTTTTTGTTTTAATTTTTTAAATGTTTATTTTTGAGAGAGAGAGAAAGAGAGAGAGAGAGAGAGAGAGAGCATAAGCAGGGGAGGGGCAGAGGAGGGAGACACAGAATCCAAAGCAGGCTCCAGACTCTGAGCTTGAACCCATGAACCGTGAGATCAAGACCTGAGCTGAAGTCAGACGCGTAACTGACTGAGCCACCCAGGCACCCCTGTTATTTTATATCTTATATCATTTTTAAAAAAATCTTTCTGTCAGTTGTCAAAGAGATATCTACTCAATTCTGATGATGTGTCCAGATTATGATTAAAGATGAAGACATTATGGTGAACAAACTAGACATAGTCACAGGGTTTAGGATCTCAAGGCACATTTAATTTAGTATGGGGGGCAGGAGACAGCCACTCATCAAATACTCGTACAAATGAATGTGTAGTTAAAAACTGACATACATACATATTCAGTGGAAAGGAACATGAATCTACAAGAGCCTATAATGAACATGAATCTACCGGAGCAACAATAAGAAAAGGATTAGCCTGGGGGAATAATAAAAGCATCCCTGAGAAAGTTTTGTTTCTAGTGAGATCTGAAGAATTGAGAATTGTTAATTATGTAGAAGTGGCTGGGGGAGGTCATGGAACAGTGTGCCAAGCAAAGGGCAGAGATTATGCAAAACTCCTGGAAGGGGAGGACACATGACATGTTAGGCATTTGAAAGGGGTGCTTCTAGCTAGGGCCTGGGTAAAGTGTTTTGAGATGAGAATGGGGAGATCCAAAGAGGTGGGCTGTGGAGCTTGATATGCCATGGTGAGCATTTTGGTCTCTTTCCCCAAAAGCAATTGGAAACCAGTACAGGATTTTAGGGGAAGATATGACATGGCTACATTTGCATTTTGAAAAGATAACTCTGACTGCAGTCAAGATTGAAGGAGAGCAAAGCTGGATGCCCAGAGACTAATTAGAAGGCTGTTATGCTAGCCCAGGCCAAAGATGATAGTGACTTGGACCTCTGAGTTGGCAGAAGTGATGGAGATAATTGGACAATTTGAGCTATGTCAATAAGAACTGACATTCTGAACTCCATTAAAACTTTTCCAAATAATTTCAATAGCACATTGGTATTTTAAAATATTAATAATTTGAGCTTTTCAGATAAGTTCATTTTTCTTCCTTATTTAGATAACATCTCTATCAATCACAATACTAAGATTTAATTGTAGTTGTCTTTTATTGAATCAAATTAAAATTACATTATTTTACTTAAGACAATATCAATTTTATTTGTTTCGCAGATATTTCTTGATTATTAACTTCTCTTGTCCTGTCTTTATACACATGCAAAATTTCCCACTATTCATCCATAGGACTCTATTTGGATATGATTGACACAGAGGCTCTAGTTCATATTAGAAACTAAATATTTCATTGAAATGAAATATATTCAGTTTAGTTGATGAAATAGTCCTATACCTCTTAAGCTGTTCTTCTGAAAGTAATGTTTTGCTAAAAATTTTTGTCATTCCTTTTCTTGTCGTCACTTTCTTTTTCATTTTACTGCAACATTTACCACTTCACAGTCCATGCAATTTTGCTTTTGTGAGATGGAGACAGAATGTGCATTGCTTTGTCTGCATTTGAATGGCTACTGCCTTATTTAGCGAGCTGCAAACAGTTGGCTCATTTAGAAAGCATTTTACCACCCAGACAGAAATGGGCAACAAAGGAACTAAAAGGCCTTTGGAGAATCATTTTTAAATTCCTAAGACACATCTAGGAAATCTTGTAAAATAGGATCCAGATAATTTTAGGTCAGTTGTAAGTAAAACATTTATGTAAAAGTAATTTTATTTATTTATTTTATCTATTTTATTTTTTTAAGTTTATTCTGAGAGCAGAGAGAGAGAGAGAGAGAGAGAGAGAGAGAGGGGGCAGAGAGACAGAGAGAGAGGAGGGGGCAGAGAGAGAGAGGAGAGAGAGAATCGCAAGCAGGCTCCGGCTGTCTGGATAAAGCCAGATGCAGGGCTGGAACCCACAAACAGCGATATCATGACCTGAGCCAAAAATCAAGAGTTGGACACTTAACTGACTGGTTAAACTGGTATTCGTGAAAAAGCAAAAGATACATGGTTGGTACTTGTGTGTAAATCCTGGTTCCACCAATTTTGGCGCGTGAAGTTCAGCAAATCACTTAACGTTTGCCTCCATTTCCTCACTGGTAGAATGAATGCAATACCATACTCCTTCCTGACGGGGTTATTGAAAAGAATAAAAGAAACCAGGGGCACCTGGGTGACTCAGTAGGTTAAGCATCCAACCTCAGCTCAGGTCATGATCTCATGGTTTGAATTCAAGCCCCACGTCAGGCACTGTGCTGACAGCTCAGAGCCTGGAGCCTGCTTCACAGTCTTTGTCTCCCTTGTCTTTCTGTCCCTCCCATGCTCATGTGCTGTCTCTCTCTCTCAATAAAAATAAAAAAAAAAAAGAGAGAGAGAGAGAATAAAAGAAAACATACTTTTTTTTTTTTTTTTTAAGAAACCATATACTTGTAAAGCAGTCTTTAAAACTGGGATTCCTTGGGATGCCTGGGTGACTGGGTGTGCATGGGAGGTTCAGCTGGTTGAGTGTTTCATTCTTGATCTTGACTCAGGTCATGATCTTGCTGTTTGTAGGTTCCAGCCTGTGTCAGGCTCTGTGCTGACAATGTGGAGCCTGCTTGGGATTCTCTCTCTCCTCTCTCTCTGCGCCTTCACTGCTTGTGCTTGCTCTCTCTCTCTCTTTCTCAAAATAAATAAGTAAACTTAAAAAAAAAAGCCCTGGAATTGCCTACTTATGCATTTGGAGGCTTTAAGTTTTTCGTAATATTTTATTCAAAATTATGAGTTTTTGTGCATTTTCCCATACAGAGGATTCATTAAATTGTCAAGTTAATCCCTGATCACTCACCATCAAATGTTAACTACTCAAAGGAGTGCTAGATGTGTTACTGTCACTGTTGAGAAAAGCTGGTGAGGCAGTGGGAGCACAAATTTCAGAGCTGTAGCTGCCTAGAGATGAGCATGGTCAGGTCACACATGTACTCCACAGGAGTGGGGTAGCCACTCTGTAGTGTAAGTTTCTTCATTCTTAAAATTAAATTCCTAATTTTTAAAATTTTAAAAATAAATACAGGACTTTACAGTGAAGGAACTCAGTATTAGCTCCTTTATATCTCCCCTGGTATTTATTTTGATAAGCATTCTGAGAGGTTTGTAATAGTAACAATTTAGAAGTGAAATGTATTGACATGAGTTGTTTTTCTGAATTAAGGGCAGCATTTTGTATGATTCAGCAACAACTAGAGAATTTTAAATTACGGGGCTTCTGCTAGAGTTATGTTTGGACCTAAATTGTTATTTATTTAAGTTTATAAAGTTTTTTCCTGATGTCTGAAGAATGTCATATTCATACACAGAATCCATTTCTAAAACAAAAGCTCTTTTGTATTTTTCTTTGTGAATCTGTTATTATACATTAATTTATAAATTCATTGTTCATAAATTTATAATCTGAATGAATTTATGAATTCATTCGAACTGTTTGATTGCAATGTTATCTAGTAAATAATTTTTTGTCTTGAATAATTGGAGAACACCTTTAAAATAAATATGTATGGGGATGCCTAGATGGCTTAGTTGGTTAAGCATTTGCTTCTTGATTTCAGCTAAGGCCCTGATCTCGCGGATTGTTGGGATCAAGCCCTGCAGGCTCTACGGTGACAGTGCAGGATCCTCTCTCTCCCTCTCTCTCTGCCCCTCCTCCCTGCTCTCGCTCTCAAAATAAATAAATAAACATTTAGAGGCACCTGGGGGTGTCAGTGGTTAAGCGTCTGACTTTGGCTCAGGGCGTGATCTCGAGGTTCACGAGTTCAAACCCCACATTGGGCTGTGTGCTGACAGCTCAGAGCCTGAAGCCTGCTTCAGATTCTGTCTCCCTCTCTTTCTCGCCCTTCCCCTGTTTGCACTCTGCCTCTCTCTCTCTCTCAAACATAAATAAACATTAAAGAAAACGATTAAAAATAAATAAACATTTAAAAATAAAATAAAATAAATGTTTATGGTGACCAAAATAGTATATTGGAGTTTTGGGATTTCATGTCTGATAGGATACTGGCCATAGGAGAATTTAGCAGATAAGTTTATATTTCTGGTACTTGTTAACATTAGTAGGACCATGTTCTTGTAGAGTTGGAACAAAACTTAAACCTTGTGCTCCAACTTTTCTAATATGTATGGAGGATCATAATGGATGTATTGATAAGTATTCAAGAGTTGTAGCTCACCAGAAGCCAAGCCCCGTCTGTCACATGGCCAGCATTGATGTACTGATTCTTATATGCTAGGCCTTGTACTTACTCTATCATTTCATCTTATTTCCTTTCTGCCACCACACCAGGAGGTGGTTTTATCCCCATGTTGTAGCTAAAGAACACAAATTTCTAGAAGCTTATCACATAAGACCGCAAAACTACAAAGGGGGCAGAATCTACATTCAAAGTCAGGTCTTTTTAAGTTTAAACTTGTGCTATTAACTACTCTGCATATACTAAACCATGGTTGTCTTATTCACAGTCCACTCCAGTTTCTGTCTACTGGATTTGTATTATAAACAAACTACAGGAGCGCCTGGGTGGCTCAGTCAGTTGAGTGCCCGACTTTGGCTCAAGTCATGATCTCACAGTTCCTGAGTTCAAGTCCTGCATCGGGCTCTGTGCTGGCAATTTGGAGCCTAGAGCCTGCTTCAGATTCTGTGTCTGCCTCTCTCTCTCTGTTCCTCTCCTCACGCTCTGTCTCTCTCTCTCTCCCTCAAAAAATAAATAAACGAACTATATTTAGTCATATTTTTATTCTGCTTTGTAGGCATGGATAGTAGCTGCAAGCCAAATACATGGCGATGATAGTAACCATGGGTAATTGAAGAATTATTTAGAGTTTCATTTTGCTATTCCCTTGTATTGAGAACATGTGGCAAAAGTAATGGTTATGTTTTCTCTCAAGTAGATCAAAGGGCCAAATGAGAAATGGCTTGAGTTCCATAGTGTTTTATATATCATTTTTTAAACCTAATATACAAAATCCTTCCCTTTATTCACAAGGATTCTCCCACATGAATAAATAATTTCATTTTTTTTGGTCGAACATTTAACAGTCTGTTTAGCTATGTTCAAATCCTGTTGGATTTGCTTTATTAATTAATCTTTCTATGTTTTATTCCTTCAGTATCAGATGAGACTGTCACTTATATATTTAAATTTATCCCCTCAAAAATATTCATTTTTACTGAATAAATTTAATTATGAAATCTATTTGTATTGGATATATTAAATTATGATTTGTAAGCTCTTATATAAAGGAAGTCATCTTTTATTCCAACAGTTAATATGAATGACTGCATGTTCCTTAAATTAAAAGCATACTGATAAATAAATTAAACCAGCTCCAAGCCAAGTGCATCCCCATGTCTTCTCCCTACACCACATTTCCTCTTGTCATTTATGTGGATAAGGACATTGCTCCAGCAACTGCTTGCACTCTCCGCCCCTCCCTCCAACCCCCACTATAGTCTCCCTTCACATTGTATCCATGTACAAGTACTGTGTTATATGTCACTTGAAAACAAACACTATACTCTATTGGCTTCACATCCACTTGCATTTATTTTTTAATTCAAGGATCCACATATGTATTATCAATACTTACTATTTCCAGCTGTCCTCAAAATTCTCTCTTGAAACCCATCCCAAGCGGGTTTATGCCAACCACTCTACTGACACACCTCTTATCGAGATCTTTGTTGGCTGCCACCTATTAAGCAAGGTAGAACTTGAAATGGATGATGTCCCCCTATTGAAACAT
The DNA here is from genome assembly GCF_007474595.2 of Lynx canadensis. Classification (NCBI taxonomy): domain Eukaryota; kingdom Metazoa; phylum Chordata; class Mammalia; order Carnivora; family Felidae; genus Lynx; species Lynx canadensis. The sequence goes on from NC_044306.2 coordinate 65,759,436, forward strand.
ATTTTTTTCCTCTGTTATTTCAGTTTTGTCCCTTTCTGCTTCTCCTCTGCTAATTGCTTTTTATCTCTGTGAGCTATACGTGCTGGAGAGTCCCCGGGCACAGGACTCAAATTCTTTTTTTTTTTTTCCTAGTCACACCCTGGTACTATCATTTAATCTGAAAACTATATATCAACCACGTGTCTCTGTCTTCATGATCTCAATGTATATGATTACCTGTGTGAACCACAAACCAACTGCCTATGTAACATCTCCACACAGTGTTTAATAGTTGTCACAAACGTAACGTAGCACTAAAGGAATTTGGTCTTTTAATTTCTCAGGACATACTTGGAGTTATCCTTGATTCCTTTTCTTGTATATACTATGTCCAAACCTAATAGCAAAATCTGTCTTTTTGATCATGAATATACACAATCCAACATTTTCTTTACCACTCTTCTCCAAACAATCTTCATCTTTCACTTAGATTACTTACATAGTTCCTACCTGATTCCTCACTTCTTTCCTTGCCTTATTTTTCCAACCCATCTATAAAAGTGATTCTTTACAACATAAATTATATCATTTTGCTTTTTTGTTCAGAACCCTTCAGATGTTCCTCATCTCATGCAAAAAAGCCCAGCCTTTATAATGGCACTATGAGTTCTGGCTGTCCTGCCTCTTTGACATTGTCTCTACTATTTTCTTTCTTAAGCAATCATCTGCCAACCATGGTGTGACCTTGTTTTCTTGACCATGTTCAGCAAGGTCTCGTACCTGATGTTCTCTCTGCCTTGAGTGTTTTCTTCCTATTTTTTGCTCAAATATCTTTTCCTTAGTAAGGGAATACTCAACCATCTCATGTAAAATATGACAAAACATGCTTCCTGACAGGCACTTATCTCCCTGACTTGTTTTGTGCTTTATTTCCACTTGAATGTATGTGCCAAAGGCAGAGAGTTTTTTATTTGTTTATTTGTTTTCACTGTACCATCACTGGAGACTGGTGCATTGTATAATTCAAAACATATTTGCTGCATGAATGAATGAAGATTGAAGCCAGTTGCTTCCATGCATAATGTTCTTTTGTCCTTTATGTCAAACAGTGGGTCCTCTGTGAAGTTTTGAGCAATCTTCTTCAATTTAGATCCTTTTGGCTGGTCCTCAGGTTGCCCCCTATTAAATTGATTCTGATGTAATATCTTATTCTTGGGTACATCTTTTCATTGTAATCCTATTTCCATTTTTGGATTCATATTTTCATCATTTCTCTCATCTCAGACTCTACACTCCAAATACTAGGACTTGGATCATGCCCATTATGTGTAATAGCCCTTATGGTTGTTTGCTAATAAGATGCTACCACTCTTCAACTGCTTAACAGGCAATGACTTACACCCAGCTATGGGATTAGGTCTGAATTGATCTAAAAAAACCATGGTAAGTTAATCTATACTACTATAGTGATTGCTTCAGTTAATGCTGGACTAAGTCAATCAGTCCATGGCATTTACATGGCAGTGGTGATTATTTTAGAATGAAGTTCAGTATACTCTCCAGAAGTTCTGGCATGCACATAGTTTCCTTCTGGGTAATATGATTGGTATCTATGAAGTCTGGGGATACTGCTGCCTTTTACTTCAAGACCAGCAAATACAACTAAATGATGAAATTAGCACCTGAACAAACTGGAGAAAAACTTGTAGACCCAGTGCTGATTAAACTGAACTTGAACTTTTAGTTCCTTGAGGAAATGAGTTTCCTTGAATGCCTAAGCCAGTATCAGGTTGTTGATATTGTTGTTTTTATATTGCTATCAAAAAGATCCTACTAAAATATATTGTCCTGTTTCACTTGTTTTAAAGTCAAGAACTAAGTAACATCTATATTACCTTTTTCTAAAAAATATATATGTTTACCTTACAGGTAAAATGATTTTTTTGTTGTCTTGTTGTCAAGGGAAGGAATTTAGAAGTTTAATTCACAACCAATTTGGTTTGCTTTTTCCAATAATTACAGATATTTTTTAGTAACATCCATAATTAATTATTTTCCCTCTCTGGAAGAATACTGGTATTTAAAATTCTTAGTTTATTGGAGATATTGATATATATGTAATTCAGATTCATTTTGAGCTTGGTACAATCTTTCTCTCTTTTTTTAAATGTTTACTTATTTTGAGAGAGAGAGAGAATGCATGAGAATGGGGCAGGGGCAGGAGAGAGGGAGAAAATCCTAAGCAGTCTCCGCACATCAGCACAGACAGAGCCTGATGCAGGGCTTGATCCCATGAACCATGAGATCATGACCTGGGCTGGAACCAAGCATTGGATGCTTAACTGACTGAGCCACCCAGGTGCCCCGGTACAATCTTTTTTGTTTTGTTTTGTTTTGTTTTGTTAGAGCCAGTTACTGTAGTACTGTGTGAAAGAGACCAAGCTATTAGATACTACTGAGTTGGAATGTCTAAACTCATTCTCTACTTTGTCTGTTTTAAATTGTGATAAAATATACATAACATAAAATATACCATCTTAACCATTTTTAAATGTACAGTTCAGTGGAATTAAGTGTATTTACATTATTATACAACTGTCATCAGCATGCATCTCTAGAACTCTTGCAAAACTGATATTCTGTATGGATTAATAGTAACTCTCCATTCCTGCACCTAACCCCACCACCAGTGGGAAAACTTTTTTTAGTCACATTGACTGGTGGCATAAGAAAAGTTACACACACACTATATACACATATATATAAACATACATATTACAATATACATATATATTACATATACAAATTATGATATATTGTGTGTATATATTCAAATGTGTATATGTATGCATATGTGTACATAAATAAAAATATAGATTTGCCATATTGATTGGGCCAATTAAGTAAATAGGACCAATTCATTCAATATGCATTATTATATAATTATTTAGTTCTATTTATGTAAAAATAAACAGAGATACATAGAGGGGGAAGAGAACCAAGGAGAGAGAAATAAGACTAGAAGGGTATTTACTGATATATTAACATTTTTTTAAAAATATTGGTTTTAAAGTGATTTTACTTTCTTTTTTATAAACTTCTCCATTTATTGAGACTTTAGTTTCAAATTAAGCAGGTATGATTTTTACAACTGGGATTAAGTTATTTCTAAAAACAATCTTGTCATGCATTCTCCTATGTTTTAGATGAGAATATTAAATAAAGGAAAAAATGTTTGAAATAGCTGCCTGTTTACAACACAATAGGAAGTTAAATATTATTGGAAATTGAAAGCTACATCCAAATAAAATTGAAAATACTTTGTGTTCAGTTGTATGATAAATGATTATAAATTTAGTCAGAGTTTAGAGAAGAGAAAAATCAGTGTGGAGTAGAATATTAGAGAAGGGGTTCATGCAGAAAGTGAAGTTTTATCTTGGGACCCTGGGTCCTGTGACCCAATGTGAACATATACATGTTAAAAGGCTAAGAATTAGAGTGATCTCAGAGGGATGGTATTAAGACTTGTGAAAGGTTCAATTTTTATCAAGTTTTAGGTAAATAATAAATTTTAATTGATACAATGAATGGGAACATTTTTGATTCTACAGATTACATAAGTGAATATGTAGATAGGACTTGAATAATTACATGTCTGAAGAGGTTAACAAAATTGGTAAGTATCATTTCATTGCTGTGCTTTTTATGTGTTGATATTTGGGGAAAAATGCCAGATATTTAATTATTGTCATCATATTAAACACCATTTTTTTTTCCAGATGTCAATCCTGTAACATGTATATGATCTCAGTTGATCCTGTATGATCTCAATCCTGTATGATCTCAATAATGGAATATTAAATTTCTTTGAGACACCCATCATTTATGTTTGCTGTCTGAGCAATTGTTTTTCTTGTCTTCCCGGTATTGTAAAGGAGATAAAATGAAAAAGATTTATGTCTGACTAAATTTTAGCATCTGCTCTATCCTTCCATTATGTTGCTATTCTATATGTAGTGCTGTTGCTGAAAAATTGCCCTTGTCAGCAAGAAAAATTGCTTAGCAATATGATCTAATATATTTCTCTTGTTCTTAAGGCAGAGATCTGTGTAGTAACCACATTACATGGTCGTGTTTCTATAATCTAATGAATATCTTATGGAACTACCAATAATTAGCACAGTATTTAATATGTGTCCAGTAATTGAGAACCTGCTTTTCTTTCCTACAGTTCTAAGGGATTTTATCTCCTGGGTCCCGTCTAACTGGCGATAAGTGAGTGCTTAGGAAGGGGAATTTGCTTTACACTCTGTGTGATGTTATTACCATCTTAACTGGTAAAACCAGGTTGTAATGCAAATTTCAATTCACTCCTTACAAATACACTGTACACTAAACAGGAGTATTAACTTTTCTCTTTTGAGTAGGAACAGTGAGATTGCTAGTAAGAACTGAAGTTATTGGCTGTGGATAGAAAAAGAGGACTTTTTTTCTTTGATGCCAAAAGTAATCTTACTAAATCATTGAAGGTGGGCACCTATATGGAACGTGGAATCTCCATATAGCCCTGAGAGCTGTCACCGATGCTCCCCCAGAGAGGGTAGCTGTGGGATTACAGTCTATTGTCATTCTGTGTTGACAGTGTGTGGGTGCTCAGGGACTATAGCCTTCCCATCTGCAGATTCCTACCTGTGACATCCATACTTTTGCTTTTGTGAGCAAGCCCCTTTGTCTTTGTAATAACTGCTCCACCCACAGCCTAAGAGGGCTCTGGTGAGCACTTTACAGCCATCAGCGTAACCTCACATTTGAGTGTTCCTTTATCTTTGCTTAAACCTGCTGGTACACTGTGTAAATAAGCATAATTTGAACAAAGAGAGTATGCAAATTGGGGAAGTGTCAAGTGAATCCAACAAAAGTTACCTGAGTAAAGATGTGAGCAAATAATTAGTTTTCAGCTTCTAGGTAAGTGTAATATAAGAAAGCACAATATGAGGCCAGGGCAGAGTTTCAAGCACATATTATATTAAATGAAAGGACAAATGAATGGATACTATTAGTTATATGCCTCAGAGCATAAACAGCAAATAATTTCTATCTTTCAAGCCCAAGATGTTTTCTTTCTTTATTTCAAGTATAAGGTAATGGTGTTCAGCCAAGGGCCATCCTATTAAAAAACACATAGGATGATTTTGGCAAATTGCATATCCCTGGGAAGGATTAGAATTTGTGAAGAAGTCAATTGTTTGTAGAATGAAAAATTCACTCGTTATTCTGACACCCACCTCCTGCTCATATGCAGCCTTCCAGGTGAGAATGCTTGTCTGAACTGGCTAGCTTGAAATAGACCAGAATCTTAAAATAAACAAGCAAATAACAAACAATTTTTTGGTTGACTGACTTTGGTGTATGCCTTGTTGTCTCTTTATAGCACCAGATTTATTATAATACCTAAAACTCTGATTTTATAATTTTATTTTAAATCTGTTTCATAGACTAGACTTGCAAGTGTCCAGCACACACACGCACACACACACACACACACACGCACACGCACGCACATGCACACACACACGCACACGCGCGCGCACACACACACGCTACATTAATAAACTAAACAGTCCTAGTAAAACATTTTATGATATCCTTTATTTGAAAGCACTCACTTCTGAGGGGTGAAAATTGGCAAACATGATTTATAGTCAAATATGAAAACACCTCTTATTAGTTAAGAGGTGAGGAGGAATGTTTATATGTAAGGAGGAAAGATTGTTCGTTAGTACATATACTGTTCTCGATATGATTTTCTGTAATTATAGTGAATGTTTAAAATTGGTTTAAAAAAGTTATTTTGGGGGGGAGCATGCATTTTTATTTTTTTTTCTTTTTTCCCAGCTTTATTAAGTCTGATTGATAAATAAAAATTGTATATATTTAGGTTTGTACAATGTGATATTTTAAAGGTATATAATGTGATTTAGTATGTGTATACATGGTAAAATGATTATCATAATCATGTTAATTAATGCATCCATAACCTCACATAATTACCTTTGGTGTGTGTGTGTGTGTGTGTGTGTGGTGAGAACACTTAAGATCTACTCCCATAGTAAATTTTAAATTTTTTTTTTCAACGTTTTTTATTTTATTTTTGGGACAGAGAGACAGAGCATGAAGGGGGAGGGGCAGAGAGAGAGGGAGACACAGAATCGGAAACAGGCTCCAGGCTCCGAGCCATCAGCCCAGAGCCCGACGCGGGGCTCGAACTCACGGACCGCGAGATCGTGACCTGGCTGAAGTCGGACGCTTAACCGACTGCGCCACCCAGGCGCCCCTCATAGTAAATTTTAAATATACAATACAGTATTATTAACTACAATTACCATGTTATGCATTAGATCCCTAAAACTTACTCATCTTATAACTAAATGTTTGTGCCCTTTGACCACCATCTCCCTATTTCCCCCAAACCCCAGCCCCTAGTATCCACCATTCTGTTTTCTAGTTCTATGATTTGCTTTGTTTTTTAGATTCGCCATATAAGTGAAATCATAAAGTAGTTATAAAACATTAGTTTTGTTCATTAATCAAAACACTATATAGAATGTTATATGCTAATACTTTATAATTTTTAACTTAAAAAACTTTTTATACCTTATCTAGTCAAGTTACTTAAAACACACATGGAATTGACTTCAAAAAAAGCTTGTTCCCCTCTAACTGCAGGAATAGTTATATCAATTGTAGGATTTTTCACAAAAAGTATCTTACAAAAGACGTAACACTTCTCCATCCTTGCCAGAATAAAAATAGACATGAACTCAGGCAAATTATTGCCTAATTGCAAAAGGCTGGGTGAAACATCTTATACTTTAGCCAAATAAATATTACTCTTCAAGGGTGCCTGGGTGGCTCAGTCAGCTGAGCATCTGACTTCAGTTCACGTCATGATCTCGCAGTTTGCAGGTTCGAGCCCCGCATCAAGCTCTGTGCTGACAGCTCAGAGCCTGGAACCTACTCCGGATTCTGTGTCTCCCTCTCTTTCTGCCCCTCCCCTGCTCATGCTCTGTCTCTCTCTGTCTCAAAAATAAAATAAAAACATTAAAACAATTGTTTAAAAAAATTTTAAAAAAATATATTACTCTTCAGGATATTGAGGAAAAATATGTTTATAGTCCCATCTCTTTTACTTTGATTTGGGGCACATGTAAGAATATGTAGGAGAAACAAAGTTGCTCATGTTATAGAAATAAAATATTTTATGGCATGAGTTCATTGAATATACTGGTATAAAGCTACAATCTACCAAACTGCAATCTAGACTAAGTTAACTAATAATGCTGCTCATAGCTTTCAATCATTTATTTGGGAAGAAAATTTAAGTGTGAAGGAATTTGATAGAATGGTTAAGTTTGCAGATTATGTAATACTATTCTGTATATAGCTGGTAAAATGAATTATGTATTAAGTGCATACACACAGATTATAACAATCTAATTGCTATTTTCACACACACAGAATTCTAAAGTTACTGTATTCATAATAATTTCTTTCTTTACCATACAAAAACACTTTTAAACAAAACACCATTGAATGAACAACTAGGGACTATCTTATAGAACACTTAATTAAACACCAGCATTTTATAGACATTGAAAGGTGTACAGGGATATTAATGAAGTTGGCCAAGTGAGCAAATAAACTATAATTTAATAGCCACTAGTCATATTTGTGGAACATGAACATGTATTATAAATTGGAACATATAAAAAAATCAGTGGGGAATTGTTTTGTATCTGCTTGCAGTTTCCATTAATTTGACATTCTTGTTTGTTGGCAATTATATAGTATTTTATACATTTGTCACAGCCTCTGCCTTCTTTCAGGCTTTCCTGGGGCTGCGTAATCATGGTTTCCTTTCTCTCACTTGTCCTTGAATATACAATGATGCCCATTGCTGGCAGTGGCTGTAACCTTTGATTTGAATGTCTTCAGGTTGAGCAAAGTGCATTTCAGTCCACTCCTCCTAGAGGTCATGTTCAAAGTTCCTCTGGATATTTGCTGCTGACTGTCCACCTGTCGGTCATTGCCCTGCACCTTACTGGAAGTGATTCTTGCAGTAATTGGCATATGTCACATATAAGGGGCGTGTTTCCATTAGTTTCTGTCTGTTTAAACTAAAAATAAAAGCACTCTAATCAGCAAAGATTAGTTACAAATTGTGAACACATCTGCTTTTGATATGCAGTATTTGGCAAATGGCTATTTTTCTAATCAACCTATTTTCCACTTGAAAAATAAGATTTAGAGTATTTGTCATGTACCATCTTTGTGAGGAACAGAGAAAATGACTAGCACACAGGGCTCCAAGCATAGCATATCTCCATCTCAGTCCCCTTTTATTTCCCCTACACCTTCCGCTTCCCCTTTTCTATATCTTATGCTCTTTGAAGGCAGAGAATTGCACAGTAGTTAGTGAAATAATATCAGAGAGTATATTATGAAGAGTGGCTTGACGGCATAGCAAATGAATGCCTTGGCACTTAGTGATTACGTTATAGGTGTGATGTAATAATGGCTTATCTTAAAGCAAGGGTGATGGAAATTGAAAGTTGAAAGGAAAACTGTGAGACAGAATGCAGAGATAGAACTAACAAGTCTTGTGCAAGACTTGAAGTTTGAAACAGAGACAGATTTTGTACTAGTATACTTTAAATTAATTCTATAAAATGGAGAAATTAGATAAGATTTGTGTGCCTGTTTTTTTTCTTTGAACAAATATGTATATATATTTTAAATGCTTACTTATTTATTTTTTGAGAAAGAGGGAGAAAGAGAGGGAGAGAGAATATGAAGAGGGAAGGGGGCAGAGAGAGAAGGAGACAGCGAATCTCAAGCAGGCTCCACGCTGTCCCCACAGAGCCGGATATGGGGCTCAAACTCATGAACCACAAGATAATGACTGAAGCCGAAACCAAGAGTCAGATGCTTAACCATGTGAGCCACCCAGGCACCCCTGAATATATATATATATATATATATATATATGTATATACACACACATATATATATATATATATTTTTTAAAGCAGACAAGTACAGTGTCCTCTGTGCAGTGGACTATATTGTCCTCTGTCCATTGTACTGGGATGCAATGATGAGTAAGGCAGGGAAAGCCTTGCCCTTATGTACCTTGTATTCTGCATCAGGGGTTACCAAACACATACAAAAGCCTAGATAGCAAATATATGGGCATAAAGTCTCATCCACTAAATCAGCCAAAACAACATTTCAGCATATCAGCATGTGTATTTTTTTTATTAAAAAAATAAGTTTATTTATCTATTTTGATAGAAAGAGAGAGGGAGAGAGAGAGAGAATCCCAAGCAGGCTCTGTGCCATCAGCGCAGAGCCCGTTGCAGGGCTCAAACCCATGAACAGCTAGATCATGACCTGAGCCAAAATCGAGTGGGATTCTTAATTGACTGAGCCACCCAGGCGTCCCAGCATGTGTATTTTCTTTTTTTTTTTAAATTTTTTTCAACGTTTATTTTATTTTTTTGGGACAGAGAGAGACAGAGCATGAACGGGGGAGGGGCAGAGAGAGAGGGAGACACAGAATCGGAAACAGGCTCCAGGCTCTGAGCCATCAGCCCAGAGCCTGACGCGGGGCTCGAACTCACGGACCGCGAGATCGTGACCTGGCTGAAGTCGGACGCTTAACCGACTGCACCACCCAGGCGCCCCAACCAGCATGTGTATTTTCTAATCAGACTTTTTTTTTGAACACCAACAATATATATATATATATATATATATATATATATATATATATATTTGAAAGTGCCATGAAATACAATTCTTTTACTTTTTTTTCTCAACAATTTAAGAATGTAAAGAAACTTGATTAGCTCACAGCCATGCAAAAATAAGCAGTGAAATGGATGTGGCAGGCAGCCCTAGTGTGCTAACCCTGGTTCTATGTTCCACATGAGAAATCTTATTGAGTTTATTATGAATTTGAATGATGTGGGACATCCTTGTGCAGATATCTTGAAAATATTTGGAAGGGTAGAAGATGGAAAGAATAGGATTAGGTGTCAGAGACACGGAGTTAGAAATCAGGCACAGAGGGATTCACACTAAGGAAGAGGAGATAAATGAAGACAAGGAAGGAGGGCAGTTGAGCCCCAGGACTTATATTTGCATTAAAACTTTGAAAACCAACTGATTTGCATTCACATTAAATTCAAATAGGTTCCAGGAAAGGGGAAAATCAGGGTGATATTTTATAGAGAAGAAAAAAACGATTTTTGGAAATAAGACTTATAATTTGATTTAAAGCAATTCACTCAGAGATCAATAATGTTTAAAACAATTTTAAATTCATATTATCCTTTGCCTTCACCCTCTTATGGCACCACATGAAAAGACATCAAAAACATCAAAAGAGAGGAAAAAAACAGCATCACCATAGGCTGCTAAACACTCTGATCTATATTTTAGGCCTTAGAATAAAATTGAGAAAATCCAGCATATCATAAAATATTCTTGAAAAGGAATCAATTAACACTTTACTATGTTTTTGAGAGTAGAATTTACATCCCAGTCTTATCATTTCATCATAGATTCCTGAATTATTTTTAATGATTCTATTGCTTATTGAAAAAACTGTGTCATGTTAATCATTATATAATTATTTTTATTCAATTTCCCCTCAAAGTCATATTATCCTTTCGTCATGTTTATCCAGTTTGTAACCATCTTAAACACTTCCCTCTTCCTCTTTCTCCATACACAAATGATTATAAATATATAAACTCTATTCATCAATGACTATGTGACACATGCATGGGTTATAGCGTTAATTAGATATTGAGTATACTGTGCCCTTTTGCATCACCGGTGACCTCTTTCACTTTAACTGAAGGCCAAAAACAAAACAAAACTAAAAAAGTGGTGTAAAAATCTTACTTTCTACCAATCTTTTCCTGGTAGAGAGCTACCAGTGTAGGAGGTAAAGGGAAAATAATCTATTTTCATTCCATCACTTCTATTTGCAGTTGCCCTATCTGAGATAGTTTCAGGAAATAATGGGGAAAATGAACAGAGAGGGGAATAGAATAGAAATTTGAGTAAAACTATTGTAAACTATTAAACCCAACAGAATATTTAGAGAGCCATTTGCAACTGAAAGTTAAAACTGACTTAGATTATAATAAAGAGAAGCGCATCTCCCATTTAAAAAGTTAGTGAAGCCAAGTTTTACTTTCAATTCAAGTATTTCACTTAAATTTACGTAATAGATTCTGCAGTCGTCATGATAACTGAAGCTATGGATATGATTTGAGGCTTAAAAAGCTCTGAGCCTATCATGGAATGCACCTTTCTGTAAAGGGCCCACCATCTGTAAAAACCCTGATGCCATATTTCTAATCTTCCCTGACTCTCGCACTATTGGGACATTATATGTTCTGGAAAATTTAGTAGTTCTCTTGAAGACCTCAATATAAATCCACATGACACCAACACCTTTGGCTGAGAATCATGACCGAGTCATGATTTTGGCTTGTAGTCTGTGGACCTGAGCCAATGAAGTCTGATTTATGCCTAATTAGAAAGGGGTTCTTACCTCAGTTGTCAAAGAAAGCACAAATAAAAATGAATATATAGCTGAACACTACTTGGGAAAAATAAAATTCTGCAAGATATTAAAAAAATTATTTAGTGAACATACACATCCTTCATGATACAGTACATATTTTGTTTTTAAATTCAAATTTACCTGAAATATGAAATTCATATTCACCTCACTTTGATATAAATCTTTAGATTACTGTCTAAAATCTCTCTTATTTTGAAATGTGATAGAAAGGGTGGCTTAGGTAATAATTCAAAGATTTACCAAAGTAAAGCTATTTTCAACAAGTTTTGATTAATCAGCAATATGACTAAATGTTTTGAAATAAAACATCTATGTTTGTTTAAAAGGAAATAATGTAGGCACACCTGGGTAGCTCAGTTGGTTAAGCGTCTGATTGGCTCAGGCCATGATCTTGTGGTTGTGGGTTCGAGCTCCGCATTAGACTCTGTGCTGACAGCTCAGAGCCTGGAGCTGCTTTAGATTCTGTGTCTACCTCTCTCTCTTCCCCCGCCCCCCACTCAGGCTCTGTCTCTCTTTCTCTCAAAAATAAATAAACATTAAGAAAATTAAAAGAAAATAATTTATTAAAGAAGGATTTACTACATATTTCCTTATGAAATTAACTAATCTTTGTTACTGGAATTTATCTTTCTATTACATTTTAAATCACCTGAGAAATTAGGATCAGCAATATCAAACTTCATTATACTGAGAGCACATCATCAGTTGCTAAAATGTTGAAACAAAAAATAAGAACAGGAAGATTTCGTTTGGTCTATTACAGTACTAATCATTTGGGAAACAGGCAGAATTATAATGGGACACCCACAATACCCTTGAGAGGGGAATTTTTTGTACCTTATAGGAGGTTTTGCAATTAAGCCAGAGAATTTTATGCTACTATTTTTTTAATGTTAAATTCAAATCTACTTAATTTCTTAGGTCTAAAAATACTAACAAATATTATATTTTTTCAGAAAGCGTATTGACTTTTATTTAGCTTAAACTGCTGGTTATAATGTGCTACATACATTTTAGGTTGCATATTATATGCACGCAAAAAGAAATTTGAGTCATAAGATTTTTAAAGGAAATAAGAACCTTAGGTTATGCTTAATTTCATGTGTCACCGAGTGCCCAGATATTGGTTAAAGATTATTTTGGATGTGCCTAGGAGGATGTTTTGGGATGAGAAAAACATTGACTCCATAGACTCAGTAAAGCAGATTGCCTTCCCCAGTGTGGGTGGGCCTCATTCAATCCATTGAAGATCAGAATAGAAGAAAAAGAGATGTAAGGGAGAATTCACTCTCCGTGTCACTGTCTTTGAACACGGACATAGGTCTCTCCCCTTCACGGACTTGGACTCAGATTGAAACTTATAATATTGGTTTCTCTGTTTCTCAGGCCTTCAGACTTGGACTAGAAGTATACTATGGGCTCTCCTGGGTTCCTTTATGTATATAAACACACACACACACACACACACACACAAACACTTTCATATCCATATCTACTCTCTTCCACAGGATATCACACTGATACTTAAGACTGCTGATGTTATGCTTCTTCCACCTAGTGAGCAAGAGATAGCAACCACCCTAGACTATTGGTAAGACATTTGTGTGTCAGAGGGTAAGAAGTAAATCTGGCAAAAAAATCAGGAGCCTTCTACCTACCTCAGTGAAATTTCTAGGAGTCCAGGGTTCTAGGGTATGTTGAGATACCTCTTCTAAGGTATGAGATGAGATGGTGCATCTGGCTACTCTTATGACCAAAAAAATAGGCATAATCACTAGTGGCCCTTTGGATTTTGGAGGTAACATATTTCCTCATTTGTGTGTGTTATGATAGCCTATTTACCAAGTGAGCTTAAAAGCTTCTAGTTTTGAGTGGGACCTAGAACAGAGAAGGCTGTGCAACAGGTCCAGCTGCTGTGCAAGCTCCTTTACTTTATCTTTGGGCCATATGATCCAAGAGGTCTCATGGCACTTGTAGGCAGTTAGGGATACTATGTGGAGCCTTGGCAGGCCCTTAGAAGTGAATCGCAGTTTCATCCCTTTGGATTTTGGAGCAAAGCCCCATCATCCGTTGCAGATAACTACTTCTCTTTTGTAAAACAACTCTTGGCCTGATACTGGTTCTTAGTAGAGACTGAATACTAAACATGGATCACCAAGTTACCTTGCAGCCTGAGCTACCTATCATGAACTGGAAGTAATCCGATTCACCAAGCCATAAAATTGGACATGCATAGCAATACTGCATCATCAAGTGGAAGTGGTTATATATAATAAAACATGGGTAGACCCTGAAATCTCTCATGAGGAGTCCCCCATGATCAGTTGACAGAGGAAGAGAACACTTGGGCTTGGATTACAGATGGTTCTACGTGATATGCAGGCACCTCCTCAAGTGGACAGCTGAAGTACTATTTCCTTTCTGGGGCATCCCTGAAGGATGGTAGTGAAGGAAAATCCTCCCAGTTGGAAGGAGTTTGAGCACTGCACCTGGTTATTCACTTTGCATGGAAGAAGTAGCTAGGTGGGTATTACATACCAATTCATGTGCTTTGGGCAATGGTTTGGCTGGATGGTCAAGGCCTTGGAAGAAATGTGATTGGGAAATTGGTGACAGGAAATTTGGGGAAGAGGACTTTGTGGGTACTTCTGGGCAAAAAACGCAAAGGTGTTTGTGTCCTACATGAATGCTCATCAAAAAATAACCTCAACAGAGGAGGCTTTAATCATTGGAAAGATGATCCATTCTGTGGATGCCAGTCAGCCTCCTTCCCCAGCCACCCCTATCATCACCCAGAAGTCTCATGAGAAAAAGTGGCCATGATGTCAGAGATGGAGATTATGCATGGGCTCAAAAGTATGGATTTCCACTCACCAAGTCTGACGTGGCTACAGTCACTGCTAAGTATGACTTGCCAGCCATAGAGCCCAACACTGATTCCCTGATGTGGCACCATTCCCAGTCACGATCAACTAGCTACCAGGTGACAAGTTGATTACATTGGACTGCTTTCATCATGGAAGGGACAGCATTTTGTTCTTACTCTGGATATGGAGTTGCCTTCCTGCATGCAATACTTCTGCCAAAACTACAATTTGTAGACTTCTTGAATGCAGTACCTGACATCATGGTACACATAGAATTGTTTCTGATCAAGGAAGTCACTTCACAGTAAAAGAAGTATGACAATGGGCTCATGCTCATGAAATTCACTGGTCTTCCCGTGTTCCTCACTATCCAAAAGCACTAATTTGATAGATTGGTGGAATGACCTCTTGAAGACTCCGGTACAGTGTCAGCTAGGTGATAGTACCTTGCAGGGCTGGGCCAAAATTTTGGTATGTTTCTATCATAGCCAAGATTCATGGGTCCAGGAATCAAGGGATAGGAGTGGGAGTGGCACCACTCATTACTATCCTAGTGACCCACGAGAAAAACTTCTGCTTCCTGTTTCCAAAACTTTGTGTCCTGCTTGCCTAAGAGGTCTTAGTTTCAAAGTGATAAATGTATCCACCAGGAAATACCATGGTTTCAGTACACTGGAAGTTGATTCTTACCCATTTCCTTTGGGCTCCCAGTCTCCGAATCAACAGCAAAGAAGGGAGTTATTGTGCTAGCTAGAGAGATTAATACTGATTGTCAAGGGGAATTGGACTCCACGGTGAGAGTAAGGAAGAGTCTATCTGGAATATAGGAGATCCTATAGGGAATCTCTTATTCTTACCATGCCTGCGATTAAAGTTAATGAAAAAATGGGGTGCCTGGGTGGCTCAGTCGGTTGAGCATCCAACCTCGGCTCGGGTCATGAATTCGCGGATCGTGTGTTGGAGCCTTGCATCAGGCTCTGTGCTAACAGCTCAGATCCTGTGTTCTTCTCTCTCTGTTGCTGTCCCGCTTGCACTCTGTATCTCTCTGTCTCTCTGTTTCTGTCTCAAAATTTAAAATAAAGATTAAAAAAATTTTTTTTAAATTCTTGAAAAACTACAACCCAATCTAGGCAGGATTACCAATACCCCAGTGCCTTTAGGAAAAACTACAACCTAATCTAGGCAGGGTTACCAATGCCCCAGTGCTTTCAGGAATGAAGTTTTAGGTCACTTCACTATGTAAAGTACCTCAATCAACTGAGAGGCTTGCTGGGGGCAAAGGGAACACAGAATGGGTAGTAGATGAAGGTAGTGTGACCACTAGTTACAGTCATGTGACCAGTTATAGAAAGGAAAAATGTAATTGTCATGAGTATTTCCTCCTTATTTTGTTATGAATATGTTTGTGTGTGTACTAAGCAAATATCTCTGTTTTCTCCTCTCTTTTTCCCTTATCAGAAAACTTAAGAACTATCAGCTTTATATCCTGGTACATTAGTATTGTTAATTTTACATTAAGATATTTAAATTACGGATATCAAAGAGAAACTCAACTTCACTTAAAGATTTTACTTTCTCTTCTGGGTAAGGGGCTAATTGTGTTTGCAATTATAAACTGGGTAATTGTATCATGTTAGGCAAAATTAAGACCTTGTTACTATACTTATTTGGAGATTCAGTATGGTTTAAGGAAACGTGTAAGGTGCCAAGTTTACAAGGGGTGGATTTGTGATGATTAATTATATATGTCAAGTTGAGTGGGCCACATGATGTGCAGATATCTGGTTAAACATTATTCTGAATGTGCCTATTAAGGTGTTGTTTTTGTTTTCTTTGAATTGATAAGTGGAGTAAAGCAGATTGCCCTCCCCAATGTGGATGGGCCTCATCTAATTCACCTAGGTCTGAATAGAAGGAAAGTCTCATGCTCATGAGCAAAGGCTCGTGTTCATAAGGAAGGATTTACTTTCTCCAGATGTTTTCAAGCTGGGACATTGGGTTCTCCTGTTTTTTAAACTCTAACTCATACTTGAAATTACACCATCAGCTTTCTTGATTCTCAGGCCATTGGAATCATATTGAAACTATACCATTGGCTTTCATGAATTTCTTGCTTGCCAACTGCAGATCTTGGGATTTTTTCACCTTGTAACCATGTGAACCTCTTTCTTTCTTTCTTTCTTCTTTCTTTCTTTCTTTCTTTCTTTCTTAATGTTTGCTATTATTTATTTATTTATTTATTTATTTATTTATTTATTTAGAGAGCCTACACAGGACAGCAAGTGAGGTAGGGACAGAAAGAAAGGGAGAGAGAGAATCCCAAGATGGCTCTGTGCTATCAGCACAAAGCCCAACATGGTGCTCCATCTCACAAATGTGTGAGATCATGACTTGAGCAGAAATCAGGAATCAGATGTTTAACCAGCTGAGTCACCTGGTGCCCCTGAACCAATTCTTATAATAAATCTCTTTAAATATAAAATAAATATAGGGGTGCCTGGGTGGCTCAGTCGGTTAAGCGTCTAACTTTGGCTCACGTCATGGTCTCACAGTATGTGAGTTCAAGCTCTGCATTGGGATCTGTGCTGATAGCTCAGAGGCTGGAGCCTGCTTCGGATTCTGTATCTCCCTCTCTCTACCCCTCCCCTGCTCACACTCTGTTTCTCTATAAAATAAATAAACACTAAATAAATTTAAATATATATATGTGTGTGTGTGTGTGTGTGTGTGTGTGTGTGTGTGTGTATATATGTATATGTATATATATGTATATACAGATCCTCTTTGTTTTTTTTTTTTTTCTGGAGAACCTAGGCTCATATACCTATTTGAGACTTCTTGAGTATCTTTCTTATTTAATAAGAAATCTAATACTCTTCACAGAGGGCATCTCAGAAACATTTTGAGTTTTTACTAATAAGTACATGATTTAGAGATTGGTTAAAGAACCATGGGGTTAGAAATGATCCTTGATGGAGAATAGTTGTCATATTGATACACAGGGATATGTTTATCTTGCCAGTGTTCATCTAAACAGGGAAATGATATCCAGAAGAGGACTTACTTAGATCATATTTTAAAAACTTACATGTCTATTTTAAATTATTCAACTTTTTAGAATTACAAAGGAAACTTTTAAGATGCTAAATGCATTATACTATTTATTATTAAAGTTAATAAATTTGAATCTTAAATTTAATTAGTTATTCCCATCCTAGAAATGTCAAAAAATAAGTATAATCAATCTTTAATTAATTCTTATTTTCATTTATTTTGAAAAACACAGATACAAGTCACCTTTTGCTTACTTGTCTTAGGCTTATAAAATGTTAGAAATAACACTTTAAAATTCTGTTATTAATTACTCATTTCCTGAAGAATAAAATTTAACTTCCTGAGTATCAGTTATAAGACTAATCATAACCTTGTTATGTGCCATTTCTCCAGTGTCATCTTTCCCCATGTTTTTATCCATTGACCTGACCCATTTGATTGACTGAAAGAACCATGATATCGCAGGGCCGAGGGGGTGGGCGCTGGGGAGGGCCGGGACGCGCGCGGGCGCCAGCGCGGGGGGGGGGGAAAAAAAAGGGAAGGGGGGGGGGCTCGGGCGGGCGGGGCGGGGCGGAGAGATATCTATATAATATGTGTGTGTGTGTGTTGGTGTGTGTGTGTGTATGTGTGTGTGTGTGTGTGTGAGAGAGAGAGAGAGACAGAGACAGAGACAGAGAGAGACAGAGCATGAGCAGAGGCGGGGCAGAGAGACAGAGACAGAATCCAAAGTAGGCTCCAGAGCCTGATGTGGGGCTCGAACTCACAAACTGTGAGATCGTGACCTGTGCCAAAGTCAGATGCTTAACAGACTGAGCCACCCAGGTGCTCCTCCTTTACTCTCTTCTTAAATGAACATATGTCAGAGTTCTCCAGCAGAATGTGGCCATACAATAATAACAGTTCAATTTAGTCAGATGTTTTTGATTCATCAAGAAAAGTATAGAATTCCTAATATTTGTGTAAAATCTCCTGAGCTTTAAATGTTTCCAGGGAATCCCTTCCCTTCCCTTCCCTTCCTACATGTGAATGAGGTAAACATTCTTCTTGGCCAGTTTTGGGAGTTCTTCACTTGGGAAGTAAGCTCTAGGAGTCAGTCGCTTTCCATGCTCTCTGGTAAATGGCATACACCTCTACTCTAAAAACCATCATGTGACAATCAGTTATTTGTTTTTTTACTCATTGGTCTTTCATTTTTTACCTCTTAGGATAGTGATTAACATTCAGTAAGTTTTTGTCACATAATGTATGAATTGAGTTTGATTCAATTTTAGTGGAAGAAAAATATCAGGGACAGTGAAATTATACCTATATGCATTCATACAGCAAATTAGTGGCCAAGACCGGTCTCACATTTAAGTATTTTCCTACTTCAAATTTTCCTGTTCTTTTTTATTATTGGTCACTGTTTGTAAATTTTCAAAATGTTGGCAGTTCTTTTGTATTCCCATTAATTAAAAAATAATTAAAATGTGTTTCCAAGTCATACAAGCACACACACCACAATATATAATTCTTTGATTTCCCCCTGTAATGTATGGTGACTTTCTAATTAATTAGGCAGGCAGAAAATGTTAAAATGATACATTCAGACCACCATCAATCCTTCAGAATCAGAAGTTTCTCTCTTTCCTAAAAGATATAAGAATAGCACAAGCAAGGGTATCCTATTTATATTAACCGAAACTGCTGCCAAATTGCCCTTTATCGCTTCTCATCCAGGCTTCCCCTATGGTTTAGGGGATGTCTTGAGTCTGTGAGCTCTGGATAATTCGGGGAGATGGCTGCCTTATAAAGCGTATACCTTGATTTCATTCTGACCTTGGTCAGTGCCCCACTTGGCCATCCGTTACATATATTTTATGGAGTTTTTTAAAAAGTCCTTATATAAATTAAGCTCTCCTTATATTCTGTCATTTGTCAGATGCCACTTTAGAGTATAATTTTGATGAAACATTTTATAAGGCATTCTCTGATGAAAATCTAATGAAAGTAAAAGAACAAATATTTAGAAAAAAAATAAGTTATGTAAATCATGAGTTAACAGGCCATCTTTATCTGAATTGTAGACTTTGCGTCAAATTTATGTTTTAAATGTTTTAATCAGCATTTAGTTATTTTGGATACTTTTGACTAGTGACACAAATCTGTTTTTCTGACAAGAAGGTTGTAAATATTTCCATCACTACATACAACTATGTTTTCATTTTCTGTTCATCATTTTAGTAGGTGTTTGCCCATTGCTTTGCATTTAATCTCCTTTATGACTTAAAGAAATATATTCAAAACTACAGTAGCTTTGTAGTGTAGCTTTGAATAAAGAACTTTAACAAAAGCACAATGTTTGCACAATGTTATTTAATTAAGTCAAGCAATGCATACAAAAATTATCTCTATTTTCTATTGTAATTTTCCATTCCCAATTGAATAAATTACAACTTTGTATAGGCCGTATTTCAGCAAAATATCAGGACATATGCAAATTATATATAATTGCTCAGGCAGGTTTAATTAAAGCTGTTACAAAAAAATGTTATGATAATTAAGATTATGTTTGGGAATACACAATTACCTTTCAATTCCATAATAAATTCTTAGTTTTAATGAGTGAGGAGAAGGTATCATTCTTAATAACAAAGTTTTCCATTGACCGTTTATTGTGGGGTAGGCACTGTATGAATGCTCACATACTTTATAGCTCTTTCAATCATAATCAAACAACAATCCTATAAATATGTAATATTAAACAGCTTTTTACAGAGAAGTATATTGAGTGTTAGAGGAAAACTTGTCCAGAAACTTATTAAACTGATCCTAAAAGTATGGCTCTAGAACCAAAAGCTTTGAGAAGTACAGAGAATCCAATTAGAAGATATTTAGATACATTAAAAGGGGGAAAATGCAAGTACAGCTGATGAGTTTATACCTCACAAAAATTTATTTATAACCTAATCATCAGGCTTGCATACTTCTCATAGTATAAAGCATTTGGTAACTGGATATAACTTAAAAGTTAGGCTTGTGAGCTTTGAAAGCAAAGTTTTAACCAAGACTTTAAAGTTAGGGAATTTCTGTTATTGTATCTGTAAAGAGTGCTCAGTGGGTCCAGGCAGTGCTGGAGACAAGAATCCCTAATTCTGACTCTTAGGCAAATTCTCTGGTCTATATGAAACCATGGATAACTGAGAAGGCATTTTCACACCACGTGTTTCCATTGATTTTAAGTTCAAACCCAGAAAAGATAATCTACGGTGATAAATGTCAAGATAATAGTTTCCTTTGTGGGATATTGACTGGAACGCATATAAAGTACGTTCCACATTACTGATAATACTATTTCTTGTTCTGTGTGTTGGTGAGAATTTATTGAACTATGCATTTGTGCTTTGTTAAATTGTCTTTATGTATGATATACATCAATAAAAGTAGAGGAAAATTGCTTTGATTGATAACCACAAAAATATCATCTGGCTATGCACTTAAAATTAGTCGTGTTATAACATATTTGTTCCTTTGCTGTGTAAATATTTTAGAGTGGAAAAATGAAACTTAAACATCAAAATGAATAAGGAAATCAGTAGTAGTAATAATTTACTGTTACAGAAAATGTGTTCATTTTAATGTACTTGCAATATTTAAAATAATGTACTTAAAAATAGATTAATATTAACATTTATTTAAAATGTTTAATCGAGAAATAGGTTTAGGATGTGATTTTCAGGGCGCCTGGGTGGCTGAGTCAGTTGTGCCCAACTTCAGCTCAGGTCATGATCTCATGGTTCGTGGGTTTGAGCCCCACGGCAGGCTCTGTGTTGACAGCTCAGAGCCTGGAGCCTGCTTCAGATTCTGTGTCTCCCTCTCTCTTCCCCTCCCTTGCTCATGCTCTGTCTCTCAGTCTCTCAAAAATAAATAAATGAAAAAAAATTAGAATGTGATTTTAAATGATCATCTTAAAATTATTTAAGCTGTACTTATAAACATTTAAGAGGCCTGACTAATCATGGTTATAAATTGAATGTATTAGTTGTGTAAAAATATATTTTAAAAGGCCTACTTATTAGTAAATATAAAGTACTTTAAAGCAAGTAGAATACAGTGAATTAATCCATTATTTAGTCATTTATGTCAAAAAATTAAAGACAACCAAAAACTAAACCAGTAGTACAACAAAGTGTTTATTATTAAAGTGCAACAAGGAAGGGAACTTCAAAGTAACTATAGAATGAGCTCTAAGATGGAATTGGAAGGCTTTTCTTTGCAAAAGAATGATGCTGAGGAGGCCATGGGAAGTGGTGATTGACACTGGATTGGTTGGTCCTTCTGAGGTGAGGCTAGAGGAGACTAGAGGTCAGTTCTGGATAGATTGTTGCCTCTAGTGATAGCAGCTTAGTAATAGGGTAACTGATCTGTGTTCAAAGTCATGATTAGTGAATCAGAGCTGGGTATGTCATTGGGAAGGAAGCAGTAGTGCCTCAAAGAAGAGAGTTATTATGATACGATACATTAGAACTGCATCATGACCTTGGGGGAAATACAGTTTCCTGCTCACTCTGCAGCTGGCTTTATCCATGCCTGTTACCACAGTCTCATTGACCGCAAGGCTAATTTTCATGTTTGCAGTCCCTAGCTGATTTTCTTTTATTCTTTTAGTTTTGGGTTAGTTTTTTCTCTCTCACAATACTTAACTGTCCTTCTTAACTATCTTCCATTCCTCTTTTCCTTTCTTCTCTTTTTTCTTTCCTCCCTTCTTCCCTTCTTTCTTTTCTTTATTTTTTGGAAAGGGCGATAAAAATACATCCACAAGCTTTCCCCCCGCCTCATATTTACTTTCTACAAAAACAAAGCAAATGGCATACCAGCCTGCTTTTTCTCCTTGCCCCCAAATGTGCATGGGGTTCTGGAGAATCCAGGGCACTGGTAGATGATTAGAGTGGGATCAGAGGTCAATTTTAGTCCTGAAAAGTAATGTCTATTTTTAGCTCTGAAGAGAAAAAAACAACTGTGGCTGAGTGATTGGCATTTATAGGCATGGTTTCTGTAAGCACCAAAAAAAAAGTCCTCCCTGCATTGAATTTCAATCAGTTTGAAACCAAATCACAGTAACACTCCAGGTGATTAAACCCTCAAGTACTTTTGATTTATAACACTCAGAATTAAAAAATAAATAAATGTTTTATTTATTTTTGAGAGAACGCAAGTGGGGGAGGGTTAGAGAGAGGGGTTCAGAAGACCCAAAAGGGGCTTTGCGTTGACAGACTGACAGCAACAAGCTCAATGCAGGGCTTGAACTCACCAACCAGGATATCATGGCCTGAGCCGAATGTTCAACTGCCATCCAGCTGCCCCACAGAATTTTAATTTTTAAATTAAGATACAATCAAAAATATACACAAGACTAGAGTACAGAGCCAGGAGAACACACTTAACTAGAAAGGACTGATATTCCTTGGAGGAGAAATCGGTCTGGAAGAGGGGATGGGAAACGAGTACTCACTGCCAGGGCTTCAGTAAGTCTCTAACTTACGTGAGTGAGGGGAGGTCTCACGGCCAACAGGAGCTCTGAGGAAACCCAGTAATATCCTACTCACATTACAAAACTTGTCATTTACTAAAAAATGACTAAATATAGCTGCAATACAGCGTAAAGTTCCAACTTCTCTGGTTAGCTTTAGATTCTAATGAATGCTTTTAAAAATATACCCTGTGAATGAAATTTTTTCAAATATTCCTAATGCACAATTGTCTAACCCTTGAGATTATAAGACTTTTCTAGTCTTTGAAGCAGCTGCTTAGCTATATTGATGATACCAAGTCTATTCAAAAAGAAGTTATTGATTAACTTGCCCACCCATGACCAGTGACTAGTCTATACATAGGTGAACAACCCAAGTTGATACAGGGAGAACTAATCATTAGCCATTAGACGAATACATTTTGTCTGATCTCTCTATCTTCCTATCTCCCTAACCCATCTCATTCTCCCTCACTTTCCACCACTGATAGTTGTTAAGAAGAAAGGATGTAAGCTTGAATTGGCTGGTGGCTTCTGTCCATGATATGTGGAAAAATATGCCATAGGTAAGAAGAAATATTGAAATCCACAAGAAAGTAGAATTTATATAGGGGAAGTACAAGACTAGATGTGAGTTTATTTGAGCTTGTGAGTCCAGCTGTGCCTGATAATAAATACCACCAGATTTTTCAAAAGTGTGGGTTAATACATTTATTTTACACATCTTCAAAGGCCTTTTAAATTTCATTTTCATTCTTTTATACCAGTAAGAATACTACTCACCGAAATGACTGAACAACATTAGGTGACTAATGCTCTATGCTTACAGTCTTCACACACTCATAAAACAAACACTTTTAATCATTCACAATAGTTTGCTCATATCTACCTAAAAACATCTAAATTCTAATAATAGTGATTCTGTAGTCAATTTCTATAGGAGACCATGACTGAAAATATTTGTCAAATGCTCATTGTATGAGCATTTGTCAAATGCTCATGTATGTCAAATGTCAAATGCTCATTGAACCACCATATTAGGTCCTAGGGAATTTAAATTTATAAGTAACAGATCTTTTCTTCAAGAAAGCACAGTATTACTTGGATCTTTCAAGAGGCAAATGTATCCTACTAGAGGATTAGACCTGTGAAGGAAAGGGAAAAGGGGGCAAGACACGGAGGAGGAGTAGGTCAGACTCCTGTGAAGTTGTGAGGGGAGGAAATAGGACTGAGTAGGAAGAGTTAGAAACTTGGGCCAGCCCACAGTTGTTCATTTAAGGACGGCTGCATCTCAGAGGAGTGAGCCTGACATTTACTCATCATTGGCTCTAAGCAGCCTGAGAGAAGCTCGGCTTCGACAAGAACTCACAGGTGGATCTAGAGGGCTCCCAGCAGGAGTTGCTACAAGATTTTGATAAGTACAATATTTTGATAAGTACGTTTGCATGCTGCACAGAAAACCAAATGTGATAATAAACTAGAAGAGAAAAGCATATTAATAAAGTTATAAAACCATGCTATGGACATATAACACATGTAAAGAAAACAAACTGAATTAAAAGGAAGATTCACTTATTATTAAGAGCTTAAGAAAAGTTTCAAAGAAAGAAAAATAATATTTGACCTAGGCTTGAAAGATGAACAGGATTTCTGTAGCACAAGAAGCACAAACAAGGGAATAGTTAAACACGAGCCTGAAGACCCTGAAATACAGAGTTGTGAGAGGGGGACATCTAGCACTTTGATAATCCTAATAGAGAGTTATGTAGGAATTAGGTTAGGGTAGATTGAGCCAAATGTATCATGAAAATGTTAAGAGTTAATACATGTCGGGGCGCCTGGGTGGCGCAGTCGGTTAAGCGTCCGACTTTAGCCAGGTCACGATCTCGCGGTCCGTGAGTTCGAGCCCCGCGTCGGGCTCTGGGGGATGGCTCAGAGCCTGGAGCCTGTTTCCGATTCTGTGTCTCCCTCTCTCTGCCCCTCCCCCGTTCATGCTCTGTCTCTCTCTGTCCCAAAAATAAATAAAGGTTGAAAAAAAAATTTAATAAAAAAAAAAAAGTTAATACATGTCAAGAAAGCAATGAATGGAAAGAGTTGTGTGAAGGAACTAATTATGTGCCAACAAAATGGGTGGGTTAGTAATGAAGAGACTGAGGAGGGAGTTTAAGGCAGCTCCAAAGTGCAGCTGAGGGATGATACAAAGGCAGTGGGGATGAGGCCAAGTTAGGGATTGTCAGCGTGGGGAGGAATAGAAGACGAAAGAGCAATGAGTCTGAAATTTTCAGGACCCTTGCCTTGCAAGATTGTGCAGATAAATAATACAGAAGAGACAGGTTTCAGAGAAAAGGTGTTCAGGTTTTTACTGACTGAGTTCAAGACATAGTGCACAGTGTATTGGCTTGTCACTTCCTCATCCCTGTCACGAGAATTTGAATTATGGCTCCACCACTCACTGTCTGTGAGAACACGGGCAGGTCTCTGAAATTCCGTGCCTCGGGCTCCTCATCTGCAAAGTGAGAATAATGATAGTGTCTACCTTTAAGAGTTGCTTTCAGTATTAAATGATTTCATTGGCTGTGTTGTCGTGATTGCTATTATTACTTTATGTTGATGCTCTGCAGTCACTTATAGTATGTAATTGATGGCTTTTCTCAACACAGCTTGAACAGAAAATAATATTAGGCATCTTCTGAATTTGTACAACTCTTTACATTTAAAAACTGGTAAAATGCATTAGCTCTATAGTATATAATATGCATATTTAATTTGAAGTATTTATGTTTTGCTGAGTAAATGATTCTGCTTTCTCGATTCCTAATCAGAGTTATTTAATTTATTATATTTCTGCCCTGCTCTATAGCTGGCCTCCTCAGGAAACTCAGTTGGAGTGGTTACATTACAAAGACAAATTTCTCAAATTAGAATATATAGCAGGTTTTTTTTTTCCACGAGGGAGAGACAAAGAGAGAATATAAACACTTTTACAGAACTTTTCCCATGCTAACATGGCATCTTTATAGCTCACCCTCTCACACTTCTATTAAGGCAACAAATTTTCCTCAGCTGTTTTCTTTTTTTGGTTTGTTTTTACTTCCCAGTGAAAAATATTACTTTCAAATTGCTGTTTTTTGATTTATAAATTTTAGACCTTGTCTACACTTATTTGCTGCTATGAAATATTAGGATTATGTTTATTATATATGTAATATATTCCATATTATTACATTATGATACATGAAGATCCAGTTCCCTTAACTCACCCTGCCATTTCTTCCCCCCACCCAGCCCCCACCCAAGGAATTAACCTCTAGGGAATTTTTATCAAGTGTTAAATATAAATATTTTAATTGTAGGTCAAAGAATATACTCGTTATTTGTCTTTTCTTTAAAACGTATTAAATGTTTTAATATTTCACTTGTTTTGTGGTCTGTGTGCTGGAACTTATTTTCCTTATTTTCCCTGATTTATTAATTCATAGCTCCCCATGCCTCCAGAAGTTTCCTCCCCAGAGTACCCCATCTTTCGATCCTGCTTCAGTTTGGACTGTTTAGTCTTACGCACTATTACATAGCTATCATCCTCAGATGCTCTCATAATATACTTATTGCTTCCTGGATGTTATATATTTCTCTTTCTTGCTTATTTCTTTCTTTTTTAAGGAGTATTCTCAAAGGAATTACCAGGACATTAAGGGAATAAAAAACTTACATTTTTTTCTTAGTACTTCTTGCTTATGAAAATGTTTTTAATTTAACTTTTGACTTGATTGACATGTCGGTTGAACATAACATTCTAAGTTAAAATTCATCTTCTTCCAGAACTTTAAAGCCTTTCTTCACTTGCCCTCCATCAGCTATTGCTGCTTTTAAAAACTCTGATATCATTCTGATTCTTTCTTTTATTTTTTTCAGCTTTGATATTTCTTTTTTTTAATTTTTTAATATTTATTTTGAGAGAGAGAGAGAGAGAAGAGAGAGAGAGAGAGAGAGAGAGAAAGTGTGAGTGGGGGAGGGGCAGAGAGAGAGAGAGGGAGACAGAATCAGAAGCAGACTCCAGGTTCTGAGCTGTCAGCACAGAGCTGATGCAGGGCTCAAACTCACAAATTTCCAGATCATGACCTGAGCCAAAGTCAGACACAACTGACTGAGCTATCCAGGCACCCTGATATTTCTTTATTCCTTCTCTTTAGAAGCTTTTTGTAACATCTTTTTATTCTAAAGATCTGATAGCTTACATCAGTATGGATTGGTGTTGGCATTTCTTATTTCTGGTGCTGGATAATTATTGAGCCACTTTGATTTGGAAGAGGATGCTATTTAATTGTGGATAGTTCTATGCTGGATTCTCTATGGCCAAACCAATAGCATCACAACCACTTTTTGTTCTGTCCTGTGCATGGTAGAGGAAGAGAATGACCAAAACCCTTCACTAGACAGCTGTGTGTTAGAATCTGTCAATGAGAGGTACTCCCAGAGAGAGTTGCATGCACATTGGGCAAATGGTAAACTCTTGATTCGGTAGTGCAAACACTAAAATAATAGCAGTGATCCACCTTCCCTAAGAGACTTGATTTATAGTAACTGCCAGACAAAGCTTTTGAGGATCACTCACTTTGGCAGCAGTGGACTACCTGGAGGAGTTCAGATGCCAGATACTTCCTGAAAGTCTCCAGACCCTGAACTTCATGGGTAGCCGTGAACAGCAAAAGTGGCCGGGGCTCATGAGACTTCTGAGACTCGCTGTAGGTGCATGGAGAGCTCTCAGGTGTCTCATCTCCTTTTAGCCACAGTTTCTGTACCATTGTGCTTCCAGCCCTTTCAAGGGCTGTGCACATCTCTAATTTTGTTTTGAAAACTTCCTACTTGGAATACCAATAATAACTTCTCTTTTCTTGAATAAACTTGGCTGAGGAGCCTTATTCTGCTGTTTCTTTGACAATCATCTTTTGGTTGTCTCTGCCTACACTTCTAGAATTCTGCTACTTTATTAATGGAATTCTTATATTAATGTACTTTTATTTATTTTCCACTTCATTTTTCATTTCTTTATCTTTTGGTTGCATACTTAGGAATTTTTTTTGATTGTGTTCTTTCATCATTTCACACATCATGTGTGCTTATTTTAGCTATCATATTTTTCATATCTAATAATTATTTCCTGATCTCAGATTGGTCTCCATAGCTCCCAATCTTTTATAAATGCCAAATCTTTTCAGGATACTTAATTGTTACAATTTTTGTTTGTTTTGGCCTTCTGTTTCCTGTATTGTGTCTTTTTATCCTACATTTTCTTCCTTTTTAAAGTTAGTGTCTATAGGTATGGGGGGCATTCCACAAATGTTGGTGATCCTTAGATCCTCATTTACGAGTACAAACATCAGTGGAAGTTGCATTGATGGGACTGGTGAATGAATGGATTTTGACAAAAGTTGCTCAGCTACAGAGCTGACTCTTTTTTCAAGGACGCTTAGTTCCCCATATCCAGAGAACTTTCTTGGTTCTTCTCAGTTTCTCTGGAGAATAATTTTCTATTCTCCCTTGGGAGCTAATACCTGGCTAGAAATAGTCCATGAGTTGGAAAGAAGAGTCTGGGGTTCCCACTGCTAAGTGTGCCAGATTTAATTAACTTCCTGTTCCTACTCCATAACTCACTCCTTTCCATCTGCCATGGCCAATGTGCCTGAAAGGAGAGCATAGGTTGCTCAATTTCCATAGAGAATAGACTTCTAGTCTCATGCTTGGGGTGCATACTTTGGCCAAACTCCTATAATGCCTGGTATTTGCAACTCCTGAGTCTTATTTGGTATTTTCTTTAAAAAAAAAACACAAACACCAAAAGTATAGTTTATCTCTTCTCTGCTCTGCCTATCTTTTACCACCTGTGTCTCCTTTCTGTCTTCTATAACTCTAGTTATCATCTCTTTCTGAGAAGTCATTTCTCTCATTTTATCTGAACTTGTAGTTTTATATCTTTAAGTTCTCTATTTTCTTTTATAAAATTTAATCTTATATTTGGGGAGAGAGAGAGAGAGAGAACAGAAAGACAGGTAGACACAGAATCCAGATCAGGCTCCAGACTCCGAGCTGTCAGCACAGAGCCTGACACAGAGCTCGAACTCACTAACTGTGATATCATGACCTGAGCCGAAGTCAGACACATAACCGACTGAGCCACCCAGGCGCCCCTCTCTATTTTCTTTTATGGAGATCTTGGAGGGGAAAAAGATACATACATGGTTCATCTTCCATGTTGGAAATCCCAGAGTCCATTACTTATTCACTATGATACATGGCTTTTTAGTGCTACTTATTCTGGGGAACAGCAGAGGAGGGTAGAGAAAGGACCGAGGAGAACAGAGGTTAAATTTGACAAGGAAATTCCTTTCCCATTCTATAATTAGTCCTATTTCTGATCAACTTAGTTTAAATGCTCAACCTTACAGAAGTTTTCTTTTTATTCTTATTGCATAGGACATTGGATGTAAGGTGGCTGGTGGACAAGTCTCATGTGATTAGTGACCATTCCGTTGTGCTGTATTTCTGGGCCTTGTTAACTACAAGGTACCATCACTTGCCCACCTTGGGTATTCAAATGCTGCTTAAGTCAAAGCAGGTACAAAATGCCTGTTCTCTTACCTTTCTGCATCAGTATTACTGGAACGATAGAGCGTACCTAACACACACTACCCTGCTGTTTCTGCATGGTTGCTGATGCCCTATGTGGGAGTCTATGGCAACAGTTCATACCTAAAGGAAGTCAGAAGTGTTTTCCTTTTATTCTTTTCAGATCCCTATTAGGATTTTTTTAAAACAGTATTTATTTTGAGAGATAGAGACAGAGGCATGAGCGGGTGAGGGGCGGAAAGAGAGAGAGAGAGACCTACAGAATCTGAAGCAGGCTCCAGGCTCTGAGCACAGAGTCTGAGTGGGGTTTGAACCCATGAACATGAGATCATGATCTGAGCCGAAGTCAAATGTTTAGCCACCCAGGTGCCCCCTACCTAGTAGGATTTTGAACCTGCCAGTGGAATCAGGAACCTAGCATCTCACCTCCTAATAATACTATTCCTTGATTAATAGTTAGAAGAATACTTATTCTTTCCTTTTCTGTTCTGTTTTCTTCTTTCTTTCTTTCTTTCTTTCTCTTTCTTTCTTTCTTCTCGTTTCTTCGATAAGTACATCTCTTATCCTCTGCATTCTATTTACCTATGACTGGCAATAGTGTCCTTTCTTCTGAGCTGTACAGGCCCTAGGTTAAATATGTAAAAGGTGAGAAAAGTGAACGGATAAAATAGCATAACATAACATAAAATAAATTATTATATCCTTTTCATCATTTACAGCTATTCACTTGCATGCTTCTAAGTTACACATGAGAACCAAGACCGTCCGTCTGTGAGCATCTATTGCCTCTCTTAATAACCAGTAATGCATAGACGCTTGATTCCAGATTTTTCTTCACATTAGAGGTTCCATCAGATCTTCCAATTATGGAGGATTTTCCAGTGTTTTTATTTTTATATTGTTTTGTTCAAATATGAGGTGTGGTTGAAACTTTGGGAGACAGTTATAAAAATATTCTGTAGTTTGCATCACATTTTAATTATATATAAAATGTTGTTTCATTTTTTTAACTTAGATGCAAGTATTTGGCATTGACTTGTATGAATAGTTTTTTGACAACTTCCTGGAGAACACACTTGTAACAATCTGGCCACGAAGAGACTTGAAGGAGAAGAACAGAATTTACGAGTGTTCTCAAATTATTTTTACCAAGTCTGTTAACTTTCTATAATCTATACTGTAGAGGGACTCCTAAATTCATTCCATCATATTCTGTTTTGAAACTCATTTTTCTTTCATGTTGCTAATGTGCTACAGCTGAGTCACATGGAAGGTAAATATAAGGAGGTCAGAAGCTATTGTACATGACTTCCTCAACTGAATTGATGTAAAGAAATAAATATGAATAGTTCCAACTTGAAAATCTTTATAAACCACCATTATGCATTCAAAAATATACAATAGAATACACAATGATGTAGTTGTATGATTTTCTACTGTTAGTATTTAAAATGTGTGAATACCTGGACACATTTTCATCATTCTTTTTTCTTTTCATTTTCTATCTTTGTGCAATTTGATCAAAGCAAATTACATTTCTTTCTGAAATTTTCCCTTGACTTTATAGTGGGCAGAATGCCAATACTACAATTTAAATAAATAAAAAACTTCCCTCAAAGTGGGGAAAACCAGAAATACATGCTGTGTCTGGTAGCAGAATTAAAGTCTTTTTAAGTATAGAAGTTGAATTGCTTCTTTCCTAATCACAGTATTAAAGTGTGTGCAATTATTAGGTCACAATGGAATAGATATGAATATTTTACTCACATCAAACACTGCCTGCAGTGTGCTTGAATAGTTATTCCTGAAATATTATGCAAAAAGAACCTAAATTATTTATTGAACTCTTGAAGTGTTTAGTGTTTCTGACTATAACAAGGTACTATAATTTATTCACAGTTGTCAACTTTGGGTTAATTCAGGGTTAATGATACATCTTATGATTTGTCCATTTGTCCCTCCTCATCTGTTTGCCTGTGACCATCTTTCTATTTGATGGCACCTGAGACATGATATATAAAGGAGCTAGTGTTAGATGAAATGCAACATGCTTCTATCAAATGTAAAATGCCTCTATGAAAGGGTTAAATCGTACATTTGTTTCTTTTTAAACTTGGATCAGAGTTAGCCTATAGTCACTTGTTAAATGTTATATCCAAGTACGTGTCTGTCCAAAATGCTCCCTAAGAAGAGCTTTCATACTAATAATGACAATAAATAAATTGAATACGTTTTTAAGATTGGAGATGAATTTTGATATATTTAAGCACTGTAAGAGTAAAATAAACTATTTAGTTATTTAAAATTATACATCACAGGGTGGCTGAGTGACTCAGTTGGTTAAGCGTCTGCCTTCGGCTCAAGTCATGATTTTGTGGTTCATGAGTTAGAGCCCTGCATCGGGGTCTCTGCTGTCAGCGTTGAGCCTGCTTCAGAGCTTCTGTTCCCCTCTCTCTCTGTCCCTCCCCCACTCTCTCTGTCTCAAAAAAAAATAACAAAATTATATATCACAACTCTAAATGTGAGAAAATGATTACCCTACACATATTCCCTTTTCCATGTGTTTGAAGTTTTAAATAATTTTAGAATTTATTTTATGTATAAGGGAAAGTATAAATATTCTTGCTTTAGCACACAGAAATAAAGTATTAGTATTATGTAACACAGAAGCAGGGAACGAAAACAGAATTATTTCAATAATCATCTAAAACATTTGGTGGCAGCTCACTGTATGGCAATAGATTCAAACCTGGAGATAAAGAATGATTCCCTTTTGATTCCTGAAATGTTTTGTATCTCCATTTATTTGCCTAGATTTTAAAAACTTCCAACAACTAGGTTTTTGTAATGCTTTTTTATATTACATATTGCAGGTTGTGGCTGCTGTGTTAGTTGATTAACCTGATTAACTTCCCACTCACGTTAGACATTTAAGTTTGGTACCTCGGTGCCAACAATTGTTACATTGGAATACTAGAAGGGAATGGGCAAACCCACCTGGTTTTAGCTCATGTATTTGGAAAGAAGAAGGTGATTGAAATACCAACAAGTACATATAATGGTTTCAGTCTTCCCTGATACTAAATGGTTTCCACCTTAATATGTACCTGTTCATTAAACTATAAACCCAGACAAAATGTCTGTGTATCAGTTATGCATCAGTATCACTCTATTAAAAATTAGCTTATATGGGTTCAACATGTCTTGGGATTTTATTTTATTATTTAACATGAGGAAAATGATTCTGCAAAATCATTTGATTCGAGGAAAGTCAGTGGCAGTGAGAAGACCTTGACTTTCTTTCTTCCCTCACCCTTGAATTGATATTTATTGTGGTAAGACAAGCTTTTATACTTACCTTTTCTGTTTCATATTCTTCAACTGTAAAATGAATACAGTCATAATTACTACCTGCCTAACTTAAAGAGTGTTATAAAAGTTCATGAGATGAAAGCCTTAAAACATTTTGATCTCTTTAGATCAAAGGTACTTCATAAATATGAAGTAGTTTTATATTTTTAAATTAAGTTGAATAAGATGTACATTATATCTAAAGCAACTATACCTCATCACTTGCCACTCCTTATAAATACAAAATAATCTAATTAGCACAGTGGCCCTTCTACTTGAAATTACTTTGTGAGATGTAAAAAGACAAGGGAACATCTCAGCATACAGAAGGTTAAGCTCCTCGAATTTTTTAAGGGGAGATAGCACTTTGTTCTTTTCTACTCTCGGTGTATTTGTGAGATTGCAGTTAAAGACTCTGGTCATATAGCATAAAAAAATGAAAGGAAAGAAAATATTTTACTAATTAAAACAAAGGAACACATGTTTTATTTAGTTCAAAAATATGTCTTCCTGGGGTGGCTGGGTGGCTCAGTCAGTTAAGCGTCTTACTCTTGATTTGGGCTCAGGTCCTGATCTCACGGTTCGTGGTATCAAGCGCCACAACAAGCCCCAGCTGGCTTGGTGCTGACAGCACAGAACCTGCTTGGGATTTTCTCTTTTCCTCTCTCTCTCTGACCCTCCCCTACTTGTGCTCTGTCTCTCTCTCTCAAAATCAATAAACATTAAAAAAAAAAGTCTTCCAACAAATACATGATAAGAACAAGGAACTGATTTACAAATTATTTTAAACCTATTTAATTAAAGTTTACTACAATAAACAGACTAAAGAAAAAATATACAAAACATTAGGAAGGTCAGTTTACCTAAAATATAGAAAACATGGCTGTAGCAGTTATTTATCATTCTTTTGGTGATAGAGCATCTAAGCCTTTCTTGACATTTTTGGCATTCCCCACTGTGTGAGTTATGCCAGAAGCCAAAGTATGCCAAACTACAGAAGTTGTCAATGATAGAAACTCACTTTCCCACCATGCTTCTCTGTGTGCAGTATGGTGCAGGAACAATAAGCCTAAAGAGAACCCCATATTTTCCAACATATTTTTATGCTGTAACCCCTGTAACTTCCCCATATAAGTTATTTTTTGTCCCCTTTTACTTGAAGGTGTCATTGTAAACTTAATTGGCTGAAGTTTACAAAGTGTCAACCTGATTCAGATCTTTTACCCAGAGACCCAAACAGGTCATATGCTAATAACTTTATAGACAATAACATTCTTACCTCAAGAGAGATGTTTTAATCTCAGCTGTGAGGTAGAATCTCATTTTGTTCACTTATCAGTCACACCAAGTTGACTATACTTGTCATTTTGTCAGTTATTCCCTCATTGGCAGTTTTGTATCAGTATCTGACAACTTCAAATGTCCAACAATTTGTAATTTTCTGTCTTCAGTACTAATCATAGGAGTTTTGGGGTCATCACCACAGAAGAATTATTATATCAGTATCTCAAGCACCCTCTTCCTCGTTCTTGGCCTTGTGTAGAAAGATATGGCATCCTCAGGGGTCTGCTTCATAATAGCTCAAACGCCTTAGTGTTTGTTTAAGTAAAGTTTAATTCCCTTGCCACGTTATTGATTGATCTGATGTCAGACTTAGCTAGCACTTGGTTACATGGTTAGCAATTCTTGAACATTCTGACACCCATGCCCCCATGCCCTACAATGGCAAGGTTTAAAAGAGGAGATCAACTCTGGAACAACTAGTTTTACTAAGAATAGGACTTATCATTTTCTAAACTCTGCCTTATGAGTAAGGAAACACTGAAAAAAGTGTATTCTAATGTATTTACATAAATACCTAATTAGATGATACTCTGAATTTTTTTCAACCCAGAATTCCAAGTCCATCAAGTTGTCTGTAAGACTAATTTGTTTATAAACTATCATTTTCATGATGTCCTTCTTATTTATCTTTAATAATATTTTATTTTAAACAGATTATTTAACTTTTTTTTAATTTTCTACTTTTCTGTTCCTTCACTGTTGCAGCAGTAACACATGTTTGTTTTATCTGAAGTTATAGATGAGAAATAAGATCTTGGTTTGTTATGGGATGCATTCAAGGGACCATTGTTGCTCTACCTGTGATTTATTCTGGACAAAACCCTGGTCCAAATTCATAATGGTTACTAATTCCTTTTAGGGTGCAAGAAACCTGAGCTGGAAGAGAGAGACTCAATATTGTTCATTTACTGGTATCCACATCTTTCTGCATCTTTTTTAACTTGCAGGAAAAACATTTCTAAAAGTGTGATTTGGCCAACTGATACTTAGAGTAATTTGCCACAGCAACTGAAACAACCCCATATCTAGGAGAGCCTGTGACCCTGTCTTCAGTGGCGACAATGAAATATGTTCCAGTGTCCACTGTGGTAGATTGTATTACCTATCTACTTATCTGTTCATAAATACCTATTTTCCTACTCTAGAGGAGGTATTTATTTCCTTCCCCTACTGAAGTCAGGCTTGGTTGTGTTACTGCCTTTGGGAGATGAAATGTAAATATCAATTCTAGGAAGATGCTGTCAGAGCACTTTGCACTTTACCAGATATTCTCTATGCTCTTTCGAGTATACAGTGCTCCAGAGAGAGAGATGATGTTGGCCTGAGTCCTGGGGTGAACATAATTAGAATCCCTTCCATGTTCACAATACCTATTAGCTAAAAATGCTCATGTAATATAAATGAAAAATGAAGTTTTATTGTTAGAGGCCACTATACTTGTTTTTCATAGGCCTTATTTATAGCTAACCCCTATTAGAGGAAATATCAAAGTCCCCAATTTACCAGTCAAGGTATTTCCATATTCTCTGGAATTATATCATTCTTTTGATATTCTACATTCCATATTCCACATCTTAATGTACAGAAAATTATTACTTTCCATTGAGCCAACATTTTTTTGTTTGCTTGTTTTTTTTTTCTCTACTCCCATTGTAATAGCATATATCTTATAATTTCTTCATTTGAGGTGACATTTGTGACAGCAGGTGAAGTATCTTTCAAGTGATTCTCAGTCATATGAGTGGACTATACTGTGACTCATGCATCTTCTTAGTGCTTAAAACATTTGGCACTATGACCAGTTTTCCAATGTATTCAATGTCTGATTCAAAAATAACAACAGGAATATTTCGTGAGGCAGGATGAAATTATTTCCTAATATTGTTTCCTTCTACAGAGCACCTTTAACCTGTTATAGATATATTATTTCAATTTAATTATGGAATAGTTAAGTAACTATGCCTCACTGATGAGATAGAGACCATGAAATATTCAATTCATAACTGAGTGTACTGGTGGAAAAATAATCAAATCCTAATGTTCAATTTCTAAACTCAATACAAATTTCAGTTGTCTTTTAAAATGTGAGACTTTAAAAACCCTTTAAAAATCTTTTGACTTCTAATCCAATTTCTAAGAAATATAATGAGAAGTTTTAGAAAATTCAAATATCATATTATATGCCTGTCAATGTATACTTAGACCACATTTTTCCCAGAAACTACAATTGAATACTACATCTCCACTGAAATTTGTAGCTTTGGAGTGACTTGTTATTAAAAGCATAAAGATAATTCTCAGGTGAGGTTGTATGCCATGGCTAGATGGCAATTGCATTGGTCACTTGACTGTCTTCTAAGACTTTGTGTGTGTTAATGAAGAGGCATAGAAAGGAATTATCATGTGAAAATTATTTAGTTTGATGACTTTTA
Source organism: Lynx canadensis (assembly GCF_007474595.2). Classification (NCBI taxonomy): domain Eukaryota; kingdom Metazoa; phylum Chordata; class Mammalia; order Carnivora; family Felidae; genus Lynx; species Lynx canadensis. The sequence continues at coordinate 65,796,261 of NC_044306.2, forward strand.
GTGTACCTGTGGGCACCTGTACAACTATCCTTTGAGGCCAAGGCTGATGAAAAGAGTTGCTATTCTAGAACTAGGATTGATAGTGTCAGTGTGGAGGAGATAACTCTGGAATAGCAGAGAATCAGTGTGGCACTAAACCCTCAGAAGCAATATGGATTTACTTACCAACAGGGATCTGAGATGATAATTAATAGATCATGATGTTGCTAGGACACAGTAAATTAGAAGCCCATGAAGATATCACTTAAATTATAAAACCAAAAATAACCAAGAGTTAATGAGCAAAGTACTGATGCTAGCTTCTATATGGAAACCTGTACTCTTTCAGTTTCCAGATCTAACTAGACTTCTTCGATTGAAATGTATGCCAGGTTACCTTGAAGAAAAGCCCTTCAATGACATTGCAAATGTTCAAAGTAAATATCAGCCTCATTCTTCCCCCAAAAGACCTAAATTTTATATTAAAGTTAATATTCTTGAGGAAGAAGGAAGAAGTTCTTTAGAAAGCTGAGGTGGTCAGCTGACACAGAACGCCATCATGGCCTTTCTCCCTTAGTGCAGAGATATAACGAGGCCAGATGATAAATGGCATGCCATTACAAGTCCCTCTTCTGGATGTCTTATGATTCTGCAGACCAAACCTGTGGTTATTTCTCTAGTCCACAAATGTACAATTGAGATGAATATAATTACTAAGTGGAATAACTATCACAGTGGTTTCCTGGCCAAGGAAATGAGAGCCATTATGGTAAGAAAAGCCAGATGAAGTTCTCTGAAATGTCTCCCTCCAACTGAAGAAGGTAGTAACTCAGATTCAGTGCTATTCCCATGGGGGATGGCAGAAAAAAGTTTCTAAAAGGGTGCAGTATTACTAGTCCTATCACATTTTATTTAATTTACCAATAAAACCACTGGGGGAAAAAACAGATGCGTATTGACAGAAGACAGTGGACTGCCTAAGCATAATGAAGTGGTAGTCCCCAAGGTGGCTGCTATGGTGGATGCAATATCCTTATTAGAAAAGATTTAATCAGCTCTGGAAATCGGTATATCGCTAATGATCTGGTGGCATGCTCTTTTCAATCTCCTTAAGAAAAGGAGATACAAACCAGTACACATTCAGTGTTTTTCCCCAGAGCTATAACTTTCCTGTACATTTTTAAATAGAGCCAAAGGAAATGTGGTCACTCTGATATTCCTTAGATCAGATTAATTAACTCTTTTGGTGAATCACATTAAGAGGAACAGATGAGTAAGCATAAGCAAGTATTTTCACTTCCCTGGTAAGCTTCATGTTAACAAATTGTAGAAGATAAATTTCTGCAATGATTCAGGGATTTGTCACATCAGTTAATTTTTAAGGGTTCAAATTGTCTGGAGACAATTTCTAGGGCATCCCTCCAATGGAAGGACAAATTATTACATTTTACGTCTTCTATTTCTAATAAAAAGAACAGCACTTTGTTGGCCTTTTTGGATTTTGGAACAGAATATAGCTCTTTGGGATTATTGTTTCAACCTATTTATTAGATAATTCAGAGGCTATCAATTTTCAGTGGACCCAGAGCAAGATAGTGCTCTGCAACATCCAACCTCTGGTACAAGCTGCTTTTCAGCTCAGTCGTTTTATCTGATAGATCTGAAGGTGCCAGAGCTAAATGAGGATGATTCCTGAAGCTTCTGAAAATAATAATAGGGGAGATAGCAGAGAATACTTCTACATTTCTGGAGAAAGGTTATGATTTATATAGCAGAAAACTAACAAAACCCAGCTATTTCTGACATGCATCTAGGTTCCAGAAGAGATTGAACACCTGACTACAAGACAGTGAGTGACAATGGGATCAGAGCTGACCATTGTGAACCTAGTGTACCAGACCAGACAAATCTTGAGTTTGGACAGTGCAGCAGCAGGAATCTATTTTATTATGAGGACAGTATATTTGCACTGGAGTCCAACCAAATGTATAGTGTGTACGTAAGTCATAGAAATAATTATGTGTGTCTGTGTCAGCTCTGTTGTGCTAACACTGCTTCTTAAACTCACTCCTGTGGTATAGTGGGAACGGAGAACTAGTGATTCTTTATGAGTTGTTAATGTAGAAGAATAATCTTGGGCCTGGATCAAGAATGGGTCAGCTAGATAAATTTGGCCAAAAAATGGACTTCTGCTACATTACAACCCAAATTAGAGGTGGCCCTTAAGATAATAATGAGCAAAGACCTTCCAACAGCCTGTCTTAAGCCATATCCCTCCACTTAGAGTGGAGGAAAAAGTTGTTAAAGCAAAGGTATATATATATTTCTGGACAGAGATAAATGGCACGGAAGAATAATTGTAGTCTTGGAAGGTGCAAGAGTAGAAGATCATATACAGAAAGTTTTAAGGAATAGGCTTGTAGATGGATCTGGTAGTGGGTTCAAGAGGAGCAGACTTCAGTGTCCTATATTAACCCGGCTTCTGAATATCTTGCCTCTCATCAGCAGCAGCTAGTGTTAAGTCCATGATACGGATCTACTTGTCATATTTGGTATCACATTACCGAGAAGTTATAGGCTGGACAGAACATTGGAATAACCTCTTAAACCTAAAAATAAGGCACCAACTCTGGAATGTCACCAGTACAGGGTTGGGGTATATTTCTGGATGTGGTATACACATTGAACAAATAGCCACTATAAGAAGCTATGTCCCCAAACCCTAGAACGTGAACCTAGAAACCAAGGAGTGAAAGTAGGATAGGTGTCTCTCACCTTTATTTCTGAGAACAATTTGTAGAAATGTATGCTTTCAGCCACAGCTCTTGGCTGTGTTGAATTACATGTTCTGATCCTGAGAATGAAATGATTCTGCCATTTGATATGGCAGAATGTTCATAGATCCTAAAATTAACAACTATCAGCTAGTCACTTTGGCCTTCTCAAGAAATGACAGATTGGAATTCATGTACAACAGGAATGGATCTGAGTTATGCAAACCATAGACTGTAGTAGATGTTACTGACGACTGGTCTATATCACCACATATCATCTCATTTTATTCTATATTCAACTGAAGCTTCAGTGGGTTCTTGTACATAGTTTGCTCCTTGCCTCATATTTCTTTTTTTTTTTAATATATGAAATTTATTGTCAAATTGGTTTCCATACAACACCCAGCGTTCATCCCAAAAGATGCCCTCTTCAATACCCATCACCCACCCTCCCCGCCCTCCCACCCCCATCAACCCTCAGTTTGTTCTCAGTTTTTAAGAGTCCTCTTATGCTTTGGCTCTCTCCCACTCTAACCTCTTTTTTTTGTTCCTTCCCCTCCCCCATGGGTTCCTGTTAAGTTTCTCAGGATCCACATAAGAGTGAAAACATATGGTATCTGTCTTTCTCTGTATGGCCTATTTCACTTAGCATCACACTCTCCAGTTCCATCCATGTTGCTACAAAGCCTTGCCTCATATTTCTGTGTCTTCCTGCTTAACAACTTACTCTTACGACTGGAGCATTCTTATAATGTCTCTTTCTACATTTTTGGCCCCATCTTTCTCTTTACTATATGGAATTTTCTGATATCTCCATTGTGCCCTTTCACTGTCTTAGACTTTGGCTGTGTATGCTGTACCCTATGGTTTGTAATCAAATGTCTTTCACTCTGGTTGTCACTTACAGAAAATGTCTGCATTACTCTTAGGCAAGTGGTATCCTTTTGATAAGAACCATGCCACGTGTGAGCCATATTTCAAGAAAACCCTCTCTCTACTCTTTTCCATGTATATCAGCATTTTTGTGCAAATTGTGAATCTGCTCTGGAGGTTTTAAATCTAATGGTTTTTTTTTTACAACTTTCCTTCCCATTACCTCTATTTGATCCATCATAAGACTGAATCATAAATCAAAAACCTCCAGAATTCAATCACCATTATTTCACATGCTATCATACTAATCCAAGCTACCATCATTTCTCGCAATAGGCTCCTAAATAACCAATCTTGCCTGTCCCAACTCTTATTAGCATTCACTAACTGGTAGCCAGATGCTGTTTCTGAAATATAAATACAATTATGTCAGTTCTTGTTCCCTCCTATAACACTTATCCACATTAAAATCATCCCAAGGTCTTTGCACAATACTTAGTTCTTAGTGCTTCTAGTCCTTGGTGCTCCCCACAGGACTTTGCTTTTGACAGTCCCTCCACTTTTAATGTTTTTCTCCATACTTGCACATGTAATTAATTCCTATTCATTCTGCAGGTCTCAGTTCAGTTGTCACACATAAAAGCAGCTTTCCCTGTGGGCCCCACACAATCCCAGAGCACCATGCACTTATTTTAATTAGCTCTTATGCTTTTATTTATTTTATTTTTGAATGTTTGTTTGTGTGTCTCCATCATTACACTGTCAGTTTCACATGGTTGGTAGCTGAATTCACCACTATCCCCAGCATTTTCCACATAGTAGCCCTTAATAGACTTTGGTTGAATACATAAATCACATACCAAGTTCTATTTTAAAGTGACAGATGTTCATACTCCCTTCTCCATATGTTATTCCAGCTCTGAAAGCAAGTCTGAAGAATTTCCTTTTGTCCTTTCTTCCACACTTACAAGAAAGTAGGAGGGTATGTTTCTAGGGTACCAAGCCACAGGATCGTGGAAACTGAAACAGGGTTCAAGTGGGCCTGTGTCTGGAAGGGTGTGAGAAGCTGGAATAATGATGTTAAAGTTAGTGAATAAAGGAATATGATGGAATATAAGGGGTAACCAATATGGTAGTCCATGGAATTAATGAAGGGGTTAAGACTGTGGTCCTTTTACTCATGTTTTCTTTCCTTACTGTTGCTACTCTTTTATTACCAACAGTTCTCTCAGGGATTGTGAAATTTGGACAGAAGAGTTATTATTCACTGTGAGGACAGTACTTTTTTTTGTAACATTGATTCTATGGGAGCATGAATTTCTGAGCATAAACAAATTAATTAAATTGAATAAATAAGAACTCTTTTATATAACCCCTTCACAACCTATGGGCTCTATGTATCAAAGACAAGGTTTTTGCCAATATTTTTCATTATTGCGTCTCAAACATTATCATGAGATAAAGCAAAAAAAATACTATTCTCTTTGAAGGAGAAGATATTTTCTTATAAAACAGTGCTATATATAAATTATAGAAAATTGTTGGATTTGCTCCACATAAATTATTCATCAGTTTTTTCCTGGACAATACTGAGATTTTAAAGTAATGGATAAGTTTTGTTTAATCTCCATAATGTAATTTTTAAAATATTTCCAGTTACACTTTTTTAAAATTTATTTCAGCATTTATGAGTCAGCAATAACAGCTACTCAGAAAATTATTGAACTACTTTAATATATTTTGTTTAATAAACCATCCATTCCTTTGCAATTACAAGTTTATTATCCAGTAGCAAAAATATAACTCTTAAAAAGTGTTACCTGCATAAAATCTTAATTTCTCCTGGTCTCAACTGTCTGTGGCTTACATTAGCAATATTAACATGAAGTCCATAGGAATTTACCTGCACCTTATCATGGAGGTCCTTAGGATCCTTTAGAGTTCCCTTCAAATATTTCCTTATTATTCGTGCTTAAGGACTTTTTAAAGGCCCCAGGAGGTGTCCTATTTGTCTTTTCAAGTGCATTTATCCTGGCAGTACTGTTCTGCCAGCTCCCTGGTGTTTTCAGCATTCTTCAGCAGACACTACAGTGTTCTACCTGGGGGAACCGAGGCCATCCTGAGTGTTTTCATCCCTGTCAACATCTCTACTGTGCTATTAGGCACTATTGGTGCTACAGGAGGAAGTGCAGGCTTTGGCAGGTGTTGTCACTGCTCTTCTGAGCATTGTGGTGTCTCGTTCCCTTTGTGTAACCTCAGGAATGCTTGAGGTAGTAGTGGTTCCAGAGCTGTTCACTCTGCTTCCAGAGAAGGGCAGGAGAATGCATCTTTCTTTTTCATGCTACATTCTCTTAGCCTGGGAGGCATTCACAAGGAGTGCTTCTTGTACTGTGTTTTACATAGTTTTAGGTAGACATTCTTACCTGTGTGTATTTTGTTTTATTTCATCATCTACCTGTTTTCTGTGGCACTCAATGATTCCATTAGGAATTCTACTGTGATACAAAACTTGGCATTCTCCCTCTGATTGTGCTCTTAATACAAAAAGCTTTTGGTTGTAGCAGATCATAACCCATCTTCAAATTCTATGTTTAATCAATTGGTGCACGCCACCAACCTCTACCGCAATTGCGATCAATTGGCAGAAATTGATTACTGGGGCACCTGGGTGGCTCAGTCAGTTGAACATTGGACTCGGTTTCAGCTTGGGTGATGACCTCATGGTTTCATGGGTTTGGGCCCCACATAGGGCTCTGTGCTGGCAACATGGAGCTTATTTGGAATTCTCTCTCCCCCGTCTCTCTGCCCCCCCCAAGTTCACACTATCTCTGTCTCTCTCAAAATAAATAAACAAACTTAAAAAAAATAAAATAAAAAAGAAAGCTTGTTTACTTCCAAATTCTTGTGATAAGAGTAGTGAATTGAAATATGCTGTTCCAGAAAACAATATTAAGAAAATAAAAAATAATATATGAGGTAATACAATGTGGAACATACCACACAAAAATAAATAGATAAATAAATAATTAATTAAACAAAATCAAAAGCTAGTGTATCTTATAATGAAATTTATTTCATATAAACAGATCATGAAAATTAAATGAAGATTACTTTGTGTCTATTTTTCTTTTATCACCATTGCAAACCTTAGCTTAATTGAAAGCAGAAAAATAGCACGTTATAAAATTATGAAATACAGTGTAATGATTGTAACAAATACAATTTATTCTTTGATTGTTGGGCCCATAATCAGCATTTTCAAGGCATGTAAATTTCCTTAAAATAAAAAAATAAAAGTAACCTGCCATAATGGAAAATAAAATAAAAAAATTTTAATTACTAAAAAATATTTTTTGATCTCGGGATAGGGATATGGAAAAATGTAACTTCAGGATGTATCCTAATAGCATCGACAAAGGTAGTGTCAATAACTAGGTAATAATAACCTAGGTCACTACCTGAAGTTAGGTAACACTTCATAAGTTTGGGACATGTTCCTCCATAAAACTGACCTCACTTTAGGACAACAGCTGCAAGCTTGGAGGTTCCCAGGCACCCACACTTCTAACCAACTGCCTACAAATTGGAGATTTCCTATTACCTCCTGAGTTCAATAATTCACTAGAATGAACTAAAAAATTCACTGACAGTGTTACACTTATGAATTCAGCTTCATTGTAGCAAAAAGTATGCAAATCAGAACCAACCAAGAGATGCATGGGCCAGGTATGAGAGGATCCCAAACATGAAGCTTCCATGTCCTCGAGAACTTATCACCTTCCTTGCATAGTAATGTTTAGGAATATACACAGTGTATTGTTCACCAGCAAAGGTCACCTGAGCTTTGGTGTTCAGAGATTTTATTGGGGTTTCATTATGTAGATGTGGTTAATTAAATCTTTGGCCATGTGATTAAACTTAACCTATATCCTCTTTCATTCCCTGAGGTTAAGCTGATATTAAGTGACCCAAAGCCCCAAACTTCTAATCATATGGGTGGTCTTTCTGGCATGGTCAGCCTTCATCCTGATTTATCTTATAAACTCTCTAGGCATCTACCATGAGTCATCTCATTAATAAAAACTATGAGAGCAAATCATGAATAACAAAGACATTTCTATCACCTGGTACATAAAAAAATGTAGATGCCCTCTCCCTTCGATGCCCAGGAACCAGTGACAAAGGCTAGCCAAATTCTTTATTATATAATAGAAAATCTGCCCATGCCATCTATTTATTTTGTTTAATCTTTCTTTTTCAAAATTTTTATCCAGTAATTTCAAAGTGCCTCTTGAGTTATTACTTTATTCGTGTGAAATTTATTAAATTTTTATATTAAATTGCCTCAGGCTTCCTTTTTGATATCTCCATTATCATTTTTATTATCTTATTCCTATTAAACTTATTGTATTATATTATAAATTAGGAGTTCCCTAGCAGATGACATCTTCACCATTTATACAACAAAGTAAACCCAAAGAAAACCACATGGGAACATATCATAATTACACTTTTGAAAACTAATGATAAAAATACAATTTTGAAAGCAATCAGGGAGAAATGATACATTACTTGAAGGGGAAAAACCAATTCAAATGAAATCTGATTTCTCATCTGAAACCATGGAGTCCAGCAGAAAGTGTCATGGTATTGTTTTTTACATGCTGAACTAAAATAATTGTCAACCATGGATTCTATGTTTGGTGAAATTATCTTTTGGGAGTAAAAGATAAAAAAAAACTTGAAACAAAGGAGGTTGAGAGAACTTGTGAATATCAGACCTATCTTTAGAAACTGGCTACAGGAATTTCTTCATATAGAAAGAAAAACGATAAAGAAAATCTTGGCACATTATGAAGGAAGAATGAACAATGAAAAGACTAGAAATACGGGTACATACAATATTTTCCCTTTAGTTTTTATATGAGTATTTCTATAAAATACTCCTTATAAGTTTATATATGAATATGTAAATATATATGGTTTATGAATCATGTTTGATTAATGAAATAAAATTCCATGTCATCCCCAAGACAATCTTTAAAATTGGAGAAAGTAAAATAACATAAATGGAAATGAAGTTTTTCACTTGACTTGAAGTGATGAAATGTTGGAACAGCAAACTGTTATAAGCCACACATGTGTATAATAATATACGGAGTAAGATGGACAATAACTGTGAATTTTATCAGAGAAGTGCTATATTGTGGCTTACATTAAAACAAAACAAGAGAGTGGTCAACATGGCAGAGAAGTAGGGGGATCCAAAGTTCACTTACTCAAACACAGAAGTGTTGAGGCCAGAGGACTTGGAATTCCAGGAGTCCAGGCTGCAGAGTGACAGAGATATCTCCAGGGGCCCATGGTGACAGCTTGGTGGGCCATAGAGTTACTTCAACAAATCAAATCACACTTAGTGGAGGGTCCAAACCACCACTACGAGTAGGGAGTTAAAGCAACCAGAGTCACAAAAACAGAGAACACATAACACACTCCAATAACACGTCCTGAAGGGCCAGGCCCTGGACAGTGTATGACCCCTCTTTAACATAGTAGTGCTTGCACATGCAGGACACATAACAAGCTTTTAAAACACATAAGGGTCAGAAGGTTAGCCAAAATGATGAAACAGAAGGATTCTCCTCAAAAGAAATTCCAGGAAGAAATGACAGCTAAAGAATTTCTCAAAACACATATATACAATATATCTGGTCAAGAATTTAGAATAATAGTCATAGGATTAATCACTGGGCTTGAACAAAGCATAGAAGACAGCAGAGAATCTATTGCTGCAGAGACCAAGGAAGTAAAAAAAAATAGGACGAATTAAGAAATGTTGTAAATGAGGTGCAAAATAAAACAGATGCAGTGAGAGTGAGGATGGAAGAGGCAGAGGGGAGTATAAGTGAAATAGAAGATAAAATTAAGGAAAATGATGAAGCCAAGAAAAAGAGATAAAAAAATAGTAGACCACGAGGCGACAATTAGAGAACTAAGTGATTCAATGAAACGTAATAGTATCCATATCAGAGGAATTCTAGAAGAAGAAGAAGAGACAGGAAAGAGCAGAAGGTTTACTTTAACAAATTATAGCTGAGAACTTCCCCAATTTGGGGAGGGAAGCAGGCATCCAAATCCAGGAGGCACAGGGAACTCCCTTCAGATGTAACAGGAATAGATCTTCTCCATGACATATTATAACGAAACTGGCAAAATGCAAAGATAAAGAGAGAATTCTGAAAGCAACTAGGCACAAATGGGCCTTAACCTACAAGGGTAGACACATAAGGGTAGTAGCAGACCTGTTCACTGAAACTTGGCAGACAAGAAAGAAGTGGCAGGAAATATTCAATGTGATGAATAGGAAAAATATGCAGCCAAGAATCCTTTATTCAGCAAGGCTGACATTCAGAATAGGAGAGATAAAGACTTTCCCAAACAAAAACTGAAGGAGTTCATGACCACTCAACCAGCCCTGCAAGAGATCTTAAGGGGTACTCTGTGAGTGGAATGCTGCAAAGACTACAAAGGTCCAGAGACATCACCTTAAGCATGAAACCTACAGGTAACACAATGATGCTAAATCCATATCATTCAATAATAACACTGAATGTAAATGGACTAAATACTCCAATGAAAAGACATAGGGTATCAGAAGGTAAGAAAACAAGATCCATCTATATGCTGTCTATGGGAGACCCATTGTAGACCTGCGGACACCTTCAGATTGAAAGTGAGAGAATGGAGAACCATCTATCATGTTATTAAAAGTCAAAAGAAAGCCAGAGTAGACATACTTATATCAGACAAACTAGATTTTATTTTTTTTATTTATTTTTTTTTTAATTTTTTTTTTCAACGTTTATTTATTTTTGGGACAGAGAGAGACAGAGCATGAATGGGGGAGGGGCAGAGAGAGAGGGAGACACAGAATCGGAAACAGGCTCCAGGCTCTGAGCCATCAGCCCAGAGCCCGACACGGGGCTCGAACTCACGGACCACGAGATCGTGACCTGGCTGAAGTCGGACGCTTAACCGACTGCGCCACCCAGGCGCCCCCAAACTAGATTTTAAACTAAAGGCTATAACAAGATTTGAAGAAGGGCATTATATCATAATAACAGGTCTATCCATTAAGAAGAACTAACAATTATTAAATGTTTATGCACCCAATTTGGAAGCACCCAACATAAACAATATTACTGATAAGAATACAGTAATTGCAGGTGACTTTAATACTTCACTTACAACAATGGACAGATCATCTAGGCAGAAAATCAATAAAGACACAATTGCCCTGAATCATAAACTAGACCAGCTGGACTTGACAGATATATTCAGAACTTTTCATCCAAAAGCAGCAGAATACACGTTCTTTTCGAGTGCACATGGAACGTTCTCCAAGACAGATTACATACTGGGTCACAAAACAACCCTCAATAAATATAAAAGAATTAAGATTATACCATGCATATTTTCAGATCACAATGCTGTGAAACTTGAAATCAACCACAAGAGAAAGTTTGGAAAACCTCCAAGTACATGGAGGTTAAACAACATACTACTAAAGAATGACTTGGTCAACCAGGTAATAAATGAAGAAATTAAAAAAAAAATATGGAAACAAATGAAAATGAAATCACAATAGTCCAAACTCTTTGGGATGCAGCAAAGGCAGTCCTAAGAGGAATTTACATTACAATCCAGACCTATCTCAAGAAACAAGAAAAATCCCCAAAACAAAATCTAAAAGCACACCTAAAGGAACTAGAAGAACAGTAAAGAAAGCCCAAAGCCAGCAGAAGAGAAAGAATAAAGATTAGAGCAGAAACCAACAATATAGAATAAAAAAATAGTAAAACAGATCAATAAAACTAAGAGCTGTTTTTTTTAAAAATAAGCAAAATTGATAAAACCCTAGCCTGACTTCTCAAAAAGAAAAGGGAGAAGACCCAAATAGATAAAATCACGAATGAAAGAGGAAAGATCACAACCAACACCACACAAATACAATTATCAGAGAATAATACAAAAATTATATACCAACAATCTGGAAAACCTGGAAGAAATGGACAAATTCCTAGACACCTGCACACTACCAGAACTCAAATGGAAGAAATAGAAAATATGAACAGACCCATAACTAGCAAAGAAATTAAATCAGTTATCAAAAATCTCCAAACAAATAAGAGTCCTGGGCCAGATGGCTTCCCAAGGGAATTCTACCAGACATTTAAAGCAGAGTTAATATCTATCCTTCTCAACCTGTTCTAAAAAATTGAAATGGAAGGAAAACTTCCAGACTCATTCTATGAAGCCAGTATTAACGTGATCCCCAAAGCAGACAGAGACCCTACAAAAAAAGGAGAATTACAAAAAAAGGCCAATATCCCTGATGAATATGGATGCAAACATTCTCAACAAGATACTAGCAAATCGAATTCAACAGCATATTAAAGGAATTATTCACCATGATTGAGTGGGATTAATTCCTGGGCTGCAGGGCTGGTTCAGTATTTGCAAATCAATCAATGTGATACATCATATTAATAAAAGAAAGGATAAGAACCACATGATCCTGTCAATAGATGCAGAAGAAGAATTTGACAAAATACAGCATCCTTTCTTAATAAAAACCCTCGTTTGTCCGCATAGAGGGAACATACCTTAACCTCATGAAAACCATATGTGAAAAGCCCACAGTTAATATCACCCTCAAAGGGGAAAAACTGAGAGCTTTCCCCCTGAGATCGGGAACACGACAGGGATGTCCACTCTCACCACCGTTGTTTATCATAGTTTTGGAAGTCATAGCCTCAGCAATCAGACAACAAAATGAAGTAAAAGGCACTCAAATTGGCAAGGAAGAAGCCAAACTTTTACTCTTTACAGATGTCATGATACTCTACATGGAAAACCCAAAAGACTGCACCAAAAAGCTGCTAGAACTGATACATGAATTCAGTAGATCTGTATTCTGAAAACTATAGAACACTTATGAAGGAAACTGAAGAAGACACAAAGAAATGGAAAAACATTCACTCATGGATTGGAAAAACAAATATTGTTAAAATGTCGATACTACCCATAGCGAACTACACTTCAATGCAATCCCAATCAAAATTGCATAGGCGTTCTTCTCAAAGCTGGAACAAACAATCCTAAAATTTGTGTGGAACCACAAAAGACCCTAAACAGCCAAAGTAATGTTGAAAAAAGGAAACCAAAGCAGGAGGCATCAAAATCCCAAACTTTAGACTCTACTACAAACCTATAATCATCAAGAGAGTATGGTATTGGCACAAAAACAGACACATAGACCAATGGAATAGAATAGAGAACACACAATTGGGCCCACAAATATATGGCCAACTAATCCTTGACAAAGCAGGAAAGAGGGTCCAATGGAAAAAAGACAGTCTCTTTAGCAAATGGTGCTGGGAGAACTGGACAGCAACATGCAGAAGAATTAAACTGGACCACTTTCTTACACCATACACAAAAATAAACTCAAAATGGATGAAAATACCTAAATGTGAGACAGGAAACCATTAAATCCTAGAGGAGAAAACAGGCAAAAACCTCTTTGACCTCAGCCACAGAAATTTCTTGCTCGACATGTCTCCAAAGGCAAGACAAATAAAGCAAAAATGAATTATTGGGACCTCACAAGACAAATAGCTTCTGCACTACAAAGGAAGCAATCAACAAAAGCAAAAGGCAACTGACAGAATGGGAGAAGATATTTGCAAACGGCATATTGGATAAAGGGTTAGTATCCAAAATCTATAAAGAACTTACCAAACTCAACACCTGAAAAGCAAATAATCTAGTGAAGAAATGGGCAGAAGACATTAATGGACACTTTTCCAAAGAAAATATACAGATGACCAACAGATACATGAAAAGTTGCTCGACATAACTCATCATCAGGGAAATACAATTCCAGTGACATTGAGATACCACCTCACACCCGTCAGAGTGGCTAAAATTAACAACTGAGAAACAACAGATGCTGGTCCGGTTGTGGATAAATGAGAACACTTTTGCACTGTTGGTGAGAATGGAAACTGGTGTAGCCACTCTGGAAACAATGTGGCGATCCCCCCAAAAAAATTAAAAATAGAACTACTCTACTATCCAGCAGTAGCACTACTAGGAATTTATCCAAAGGATACAGGAATGATGATTCATAAGGGCACATGTACCCCAATATTTATAGCAGTGCTTTCAACAATAGCCAACTTATGGAAAGAGCCTAAATGTCCATCAACTGATGAATGGATAAAGAAGATGCGGTTTATATATACAATGGTATACTACTTGGCAATGAGACAGAATGAAATCCTGTCATTTGCAGCAACATGAATGGACCTGGAGGGTATTATGCTGAGTGAAGTAAGTCAGTCAAAGAAAGACAGATATCATATATTTTCACTCATATATGGAACTTGAGAAGCTTAACAGAAGACCATGGTGGAAGGGAAGGGGGAAAAATAGTTAAAGAGAGGGAAGGAGGCAAACCATAAGAGACTCTGAAATACAGAGAACAAACTGAAGGTTGATAGGAGGGATAGGTGGGGGAGAGGGGAAAATTGGTGATGGGCATTGAGGAGGGCACTTGTTGGGATGAGCACTGGGTGTTGTATGTAAGCGATGAATCACAGGAATCTATCCCCAAAACCAAGAACACACTGTATGTTAGCCAACTTGACAACAAATTACATTAAAAAAAAAAAAGGAAAAACAAAACAGGGGCGCCTGGGTGGCTTAGTCACTTAAGTGTCCGACTTCAGCCAGGTCATGCTTTCACGCTTCCTGAGTTTGAGCCCGTGTCTGGCTCTATGCTGACAGCTCAGAGCCTGGAGCCCACTTTGGATTCTATGTCTCCCTCTCTCTGCCCTTCCCCTGCTCATGATCAGTCTCTCTGTCTCTCTCAAAAATAAACACTAAAAAAAATTAAAACAAAACAAAACACTCAGTTTGCTGAGTGAAAAGTTAATTCCATGGGTATACAAGAGACTAGTTAGGAGGTTACTACATTAACTAATGTGACAGAGAGCTTGGCACATAGTAGCAGGGTAAAAGACAATTAGAAACGGTAGAGTTTGTATATATCATGAAGTTAGAAGTACCAGTATTTGGTAATATAGTGAATAGGGTCATCAATTTATAAAAAGGGAAAATGATGGCCCAAAGATTGATCTGATCCAAAATATGTAGTTGCCATTTATACAAATAGACTATTTGTAACAAAATGAAAACAGGTTTTTGAATTTTAGTAATGTCTGTTACATGACAATTAGATGTAGAGTTGTATAGAACTTTAAAAAATATATAAATCAAGAGTACACGGTATAAAATAGGACTGAAGATATATATATATATATATATATATATATATATAATATGTAATATATATATAGACATAATCTCCACACACACATATACACACATACATATACATATACACACATTTTGTATATAGCATGGATAATATTAAAGCCATGAGACAGGATTAGATCACATTACAAATTAACATACAAGGGCACTTTGGTGGCTCAGTTGGTTAAGCACCAGAGTTCGGCTCAGGTCATAACCTCGCAGTTGGTGGGTTCAGGCCCCGCGTCAGGCTCTGTGCTGACAGCTCAGAGCCTGGAGCCTGCTTCAGATTCTGTATCTCCCTCTCTCTCTCTGCCCCTTCTTGGCTCACGCTCTCTCTCTCTCTCTCTCTCTCTCTCTCTCTCTCTCTCTCAAAAATAAATAAACATTAAAAACAATTAAAAAAGAGTTAATGTACAGAGAGAAGAGAAATGGTATGAAGATGAACCCTGGTGGAATCCAAAATTAAGAAGTCATGAAGATGAAGTGAACCAGAAAATTGGACAGAGAAGGAACAGCAAATGAGTATAAGAATTGAGAAAGAAACATTCTAGGCACCTACTTAAAAAAAATGGTTTCAAAAATAAGTTGTCAATCGGCCATAACAAATAGTGCTGAAAAGTTGAATGAGATGACTTGAGAATTGGCAATTAGATTTGTCATGCGGTCTGTTGTCAGAACCTGAGAGTAATTTCAGCACTCATAAATCTCTATGAGATGATTTAATCATACGATAAGATGATAGATACAATTTTGATAAGATGTATGAAACACTGTATACCTGTAACAGCATAAAGATATTTCCTGTCCACTCCCTTACCCAAACCCTATGCACATCCTCTTTCTTTAAGCTCTCAAACCTTGTGAGTTTCACCCAGAAAGCATACAAAATGCCTTAATTAATAGGTGTTATTTCTGAGGAAAATACAACAATGACTTCTGTTCTATATTAAAAGCCTTTGAAGATCAAACTCTAGGAAGCAATCATGCAATGAATAAGAGTAAGGAGACTGTCAAGGGCACAATCTTTGTATTTGAGTCTCCACATTCCCTTTACCTAAGTAAAATGCTGTAAGCAAGTTCTTAACAGAAAATGCATCAGTAGCCATAAAATTGTGGTTATTTTGTTTCACAGAAAATCTAGCATTTCTCTCTGAAAGAGATCCAGATACTGTAAAGATGCAAAGATCCATCTCAGTAAAATTAGACAATGTTTGACAAATGATTGGTTAATGGGAATTTTATACATCAAACTGTAGATCTACAAAGTGAATTAAAACATCACTCAAGCAGATAGGAAATGAGACTGAGGATGTGTGATTTTCTGCATACCCTTTCTGTTGAAACACTGATATGTTTATAGGGTGCCTGGGTGGCTAGGCGTCTGACTTCGGCTCAGGTCATGATCTCATGGTTTGTGGGTTCAAGCCCTGCATCAGGCTCTGTGCTGACAGTTCAGGGCCTGGAGACTGTTTCAGATTCTATATCTCCATTTCTCTCTGCCCCTCTTCTGCTCATGGAGTGTTTGTCTGTCTGTCTGTCTCTCTCTCAAAAATAAATAAACATTAAAAAAAAAAACTGATATTTTTCCAAACATGTGATTTATGGAAATAATACTACAGAAATAGGATCAGCATGTCATTTTGAACACACTGGTATTATGTCAGTTGAAAAACATAACTCTGGGAATGATGTACAATGGAAACAAACAAACAAAAAGAACAAAAAATGTTTTTTTAATAAAAAGTCAGGAAGTCATAAAAAATGAAAGCTTAAAATAATATGTTGAGGTAAAAGGATGATAGTTATAAAAGGAGGAATTAAATGAACAATAAAACTGTAAAAGGAAAATGTATATTGATAGTGCTAAAAATGAGAAATACTTTATTAGAAAAAGAGTGTTGCCACATTATAGCAAAAATAAACAGAAAAGTAGACATACCAAGAACTGTCTTGTAAGAAAAAGCTTTATAAATATAATAAAAATACTAATAATTCTACAATCACTGAGTGCTCAAAAAAACCAGACACTAAAGAAACACACAATAAGAAAATTAGAGGTCTTTCTGTCAGTGATCAAAATCATTGTAGACCTTTAAGGGAAAGAAATTTGAAACAGAATTTTGTGTGGAAAACAGTTTTGAAAACATATAAATGCATCCTTGGATAATTAGTGGTTCATAAATTTTATCATATATGTTTTAGGTTTTTTATAAACAGCTAACTATATATATATATATATATATATATATATATATATACGCATGCACACACACATGCACACACACACACACACACACAAACGAACTGGCTGAGAGATGGGTCAAAATATACACTTTAAAAATGGGGGGCATTGCAAAAAATGATTACTGTAAAGCCATATGGTTCACTTAATACTCAACTTGTTTTTACAGTTCAATATGAATATCAAAATAACCTGAAGCAAAAATCTGAAATATAAATTGTGAGAGTGTCATAATAATCTATAAACTTTAGCTCATAGTAGCAGAGGTAGTTTTGGTACAGTGGTTAATAATAGAGGCTTTTGAGTGAGAAAAACCTATTTATTTATTTACTTATTTATTTATTATATATTTTTATATGTGTAGTTGCCATATAGTAATATATATATATGTATACACACATATATACATATATATTATATATACATATATATATTATATAATAGAGATTCAGCACCTATATACATTATGAAGTGATGCAACATTTATATGTGATTCAACATTTATATACTTATCCTGTGGAATAGAGATAACGACACAATTTCGTATGACTAGATTATGCTATATTATAGGCCTGGTCTGGAGATATAACCCTGAGGCACAATGGTGAAGGGATATTGCTGACCATACAAACTGAAAACAAATTGTGTCTGGCGAGATTCACAAGAATAGAGAAAAAATGTCTTTACATTTAGTAGGTGCATATATGTGCCAAAGGATATGTTCATTTTCTCAAGCATTGGAACTATATCTAGAGGAACAGGTACAATTAAAGTCATCCCTATTCAAGTTTATAAGAATTTACCATCATTATACAAAATACATCTCTCTTCTGCAAAATTCAAAGAGATACATTAAATTTGAAAGGAATCACTACCCTTTGCCTCTTTTAAGACAGTGGTGATAGCACTAATATCTGTAATTTTTTAGCAATGCAGGTCTGCTTTGATTTACTATTTTCTGAGATTGAGAAAGTGGTGTGGCTTGCATTGAGTTTTTGCTACAAGATTATCCTCAGAACGTGTATCAAGAAACTAATATAAGAATTTTCACAGTTTGTCTATTCCTATTAAGCATTTCAGAACCGGGATAATCACAGGATAGGATCAGAGATGCACTAAACTCACTATGAGACAAACCTTAGACAAAACTTAGATTGATTACCTGAATGTCATCTGCCTCTACTCTGTCATCTGTCCACCATGGTGTTTTGATGTCCAAAAATCTATGTAACTGAGAGACAGTGTACAACAATCTCAAAAATGTCTGTTTCACATTACCCAGTATCCAGTGCTGTGGACTGAACTGCAAACTCCCCAAGTTCATATGTTGAAGGTTTAACCCCCAATGTGATGGTATTTGGAAATAGGGCCTTTGGGAGATAATTAGGTTTATATGAGGTCACAAAGGTGGGTCCCCCATGATGGGATTAGTGCCCTTATAAGAAGAGACACCAGAGAGCTTGCCTGCTCTCTCTGCCATGTGAGAACACAACCAGAAGTTAGGCATTTATAACCCAGTAAGAGAATCTTCACCTGAAACAGACCATATTAGCACCTTGATCTTGAACTTTCAGTCTCCAGAATTATGAGGAAAAAAATTTGTATTGTTTGACCCAGTACCCTGTCTATGGTATTTTGTTATGACAGCCCAAGTGGACTAAGACCGATCTTGATACTGACAGTGGGGTGCTATTGTAATAAATACCTAAAAATGTGGAAAAGGCTTTAAAACTGGGTAATGGGAAGGCACTTGTTGAGATAGCACTGGGAATTGTATGAAAGCAATGAACTATGGGAATCTACCCACAAAATCAAGAGCACACTGTATGTTAGCCAACTTGACAATAAATTATATTTAAAAAAAAAACCTGGGTAATGGTCAGGCTGGAAAGTTTTGAGGTGCATGCTAGATATATGGAGGTTAATGGCAATTCTAATGTGTCTCATATACAAATGAGGACCATGCTAATAGAAACTGAAGGAAAGGTAGTATTTGTAGTAAAGTGGCAAAGACCTTGCCTGAACTGTGTCTTAGTGTTTTGTCAAGTTAGCACTTGTGAGTAATGAATGTAAAAGGAAATCCTTGTAAACATCTAAGGAAAAGAAATTTGAAACAGAATTTTGTGTGAAAGAAAACAGTTTTTAAAACATAAATGCATCCTTAGATCATTAGTGATTCAGCAATTTTATCATACATTTTTAAAGTTTTAGCTGAAGAGATTTCTAACAAAAGTGTTAAATGAGTGCTTTTGTTCTTCCTGACTGCTTAAAGCAAAATGTGAAAAAACAGAGATGAATTGAAGAAAGAATTGCTTAAACACAAAGAAAAAGAAAATACAACTTGATGATTGGGAAAATTGTCAAGCTATCTCTGTTGCAAAAAAATGAGAAGTCATATAATGAAGAAAACACCATATGTGTGTCTACACTGTTACTCAATAAAGAGCTTACAGAATTATAAAAGCAGAAGCACTGTCATTTCAAACTGAAGGAGACAAAGATGGGACAAAATGAAGAAAGGTTATTGGAATTCTTGGATTTCACAGTATGTGATAATAGAGATAGTTCAACTTTGAACATGTGCTATTCTTTAAGAAGAGGGAAAAGTTACTCTGATGGAAATTGAGAGATCATCAGGGCCACCACCTCAGTTTAAATGGAGATGGATCTATGAGAATGGCATCAGATATGTCCTGACGAAACAAGTAATTTGTGTGATGGAGTGACACCAATAGGATTAGACAAGTAAGAGAGATATGCCAGACAATCAAATCTGCCTTGCCAACTAATGCCTATATCTCTAAAGATACAAATGTGACTCTGTATGTGTGTGTATATACATTTTGTGTGTGTGTGTGTGTGTGTGTGTATCTGGCATATATATATATATATATATATATATATATATATATATGGCATATAATTACTTTTATATGATTTTCAAGAATGTAGAAATTAATCTATGCAATAGAAATAACAGTGATTTTTGTTAGGAGAGTGGTTTTGTTGTTATATTTTTTATATTTTTAATTTACATCCAAGTTAATTAGCATATAGTGCAACAATGATTTCAGGGGTAGATTCCTTAATGCACCTTACCCATTTAGCCCATCCCCCATCCCACAACCCCTCCAGTAACCCTCTGTTTGTTCTCAATATTTAAGAGTCTCTTATGTTTTGTCCCCCCTCCCTTTTTTATATTATTTTTGTTTCCCTTCCTTTGTGTTCTTCTGTTCTATGTCTTAATGTCGTCATATGATTGAAGTCATAGGATATTTGTCTTTCTCTGACTGACTAATTTCTCTTAGCATAATACCCTCTAGTTCCATCCGCATAGTTGCAAATGGCAAGATTTCATTCTTTTTGATTGCCGAGTCATACCCCATTGTATATATATGCCACATCTTCTGTATCAATTCATCCATTGGTGGACATTTGGGCTCTTTCCATATTTTGGCTATTGTTGACAGTGCTGCTATAAACATTGGGGTGCATGTGCCCCTTCAAAACAGCATACCTGTATCCCTTGGATAAATTCCTAGTAGTGCAATTGCTGGGTCGTAGGGTAGTTCTATTTTTAATTTTTTGAGGAACCTCCATACTGTTTTCCAGAGTGGCTGCACCAGTTTGCATTCCCACCAGCAATGCAAAAGAGATCCTCTTTCTCCGCATCCTTGCCAACATCTGTTGTTGCCTGAGTTGTTAATGTTACCCATTCTGACAGGTGTGAGGTGGTATCTCATTGTGGTTTTGATTTGTATTTCCCTGATGATGAGTGATGAGAATTTTTTCATGTGCTGGTTGGTCATCTGGAGGTCTTCTTTGCAGAAGTGTCTATTCATGTCTTTTGCCCATTTCTTCATGGGATTATTTGTTTTTTCGGTGTTGAGTTGGACAACCTCTTTATAGATTTTGGATACCAACCCTATTATCTGATATGTCATTTGCAAATATCTTCTCCCATTCTGTCGGTTGCCTTTTAGTTTTGATGATTGTTTCCTTTGCTGTGCAGAAGCTTTTTATTGTGATGAGGTCCCAATAGTTCATTTTTGCTTTTGTTTCCCTTGCCTCTGGAGACCTATTGAGTAAGAAGTTGCTGCAGCCAAGATCAAGGAAGTTTTTGCCTGCTTTCTCCTCTAGGATTTTGATGACTTTTTGCCTTACATTGGGGTCTTTCATCCATTTTGAGTTTATTTTTGTGTATGGTGTCAGAAAGTGTTCCAGGTTCATTTGTCTGCATGTCGCTGTCCAGTTTTCCCAGCACCACTTGCTGAAGAGACTCTTTATTCCACTGGATACTCTTTCCTGCTTTGTCAAAGATTAGTTGGCTATGTGCTTTGCTTTTGGAATCAAGGTAATGCTGTCTTCAAAGAAAGAGTTTAAAAGTTTTCCTTCCATTTCTATTTTTTGGAACAGCTTCAATAAAATAGGTGTTGACTCTTCCTTAAAAGTTTGGTAGAATTCCCTTGGAAAGCCATCTGGCCCTAGACTCTTGTTTTTTGGCAGGTTTTTTATTACTAATTTGATTTCCTTACTGGTTATGGGTCTGTTAAATTTTTCTATTTCTTCCTGTTACAGTTTTGGTAGTGTATATGTTTCTAGGAAATTGTCCATTTCTTCCAGATTGCCCATTTTATAGGCATATAATTGTTCATAATATTCTCATTATTGTTTTTATATCTGCTGTGTTAGTTGTGATCTCTCCTCTCTCATTCTTGATTTTATTTATTTAGGTCCTTTCCTTTTTCTTTTTGATCAAATTGGCTAGTGGTATATCAATTTCATTAATTCTTTTGAAGAACCAGCTTCTGGTTTCATTGATCTGTTCTGTTTTTTTTTGGTTTCGATAGCATTGATTTCTGCTCTAATATTTATTATGTCCTGTCTTCTGCTGGTTTTGGGTCTTATTTGCTGTTCTTTTTCCTTCTTTAAGGTTTAAGGTTAGGTTGTGTATCTGAGACCTTTCTTCCTTCATTAGGAAGGCCTGGATTGCTATATACTTTCCTCTTATGACCACCTTTGCTGCATCCCAGAGGTTTTGGGTTGTGGTGTTATCATTTTCATTGGCTTCCATGTACTTTTTATTTTTTTTTATTTTTTTTTTAATTTTTTTTTCAACGTTTATTTATTTTTGGGACAGTGAGAGACAGAGCATGAACGGGGGAGGGGCAGAGAGAGAGGGAGACACAGAATCGGAAACAGGCTCCAGGCTCCGAGCCATCAGCCCAGAGCCTGACGCGGGGCTCGAACTCCCGGACCGCGAGATCGTGACCTGGCTGAAGTCGGACGCTTAACCGACTGCGCCACCCAGGCGCCCCATTCCATGTACTTTTTAATTTCCTGTTTAAGTTATTGGTTAGCCCATTCAATCTATAGTAGGGATGTTCTTTAGTCTCCAAGTATTTGTTGCCTTTCCAAATTTTTTTTCTTGTGGTTGATTTCGAGTTTCATAGCATTGTGGTCTGAAAATATGCATGGTATGATCTATCTTTTTGCACTTGTTGAGGGCTGATTTGTGTCCCAGTATATGGTTTATTTTGGAGAACATTCCATGTACACTGGAGAAGAATGTATATTCCACTGCTTTAGGATGAAATGTTCTGAATATATCTGTGAAGTCCATCTGGTCCAGTGTGTCATTCAAAGCCATTGTTTCCTTGTTGATTTTCTGATTAAATGATCTGTCCATTGTTGTAAGTGGAGTGTTGAAGTCCTCTACCATTATGGTATTATTATCAATGAGTTTCTTTATGTTTGTGATTAATTGATTTGTATATTTGGGTGCTTTCATATTTGGAGCATAAATGTTTATAATTGTTAGATCTTGTTGATGGATAGACCCCTTAATTATGATAGAATTCCCTTCTTCATCTCTTGTTACAGTTTTATTTTAAAGTGTAGATTGTCTGATATAAGTTTGGCTACTCCAGTTTTCTTTTGTCAACAATTAGCATGATAGATGGTTCTCCATCCCCCTTCTTTCAATCTAAAGGTGTCTTTAGTTCTAAAGTGGGTCTCTTGTAAACAGCATATAGATGGATCTTGTTTTCTTATCCATTCTGTTACCCTATATCTTGTGATTGGAGCATTTAGTCCATTGATGTTTAGAGTGAGTTGTGAAAGATATAAATTTATTGCCATTATGTTGCTTGTAGAGTTGGAGTTCCTGGTGGTGTCTCTGGTCTTTCTAGTCTTTATTGCTTTGGTATTTATTTATTTATTTATTTATTTATTTATTTATTTATTCGTCTTTCCTCCCCTCACAGAGTCTCCCCCTTAAAATTTCTTGCAGGGCTGGTTTAATGGTCATGAACTCCTTTACTTTTTGTTTGTCTGGGAAACTTTTAATCTTACCTTTTATTATGAATGATCACCATGCTGAATAAAGAATTCTTGGCTGTGTAGTTTTCTGATTCAGCACATTGGATATATACTGCTACTCCTTTCTGGTCTGCCAAGTTTCTGTGCATAGGTCTGCCTCAAACCTGTCTGCCCTTGTAGGTTAAGACTTTTATTCCCTTGATGCTTTCATGATTCTTTCCTTGCCTGAATGTTTTGTGAATTTGACTGTGATATGCCTTGTTCATCGTTGGTTTTTGTTGAATCTAATGGGAGTCCTCTGTGCTTCCTGTCTTTCCCCAGGTTAGGAAAGTTTTCTACTATGATTTGCTTACATAAGCCTTCTACACCCTTTCTCTCTCTTCATCTTCTGGGACCCCTATGATTCTGATGTTTTTCTTTCTTAATGAGTCCCTGATTCCTCTAAGTCTTAAATGGTGCTCTTTTGCCTCAGTCTCCCTCTTTTTTTCTGCTTCATTATTCTGTACAAGTTTGTCCTCTATATCACTGATTCTCTGCTCTGCCTCATCCATCATTGCCGCCATGGCATCCATTTGAGATTGCAGCTCAGGTATAACATTTTTTATTTCATCCTGACTAGCTTTTAGTGTTTTTACCTCCGCAGAAAGGGATCTAATCTATTTTCAACTCCAGCTAGTATTCTTATTATTGTGATTCTAAATTCTGGTTCAGACATCTTGCTTGTATCTGAGTTGGTTAAGTCCCTGGCTGTTGTTTCTTCCTGCTTTTTCTTTTGGGGTGAATTCCATCATTTCATCATTTTGAAGGGACAAAATGAATTCATGAGGTAAAAAAAATAATTACAATTCAAAAAATTAAAATTAAAAATAATTAAAAGTTAAAACAACAAACACACCAAGAAAATCAAATAAATGATGCTAGATTCTAGGTGTGTTTTGGTCTGGGTACTGAAAGGGTCTTGATAGATTAGAGAAAAAAGGGAATGAAAAACAAAGGAAATAATTTGAAAATTTGAAAAAATGAATACACTGAAATAGAATATAATGAAATTATGGAAGTAGAATAGAATTTGGAAAAAAATTTACACAAAAGTAAAAAATATAGTAGAAAAAAAAGTATTTTTAATAAAAATCAAAAATAATTTTTTCTCTTTATTCAAGAAAAAGAAAAGAAACAAAAAAAGCAAAAAAAGAAAATTGAGTAGATGGATCAGTGAGCAGACTGAAATATGATTGAAATTACTTTGTTTTCCACTAGACCTCAAAATATGAAGCACTTTATAGTCTGTAAACTAAGCAGGTGGATAGATTTGTGTTTTGTGTCTTTGAAGAGTGAGGTTGGCCCAGTTGTGCAGGGCTTAGTGTAATGGTTCCGTTCTCTACTAGATGGCACTGCTTACGTTACTGGGGGTGAATTGTTGTGGAGCTCGAAGGTGTGTATGCTCATGTGCAGAAGTGGTGAAAATGGCATCACCCAGTTACCCAGTCTCTAGTATCGGAACACTGTTCTCCTTGATCCACAGTTGAGCACCTGTCCTTTGTCTCCGGCTTCCATCCACTCCCTGCTTTTATACTGTCCATGACCTAGCCCCAGGCAACACTTCCCTCCTGAGCTTTATCTCAGATGTGGCTGTTTTTCCTGACTCCTTACTTCTGAGGGACTGTGGCTTTGACCTGCTCAGACCTTC
Source organism: Lynx canadensis (assembly GCF_007474595.2). Classification (NCBI taxonomy): domain Eukaryota; kingdom Metazoa; phylum Chordata; class Mammalia; order Carnivora; family Felidae; genus Lynx; species Lynx canadensis. The sequence goes on from NC_044306.2 coordinate 65,821,522, forward strand.
TAGGGGAATGTCTCACTGAGCGATAGCAAGGTTCCGGCCCCACCCAGGAATATTTGAGGGACTGTGCTGCTGCTGCTGCTGCCCAGAGACTGTGGCTGGGTGCCAGCCTGCCCCAGAAAAATTTCACGTGATCATGTAGCAGCAACATTTCAGGAATATGGAAAATCAAACACACATCTGGCACCAGGCTTCACCCTCAAGGACCTTGTTCCAGCACCAGCAAATGTGGTTGTTCTCCCATGGTCACTGGGGCCTTTACCTGTGGCAGGGAGGGGGCACACAGCTTCCACTAGATGTCCTCCCAGCAGGGGAACCACCATTCCTGTGTGGCCTGAAGACCCCTGGACTTTGCTCCTGGGGATTCACCCTTCTCACCAGAGCACTGCAAGGTATCAACTGTGGAGTTTCAAACTGCACTCCCCCTGTTTATAGAGTCTTAATGGAATTTAAGCCCTCTCCTTTCTCCTTTCTCCCTTTTTAATTCAGTCCCTGCAGCTGTTTCCACTTTTCTACTTTCTCTCCAGCTGCTTTTGGCAGGGGCTGCTTTTCCCATATTCTCATCATAGTCCTCTTTCCACAAGCAAAAGCAGCTCCCTGCCCTCTGTGGCTTCTCCCCTAGTTCACTTCTCCATGCCACGTACCTGCTGAGTTCTGTGGTTCAGGTTGTGCAGATTGTTGTGTTAATCCCCCAATCAGTTTTCTAGGTGTGCAGGATGGTTTAATGTTGATCTGGCTGTATTTCAGGGATGAGGGATGCAAAAAAAGCTTCCATGCTATTCTGCCATCTTGACTCCTCCTCCTGAATCTATACTTTAGAGTGAGATTATTGGATTTCTCTAACATAGAGAAAGAAGAGTGAATGCTTGGGAAATCTCATACTCTTATGTAAAAAAAAAAATCTTTGGATTAGATCATTTCTTCACCAGTACAGTAAAAACCATTTGGGCATATTTAATACTTGGATATAAAACACAAGACACAATTTTCATACTTCAGAATAAAAGGAAAAGGTCATTTTTTAACATAACCTGGTAAGTGGATAAATCAGTAAGGAATAGCTTAATGACACTGGCTAAATTAAAAATAAAAACTGACCAAATAATGACATCCTCCCCCAAGAAAAAGGAAAATCACAGACTAGAGGAATATACTTGTGACATATATAGCTAACAATGGGTGAATGAGCAGAGTGTATTTTTTTAAATCCCCAACAAATCAATAAGAAAGAACAATTAAATAGAAAATGGGTAAACATTATTAGCAATTCACAAAAGTGACTAACATAATAAAAGATGTTATGCCTATGAATAATCACTAAAGTGAACATTAATCAACAGTAAGATATAATTTAGCATACAACAGATTGGGGAATATGTAAAATATGCCAACATCAAGCATTGATGAGAAAGTAGCTAGAAAAAATATTCACTGTTGGTGATAGTATAAACTGGTGTAACCACCTTGGAGAACATTAAAAACAATCTGGTAAAAACATATTTCTACCCCAGCAACTATACTTGTAAAACCCTTGCATGCTTTCATTTGGAAGATTATTCTAATGTTTATTGCAGAATTGTTTGTAACTGAAAATTTGGAGGCAACTATAATATGGGAATGACCATATCTGGACATATATATTTGCATGATTAAATAGGAAGAAAAATGACGAAGAATGAACTTATGCTACACACATACATGAAATGGATATATCTGAAACAATGCTTTTTATAAAGGAGCCAATTGCAGTATAATATCACAAGTATGATAAATGTCAACTTTAAAAACATACTATAATTGGCATATTCTGTTGTGAGCCCATGTATATGTAATATAATTTTAAAATGCATGGATAGGAAGGACACATGGTCTTTTTCATTCAGTTTGTTATTAGGAATGAAAATTGATGAGAATAAATGTGATATGGAGCATTGCAGAGGACTGAACTATGTTTGTAATATTTTTGTACTCAAAAAAGGAAATTCTCACCAAATATGACAAATGTTAACATTCAGTAAACCTGGAGGTAGACACGTGGGGCTCTGCTATACTATCTTCTTTTATGTATGGGTCAAACATGTCTTTAAAAATTATTTAAGAAATAAATCTCCACCAAAACAAAACAGTGCAACCCAATCAGAATCTGGACATTTTAACCCTCAGTTTTGAATCATAGGTACTAAGAAATTCAGTAATCAAATATGTGCTCAGACCCAGGAAGCCATAGCATAGAATAGAAGAACAGGTACTACACATGGTAAGGAACATGTAATCAATCTACATGGGCTCACATACATTCTTGGATAGTAAATTTTAGAGGCTGAGCATACGAAAACTATTAAGTAAAATACAAAATGCCTTTTTTATTGTTAGAAAAAGATTTTTGTTCTTCTTTAGATTTATCACTCAAGAATTACAGAAATTAAAGCATTACATGTTTTAGAATAAAGGTTTTAAAATCATGGCAGAAGCTTTTATGGATTTATATAATAATGCTCTTTTCTAAATAATACCACATCACAGTTCATTAAATTCTTGAACTTAACTTTGTGCTTTAGATTAACTGCTTCCTTTACTTTTGACATTTTGAATGAATGGAAATTAATAAAACAGTAGCCAGTTGACACACACAGTATTTCTTTCCCACTCCATACAAATGTGGTTTAATATGAGTTTCAATGTAAAAGTCAATGACATGACACTAAGTTTAAATTATATGCTTTTTGTTCAAAGATACGACTTTGAATCTCCTTAAATGCAAGACAAAAAATGTCAATAATTCTGAAAATAAGACTAATAGATTAAATAATGGTGAGGCAAGAAGTCTAACAGACCACAAGTTAGAAATGAGAACCGGATGTCATTTTCCTTAGCAGTTTCACTTTTAATACTACTATGAAATGAACAAAATAGTGTATTTCAGTATTTAATATCATAGGTGGAAAAGGATATACGTTAAAAGGGATCTATACCAGCAGTGTCCACAGTTGCCAGTATTACTTCATAGAAGAGATGTTTCTCATCAAAATTTAAACAAGTTTGACCAAATTTTGGTTCTGTAATGAGTATGAAATGACTAAAAACAAAAAGAGACCTTTGAATATTTATTAATTTTCCTCCCATATTTAATAAGTGTTGCCTTGTTAAAAGAAAAATTCGACAATTTAAGAAGAGGACAGTATTGAATATTCATTAGAGTTCTGTCTTCTGTTTATGGGCAACTTCAGTGCCTTTGTTGAATCTGGAAGCTGCAACCTAAGAGACATGAGTGAAGTGGCATTAGTTCCAAGATAAGGAGAATGTGGGTAGATGAAGAAAATGGGGGAATCACACATGGAAAGCGTGATCTAATTGCTCCTCTTGCCACTTCTGCTGTGTAATTTTCTGTATCGCCCATCTTTAAACTTCTTTTCTTTAGTTGATAAATGCAGTTAAATGTCTTTTTATCTTATCTCACAGGGTTTTCCAGATGGTTTTTATAATTGTTCAATGATAATTTATATGGAAATATCAACATATTTGGAAAGCTACAAGGTGTCTTATGCAAATGGAAATTAATATAATTTTAATCTCATGTATTTCTGGAGACATATCAGAAACACAAAAGTAAATAATATGCTTAGGAACAAAGCTATTGGGCTTAGTAGATCAGTTGTACAATATGGTCAGATAAGGGAGGAATTTGTTTTATATCACATCAAGGAGATTTCATTAAGGAGCAAGCATCATCAGAGTGACTGCCTATGTTGCAATCAGGTTGCTGAAGGTCTGAGGAACAAGAATATTTCAGGGTGCTAATCTTTTGGACTTGCACACTTGATAGTTAGAAGATAAGGTTTGGTAAATACTACTAAATAGACAAGAAATGAATTTGATTTCAAATTCTTACTCAGTCACTTACTGACTCTATCACCTTGAGTGAAATTACTTGGGTCTTGAGTTCAATATTTTTAAATATCTACAACAGAGATGGTAATAAGAATGACAATAGTACTCGTAGTATGAGAAGCTAACAACGAGTGCTGATTGTAGCAGGCCCTGTATTCAGTATTTTCTGTAAGGAATGATCATGTACAAAGTGGGAAAGAGTGACGAATATTTTATACACAAAAGATTGCTTATTCTCCAAACATATATATGCTAAAATAAATAAGACAGTCACATTTATTTTTATCGATTTGAAGAAAGGGAAGTATAGAATAGTAGCTGAGTTGTTTGGCTTTGGAGTAAATAGATAAGGATTTGAATTCTGACAATGAAATAAACTAAGCTATTTTAAAATAACTAACTTCTAGGGACGCCTGGGTGGCTCAGTCGGTTAAGCGTCCAACTTTGGCTCAGGTCATGATCTTGCAGTTTGTGAGTTCGAGCTCTGCATCAGGCTCTGTGCTGACAGCTCAGAGCCTGGAGCCTGCTTCCAATTGTGTCTCCCTCTCTCTCTGCCCCTCCCCTGTTCATGCTCTGTCTCTTAATAATAAATAAACGTTAAAAAAATAAAAAAACCCTAACTTCTATAAGCCTTAATTTTCCCAATTCCAAAAGATGAATAATGAATAATAACAGCAGCTAGGTAAAGGTGTTGCATGATTTTTATAATACTGATTTTTTCATAATATTGTCATAATGAAAATAGATATTTGTGCTTTATGTAAACAAGTGACTTTTTCAGGTTCTAGATTTTGGAACACTTTGGAAAAAGTCAAAGGTTGAGCAGCATTGTACCAAATTCTGAGTTTGTAGTAGGTATTATTTTGGAAGTTCTAAAACAGAATGTTTTTTGTAATGTGATAAATTGCATAAGATGGGCAGTTTCATTTGAAATCAATAGTACTTTGTTTTCAATTCATTTTTAGACATTTGACATTAAAAATAGATTCTTTATTTGTCAATTAATTCTTTCATGATTTATTAAACTCATGTAGATGGCCATTTAAAAAAATCTTTATGAATGATCAGGGAAAAAATTACTTGAAGAAAGAAAGTTAAGATAATTTTCAGCTTAATATTAATTCATTCCTATTCCAACTAAGATACTATTTTCAACAAATGATATGAAATTATTAAAAATAGAACACATGATATGTATTGAGGTGTACTTGTGCAATTCAGTCATTTGAATATCTCAGAAGCCCAGAATAAAGTGTAATTAAGAGATAAGCTCAACCAGACTTCTGGTTGCAGGTTTTACAATAGGAAAGGCATCTGAAGTGCTCTGAGTATTGAACAGTGATTGTTGGTCCATGTACATAGGTGTAAGGCACAGAGAGAGGCAGGTTAATTCATTTGGCTAATAAGGAAAAATCTAGTGGTGTAAAATCATGTTTATTTCATTTTTTCTAAATTAAAAAAATAGATTTAGGCCATCTGAATATATAGAAGGTGTAGAACACTCTGCTACATGCTATAAAAAAAAAGAAGTATTGAAAGGTAAATCAAATATAGACCTGGTGCTTACCCTTGAGAATTTTCCTTTAGAGATAGATAACATTTGTGCAGACACCAAAAATAAAATATTTAAAAGATGAGGACATGTAGGCAGTCAGGCAATCCTGGAAATAATTTTAAAGATGTTTCCTCTGGCCCAAAATGTGCACCAGAGTTTAGTGATATGTCACTATTGATATAGTAGGCTATTAGTCAAAGTGAATTGACTGAGGCATGGATCATCAGAAAGACAATTTCCAGGGGGGAAAATGCACATCCAAGCATTATCCTTTCTTACTTTCTTTTTTTTTTTTTTCTGGTGTCAGATAGTTATAAGATGTTTCCAAAGCCTTATTTCTATGTTCCTTTTGGTCTCTATGCCTAAAATTTATTTCCTGCCTTGTATGCTGATGGACTCCTTAGATTTATGAAGTCAGGGGACTTCCTGCCAATGTGCCATTCATTCATAAAACAAGTATTTGTTACTTCTTCCTACTTGTGAGTTTCTAAGCCAGAAATAAGATAAAGCCCTTGTCCTATCAAACTCAGAGTCTTACTATTTTTACCATAGAGAGGGAAGTCAGTAGAGTTGCAGAGAACGGAGTCAGAGAAATATTTGCATGGAAGAGTCCTTTTTGTTTTCTTTGATAGTTAAGTTGACATCCTTAGTAAGAGGATTCTAGAGAAAACTATTCCTTTAAAAGTGTCCAAGCTGCAAGTAATTTAACATGGTTGGGACACAGGATTTTTGAGGACAGGCAGGAAATAAAGACTGAAATAAGTTCAGAGCCTATAATAGTTTGCCATTGCTGCTGTAAAATAACAACACAATGGAACAACACAGATTTATTATCTTAGAATTCTGTAGTTCAGAACTGTGGTACTGTGGTTCACTTCAAAGTTTCTGCAGGGCTACTTTTCTTTCTGAGGGCTCTAGGGATGAATCCATTCCCTTACTCATTTGAATTGTTGACAAGTAGCAGTTTTTTGCAGTTGTAGAAATGGGGTCCTTGTTTCCTGGGTGACTGTCAGCTCAAGAGGTTGTTCATATCACTTGGCTCAGGACCTCCTTTCTCTAGCTTCAAAGCCATCAATGGTGGGCCAAGTCCCTGTCAGACTTAGAGTCTCTTCTGTCCCTTCTTCCACTCTTGGTGTCACTGATAGCCGCTTCTGCCTTCTCTTCCACTTCTCTTCCATTCATTCTCATTGATTCCACCTGGATAATCCAGTATAATCCCTTTAGTAGGTCAACTGATAAGCAACCTTAATACTCTTTTGAGATATAAGGTAACATATTAACAGGTTCCTAGGATTGTGTCTTGGATGTCTTTAGAGACCATTACTCTGCCTTCTAAGAGGTACATGTGTCACATTTTTTTTAAAGAAAATAAAAGGGGAGGTTTTTTTTTTTAATCATTTCATATACTTTAGTGTACATCTTTTAATTCATCTTTCCTAATTCTTCTTTGCTCAATTCTAACATATTATAGTTTTTTTCTAAAAATCTTCCATTTTATGAAACTAACTGCATATTATTCTGTAATTATTACTTTAAATCTTTATTGTGTTGGTATATATTTAACATTTTCATTTATATATTTCCCCCCCTTTTTTCTTGGTCAACATCACTGGAAGTTTGCTCATCCCATTGATCTTGTCCAGAAACTTGTCCAGCTTTACAGCAGCTGTTGGTTCTGTAAGGCTTATTTATATTTTCTTTTTTCCTATATTGTTAATTTTTATACTTATTTTTTATTATTTTATTTATTTTTTCTGTCTTCTTTATCTTTCCAACTTCTTGAAGTGGTTGCTGGCTCATTATTTTTATTTCTCTAATTTGTCTTTTCATAAATGTGTCTAAGCTACAAATTTCACTCTATGTACCTTTTTCAGTACCTGACAAATTTTAGTATCTAATGTTTTCATAGGCATTTAGCTCTAAGTACTTTTAATTTTTAAAATAATTCCTTCTTTAAAATTTTTTTAATGTCTATTTATTATTTTTGATAGAGACAGAGTGTGAGTGGGGGAGGCGCAGAGAGAGAGGGAGACACAGAATCTGAAGCAGGCCCCAGGCTCTGAGCTGTTAGCACAGAGCCCAATGTGGGGCTCCAACTTGCAAACTGAGATCATGACCTGAGCCTAAGTCAGATGTTTAACCAACTGAGCCACCCAGGTGCCCCAATAATTCTTTCTTTTAGACAGAGAGTAAGTCCTATTTTATTTAGTATGCAAAAATTTGGTATTTCTTCTGCCATATTTTAATAATTATTAATTTCTAATTTTAGCGCATTGGGAATAAAAAACATAGTTTGTATGCCATTGATTCTTTAAAGAAAATAGGACTTTTTTGTAGGTTATTTTATGGTAAATATTTGAAAATTTTCTTTCATAGCTTAATATAAGTATGTGTTTTCTGCTTGGATGTATACAGATACATAGATATATAGCTATCTTTTAATATCTATATATAGATAAATATATATATATTTTTAAAATTTCTTTATGTAGATTATTGAAATTTATTTTGCTTTATTGCCTCATTTACATATCAACTTCTAAAAGAAATAAAAAGCACAATTTAATATTTTATTATTGCTTTAATATTTGGAGAGGCAATATCCTTCATGGTCCATGACATTAGAGGTGAAATCTTTCAAATTTTTAGTGAACAGATAATCAATATCTTGTAAAAGGCATTTAAATAATTATAGGAAAAAAGAGAAAGTAGAAAAACTATTCAGCTGATTTTATTAACCAGTTAAGTATGATAAAAGAAAAAAAACCACTTCATTTATGAATATTAGGAATATATTGTATCTTATCTAATTTTGTAAAAAGTATATCATGGACAGAAACAGCAAATATACTTAGCCTAGAGACTTTAGACACATTCTTATTAATGTATTTAATTTAATACGTTATCAGTGTTAGTCACCCTCACTTCAAATGTTTAACAGTACTAGGAGGGAAGGGTAAAACTATAAGGAAAATGCATGAGAAGTATGAGGATTGGAGAAGATAATTTTTTAAAAATGTGATATATACTCTAAGTGAATCAACATATGAGAAAATTCATCAAGATGGTTGGGTGAAAGATCAACTTGTGGCCATTAATAACACTTCTTTGCAGCAGCAGAATGGACTAATAAACATTATTTAAACAAATATTACTCATAATAACAACCAAAAAATTAAATGCCTAGCAACCAACATAAAGAGCTAACACTTTTATAGAGTAAATTACAACTACCATAAAGTAGCAAAATACATCAAGTAATAACAACAGATTTAAATAAATAGAGAAATACCATGTACAAGGATGTATAGCTACATTTATATATCTAACATGTCAGTTTCTTCCAGATTAAGACTCATCATCAATACAGTCAAAGTAAGATTTCAGGCTGAGCAGCTGAGCATTCTGAGACACTTGACAATCTTATTCTAAAATGGATATGAAAGTATTCAGTTGCAGGTCAACTTTGATAAAGAAGATAAGGAAGTGCACTCTCACTGACAAATATCAATATGTATTGAGAAACCATTGTACTAAATTGGTACAAAAACAAAGAATTTGACTAAGAGAACAAAATGGAAGACACAGAAACATATATGTGTGTGAGAAATGGTTTATTACAAATGGGGAAAGGATGAGTTATTTAGTAGGTAGTGTTGAGGAAACTAACTCACTCTATGGAGAATAGGGCAGCTGTCTCACTATTCCAAATGATGTTGCACTTGAAATGTATTAATGTTATAAAGGGCAAAGAAAAAAGAATAAAGGTAATCGAAAATAACTGGGAACAGCTTTTTATGTTACTGAAGGGTGAGAAGAACTTCTTAAATGAGATCTAAAAAGCACAGACAAGATCATGAAAAAACAGATTTGATAACATACACACAAATGTTTTAAATTACCTTTACTGACAGTCTCTAAAACCAAAGTTACAGATACATAAACAATAACTGAATGATATTTCTAAATATCTTCTAAATATCTAAAATGAATATAAAATATTAATAATGTAAATAAGAAAGAGCCATAATTATGGGACAATAAAAATATTTAAATAGTAAAACCAACAAAGAAATGAACAGTGAGTTTACAAGTAAGCTACAAAGTTGTAGCTCAGTGACTGTACAAACTTCCTAAGTAGTCAGGGGGAAAAAGAGCAAATTAAAACAGAGTGAAATGTTTAGATGTGGACACAATCTACTGGTGACAAGACTGTGAAGAAAGGGAATCCTTGACATTATCTAGGGAAATTAAGCATGCATAAACTTTAAGATTTAGTAATCCTAATCCCAAGGGATGTGTTCCCAAAGGGAAAAAAAAATTCTCAAAGTACTTGAAAAGACCTATAACAAGATGTTTGTGAAAACTGCCATTGCAGGATGTCTGTCTTTAGGCATTTAAATAATAAATGGAGAAATACTATGTAAAGCAGAAGTAGTAAGAGGGAAGAGACTAAAGTACAGTAAAACCTTGATTTGGGAGCATAATTTTTTTTCCAGAAACATGCTTGTAATCCAAAGCACTGGTATATCAAAGCAAATTTCCCATTAAGAAATAATAGAAACTCAGATGATTCATCCTGCAACCCCAATATATCCATGTAAAAATGATTAAGTACTATAGTATAATACCAAATAATAAAGGAATTACAAAATATAATGAAAAATAAACAAATCAACCTGCACTTCCCTTTGAAAACCTTCATGGCTTGTGTGAGGGAGACATGATAGAGGAGGGTTACTTTGTAGGATGACTTTCACTATCACTAACGGAATCCCTGCTATTGATTGGTTCAGTGGAATCTTTCTCTACATGGGAGCCATTGTATATGCTCACATGGATATTGACTACAGTACAGTATTAATAAACTCTTGTCATATACTGTATTTTTTTTTTTTTTTAAATTTTTTTTTTTTCAACGTTTATTTATTTTTGGGACAGAGAGAGACAGAGCATGAACGGGGGAGGGGCAGAGAGAGAGGGAGACACAGAATCGGAAACAGGCTCCAGGCTCCGAGCCATCAGCCCAGAGCCTGATGCGGGGCTCGAACTCACGGACCGCGAGATCGTGACCTGGCTGAAGTCGGACGCTTAACCGACTGCGCCACCCAGGCGCCCCTGTCATATACTGTATTTAATGTAACTGGCAATAAGGCAGCAGAGTAAAGGGTCTATATCTGCAGGCAGCCTGACCTAGAATGAAGCAAAGTATGGAAGATAAAAGGACTGTCTATAGGTGCTTTGAAGCGGCAAAAATATACTAGTGCCAGTCGTGGGTACCTTCCAATATTCTGAAAAATCACTGCTTTCTGCCAAACAGCGCAGCTTGAGATGCAGGATTTGAGCATGGGAGACGGTTACCCACAATCCTGCAGCAAGAAAGAGAGAAGAACCTTTAGCTCAGTTGTGATAATGTGACATTTTGCATCATGCATTGCAAGACATCACACGTTTATAATGTTAAAATTTATTAGAAATGTTTGCTTGTCTTGTGGAATGCCCACAGAACAAGTTACTCAAAATCTAAGGTTTTCCTGTACGTGCAGCACATGGATAGATCTCAAAAATCTGGAATGAATGAGCAAAATAATAAATAAGTCTTAAAGCTTAATGCTACTTGACTGAACTAAAAATAACATATTCATGGAACAACAAAACATTTTACTGAAACATTTGCAGATTAAGAACATGCATGGAGCACATTAGTTTGTTTCCTATGGAACAGGGGGATAGAAATAGGTAGTAGGAAGAAAAGGCATAATAAAACAGGAACTGTTTATATCAGAAAACTCCATAATAGTGTCTTATACTCTTAAATACTCTTTTTTTCCTAATGTAAAGAGAGTCCAGAATTAGGCAGATGTAAGTTATTATCATAGTTCATTATATTATCAATCAAATTCTTTCTATCTGGAACATGTAACTGTGTCCATCATGGCTACAATATGCCTGTTTTATCTTCAGGTATGACATATACATTCCAATTGGGAAGAAAGGTAAGATCGGGAGACCAAGAACAAGAAAAAGATACCATTTGAATCCGTCTCTATTAAACTGCTGAACACAAGTCCTACTCAAAGTCTTTTAATTACATCTCATTGGCCAAAATTATGTCACATGGCCACCTGTAGTTGCAGACACCCGGAAAATCAAATATTTAAACTTTTAATTATAAATAATAGAAGAGAATTATAGTGAATGTAATTATAAATGTGTACGCAACAAGAACTTGTGCATGTGTGTACTATATAGATCTAATGGGTTGATAATTTTTGATATAAAATGAAAGGGAATAGATCTTGGTGCCTGGTGGATACAATAGCAAGTGGATTTGTTGATATAATGGTAAAATATTATAGTATGAAAGGTAACAGGAGTCACTGGGAATTCTTGAAAATAAGAAAGAAATGATGGAAGCACTATTTTCAAAAGATCAATATGGCTGTGAGTTGTGGGATGTGTTCTAAAAGTGGTAAGCTAGAAACAAAAATGGAGTAGAGAAGTGCTTTATAGTATAGTAAAAGTTAATGGACTTTATGTTCCTATGTTTAATTCTGGCCCGCATAAGTAGTTCCATGACCTTGATGCTCATTGAATCTTTGAGTCTTATTTCCTTTATCTGAAACTTAAGGATGATAGTACTAATTGCTGCAACAACTAAATGAAAAAAAAAAAAAGTTTGTAAAATTACCCAGCAGTGTAGTACTTTTAGTAGATACAGAAACATCGTTGCCATGACAAACGATATCTACTAGAAACCTTTCAGAAGTATCATTCTTACTGTTAAAATACAGTTTCTCATTAAAGGCCAAGATCGTGTCCACTGTAGAGTGTATTTTACATATTAAAATGTTGTTCTTACAGCGAAGTAGGCAAAGTAAAAGAAAGTAATTACAGGGACACATTGGTGGCTTACTTGTTAAAGCATCAGACTCTTGGTTTTGGTTCAGGTCATGATCTCGCAGATCATATGTTTGAGCCCCATTGGGGACTCTGCAATACCTGCTTGGGATTCTCTCTCCCCCTCTGTCTCTACCCCTCCCCTGCTCACTCTCTCTCTCAAAATAAATAAATACACTTTAAAAAGTTACAAAAAGTAATTTTATTATTGTTCAAAGCTAATTCTTATATCAAGGGACTAATAAAAGCTAATCTCACAAATCCCAGGGGGAGTTTATAGAAGACAGAGGGAACTCTAGCCCAGTCACAATTCACAATGATCCCAGTTAGTCCTCAAACTGATCCTCTAATTATTTCCCCATTTGCTGAATACATCAGACTCTATGACTGAACAACACGTTGCCTCTCTATTATATGATCTTTATATAATCCCTACAGTCAGACAAAGCTTACTTTTTTTTTAAGTTTACTTATTTATTTTGAGAGGGAGAAATTGCGAGCAGGACAAGGGCAGAGAGAGGGGGGAGAGAGAGAATCTCAAGCAGGCTCCATGCTGTTAGCACAGAGCCTGCTGACAGGCTCAAACTCATGAACCATGAGATCATGATCAGAGCCAAAATCAAGAGTCAGATGCTTAACTGACTGAACCACCCAGAACTCCAACACACAGCCTACTATGAATATTTTTCTTAAAAGGTAGTCATCATAGAACACCCAAGTTTAGGGAAAATAAGAACACCCAAGTTTACACCAAAGTCTTACAAAGAGTGGACCTTGTGAGCTCTGCTAAACTATCACACAGATGGTGGTTGAGAAGATAATAAGGATATCCTTGAGGTTATCCACTCTACGATATTATTTATCAATGATTATTGGTGAACATGAGCTCCTTTTTCTTCCCTTTCTTCCCACTGACACTACACTGCCATTTCCCTACCCACAGTAACAAACTTAGTAAAGAGATCTTGATACGACAAATATTATTTTTTGAGATCTTTATTGTTTTGTAGATCTCTGATTTATATTAAGATCTCAGAGTATATTCAGAAGATAAATGTAGGCCTATTTAAATCAGTCTCATCTACATAATGAAATTTTGGTAATTGTGACACAATCTTAAGGATCATGAAATGTGTATTAAATCTGTTATTTATTTTTTTTTTAAATTTTGGTTCACTGGCCATTCAGGCCAAAACTTCATCATTTTACAAAGTTTGATTAATAAATAACAAAACCTTACTCATTATTGTAAAACTATGATGTATTCAGATTTTAACAAAGCATCAACATATAAATTATCATGAATAATTCAGCATATTTGTAAGTAAGCATGCTCAAAACAGTAAAAGGACTTTATTAGCTTTTGCAGAAAATCTCATTAATTAAGAGAGTGGCAATTTACTATATCTGTGTTAGGATTCTCGGGCAGCATGCTGATAAACATACTATTTTTAAGAACATACTGTGGTTTCCTGTCACAACTTTTTGAGGTAGGGGCTACTATTTCTCCTACTACAGAGGAGGAGATTAAGACTGAGAGGATAATTGACTTACAGTAACTAATGAAGGTAGCTAGTGATGGGGACAGATGGTCATCTGGAATGATATTGCAAGAGCTTGCTCACCTAACAACTATGCTCTACTTCCTTTCCTCAAAGATTTCCTATATTCTTTGTTTAAATTGAGGTTATGCCTTGACCTAACATAGAACTTGAATATGAAGCTAGTGGTATGCATGTCAGTGATTAAAGCCTCCATTTAGCCTTGTAGCTTATTGCATATCATGAGCGTAAGAGTAGAGTTTATGCGAAAGGAATAAAACAGTTGTTCACTTTGGGCACAAATAGATTGCCTTTTTTTCTGGGCCGTAGGTAAACCTATGGAAGGATTTTTCCTTCATGAGTTTAAAAGTATCTGGCCTCTTACATGTGACTTATGAAAATCGGCAGAATGAATTCTGAAAAACAAGTGATTTGAAAGCTTTTTATTTGCTTCTATGGGAACATAACAGAGAAGCCAGAAGCAAGGAAAATAAGTTTATCCTGTTGCTTGTATGTCAGAGATGCCCCTGAGGTGCCTTTATAATAATGTGCTATGAATAATTCTGTCTTAACAACCAGAGTTTAATAAGAATAAATAATTTTCTTTTCCACATTGAGAATTGAAAGGATGTGGATATCTTTTGGTATAAAATTCTAAAAAGTGTTTTCAATATTGAATAAGAGTGGATGATATTAAAGCTGAGTAATGGATTACATATTTCTTTTCCTATGTTGGATCGTCTTTTTAAAACAATAATTCTCTGGTCATATTTTAAGCCTGCAGTATTTTTATTAGGTAAAATTATGCCCTTGTCAACTGTCATTATCTGGACTTTATTGTTTTATACTTGTACTTTATACTGTAAGTAACATCAAATATTAAACAATAGTTGAAATATAAAAAATACTTAGTATTTTTCTATGTCCCTTTAATTATGCAGATAAAGGCAAGAATTGTGAATGACATTTTATTCACACATATCCTAAATAAAATGGTTGAAATTAAACATAATTTGAGTTTTCAGTAAATACCAAGATTAAAATAGCTATTGGACCAATAAAAAGTAAGTAGAGGCAAATTTCATTATGCATTGCCTCCAATCCACTTTATAGCATTAACTCAATACATAAATTAAATATGTTTAGGATTATTTTCATCTATACTTTTTGAAGCTGAGATGGCCACATCAATATATCTAGGAAAATTCCCAATAGCAGTGGAGCTTAAAATCTAAACTAGGGACTCAACTTTTCAAACAAGGTAGACCATGGAATCCATCTAACGCTTCCAATACTTTATTTTCTCCATTTCCCTTCAAGTAACCTCTGAAAAGGGCTGAGACACTCCAGTAGCCTTTTCTGGCTGTTGCCAACATATTGTGCACAGCCACTTGAAACTATCATCACTTTTTTTTTTAAGGATTCACGATTCTATTATTTTTTAGTTTTCTTTTTTAACATTTATTCATTTTTTTGAGAGAGTGTGAGTGGGGGAGGGGCAGAGAGAGAGGGAGACACAGAATCTGAAGCAGGCTCCAGGCTCCGAGCTGTCAGCACAGAGCCTGATGCAGGGCTTGAACTCACAGACTGTGAGGTCATGACTTGAGCTGAAGTCGGCTGCTTAACCGACTGAGGCACCCAGGTGCCCCGAAACTATCATCACTTTTATGCATTGTTCAACAGATCATAGGTAATTGCTTCATAAGACCCTGGAGGAGAAATGAAGGAACTATAGTTGTGAGTTAGGAATATATGCAATTTATATGTTGCTTTAAGACCTATGTGCAGAGGCAGACATCCTCTCCTCTGCTGTCCTGCCTGCTGCTCCTTTACAGTGTATTCGATAAACTTCTATCTCATTTGGAGAAAAAACAAAACAAAACAAAACAAAACAAAACAACCTATGTGCAGAAAATCCTTGTCTCTACCACTTCTATCTTATGATCAAGTATTGTTATTATGTATCCCCAGCTACATTTAGTATATACTCTATGTAATAACGCACTGTGAAGTCTTGTGGATTGATGAGAATAAGTATCTTATTTAGACTGGATTATGTTACACATATCCCTGAGGATATTGCTATTGACATAGCCCTATTCTTTCTAGGAGAAAGCAAAGGGTTTCTTTTGTTTGCTGCCTAGTGATTTCCCATAGACAGCTACATATCAGGTGTTCAGGCATATACTCTCTGCTCCAATAATGATACCATGTCTGAAAAAATTTGCAATTTGAAACCTGCTTTAAGTTTATAGTGACTCACTTTTATTTTTAAGATCCATTTGTCTTTTTCAGAGTTCAAATAGGTAAGTTATATAGTGGTATTATAGGCATAATCACCTCTGAAAATTGTAAATCTTTGATGTGATTCCAACACTATTATGACCTCAGGATATGGTATTGCTTTTTCTTACTCTCTTTAATATGGAAGACAATTTCTGAGCATATTTTCTTGGCTCTTTAGAACAAAACAGAAGATAATTCTTTATAGCAAGGATCATGGACCAATAAATGAATTCTACATTTCCTCCAAATACCTATCCCAACTACATGCCCACAAGTTGAAGTTTCACAATTTTATGGGGGTTAATTTGGGGTCCCACTATGCTAAGAGACAGACTCAAGCCCCAAGTCCTTTTGTTAACATACCATGATGTATACATGATACTTGTTATCAGGGTCCTTCCTCAAGAGTAGTAGACTCCACTTCCCTCAGAGAGGACACGATGTTTGTGGTTCACATTCTGGAAAAGAGGAGGGTTCTAGCTATCTACTGTAGTGACCTTAGTCAGGTCTGTAATGCCAGGCATATAGTTTTCTTGATTTATGAATCTAGCAGTAACTGTCCTACAAATGCCATCAACACTCTCATAAAAATTTCCCATGATTAGATCATTTTGTTGCTCTTTTTCTGTGCTTCATTGCCTCTGACACATGAGAATCTTATTATTTAAGTGACCTGGAAACCCTGTTTAGTGGCATCATCTTCCACCAGCATCCTCAGACTACACATAACAACTACTAAAAGTATGTTTTGTCATATTGCGATTCACGTCACCAGTAGAGTTTTCAAAGAGGTATCCTCAGAAGATTCTCAGGGGACATGGTGGCCATGATTAAATGGGATTCACATGATGCAGCTCCTCTAACATTTTTAGTTTCTTTTATTATTTCTGTCACATAATACAAATTAACTTTTGGCACCCAAACTCAATTTTACCATAGGTCAACGTGAAGTCCAAGTACTACTCAGCTAGACAAGCAAATACCAGACCATTGAAGATTCAAGGTTTCCTTTATTCATTACTTTAGCCATATATATGGTACAGTATATTCTACATGTTTTAGAAAATACTTATGATTCTTTTGGTGTTTGGAGCATTTTGAGAAGTGCCAAACAAATAATATGCCAGCTGCTGGCTCCCATTGTTAGACATCCAACTAGTTTCTTCCACATTAGGAGACTTATCCTGAGAAGCCAAATGAACTCTTATTTTGTGAAAATAGTATCACTCCAACAAAGACATTTATGAGACGCTGATATTAGCATATAATATTCAATTGCTCCCTAATTTACTAACCAGGAAATTTTCTTCATTAATTTTGGGACATCTTTAAATTCGGTAACTGTAGGACTGGGCTATTTGAAATATGGCTGTGTCAGCTGTATTGGCCCATTAAGGCTGTCATTAATACAAAATACCACAGACTGGTTAGCTTAAACAACAAACATTCATTTCTCACAGTTCTGGAGGTTAAGAAGTCCAAGATCAAGGCAGCTGGTGATGTGGTGTCTGGTGAGGGCCCCCTTTCTGGTCTGCAGAGAGCTGTCTTCTCTTTACATTCTCCCATGGCCTTTCCTTGGTGCATGTAGTGGGGAGAAAGAGAAAGTGCTCTTCTGTCTCTCCCTCTTTGTATAAGGACATTAATCCCATCACGAGGGCCCCACCCTCATGACCTAATCTAACGCTAATTACTTCCCAAATGGCTTCACTTCCAAATATCATCACACTGGGGATTAGGGCTCCAACAGATGAAATTTTGGTGGGGCACAAACATTCAGGCCCTGGGCCTGTATCAGGAAAAAAGAAATGAAAATAAGAGATGTTAAAAGCACTCCTTTTGGGACAATGTGCTCTTTGAGGTTGTCATTTTCTTTCTTTATGCTCTCAAATGAGATTTACAATAACCAGGCCATTATATAGCCCTGTAGAAAGCCCAGAAAAGATTTATAATAGCTATTAGGTAACTCACAGAAACAACTGGAGGATTGGACAGTGTCCAAAATCACATGGAAAAACTGGTATGATTGTATAACTTGTATGAAAAACTAGAATAGTTTTCCTTACATTTCAACTCAGAATAGATCCTTTCTCTTAAAGAAGTGTTTCTAATTTTCTGAGGAACTTCCACACTGTTTTCCAGAGCGGCTGCACCAGTTTGCATTCCCACCAACAGTGCAAGAGGGTTCCCATTTCTCCACATCCTCGCCAGCATCTATAGTCTCCTAATTTGTTCATTTTAGCCACTCAGACTGGTGTGAGGTGATATCTCAGTGTGGTTTTGATTTGTGTTTCCCTGATGAGGAGTGACATTGAGCATCTTTTCTTTTCTTTCTTTTTTTTTTATATATATATGAAATTTATTGACAAATTGGTTTCCATACAACACCCAGTGAGCATCTTTTCATGTGCCTGTTGGCCATCTGGATGTCTTCGTCTTCTGCCCATTTCTTCACTGGATTATTTCTTTTTTGGGCGTGGAGTTTGGTGAGTTCTTTATAGATTTTAGATACTAGCCCTTTGTCTGATATGTCATTTGCAAATATCTTTTCCCATTCCGTAGGTTGCCTTTTAGTTTTGTTGATTGTTTCTTTTGCAGTGCAGAAGCTTTTTATCTTCATGAGATCCCAATAGTTCATTTTTGCTTTTAATTCCCTTGCCTTTGGAGACGTGTCAAGTAAGAAATTGCTGCAGCTGAGGTCAGAGAGGTTTTTTCCTGCTTTCTCCTCTAGGGTTTTGATGGTTTCCTGTCTCACATTCAGGTCTTTCATCCATTTTGAGTTTATTTTTGTGAATGGTGTAAGAAAGTGGTCTAGTTTCAATCTTCTGCACGTTTCTGTCCAGTTCTCCCAGCACCATTTGTTAAAGAGACTGTCTTTTTTCCATTGGATATTCCTTTCTGCTTTGTCAAAAATTAGTTGGCCATACATTTGGTTGAGATATTTTTTTTTCGTTTTGGGCATCCAGCTATTCCAACATTTTTTGAAAAGGCTATCCTTTCTCTATTGAACAGCTTTTCTAATTCTGTATTTTTGTCAAATTTCAGTTGAGTATATCTGTTTGGGTGTATTTCTGAGTACTCTTTATGTTCCATGAATCTATGTTTCTAACCCTTTACCAAAACCCCACAGCCTTTATTACTGCAGCTAGGTAGTAAGTCTTAATATCAGGCTTCTTTCAAGTATAGTGATTTCTTTTACTTTTTGTTGTTGTTGTTAAGATTAAGACTACTGGGGCACCTGGGTGACTCAGTCGGTTAAGTGTCCTACTTCGGCTCATGTCATGGTCTCCCAGTTGGTGAGTTTGAGACCTACATCATGCTGGCTATTCTCAGCCTGACAGTACAGAGCCCCTTTCCGATCCTCTGTCCCCCTCTCTCTGCCCCTGCCCGACTCACACTCTCTCTCTCTCAAGAATAAACAAACATTAGGGGCACCTGGGTGGCTCAGTTGGTTAAGCGTCTGACTTCAACTCAGGTCATGATCTCGTAGTTTGTGAGTTTGAGCCGCATGTCGGGCTCTGTGCTGACAGCTCAGAGCCTGGCGCCTGCTTTAGAATCTGTGTCTCCCCCTCTCTCTGCCCCTTCCCTGCTCATGCTCTGTGTTTCTCTGTTTCTCAATAGTAAATAAATGTTAATTTTTTTTAAGTAAACAAACATTTAAAAAAAAGACTATTATTATACAGGTAGTTTAGGATAAAATCATCTATGTTCATAACAATCCATGTTAACATATTGATAGGAATTGTATTGACCCTACAGATCAATTTAACATTTTTGAATACTGTATGCCTCTTCATTGATTTAGATCTTTGATTTCCTTCACCAGATTTTTATAATTACTGGTATACAATTAGTATGTAATTATAATATATAGATCCTATATATGTGTTGCTAAGTGTATAACTAAGCTAAGCATTTCATTCCTTTGGTGCATTTGTTATGTTTTTAATTTTAGGTTCTGAATGTTTATTCTTAATATAAAGTAATGTGACTGATTTTATGTTGATCTTGTATCCTGAAACCTGCTGAAAACTGCTAAATTTTTATTAGTATCCCTTTTTCCTTTTACTCTGATTTTTTGTTTTGCTCCACATAGATATTCATATCATCTGCATATACAGTTTTATTTATTTCATTCAATCTGTATTTATTTTACTTATTTTCATTGCTTCATCTCAGTGGCTAGACCTTCCAGAACTAGGTTGAAGAAGAGTGGTGAGAGCACCCCTCTTTGCCTGTTACTGATCTCAGGGTGGGGGGGAATTATTCAGTCTTTCACCATTAAAAATTATACTTGCTATAGGGTTTTTGTAGATGTAATTTATCAGTTTGCTGTAATTTCTATTTCTATTTCTATTTCTATTTCTATTCTATTTCTATTACATTTCTATTTCTATTCATAAGACATGTTGGTCTGCAGTTTTCTTTTCTTGTGATATCTTTGTCTGGTTTTAGTAATAGGGTAATACTAGTCCTATATAATGAATTGTTAAGGATTTTTTTTCTTCCACACTGGAAGATTGTGTGTTAATTGTTGCTAAATCTTTCACATGTGTTTGGTAGAATTTTCCAGTGGAATCATCTAGGCCTATAGATCTATTTTTTGGTTTTTTAAATAAAAAATTTAATTTATTTGATAGTAATAGAGATATTGAAATTATCCCTTTCGATTTGGTTGAGATTTGGTCATGTGTGGCTTTCATGGAACTGTTTATTTAAATCAGAACTTTTTGACTGCTCTGGTGGTTACTAAAAGTTTTGCAACAATAAAGATTGATAAAACTTTTAGCTTAAAGTTTCTATTCCCATAGCTAGTTAATTAGATAAGTCAAACCAGTTCTTCACTGAGGAAAAATAGAAAAACTAGTCAAATATTTTAAAATCTGACCCTTAAAGTATAAAAATTAATAGTTATCCAGAAAATAATGGGAAAATATCACACTCCAGCCTATATTGTTCAGAAAAAAATATGCTCAGGGAAAACTTTATTAATACCAATATTTTATATAAAATACTGAAAATAAATTAATATTAAAGTCATAAAATGTAAGAAAAATCAAAATAAAAAACAAGGCTCACTAAATCCAAATAGTCTACACATTTTCTAAAATTACATAAATTAAGAGAGGAGAAACCAAGATGGTGGAATGGCATGGAAGCTTTTGTGTGTCCATGAAATACAGCCAGACCAACACTAAACCATCCTACACACCTAGAAAACTGATTGGAGGATTAACACAACAATCTGCACAACCTGAACCACAGAATTCAGCAGTACACAGCACGGAGAGCTGAACTTGGTGAGCAAGAAAATGCAAAAGGTAGGGAACTGCTTTTGCAGGTGGAGAGAGGACAGACTGGAGGTGGTGGGGAGTATACGGGAAAATCACCCCTCCCCAAAAGCAGCTGGAGAAAAAGTGAAAAATTTGAAACAGCCACAGGGACTAAACTAAAAAGGGAGAAAGGAGAAAGGACAGGGTTTAAATTCCATTAAGACTGTAAACAAAGGGAGCACAAAGGCTGCAACTCCACACTGATACCTGGCAGTGCTCTAGTGGGAAGGGTGAATCCCCAGGAACAGAGTGGGGTCCAGGAGGTTCTTGGGCCACACGGGGAAAAGCGGTTCCACTGCGGGAAGGACATTTGGTAGAGACTGTTGAAGCCACTTGGTCCCAGCAGACCCCAGAAGGCAGCCACATTCGCTGGTGCTGGGGCAAGGTCGTTAAGGGTGAAGCTTGGTGCCAGATGTGTGTTGTGATTTTCCATAATCCCTGAGACGCTGCTGCTACACTGTCTTGCGAACATTTTCTGGGATGGGCTGGCACCTGGCCACAGTCTCAGGGCACCGGCAACAACAGGGTCCAGGGGACGTACCTGGATGCAGCTGATATTCGACCATTACTCATTCGGCCATTGCTTGGTGAGACCCTCCCACAGAGGGGCAGAACAGGTCAAAGCTGCAGTTCTTCCGCAGTAAGGGGCTGGGGAAAATAGCCGCATCTGAGAAAAAACTTGGGAGAGAGGTACTCCCTGGGGCCTGGTCACCAAGAGTGAAGAAGTGGGGAGTGGACAAGAGCTGAAGATGGAGGACAGGTGCGCAATTGCTGATCCGTGTGAACAGACTGGGTAGCTGGGTGGGGCCATTTTCACTGCTCCCGCGCATGTGCATACACAACCTATGAGCCCGCAACAATTCACCCCAGTTGGCTAGCAGCGCCATCTAGTGGAGAGCGAAGCTGTTACACTGAGCCCCGCCCAACTGGGCCAACTTCCCTCTTCAAGAACACAAGTCTCACTGCTGGCTTAATTTATGGATTATAAAGAGCTACATAGACTGACTTCTAGGGGAAAACGAAGCAATTTCGGTCCTACTTCAATCTGTTAGCAGGTTCATCTATTCAATTTTCTTTCTTTGTTTTTTCTTTTTCCTTTTCCCTTTTACAATTCTTTTCTTTTTCTTGAATACAGAAAGAGAAAAAATTCTTTTTTATTTTCAATATTTATTAAAAATATCTTTTTAATTTTTATTACTATATTTTTTACTTTTGTGTATTTTTTTTCAAATTCTACTTTACTTCCATCATTTTTTTTTTTTTTTTTTTGGTCTACTTCAGTGTGGTCACCTTTTCAAAATTTCAAACAATTTCCTTTTTTTTTTCTTTCCTTTTCTTTTTTTCTCTTTTTTGTTTCTTTTCTTTTTCTTGAATGCAGAAAGAGAAAACCTTCATTTCTACCTTCAATTTCTATTAAAAATATTTTCATCTAATTTTTATAGTATATTTTTTGCTGTTATGTAAATTTTTTCAAATTCTTTTTTACCTCCATCATTTTATTTTAGTCTACTTGAGTGTATTCACTTTTTCAAATTTTCAAACGATTTTTTTCTTTTTCCTTTTTTAATCTTTTTTCTCTTTTTTGTTTCTTATTTCTTAAATACAGAAAATGAAAAACTTCATATTTATTTTTAATTTTTATCAAAAATATTTTTCTTTATTTTTTCTACTATATTCTTTACTTTTGTGTATAATTTTTCAAATTCTATTTTACCCCCATCATCTCATTTTAGTCTACTTCAGTGTATTCATTTTTTCAAATTCTCATACGATTTCCTTTTTTTTTCCTTCCCCCCCTTTTTTTTTTCTCTCATCTGTCAAACCACTTTCAACACCAAGACCAAAACACACCTAGAATCTAGCACCATCCATTCACTTTGTGTGTGTGTGTGTTTAATTTCTAATTTTAATATTTTTTAATTTAGTTTTACTACCTCATTAATTCTTTTTCTCCCTTCAAAATGACAAAACAAAGGAATTCACCCCAAAAGAAAGAGCACGAAGAAATGACAGCCAGGGATTTAACCAACACAGATACAAACAACATGTCTCAACCAGAATTTAGAATCACGATAATAAGAATACTAGCTGGAGTTGAAAATAGACTAGAATCCCTTTCTGCAGAGATAAAAGAGGTAAAAAATAGTCAGAATGAAATAAAAAATGCCATAACTGAGTTGCAATCACGGAAGGATGCAGCGGTGGCAAGGATGGATGAGGCAGAACAGAGAATCAGCGATATAGAGGACAAACTTATAGAGAATAATGAAGCAGAAAAAAAGAGGGAGATTAAGGCAAAAGAGCATGATTTAAGAATTAGAGAAATCAGTGACTCATTAAAAAGGAACATCAGAATCATAGCCATCCCAGAAGAGGAAGAGAGAGAAACAAGGGTAGGAGGGTTATGTGAGTAAATCATACTGGAAAACTTTCCTAACCTGGGGAAAGACACAGACATCAAAATCCAGGAAGCACAGAGGTCCCCCATTAGATTCAACAAAAACTGACCATCAACAAGGCACATCATAGTCAAATTCACAAAATACCCAGACAAGGAAAGAATCATGAAAGCAGCAAGGGAAAAAAAGTCCCTAACATACAAGGGAAGACAGATCAGGCTTGCAGCAGACCTATCCACAGAAACTTGGCAGGCCAGAAGAGAGTGGCAGGATATATTCAGTGTGCTGAATCAGAAAAATATGCAGCCAAGAATTGTTTATCCAGCAAGGCTGTCATTCAAAATAGGAGAGATACAAAGTTTCCCATACAAATAAAAATGAAAGGAGTTTGTGATCACTAAACCAGCCCTGCAAGAAATTTTAAGGGGGACTTTCTGAGGGGAGAAAAGATGAATATATATATATGTATATATATATATATATATATGTATGTATACACACACACACACACACACACACATATATTGTATATGTAAATGAATACCAAAAGCAACAAATGATTAGAAAGGACCAGAGAACATCACCAGAAACTCCTACACTACAAGCATCATAATGGCAATAAATTCATATCTTTCAGTACTCACTCTAAACATCAGTGGACTCAAGGCTCCAATCAAAAGACACAGGGTACCAGAATGGATAAGAAAACAAGATCCATCTATATGCTGCTTACAAGACACCCACTTTAGACCTAAAGACAATTTCAGATTGAAATTACATAAATTAACAAAGGAATAGAAGATGTAAACTACAATAACTCACACCTGGAATCTAACCAGGACAAAAAGAATGATACAAATGTTAATTTGCATGTAACTAGGGATATTAACCTCCAAGACAAACAAAGCCTGTCTGGAGTTCACATTAGTGTGTACAGTCAGGGAGTGACTATCAAAAAAAAAAAAAAAATCAAAGGTATCAGGGTCCTAGCTGGGACAGAACAAAATTAATTCACCAGAAAAGGAAATTCCATTGTGGGTATGGTAATACTGAAAACAGACATAAGAAATGGGATATCATTATGCTGGTTTCTGGACACTATATTGAAACAGGTTTGAAATTGCCCATGACCAGAAGTAATAGTCTCAGGAAGGTATCATTATAAGAAAACATTTGGAATGGGAGAAATTAAGTAGAGAAAATTATGAGTCTTGCAGAAATAAGAGAAAGTCACAGAAGCTGAAATTGACCCTCTTTTTTAAATGGTACTTTCTCTTAATGAAACCTTATTTCACTATATCAACAAAAGAGGTTATTTCTTTTCTTTTTAAAGAGGGTCATTCTTTTCTGTTTGTTTAAAATTTTTATTTAAATTCTAGCTAGTTAACATATAGTGTAATATTGGTTTCAAGAGTAGAATTTGGGGCGCCTGGGTGGCGCAGTCGGTTAAGCGTCCGACTTCAGCCAGGTCACGATCTCGAGGTCCGTGAGTTCGAGCCCCGCGTCGGGCTCTGGGCTGATGGCTCAGAGCCTGGAGCCTGTTTCCGACTCTGTGTCTCCCTCTCTCTCTGCCCCTCCCCCGTTCATGCTCTGTCTCTCTCTGTCCCAAAAATAAATAAACGTTGAAAAAAAAAATTAAAAAAAAAATAAATAAAGTAGTAGTATTCTTCTGCTTCGTCAAGGACGTTTGTAAGTGAAACTTGATTATAAAAAAAAAAAAAAGTAGAATTTATCACCTACAGATAACACCCTCTGGTTATCACAGCAAGTGCTAAAGAGGGTCATTTTTTAAAAAAAATTTTTTAATGTTTATTTATTTTTGAGACAGAGACAGAGCATGAATGGGGGAGGGTCAGGGAGAGAGGGAGACACAGAATCCGAAGCAGGCTCCAGGCTCCGAGCTGTCAGCACAGAGCCCGACGCGGGGCTCGAACTCACGGACTGTGAGATCATGACCTGAGCCGAAGTCGGACCCTTAACCGACTGAGCCACCCAGGCGCCCCTAAAGAGGGTAATTTTTAATGAAGAACCCTAGGAAGGAACTCAGAACCTTCAAGCCTCCCCCAGTGGAGACAGATCTGTTACTGTCAGTTTAGAAAAATTCAGAACTTTGTATAATGAGCACAGATAACAGGAATCCTCCCAAACAACTATTATTAGAATAGAATAGGCAGAATCAATATGTTATATCTGATTAAAATGCTCATGATAAATCAAGCAATAGTAAAGGAAAATACACCATACACTATAATGTAGTGTATTCCACATAAATTAAATAATATTGATCATCCTTTGTATAGATGAAATAACTGCTTAATTGAAAAAGTCAGTATAAAATGGACAAAACAGAAAAAACTTTGAATACTAATTATTGGCAGAACTCAGTAAAGAATGACAAATAAAATCCAATACCATTTTATAAATGGTGATGAAGTTAAGATGCTCAAAGGAAAATAGAATTTAATTAATGTATAGCAAGAGACATAAATAAATGAAAACAACAAGAAAACAAAAATAAAATAGAGAGTAAAAGGGTCAGAAGATAAAGATATAGAAGATGAGCAACGTCTGACATATGCATAACTGGAACCTCAAACAAAAAGAGGACAAGGAAGAGAATTAATGTTTTAAACTATGATTCAAGAAAATTTCTAAAAATAAAAGTCCTGAAACTACTAGTTGAACAAACCTAATGTGTACCTAGAGAAATTGACATTGACCAATCAAAGTCTGTGATATTCTAGTAAATTTTTAGACATTAAATAAATGAAGAAGAATATTTGTGGAGCCTCCATGCAAAAAACAAAACAAAACAAGTTACTTTCTGAGGAAAAAAAAAACATGCTGGGTTCAGGCATCTAAAAATATGGAAAAATTAAGACAACAGTAGAGTATTGTTCAATAAGTTTAAGAACAGGAGTCTGAGTCAATAATTTTATAAAGGCTATTTTACTTAGGCTATAAAGTCTAAAAATATAGTTTCATGCCAGTAAAAACTCTTGCAATAATGTTAGCATGCAACTTCCTTGAACAATATGGTATAGGATGGGTTTCACCTAACCTAGAAGTGATTAAGTGGCCATTAGCTAAAGAATGGTCAGTGAGAAGTGAATATATTTAATTGTAATCTAAGACAAAAACAAAGTTGTGACAAAAAAAACAAAGTATAAATGTCATATATGCCAAAAAGTGGGAATAGAAAGAAAAGAGAAAATAGGAAAGTAGATAAACTTACTGATTGTTGGATTAGGTGAAAGTCAAATCAACTAGTAGAAGCTTAGTTAAGTAGAACAAAATGGTAGTTAATAGGTGAGAGATAATTCATATATTTTAAGTGGAAAACAAACTAGTAGAAGCTTAACCAAAGGGAAAAAAGAATTAAGAATATAACAAAAAATGTTGATAAGAAAGTAACTCCTAGAACAATATAAAAGTTTTCATTGTTTCAAAATAAATACAAAAAAAAAATAGTAAAGAAACATACCAACTAAAGAAAGAAGCACATACATTCCTCTCCTTCTCTCCCTGACTCTCTATCCACCCCTCCACATACTAATTCTAAAATAATAAACATAGTGAGTATGAAAAAAACAATATGGCAGTGTTGAGCATGGCCCTATCAGACATATCAATAAAACACAAATGGGTTTAAAAGGCTGCTAAAAGGAAAAGCCAGTAAAAGTTACTAAAATATTAGTAAAAGATTTGTTTCCAGAGCAAAATGCAACTCTGTTGTAGAACATGGGAAATACCTATCTCAAAAATACATCAGAAAAAAATAGAGATAGAGGAGAAAGAGAGAGAGAAATAGACATATGAGAGAAAAAAGAGAGAGAGAGGGAGACAGGGGCAAGGAGATGGGAAGCAAATGGAAATAGTGAGCAAGCCATGTTACAGTCTTATCAAACAAGGTAGGATTCAGGCCTCCACACATTAACAATAAATGGGAAAAATAATAAAGGTATATTAGGTATTATTATCTACGTACCATGTAGTATAGTTACTACCTTTTTCTAAAAGATATTCTAGCAAAAATAGAAAAAAATACTAGGAAAGTTTTATTCTTTCAAGTTTGTGTTAAAAAAGCTCAAGTGGACAAATAAGGGTATAGAAGGTCTAACCAATATCAGAAGGATTGATAATATGGAGAAATATCAAATATTACACCCTGATAATAACTCTTTATGTCAAGAGCAAATGGAACATATATTACATGTATCATAATAGTACAAACAGGAGGAAAATAAGTTTAACATAATGAAATTATTATAAACATCCCTTTTCAATCAGAATTTAATAAGACTAGAGATCAATAAGAAAATTGAAAATATCCTTACCCTGAAGTTCATATATTTTTGTCAGGTTAGGTTTATTCTGTTTCTATTGTCTAAATGATTGTGTCCCCCACCCTAAAATTTATATGGAGAAACCTAACCCCCAAGGTGATGCTATTAGGAGGTGGATCCTTTGGGAGGTGATTACATCATGAGAGCAGAGCCCTCGTGAATGGGATTAGTTCCTGTATAAAAGAGTCCCAAGAGAGCTCCCTTGGTTCTCCTGCTGTGTGAGGACACAACAAAACAGCGCCGTCTCAGAACCAGGAAGTAGTTCCTTGCCAGATACTCAACCTGCCAGAACATGAACTTGGATTTCCCTGCCTCTAGAATTGTGAGAAATAAGTGTTTGTTGTTTATAAGCTATCTAGTCTGTGATGTTTTTGTTATAGCAGCCCAAAAAAACTAAGATGTGGTACGATTATATACAGTAAAATTCACTTTTCTGGGTGTACATTTCTATGGATTTTAATTTTAGTAAAGTCTAATTTATCAAATTTTCTTTTATGATTATATGTTTTGAATCCTAAGATCTTTTTGCCAAACCAAAAGTTGCAAAAATATTATTTTTTAAAATAGTTGTAAGTCTTACATTTAGGCCTATGACTACATTAATTTTTGGAGATTATATAAGATGTGAGTACAGTTCCATTATTTTCCATATCTATACCTACATATTTCAGCATTATTTTAAGAAAGCCATTCTTTAATCCATTAAATTGCCTAGGTACATGTATCAAAGATCAATCAGCCATGTATGTGTGAGTCTATTTTCGGAGTTCATCTGTGTTCAGTTCCTATCCTTTAAGATCTCAGTTCTGTCACAGTTTCTTATAAGCATCTGGACAAACCAGCTGGCACCTTAACACAATGTCTAGAAACCCCTTAAGTAGCTCACTCTGTTCAGTAAGTATATTTTCTACCTTCTGTATTACTGCAGATTATATTGTTGATAAATATTCTGTTACTACATAACAGAGATCCTTCTTCTTCTGGTTTCCAGTAAGGGTTTTCACACTTTCTTATAAGTCCTCATTTGCAGCCTTCTCAAAGTTTATAAAATTATACAGTTTCTTGAAGGGTCTTGATGCTTTCACACTTTCCTCAAACTTTATTTAGCTTCCCAATCCACTCCAGTAGTTTAGGCTTTTGTCATGCTGCTATAACACCCACTTCTAGCACCAAACTAGGTTTTTATCATGTGTAGCTGTTAAAGCAGTTGCTTCAAAACACAGTGGCTTAAAACAAAAAACAAAACAAAAAAAAAAAAACAAAAAACAAAAACAAAAACAAAAAAAAACCCAAAAAAACTTTGGTTAGCTAAGATTTCTGTAGGTCAAAAATTCAGAAGCTTAACAGTGATTCTGACTCAGGGCCTTATATCTGGTTGCAGTTAACATATTAATCAAGGCTGAAGCCTTCTGAAGGATTGAATGGGACCAGAGGATCCTTTTCTAAGCTCACTCACATGGCACTTTCCAGGGAACATGAGTTCATTGTTGGCCATCTCCAATCAGTCCTCCTTTATAGAGTAGTTCTTGTAGAACTACAAAAGGACTGATTGGTCGACCTTGTAACATGAAAGCTGGTTTTCCACAGAGTGAGTGATCCAAGAGAAAGGAGCATGCCACAGTGCCTTTCATGACTTAGTCTCCAAAGTGACACACTATTGTTTTCACCATATTTTATTCATCAGAAGATAATCACTGAGTCAGTGTCCACACTGAAGGCATTAAGCTCCACTCATTGATGGAAAGAGTGTCAAGGTTAAGCTCTACCTATTGATGGAAAAAGAGTCAAATAATTTGTGAACACATTGTAAAACAACTACAAGCCAGAAGATAGAATTTTTAAAAATATATTCTGGACAAATTGAATGCAATGTCAGGAATGTCAGGGGTATGTCTGGATATAGTGACATGACCATACAGACAAGAGTTTACTTAGATTGGGAGGTGCCATATTGATATTTGGGACCTTGGAAACTAGATAAGAGAATTTTCTGGTAGGCAATTAAAATGGGCATTAAATAATAACAAGCATTATTTCTTCAAATCCTTAAAAGGGTTGCAAATTCCTGAGATTATTTCAGTTTGCTTGGTTTAGGGAATATTCAGTTCATGGTGGAGAGGAACACAAGTTTTCTCTTTTCTATCTTAGCTTTCTCTTGAGCTCAAATGCATCATTGAATAGAAAATAAACACACAGAAAAAAAAAGAATAAAGCTAAAACACACAGAAAATGATACTTCAGACCCAGAATCTGTTGGGGTAAATAATGTGTATTTTGATACAGTCTATCTTCCATGATTCATTTCTCCTACAAGCTTCATATGAACAGTGAAACAGCCAAGATTATTGTGGCTTGAGCAAAAATAGTACAGTGACTTCACATGCACAGAGATAATAATACTGATGATAATTCTAGAGATAGCCTAATGTATTGAGCTGAATACTTATGTGCTAAGTACCCTGATAAGCAATTTATATGCATTTCCTCATTTAATTATCCCCCAAATCACATGAGATTGATGCAACAAGGAAGCAATTATTTTCCTTAGGAGAATTACTTTCTAGACTATGTTAATATACATTGATAAGAATCTAACTCCCTTGAACTTTGTCTTAGCACTGGGTTTTCTGATTTATTTTCTATTTACTTATTAATATTTTAATTGATTTAAGGTTCAGTGATTATGATAATGATTATTAAGAATTATCTAGATATTTGCACTTACTGAATTTGCTTTAAAAAACCCGATTTCCATCATTTCAAGCAGTTAAAACAATTATGCAAAATTTTCGTACAATTAAAGGAGGATTTCTACTTTTCTGGTGTTTGAGCTATGTACTGGTAAATCATCTCTCTTAATTCAGATCTAGTTTTTCCCATAGAGATTAAATTTATTTTCTTGTTTTCAATTCATTGCCTAAGACTAAGCTAACTTACCTAGAACAATGACAGTGCCATTTGTAAAAATATTAATCTGTTTTCAATTCTAGAATATATTGCATATATGAAAACTTTTATTAACTTTAAAATATTATTCAAATATAAGATCATTGCCAAAGTATTATTCCAGCCCTGCTCTGACATATCTGAGGAAATACTTTTTTCATTATTTTTCTTATGATTGTAAGATATATGTTAATTATGGAACTCAGAAAACATAAAAAAGGGACTCAACAAGGAAATACCTAGAAATTAGCAAGGTTAGCAATCTCCTGTATGTTTCTTTTTACAATCATAAATATGTACAAATATATATATATGTACACAAATATATATTGATATTTGTATTTATATAAATATACATATTTTAAAATAAAATTATACTATATAATAAGTTTTTATAAAAAATGTTTCCCTATACCATTAAATATTTTTCTAGGGGTGCTTGGGTGGCTCTGTTGGTTAAGCATCCAGCTCTTGATTTGGGCTCAGGTCATGAACTCATGTTTTGTGAGTTTGAACCCAGTGTCAGAATCCCTGCTGGGCTCTATGCTGACAGTACAGAGACTGCTTGGGATTCTCTCTTCCTCCCCCTCTCTCTCTGTCCCTCCCTTATTTGTGTGTGTGTGTTTTCTCTTTCTCTCTCTAAATAAATGAATAAACATTAAAAAAGCTAAATAAGTTAAATATCTTTTCCAAAACATATTTTAGAAATTGCACAGCATTCTTGAAAACATATATGCTACAACTCAATTTAACAATCTTCCTATTATTGAAATTTTAATTGGTGAAAACTGATCACTTAAGGCACACTGGAAATATACTTTAAGGGAATTCAAGGTGTTGATATATGAGTGCAGTGGGATGCCTACTTAATATATTCCTCAAGAGAATTCATCAGCCTTCTTTATGATTGGCCTTTTAGTTCCCCAAGGTTCTATTTTTCACTGGGAAATGTTTTAATATCTAGCAAGCAATTATAATAGCACTATCATTGTACCCAAGGCATTTAATCACTCATGATTCTACCCCCTTTCCTAACTATATCTGAATTATCTTGGTGAGGAAAAAAATACTTATTCTCAGCATGACTGCGATAGAACTAGTGAAAAAGAGTAATTTAAAAAATCAGGTCTAAAGGACCTAAAGCACAATAGAAATTGCACCTGGATTTAGGGGATTATTTCCTATTCCCTGTTGAGTACTTAAATAGTTTTGTGCCCTAGGAAAAGTCACTTAAATTCTCTAGACTTCTGACTCCGCACCTGATAATTTATCTTAAATAGTATTTTTTTCTCTGAAAATTTTAATTTATCCTTAAAGGGAATAAATGCCTCAATTGATGTAATCTTGTTTCCAAGTGATATATCTGAAACCAAGTAAAAATTATACAAATTAATTCCATATACTTGAGTAAGTTTACTACTGAGGTTTTTATAATTAAGTCTGAGCTCTTGAGATGATTTATTGTTATCTGTGGTTAGAGTTCAGAGCATTTTCCTAAATGTTATTTTTCTACAATTAAGTTTTTAAAAAATTTATTTTAGTGAGAGAGTAGGGGGAGAGGGGCAAGGACAGAGAGGGAGAAAATCTTGAGTAGGCTCCAGGCTCAGCACAGATGGAGCCTCACTCGGGGCTGGGTCCCATGACTCTGGGATCATGATCTGAGCCAAAATCAAGATATGAATGCTCAACAGATTGAGCCACCCAGGCACCCCTACAATTAACTTTTTTATCCCTGCACTAAACTCAATGCATTTTTGTCAAATATACAATAAATACTTGTGTTAACTTTCTTACTTTCTCTTTCTTTCTTTCTTTCTTTCTTTCTTTCTTTCTTTCTTTCTTCATCTGTCTCTCTCTGTCTTTCTCTTTCTCCTTGTTTCCTTCTTTCTATGCCTAGTGTGGAGCTGGAACTCACAATCCTGAGATCAAGATCAAAAATTGCATGCTGTACCAACTGAGCCAGCCAGGCACCCCTAACTTATTTTTCATATGAATATTAGAATTATATTTTTATTTATTTATTTATTTATTTATTTATTTATTTATTTATTTAATTTATTTATTTTATTTAAAAAAAATTTTTTTTTTCAACGTTTATTTATCTTTGGGACAGAGAGAGACAGAGCATGAACGGGGGAGGGGCAGAGAGAGAGGGAGACACAGAATCGGAAACAGGCTCCAGGCTCCGAGCCATCAGCCCAGAGCCTGACGCGGGGCTCGAACTCACGGACCACGAGATCGTGACCTGGCTGAAGTCGGACGCTTAACCGACTGCGCCACCCAGGCGCCCCTATATTTGTATTTAAATAGTCCATTTTAGATCAGCCCATTGATCAGAAGTGTGTTTAAAATAGAAATCAATTAGGGAAGAGTTTATGTTATAATATTGAGTCACATGTGAATGGAATTTTAAAATTGCTTTCATAAGAAATACTCTTAAAATCTGATATTTTCACCTCTCAGAACATCTGCTAAACAAGAAGACACCCTTTCTTCTAACAGGACTAGTCCTACTTATTGTGCATGAGTAGAAAAATAAGACAGAGAGCTTGCCCTAGCAATATTAAACCAGTGTGATGCTGGCCCCTTAAGTAAAAATTGAGATAAGAGAAACAGAAATGAGAATCTATACACAACAAGTCTGACATTAATAGTAAAGTAGTTAAATATTCAAAAATAGAACTGGGGCAATTTTTGGATACTTGGATCTAAAAGTTATATCCTTTTTTCTCAACCTTATCAAAATGAGTTCAATATGGACCAAAGTTAAAAGAAGAGTATTTATAAAATGTAAAATAAAACACCACAACTATTAGAAAAAAAATTTTGATGTATTTTTGTTATTATTACTATGATATAAAATTACCTTCTTGGCAAAACGCCAAAAATAAAAATAGATAAATAACAGAAATTGTAGGAGGAGAGTCAAGATGGCAGAGGAGTAGGGGAACCAGAATTTCCCTCGTCCCTCAAACACAGCAGTATTGAGGTAAGAATGCTTGGAATTCCAGGAATCCATGCTGCAATATGACAGACACATCTCCACAAGTGTATGGAAACAGCTTGGCGACACAGAGAGTTACTTCAGTGAACAAATCAAAGCATACCTAGTGGAAGGTTCAAACTGCCATTATGAGTAGGGGAATAAAGCAATCAGAGATGCAACAACAGAATGCATGCAACACACTCTGAAAACACTTCCTGAAGTGGCAGGCTCTGGACAGTGTATGACCACTTTTTAAAATGATGGCATTCACAGGTGAAGGACACATAACAAACTATTAAATATGTAAAAGACAGAAAACTAGCCAATATGATGAAACAGAAGAATTCTCCTCAGAAGATATTCAAGGAAAAAAAATAGCCAGAGAATTGTTCAAAACAAATGTAAACAATATATCTGCACAGGAATTTAGAATAGTAGTCATGATACAAATAGGTAGACTTGAAAAAAAGCATAGAAGACAGCAGAGAATCTATTGCTGCAGAGATCAAGAATCTAAGAAATAGTCATGACAAATTAAGAAATGCTGTAACTGAGATGCAAATTAAACTAGATGCAGTGACAGCAAGGATAGAAGAAGCAGAGGGGAGAATAGGTGAAATAGAAGATAAAATTATGGAAAATAATGAAGCTGAGAAAAAGAGGGATAGGAAATTAGTAGATCAAGAGGGAAGAATTAGAGATGTAAGTGATTCACTGAAACATAATATCTATGTCATAGGATTTTCAGAACTAGCAGAGGGAGAGAAAGGGGAAGAAGGTTTATTTGAACAAATTATAACTGAGAACTTCCCTAATCTGGGGAAGAAAGCAGACATCCAAGTCCAGGAGGCACAGAGAACTCCCTTCAAAATCAACATAAACAGGTCAACACTACAACATATCATAGTGAAACTGGCAAAATGCAAAGATAAAGAGAGAATTCTGAAAGCAGCTAGGGACAAATGGGCCTTAACCTACAAGAATAGACACATAAGGGTAGTAGCAGACCTGTCCACTGAAACTTGGCAGGCCAGAAGGGAGTGGCAGGAAATATTCAATGTGCTGAATAGGGAAAATATACAGGCAAGAATTCTTTATCCAGCAAGGCTGTCATTCAGAATAGATGGAGAGATAAAGGCTTTCCCAGGAAAACGAAAGCTAAAGGAGTTCATGACCACTAAACCAGCTCTGCAGGAGATCCCAAGGTGGACTCTGTGAGTGGAATGCTGCAAAGACTACAAAGGACCAGAGACATAACCAAAAGCATGAAACCTACGGATAACAATGATGCTAAATCCATATCTTTCAATAATCAATCTGAATATAAATGGACCGAATGACTGAATCAGAAGACATAGGATATCAGAACTGATTAAAAACAAATAAACAAACAAAAAAAAAAACAAACCAAGGTTCATCTATATGCTGTCTACAGAGACTCATTTTAGACCTGAGGACACCTGCAGATTGAAAGTGAGGGGATGGAGAACCATCTATCATGCTACTGGATATCAAAAGAAAGCTGGAGTAGCCATATTTGTATTAGACAAACTGGGTTTTAAACCAAACGCTATAACAAGAGATGAAGAAGGGCATTATATAATAATTATAGGGTCTGTCCATCAGGAAGAGCTAACAACTCTAAATGGTTATGCCCCCAATGTGGACACCCAATATATAAATCAATCATAAACATAAACAAACCTATTGATAATAATACTGTAATTGTAGGTGACTTTAATACTCCACTTACAACAATGGACAGATCATCTGGGCAGAAAATCAATAAGGAAACAATAGCCTTGAATGATACATTAGACCAGATGAACTTAACAGACATATTCAGAACTTTTCATCCAAAAGCAGCAGAATACACATTCTTCTTGAGTACACATGGAACATTCTCTAAGACAGATCACATACTGGATCATAAAGCAGCCCTCAATAAATATAAGAAAATTGAGATCATACCATGCATATTTTCAGATCACAATGCTATGAAACTTAAAATCAACCATAAGAAAAAATTTGGAAAGCCTCCAAATACATGGAGGTTAAAGAACATCCTACTAAAGAATGAATGTGTCAACCAGGAAATTAAAGAAGAAATTTAAGAAATTATGGAAACAAATGAAAATGAAAATACGAGTCCAATGCCTTTGGGATACAGCAAAGTAAGTCCTAAGAGGAATTTACATTGCAATCCAGGCCTATCTCAGGGAACAAGAAAGATCCCAAATACAGAACCTAATCTCATGCCTAAAGGAACTAGACACAGTGCAGCAAAGAAAGCCCAAAGCCAGAAGAAGAGAAAGAATAAAGATTAGAGCAGAAACAAACAATATAGAATCCCCAAAAAATAGTAGACCAGATCAATGAATTTAAGAACTGGTTTTTTGAAAGAATAAACAAAATTGATAAAACCCTAGGCAGACTTCTCAAAAAGAAAAGAAATAAATAGATAAAATCATGAATGAAAGAGGAAAGATCACAACCAACACCACACAAATACAAAAAATTATTAAAGAATACCAAGAAAAATTATATGCCAACAAACTGGACAACATGGAAGAAATGGACAAATTGCTAGACATCCAAGACTACCAAATTTCAAATGGGAAGAAACAAAATTTGAACAGACCCATAACTAGTGAAGAAATTGAATCAGTTATCAAAAATCTCCCAACAAATAAGAGTTCTGTGCCAGATGACTGCCAGGGGAATTCTACCAGACATTTATAGCAGTTAGTACCTATTTTTCTCAAGTTGCTCTAAAATATAGAAATGGAAGGAAAACTTCTAAACTCATTCTATGAGGCCAGGATTACCTAGATTGCCAAACTAGACAGAGACTCCACAAAAAAAGGAGAATTACAGGCCAATATCCCTGATGAACATGAATGCAAAAATTCTCAACAAGATACTTGCAAGTCAAAGTCAACAACATATTAAGAGAATTATTCACCATAATCAAGTGGAATTCATTCCTGGGCTGCAGAGCTGGTTAAATATTCACAAATCAATCAATGTGGTACATCACATTAATAAAAAAAAGGATAAGAACCACATGATCTTGCCAATAGATGCAGAAAAATCATTTGACAAAATATTGTGCCCTTTCTTAATAAAAACCCTCAAGAAAGTTGGCATAGGAGGAACATAACTTAACCTCATGAAAGCCACACATGAAAAGTCCACAGCTAATATCATCCTCAGTGGGGAAAAACTGAGAGCTTTCCCCCTGAGATTGGGAGTATGACAGGGATGTCCACTCTCACCCCTGCTGTTTAAAATATTGTTGGAAGTCCTAGCCTCAGCAATGAGACAACAAAATGAAATAAAATACATCCAAATTGGCAGAGAAGAAGCCGAACTTTCACTTTTTCACAGATGAAATGATACCCTATATGGAAAACTTGAAAGACTCCACCAAAAAATTGCTAGAATTGATCCATAAATTCAGTAAAGTGGTAGGATACAAAATCAAGGTACATAAATTGGTTGCATTCTATATACCAGTAATGAAGCAGCAGAAAGAGATATTAAAGAATCGATTCCATTTACAATTGCACCAATAATCATAAAATACCTGGGAATACACCTAACCAAAGAGGTAAAACATCTGTATGCTGAAAACTATAGAAATCTTATGAAAGAAATTGAAGAGACACAAAGAAATGTGAGCACATTCCATGCTCAGTGATTGGAAAAACAAATATTGTTAAAATGTTGATACTACCCCAAACGATCTACACATTCAATGCAATCTCAATCAAAATAGCATCAGTATTCTTCTCAGAGCTAGAAAAAACAATCCCAAAATTTGTTTGGAACCACAAAAGACCCCGAATAGCCAAATTAATGTTGAAAAAGGAAACCAAAGCTGGAAGCATCACAATTCTGGACTTTAGCCTGTATTGCAAAGCTGTAATCATCAAAACTGTATGGTATTGGCACAAAACAGACACACAGACCAATGGAATAGAATACAGAACCCAGAAATTGACCCACAAATGTATGGCCAACTAATCTTCGACAAAGCAGGAAAGAATATCCAATGGAAAAAAGACAGTCCTTTTAGCAAATGGTGCTGGGAGAATTGGACAGCAACATGCAGAAGAATTAAATTGGACCACTTTCTTACAGCATACACAAAAGTAAATTCAAAATGGATGAAAGGCCTAAATGTGAGATAGGAATGCATCAAAACCCTGGAGGAGAAATCAGGCAACAACCTCTTTGACATTGGCCACAGCAACTTCTTACTTGACAGAAATCTGACGGCAAGGGAAATAAAGCAAAAATGAATTATTGGGACCTCATCAAGACAAATAGCTTCTGCACTGCAAAACAATCAACAAAACTAAAAGGTAACTGACAGAATGGGGGAAGATATTTGCAAATGACATATCAAATAAAGGGTTAGTATCCAGAATCTATAAAGAGCTTACCAAACTCAACACCTGAAAACAAATAATCCAGTGAAGAAATGGGCAGAAGACATGAATAAACACTTTTCCAAAGAAGACACTCAGATGGCCAACAGACACATGAAAAGATCCGCAACATGACTCCTCATCAGGGAAATACAAATCAAAACCACACTGAGATACCACCTCACACCAGTAAGAGTGGCTAAAATTAACAACCCAGGAAACAACAGATGTTGGTGAGGATGTGGAAAAAGAGGAATCCTCTTGCACTATTGGTTGGAATGCAAACTGGTGCAGACACTCTGGAAACAAGGGGGAGGTTCCTCAAAAAATTAAAAATAGAATTACCCTACTACCCAGCAATTGCACTACTAGGAATGTATCTAAAGGATACAGGAGTGCTGATTGATAGGGGCACATGCACCCTAATGGTTATAGCAGTGCTATCAATAGTAGCCCAATTATGGAAAGAGCCCAAACGTTTATCAACTGATGGATGGATCAACAAGATATGACGGTAAAGAAGAAGATAAAGAAGATATATGTATGTATATATAATGGAATACTACTCAGTGATGAAAAAGAATGAAATCTTGTCATTTGCAACAACATGGATGGAGCTGGAGGGTATTATGCTAAGTGGAAAAAGCAAGTCAGAAAAAGACAGATATCATATATTTCCACTTATATGTGGAATTGAGAAACTTAACAGAAGACCGTAGGGTAAGGGAAGGAAAAATAAGGTACAAACAGACAGGGAGGCAAACCATAAGAGTCTCAAATACAGAAAACAAACTGAGGGTTGATGGGGTAGGGAAAATGGGTGATGGGAATTGAGAAGGGCATTTGTTGGGATGAGCACTGGGTGTTGTATGTAAGTGATGAATCATGGGAATCTAATCCCGAAGCCAAGAGCACATTGTATACACTGTATGTTAGTTAAGGTGTTAAAAAATTATTTAAAAAAATATATAAGTGGTATATTTGACAGCAAAAGCTACCAACATCAAAATGCAAGAAGGAAAGTCAAAGGTAGGATAAAAAAAACTAAAGAAAGCAAGTAAATCACAGCCAGTATCATAGGTGAATGATCAGTTTGGTATATTTAACAAGTAAGGGGATTTTATAAGTAAATAAATATGAAAAGTTTATGTGTGATAAAGGAAAATGACATAGATATGAAATAAATTATAAAAGAAAACATATAAAGACAAATAAACACATATAACAAATTTAACCACACTTGTAACAACAATTTAAAAAAGCAAACCAAAGAAAAATATGAGATATAATCTTTACCTGCAAAATTTCTATTACAAATGCTATGGAACACAATCGAAGAGTGCAGTGCCAAAGCATAATATTCCTTTAGTTTCATTTATCATCAAAAGCCTTCAAAGTTCATGGTCTTTGTTCTAGCCCTCTGCTTCCACCGGTTTATCTTCAGCTTATAATGGGCAAGTGTGTAAAGGTGTGGTTATAATGATGTATTAGAGCAGGTTATACTAGTGAAAAATTGGAACTTAAAAATGTTTTCAATAAGAGACTGGTTAAATTAATCATGGTGTATTTAAAAGGAAAACTATATTGGTCGAAATGATGAAAATAAGTTTATATATTCATTAGCAAGCAAAAATGTATACAAGCATGCTTGCAGAATGTCTAGTTATTTTTTACTTAATTTATTGACTGTACATTTAAACAGACCAGATCCAGATCCACTTGTTTCCCCCTAAACGACGTTGCTTTATAAATGCTGCTTTCAGGAAAGCCCAATTATTGTGTGTATATGCAAACACAAAGCACATTTACAAAAATATAAACATAGATTTTCTGTTGTTTTCTACAGTATAAAGTAGTTGACAAAATTTTTCTACAAATATTTAAATTAATGTGATTAGATGAATGGTTTTAGTAGGTCATTTTTGAAAGGAAATATTAATCATGATGAAATAAGCAAGTCATTTATATAATTTAATAAACATTATTGTAATTTAGGCCCATCTTAAGGAAATTAGACAAAGATGAATAATTTTGAAATATTGATTGATATCTTCTATATGCCTTATGTATTACTAAATGAGCGCTTACAGATGTGAAATTTATATACTTTAGTCTGTTAATAAGTTGTCTTTGGATTGCATAAACACAAGCTCTTTCTGATGCTTCTGGAACTAAATATCTCTTAGATGATGTTCAAAGTGATTTAGCCTTATAGTAAATTTCTCAGTGAATTGAACATTGTAAATTATTTAAGTACTTGTATATTCATTTGTATGCTTTCTGACATTTCATTAACTCCTGTATAGTGGTGTGAAGTTTATATCTTTAAAAAGAGTACTATTGGGGCGCCTGGGTGGCGCAGTCGGTTAAGTGTCCGACTTCAGCCAGGTCACGATCTCGCGGTCCGTGAGTTCGAGCCCCACGTCAGGCTCTGGGCTGATGGCTCAGAGCCTGGAGCCTGTTTCCAATTCTGTGTCTCCCTCTCTCTCTGCCCCTCCCCTGTTCATGCTCTGTCTCTCTCTGTCCCAAAAATAAATAAACGTTGAAAAAAAAATTTAAAAAGAGTACTATTTTTTAAGAAGTGGATTTGAAATTCATTGCTGCTACAAAACAAACAAACAAGCAAAAACTGGTTTGAGTGGGAGTTACTAATTCTTGCAATGTTCCACAGTATTATTTTGCTAATAGTGATACTTGAAAATATGTTCACCTATGGTACTGGTTTTCATGTATGTCTCAGGATGAGGGGAAATCCAACCTGCCTGTAGCTATCTAGTATAATATTTTAAATATTTATCGTCTTCAACACCGGATGTTCAGTGTTATGTCAGATAACTGAACCAGCTCTTTAAGAGCACTTATTGAGTACAATAGGAATGAGTGTAAGGTCAGAGCCATCTGAGGACCGTCTATTTTAAGATGGAAGAATAAGCAAGGCCAGGAGAAAGCCCAAAGAAAATTACATATATAGAAGGCTTTATTTTATTATGATTATTACTTTTTAAGGATATTATCAAATGTTTGTTATCTAAATCTGTTCATATTTAAGGTATTCAAAATTTTCAAAGGGATTGCAAGTACAATGTCCTTTTTCTTTCAGTATAGTCCTTATAGCTAGAAGGAACCAACTTCAATAGGTACCCCTATCAGGGCTGCTTTGGTGACTGTTTTAAAGCATCATGTAAGGTTTTTTTTTTTTTTTTTTTTTTAATGTTTATTCTTGAGAAAGAATGTGTGAGTGGGGGAGGGGCAGAAAGAGAGGGAGACACAGAATCTGAAGCAGGCTCCGGGCTCTGAGCTGTCAGAACAGAGCCCAAAGTGGGGCTCGAACTCAGGAGCCCGAAGATCATGACCTGAGCTGAAGTCAGATGGTTACGTGACTGAGCCACCCAGATGCCCCGCATCATGTAAGTTTTAGAGCACTTTCTGCCTTTGTCTCCTGTTCTCAGTTTTAGTTAGAAGCCCAAGAAGTTTCAGGCAAATCCACATATTTTCATTTCATCCATTTATCCAGATAAACTTACTTTTGGATTTACCTATTTAACAAAATTGACTTGAAAATCCATGTCTCTAGTTCCCAGGGGCAGCTTCTTGGTCATGTGACCTATACAATCAATCCCACAGGGTTCTGCCTTTGGAAGAGCTCCACACCTGGTTCTATGCTTTGTTTTTGTCATCTTGAAATTATTAATATTTTGAACAAGAGGCCCTTCATTTTCATTTTTCACTGGGCTCATCAAATTATGTACTCTCTTTTGCTCACTTCTTAAAGGTGCCAGCCTTGATGATGCAGACATCTGGAAATGAGTTTGTGGGATTGCTCATTAAATATTTAGCACTTGTAAGAAGCTTTTCTAGAGCCTGAATGTTTTTAACTTATTTTTGAAACATTTATAGAATCATAGCAGGTTGCAAAATTAGTATGGAGTAGTCATGTGTACCCTTCAGACAGCTTTCCCCAATGGCAATATCTTACATAATTATATGCAGTATCAAAACTCAGAAACTGGCATCAGTTTTTACCTGCATTCAGTTGTGGTGTGTGTGTGTGTGCGCACGCACGCACGTGTGTGTGTGTGTG
Organism: Lynx canadensis; assembly: GCF_007474595.2. Classification (NCBI taxonomy): domain Eukaryota; kingdom Metazoa; phylum Chordata; class Mammalia; order Carnivora; family Felidae; genus Lynx; species Lynx canadensis. The sequence continues at coordinate 65,864,213 of NC_044306.2, forward strand.
TGTGTGTGTGTGTGTGTGTGTGTAGTTCGATGCAATTTTATCACTCGCAATTTATGGGATCACCACCACAAACAGAATACAGAACTGTTCAGGCATCAGAAGGGAGCTTTTTTGTGGTACTCTTTTGTAGAAGGAGACCACTTTAATCCTGCTTACCTAATCCTGTTTACCTAAACAGAACACCCTGAGCATTATTACATCTGGCATTAACTTCAGTATTTATTATTTTTTAGAGACAATTTATGGTTTCTCAAACATTAACTCTTTTAATCCATGTAAGAACCCCATGACATAGATACTGTGATTATCTACATTTCACAGATGAGAATATTGCTATATAAATTGTCAGAATATGAGAGGTTCTAATTTCTTAACCTGTGAAGGCTATGCTCCTCCTTCAAATAATGAATACATATTTTCAAAGGAAAAGTCAGTTTTTGCTATTTATTCAACTTTAAGCTTTTATGGGTGTTTTATTAATTTTAAACTAAAAATATTTTTTATTATTATTGGAAAGACATTTCCTTACTTTGGACACTTGCCCCTCCCCATCACAAATCACATACTAATTTTTAACAATGTTCTTTTAAGCAAACAGCTATTTGCAAAAATGCTAATATAAATGGTTAATGGCCTTATCAAGTTTTAAATACTTTATTTATGATATTTTAAACTTGCAAGTCAACTTATAAAAGACAAATTTTGGGTTGTTCAGTAAAAGCCCAGCCATCTTCAAGAATCCAAGTTTCATGGAAATAATTATAAACTGAAAAATTAAAATGAAGCTTTAAATTCTCAAATAAGTTAATTACAGAAATTATTTTACTTACAAATGCATTATTTTATAATTTAATGTAGGGAAATTAAAATATATAATTTCCAATGTATCTTTGCCACTGATTGGAAATAGTATATCTAAGCCAATTTCCATTCTACAGAAAATATAAAATTAGTTGTTTTACAAAGACTAGACCATAACTTTGAGCCTGAGATATTATGTATTCTGTATTTGAACATGTTCAGCTGCTGTGCTATATATTTGCATTTAGATATTTCACAGAAATTTTGAAATTATATGTGTTATAAGTGCCATATTGCTTTTTAGGGAATACTGTATGACAGAATAATGTAGGTGAGTTACATTATAATATATAATATTCTCTGCCTTAAAAGAGGTCTGTTTTATTTGAAGCCCTGATTATTACATGTCTGCCTTATTTCTAACAAATGTAAAGTGTTGTGATGAATCTGGTCTGCTACAAAAAATGCTTTCAGTGTTAGTTTATGCTTGTCAGGGTTGTAGGGAACTTTGATAGTATACCCCATAAGCTTTCTTTTTATATGGCATATCAAAATCAGATATAGTAAAATATAGTCTTAAAGCATAACAAGAAGACATACAACTAAAAACAAATAAATGATGGTCAAAGGAAGTGTAAAATTGATTCTGAATTTATTTATGTTCTGGGGATATATGGAGCTTATCATACTTTTAGGGTAAAATCATACTTGGAGAAAAAAAACAATTCTTCTGAAAAGCCAGAACTCCTCATTGTTTAATAATGAATAGAAAAATAACCTTATGACTCTTCATTTCAGCTGCAAGAGAGACCCTGATGAGGCCATAATATTCAGCCTGTGCACGCCAAAATATAGCTTCTTTTTTTTTTCTTTGCTGGGCTCACTCATTCATACATTGACAACTCACACTTTGAAATGCACATTTCACATGAGTTCCCATACTCCTGAGACTGTCACTCATCACTACCCTCCACAAGTAAACCACCTTCCAATAGACTATCCTAGAAATGGTCTAGATCCAGTATTCACTTCTGATACCACATATCTGTGCTGAACTGGGATTTGAGACTAGACAGTTCTAGCTGTGTCTCTTACTCCGTAATCTTTTTTACATCCTAAAGGCAGACATTGGGTGCTTCCCCTTTCTGATTTTCTGATATGTTTTATTTCCTGTATGTTATTATTCCTCCCCAATCCTTTATTTGGCAGCATGCAATCTATTTGCCTTTGTAATGATTATTTGTCATCTCTTGGCAAATTCTAATTTAACTGTGTAATTCTAAAACAATATTAGTCTGAAAAGCATCAATTATCTAACATGTTTTGAGTCTTACTACATGGTCAGTATTTGTTAAAGTTACATATAACTGTGCATCCTTAAATTTGAGGGTGGGATCTTTTATATTTGACTTTTGGGAGATCAAGTTTGTTTAATTTTTAAAATTTTATTTATTATTTGCCTTTTGGTTTATTTGATGAATCACTTAAAGAGTATTAATACCTCCCATCATGAAAGGGAATTTATTAGTGTGTGTGTGTGTGTGTGTGTGTGTGTGTGTGTGTGTGTGGTTGTTATTCCTTCTATTGTTACTTTATTTTGGAACACAAATATTAATAATACAGTTGATTGTCACATAAAATTTTATATCTCTAATAATGTTCACTTTTCCTTCATGTCTATTTTTTTCCTGATAAAGCTATTTGTGCTCTTCTTTCGTTGTTTCTCTTTTTCTTCCCTATTATATCTTCTTTATTGTCTTGGTGAATGCCTAGTAAAATATATACTGTTAATTCTTTTTCTCTTTTTTTAAATCCACTTATGATGATTTTATAAACATGACTTTAGATGATTTTTATATAGTATGACTCTTGCTATAATGTCTACCTGGTTGGTTTATTTAATTTTTGGAAAATATCCCTTCTTTCTATTTCTTTCTCTTTCCCTTTCTCTCTCTGTCTTTCTCTCTCTCTTTCCCACCCTCCCCTCCTTCCTTCCTTTTCTTTCTTTTCATCTTCTTTTCTCCTCCTCCTATTCCTTCACCTCCTCCTCCCTTTCCTCTTCTTCTTCTTCTCCTCCTCCTCCTTCTCATCCTTCTCTCCCTCTCTTAGATGCTACCATTAATATGTATACAGTGTTTCTTCAACAACAATATAGTTGAAAGTTAATCATTATTTTTTCTTCCACCTGAATAACATATAGATCTTAAAATCAATTAAATTATATCACTATGGTGCTATCTAATGCTATTGTTTTCCAGTATCTTATATCCACATTGTAGTTTTTTTTTCTGATCTAGTTATTATTATTATTGCATTTTGTCTTTGTTCAATTTTTTTTTCCAGGAGAACACTCTTTAGAAGTTATTTCAGTGAAAATTATCAGTGATGAATTATTTAAGGCTTATTTGTCCAAGAATGCCTAGTTCATCTAATTCTTGTTCTTGAATGATACTTAACTTCAAAATTCTAGTTTGGCAAACTTGCTCAGAATTTTGAAGAGCTTTACTCAACTATAGATTCAATTTTTCCTATTTTAAAGTTTTTTATTCTCTATAATTGTGATTATTTGTATGCTTAACTCCTTTAATTTTTTGGGTGTTTACCAGTTTCATTTCAGTGTGTTTAGGTGTGATATGCTTCTTTATCATGCTTGGAATTTGTGAAGCTTCCTGAATATGGCAATATATGCCATTTTTCTCTTGAATATTTCCTCCCCTACTCATTGTGTTTTTTTTGGTATTTCTTTTGAATTTTTATTTTTTTTCCATTTTATATTACTTTTATTTTAATTTCTCATATTTTTTTCCAACTCCTTATTTCTCTGCAGTCTCTTCTGAATAAGTTTACATATCTATTTCCTAATGTATTAATTATTGCATCAGTTTATATCTAAGCAGATGCTGAACTCCTTGATTTATTTTTTCCTACCATTTAAGAAAATGTTTACTAAAATCTTTTCAATAGTTTACAAAATGTGTACATCTGTAGCTGATACCTGAGTGTCTCCTAAGGAATCCACTTGCCTTTAAGCTCACTCCAGTAGGAATTTTTACTCATTCTCGTATAGCCCAACAGAGAACTAGGAGGAGAAACTTCATTCATTTGTTCTTCTAACCTGCTTCCCAGCCTCTAATTTTACAAGATCCTATCAAAGTTCCCTCCTTCAACCCATCTGACCATGTCAATATAGTAATAGTGGTTGCAGTAGTAGTGGTACCAGTACCAATACTAACAGTAGTAGTAATAAATAGTGTGCCTAGGATTAATCGGGGTAAAGTTCTAAGCACTTTGCACATACTGATTCACTTAATACTAGGTAATAATTACTATTACCTTTCTCATTTCACAAGTGAAGAATCTGAGGTATACAGTACAAGTAAATAATGTCAAACGAGTTAATGATGAAGTTAAGATTTGAAGGTAGGAAATTTGTTTTTGGAGTCTATATCCATAATTATTGTTTTATGGGTTTTATTTCCCCACATGCTCTGTTTTTGTTTTTTTTTTTTTTGATTTCCAGGATTAATTTGATATTTAGCTCTCTTGTTCAGCAGCTTCCTCTTAAAACCAAGTCTTCCATAAATACAAAATTTCAAAATATTTGGGACACCCCATCAAAACTACTAGGAAAGTATCCATTGGGTTTTTTTTTCCAGTATCAATAATTTTTACTTCCATTTTACTTCAACTACTTGTATCAAAGTTTCCACTGTGGACATTATTTTTAATTTTAATTTTAATTATTATTAATTTTAGTTTTAATTTTTTTAAGTTCCCACCTCTGGAATCTTTTTTTTTTTTTTTAATTTTTTTTTTTCAACGTTTATTCATTTTTGGGACAGAGAGAGACAGAGCATGAACGGGGGAGGGGCAGAGAGAGAAGGAGACACAGAATCGGAAACAGGCTCCAGGCTCTGAGCCATCAGCCCAGAGCCTGACGCGGGGCTCGAACTCACAGACCGCGAGATCGTGACCTGGCTGAAGTCGGACGCTTAACCGACTGCGCCACCCAGGCGCCCCTCACCTCTGGAATCTTAAACTGTAAACATGTTCTGTGATTGTGTCAGCTCTTTTAGTACCTTATTCACTACAAACCTGTCGTTTGAGAACTATCTCCACATGAAGAGTTATCGTTACCTGTCTGTACCTCAATTTCCTCATCTGTGAAGTAATTCTCTTTTACCAAATATTTATGATCTAAATAAGATAGCATATATAAATCTATATCATAAATCCTAGAGAATGGTTCTGATTAAAAGCCTCAAATGTACCCCTTATTAAGTGGTAACTTCTCTTGTAGCCCTTCAGCTGTGTCTTAATCTTTTCTTCATTCATTGAACAATTCTATTCTTTTTATGAAACTTACTATACCTTGTCATTATCTACTTATATAATTTACTTGCTTATTGTCTGACATTGTCAGCAAAAAGCCATCAATGTTACAGCATAAAAAGTGATTATTGACGATCATACCAAATGGGTAATGAACAGAAAATGCTTATTTTTAAAGAGTGTTTTGAGTCCTAGTTTGATTGATGTAAATATATATGTGTGTGTGTGTGTGTATACATATATATATATATATATATATATGTTTCACTCAAGTTTTAATAAACTGTTTGAAGATTTGGGCTCGGCATACATTATAATCTTCCCCTCCTGAAAATAATGGCAAATAGCTGTGTTTTTTTTTGTTCTGCACTGTGAATCTGGTTGTCAAGAGCACATTATCATTTTTTTAATGTTTAATTTTGAGAGATAGAGAGAGAGAGAGAGAGCGTGAGTGGAGGAGGGACAGAGAGAGAGGGAGACACAGAATCTGAAGCAGGCTCTGGGTTCTGAGCTATTATCAGCACAGAGCCTGACACAAGGCTCAAACCCACAAACTGCTAGATCATGGCCTGAGCCGAAGTCAGACCCTCAACGGACTGAGCCATTCACGTGCCCAGAGAGCACATTACTGACATTAATGCATCTATGTGTATTTTGAAAAAAATGCCAAAATTATAAAGTAATTCTAGATTAGTAAAGGAAATGACCTTTTATCTGTTTTTTTGTATGTTATCATAGAGGATAATCATGTTTTTTCATAACAAACATTTAATAATTTGAAGAGTGTGAAATATTGGCTTGGCAAGAAAGCTGTTCTTTTCTTGTAATAAGGTCAAATATTTATAGAAAACATACCTTAATATTTAAACATAGTTTAAAATCTATATATTTGCAATCTAGAAGTTCTTGTGTAACTTAATTCCTGCAGTTACTTAAATAAAATTAAGAAAAATCATCAAATTGTACTTTTTACTTGATTTCATGTGGCATACCACAGATCAATTTAAAATCTTTGACATAGAGGGGTGCCTGGGTGGCTCAGTCGGTTAAGCATCCAACTTCAGCTCAGGTCATGATCTCATGGTTTGTGAGTTCAAGCCACATATTGGGCTCCACGCTGACAGTGCAGATTGGGATTCCCGTCTCTCCCTGCCTAACTCCCTCTCTTTCTGCCCCTTCCCCACTTGTGCTTTCTCTGTCTCTAAATAAATAAATAAACTTAAAAAAAAAAAAAAGCTTTGACATAGATAATATTCCAGTTTAAATTGAATTTTGATAATATGGATTAGATTCAATGCCTATTAATTTACATGCAGTGGGAATAATGGAGGCATTTTGGTAAATACAGTGAACACCAGGAGAATTGAATGCCTGATCATTGATTTATTCATTTATCATACAATTTTATTCTCATTTTATAATGGGTATTACCTATTTCTCAGCAGGAAAAGAATATGAAGTAATGAGCTGATGGAGAGTTTGAACAAAATGGGCAAACTGTTTTTACCGATTACCAGCATAAGCATTTAATCTACAAGTGCTCAGTTTAACAGCATTGAACGTGTCAACTCATAACAGGAATTAAGCCCCTCCATTCAAATATTCATAAAATGGCTCTGGAGGTGCTAGCAACATCAGCATTTTATCTATCATCTATCTATCTATCTATCTATCTATCTATCTATCTATCTATCTATATCTATCTATTTATACCTGCAGGGAGACTTTGTCTCTTACTTTCTAGGTGGTTTTACTTGTGATGTGAGATAAAAAAGACTGGGCTGCATACTTTACTCCTCCCTGAGGAAGGAGCTAAACTGATTAAGATCTTCTCCACTGTATTTTTAAGAATGTCACTTTTTGTTCGCTCTTCTTACAGTGTTGTGCACATACCTAAAACAAAACAAAACAAAACAAAACAAAACAAAACAAAACAAGAAAACCTGGCAATTGATTTTATTTTTATAAAGTGTAGCTTTTTTAATGGTTTATATTCTACAGTTTATTTTCTGGTTTATTCTTGTTGTAACTTAAAATTGATCAGCTAATGATATCTCATTATTGCTGATGTTGGTAACAACAATGAAGGAAGGATCTCAATATATTTTCCTTTCCCATGTTAATTAATACATTAAATGTAAATTCCAGGGAAGTGTATGTCTTGTTGCAAAGTAGGAAAATGCATTTAATAAAGACATATATATACCTGTTATGATTTAGTTATATATTTCTGTGCCCTTGATTTCCATCAAAGTTAGAACAATTTTAGGCTTAAATAGATTTCCTGATATTCTAATAAAGTGATAGTTTAATTATGCCTGTGGTCAGACAGAGACCCATATGTATAATTAGATATTGTTGTTTTTGCTTTACATTTTGTGACATATCTAGTTCATTTGAAATTGAATGTGAGTGGTTGCATGTAAAACATTATTTTTGGATTATTATACGAACCTACATAGGGGCCTAGGAATGTCGATATTTGTGATTGCATGTAAACTGATCTGCAATTTCTGTAAGTATGGTGATAAAATGCAATGTGTAATGCAACACGTTTAAAACATCAGTCTCAAATTCTCTACTTGTGAGCCCTCACCCTCACAGAAAGACACAGCTACCTACATTCCTATCTGTTCTTGGGGTTCTTTGGACAATATCATAGCTATATTTCCTTTGGAAACTTTGTAATTGCATGCAAAAGTTGGTTAAACAGCATAGTTTATACCTAAATCTTTTAAAAGGATATTTGTAAGCAATTTATTAAACTTAGATCGCTCTAAGAAGATTCAGAGCTTTTGCTGTTGTTGTGTATACTTGTACTTTGAAAAAGATTTCAGAATTAAATATGTATAAACTAAAAAGCTTTTAAATGTTGTCAACATGTTTAGAGCAAAAATTGATTGATTCTTTCTTTCTTTCTTTATAGCACAAGTGTATGAGTGGGGTAGGGACAAAGAGAAAGGGAGAGAGAATTCCAAGCAGGCTCCATGCTGACACAGTGCAGAGCCTGATGTAGGGCTTGAAGTTGAACTGTGAGTTCATGACCTTAGCTGAAATCAGGAGTCAGATGCTTAGCCAAATGAGCCACCCATGCACTCCCTTAAAGCAAATAGTTTCTTTCTTTTTTTTTTTAAAGCAAATAGTTTCTAATAAAAGAGAAGAAATTACTTGATGAAAAATTTACCTATAATTTATTTATATATCTACACACACACACACACACACACACACACACACATATGACACACTAGACTACAATGTTTTGAGGGGAAGTATTGTTATTGAGTTTTAGTATCAGCTTCTTCAGGGTCTTACATATAGTTGCAAGAAAATAAAGATATTTATTGCATATAATGGGCCTCACTTTTCTTCATTGGTTTCTTTCTTTAACTTCTTTTTAAGATCTGGTTTATTTTTCAGTTTGAGACAGGAGGGGCACCTGGGTGGCTCAGTCAGCTAAGCGGCCAACTTTGGCTCAGGTCATGATCTTGTGGTTTGTGCGTTCCAGCCGAGTGGTGGGCTCTGTGCTGACAACTTAGAGCCTGGAGCCTGCTTCAGATTCTGTGTCTCCCTCTCTCTGCCCCTTCCCTGTTCACTCTCTGTCTCTCTCTCTTTCTCTCAAAAATAAATAAACATTAAAAAATTGAATTTGAGACAGGATATTGAAGCAGATTACATTCATATTCATGACTTCATTTGCCACCTAAACACAAATGAAAAATTTACATCTCCATTCCAGATTTCTCTTTTGAGTTCCATACTTATATAGCCAATAGATTATTCCCACTTATCTCTAGAATATCTCAATAATACCTCACATTCACCATAGAGAGAACTTTCCCCATGAATAAGAGGCATTAAGGAAGTGTTTCTCATCTCAGTGAAAGAATCTTTAATCAACTGTTGTTCAAGTCAGAAACCTTATAATTTTAATAATGGTCTGCTTATAGAAAAAGTCATCTGTTATCAAGTTCACTCTATTTAGTTTACCAAATATCTCCCAAGTAATTAATTTCTTACCATTTACCATACCATTATGCTGGTTCAACGTTTCATCAAATCAGATCTCCTCCTGAAGGTAATAGTTTTCAAATTAGTTTTCTGATATTCACACGTTTCATCCAGTATGGCCACTGCACTCATACCACAGACACTGCATCAAAAATGCAAATCTGAGGCACATGAAAAGATGTTCAGCGTTGCTCCTTATCAGGGAAATACAAATCAAAACCACACTCAGGTATCACCTCACACCAGTCAGAGTGGCCAAAATGAACAAATCAGGAGACTATAGATGCTGGAGAGGATGTGGAGAAACGGGAACCCTCTTGCACTGTTGGTGGGAATGCAAATTGGTGCAGCCGCTCTGGAAAGCAGTGTGGAGGTTCCTCAGAAAATTAAAAATAGACCTACCCTATGACCCAGCAATAGCACTGCTGGGAATTTATCCAAGGGATACAGGAGTACTGATGCATAGGGGCACTTGTACCCCAATGTTCATAGCAGCACTCTCAACAATAGCCAAATTATGGAAAGAGCCTAAATGTCCATCAACTGATGAATGGATAAAGAAATTGTGGTATATATACACAATGGAGTACTACGTGGCAATGAGAAAAAATGAAATATGGCCCTTTGTAGCAACGTGGATGGAACTGGAGAGTGTAATGCTAAGTGAAATAAGCCATACAGAGAAAGACAGATACCATATGGTTTCACTCTTATGTGGATCCTGAGAAACTTAACAGGAACCCACGGGGGAGGGGAAGAAAAAAAAAAAAAAAGAAAAGAGGTTAGAGTGGGAGAGAGCCAAAACATAAGAGACTGTTAAAAACTGAGAACAAACTGAGGGTTGATGGGGGGTGGGAGGGAGGGGAGGGTGGGTGATGGGTATTGAGGAGGGCACCTTTTGGGATGAGCACTGGGTGTTGTATGGAAACCAGTTTGTCAATAAATTTCATATATATATATATATAAATGCAAATCTGAGCATGTCAGTGTTCTTTTTCTAACTCCAAATCTCTATCATAGCTTATAGAATAAAAATTCAAACTTTAATATGGTTTCAAAATTCTGTATCCTTTAGTCACGTTGAGCTTATTTTCCATGTGATCTTTTTGTTTTAGTTACAACAAACTCTTAGCATTTTCTCAAAATTGTGTCCAATGACACTTCAATCCTTGAAAAACTGCTATAGTTTCTACATTGGTGGCTACTTTTTCCCTTTGCTCTTGGTTAATTCCCACTTGACCTTTAGTTTACAACTCAGTGTTAGTTTCTCAAAAGAGCCTTCATTGGGGTGCCTGGGTGACTCAGTCGGTTGAGCCTCCAGTTTCGGCTCAGGTCATGATATCACGGTTTATGAGTTCAAGCCCCACATCGGGCTCTGTGCTGACAGCTCGGAGCCTGCTTCAGATTCTGTATCTCCCTCTCCCTGCCCTTCCCCCACTCATGCTCTGTCTCTCTCTCTCAAAAATAAATAAACAGGGGCGCCTGGGTGGCGCAGTCGGTTGAGCGTCCGACTTCAGCCAGGTCACGATCTCGCGGTCCGTGAGTTCGAGCCCCGCGTCAGGCTCTGGGCTGATGGCTCAGAGCCTGGAACCTGTTTCCGACTCTGTGTCTCCCTCTCTCTCTGCCCCTCCCCCGTTCATGCTCTGTCTCTCTCTGTCCCAAAAATAAATAAACGTTGAAAAAAAAATTAAAATAAATAAATAAATAAATAAACATAAAAAAAATATTTTTTTTTAAAAAAGAGCCTTCATTAAGCCTACAACCCAACTTATCCCCTAGTTATATGGCCACATAGTGCCCTGTGCTTTTCTTTCATAGCATTTACCATAGTTCACAATTTAAAATTTGGTATTATGTAAATACTCTGTTTACTATGTGCGGCTCTAGTTTTATACAGTCTGGAGTCATATCTGTTTTTTTTTTCTCCTTGAATTTTTGGCCACAAATGATTGCCTGAAATCAACAAATGCATGTTGACTGATAAATATTTTGCCTGCATTATAATCTTAAACTTTGCTTGTTTGGTACCTGTTCATCGCTACCCACATGCCATGATATCCAAAACATTAATGACTGTGGTCCTGAAATTGGGTGTGTGGGTCCCCAGACAAACCATAGAAGTATCATTATTAGATTACTCACCTGTGACTGTACCAGGTCAGAATATAATCAAATGTTTTTCTCTTCTTTTGTATTGCTTCTTCCTGAAACCACTGCTTTATCCTTTTTATGTCAGCATAGAACCATATGTCTTATAAAAGTTATTCTGCACCTGGTCTATTTCTTCCATTTAATTTTCAAAATGGAAATATTTGTTTAAAAAGAAGAAAAAAAGAAGCTTAGGAGATCAGAAGGAATAAAAAAGCAAGTTACAAATTGTGCATGTTATTACTCGATTAATATTCTTGTGAGATATTCTCCTAAATAATCAGATCCCAAACCAATTTTCTACATGAACTACACAGTGAAGGTCGTAAGAAATGTCCTTAAAGTTCTATTCCTATCTCACAGTAGTAAAAAGAGGGCAGTGCATTGTGATGCAGATTTGCTGCAATGTTCAGCCTAGTTCTCTAGCAGGCAGTTTCCCATGAATATCATTATCCTGCCCATAAAAAGAGGCATACTAGTAATGGGTAAAACACTACCTACAGTAAGATGAAAGCCCTTACAGCTTGCAAACCCCATCACCTGACATTTGAATGTTTGGGAATTACCAACAGGTGCAGGGAAGCAAGACAATAAGGATATTAGGTGACAGTTTAAGGAATTAGAAAGAGAGTTTTGTATTAACCACTGAGAAATGTTGAACTGAGCTCGGTATTTGGCAAAGGTTATAATTTGAGAGCTCCAATAAAACACGAAAGACTATGGAAATGAGTGTACTATTTAGAAGCAGTATCAAGAACAAGTCTTAAAGGTCTTTCTCTAAATGTGAGGTACAATAAATGAGGCTGTTTCCTATTATTATGTTCTTTCAGAACAAAGTCTTGAAGGAACATGTAGGTTCTTTAGACTATTCAATATATATTGTATTATGGCAACATTTTAATACTATGTTGGAATTCTCAAAATAAAGGAAGATGCACATTTAACTTATAACTGAATTAGCTTCAGTGAAGTTCATTTATATAAACTAATGTGAACTATGTACACCTGACCCTTGAACAACACAGGGGCTAGGGACACCGCCTTCCTGTGCCATTGAAAATACACGTATAACCTTTGACTTCTCCAAAACTTAACTATTAATAAATAGCCTACTATTGACTGGAAGGCTTGCTAATAACATAAACAGTCAATTAGCACATATCCTGTATGTTATATGTATTATATACTGCATTCTTGAATTAAAGGAAGCTCGAGAAAAGATAATATTTTTTTTTTATTTTTATTTTTATTTTTTTTTTATGAAATTTATTGACAAATTGGTTTCCATACAACACCCAGTGCTCATCCCAAAAGGTGCCCTCCTCAATACCCATCACCCACCCTCCCCTCCCTCCCACCCCCCATCAACCCTCAGTTTGTTCTCAGTTTTTAAGAGTCTCTTATGCTTTGGCTCTCTCCCACTCTAACCTCTTTTTTCTTTTTTTTCCTTCCCCTCCCCCATGGGTTCCTGTTAAGTTTCTCAGGATCCACATAAGAGTGAAACCATATGGTATCTGTCTTTCTCTGTATGGCTTATTTCACTTAGCATTACACTCTCCAGTTCCATCCACGTTGCTACAAAGGGCCATATTTCATTTTTTCTCATTGCCACATAGTACTCCATTGTGTATATATACCACAATTTCTTTATCCATTCATCAGTTGATGGACATTTAGGCTCTTTCCATAATTTGGCTATTGTTGAGAGTGCTGCTATGAACATTGGGGTACAAGTGCCCCTATGCATCAGTACTCCTGTATCCCTTGGATAAATTCCCAGCAGTGCTATTGCTGGGTCATAGGGTAGGTCTATTTTTAATTTTCTGAGGAACCTCCACACTGCTTTCCAGAGCGGCTGCACCAATTTGCATTCCCACCAACAGTGCAAGAGGGTTCCCGTTTCTCCACATCCTCGCCAGCATCTATAGTCTCCTGATTTGTTCATTTTGGCCACTCTGACTGGCGTGAGGTGATACCTGAGTGTGGTTTTGATTTGTATTTCCCTGATAAGGAGCGACGCTGAACATCTTTTCATGTGCCTGTTGGCCATCTGGATGTCTTCTTTAGAGAAGTGTCTATTCATGTTTTCTGCCCATTTCTTCACTGGGTTATTTGTTTTTCGGGTGTGGAGTTTGGTGAGCTCTTTATAGATTTTAGATACTAGCCCTTTGTCCGATATGTCATTTGCAAATATCTTTTCCCATTCCGTTGGTTGCCTTTTCGTTTTGTTGGTTGTTTCCTTTGCTGTGCAGAAGCTTTTTATCTTCATAAGGTCCCAGTAATTCACTTTTGCTTTTAATTCCCTTGCCTTTGGGGATGTGTCAAGTAAGAGATTGCTACGGCTGAGGTCAGAGAGGTCTTTTCCTGCTTTCTCCTCTAAGGTTTTGATGGTTTCCTGTCTCACATTTAGGTCCTTTATCCATTTTGAGTTTATTTTTGTAAATGGTGTGAGAAAGTGGTCTAGTTTCAACCTTCTGCATGTTGCTGTCCAGTTCTCCCAGCACCATTTGTTAAAGAGGCTGTCTTTTTTCCATTGGATGTTCTTTCCTGCTTTGTCAAAGATGAGTTGGCCATACGTTTGTGGGTCTAGTTCTGGGGTTTCTATTCTATTCCATTGGTCTGTGTGTCTGTTTTTGTGCCAATACCATGCTGTCTTGATGATGACAGCTTTGTAGTAGAGGCTAAAGTCTGGGATTGTGATGCCTCCTGCTTTGGTCTTCTTCTTCAAAATTCCTTTGGCTATTCGGGGCCTTTTGTGGTTCCATATGAATTTTAGGATTGCTTGTTCTAATTTCGAGAAGAATGCTGGTGCAATTTTGATTGGGATTGCATTGAATGTGTAGATAGCTTTGGGTAGTATTGACATTTTGACAATATTTATTTTTCCAATCCATGAGCAGGGAATGTCTTTCCATTTCTTTAAGTCTTCTTCAATTACCTTCATAAGCTTTCTATAGTTTTCAGCATACAGATCCTTTACATCTTTGGTTAGATTTATTCCTAGGTATTTTATGCTTCTTGGTGCAATTGTGAATGGGATCATTTTCTTTATTTGTCTTTCTGTTGCTTCATTGTTAGTGTATAAGAATGCAACTGATTTCTGGACATTGATTTTGTATCCTGCAACTTTGCTGAATTCATGTATCAGTTCTGGCAGACTTTTGGTGGAGTCTATCGGATTTTCCATGTATAATATCATGTCATCTGCAAAAAGCGAAAGCTTGACTTCATCTTTGCCAATTTTGATGCCTTTGATTTCCTTTTGTTGTCTGATTGCTGATGCTAGAACTTCCAGCACTATGTTAAACAACAACGGTGAGAGTGGGCATCCCTGTCGTGTTCCTGATCTCAGGGAAAAAGCTCTCAGTTTTTCCCCGTTGAGGATGATGTTAGCTGTGGGCTTTTCATAAATGGCTTTTATGATCTTTAAGTATGTTCCTTCTATCCCGACTTTCTCAAGGGTTTTTATTAAGAAAGGGTGCTGGATTTTGTCAAAGGCCTTTTCTGCATCGATTGACAGGATCATATGGTTCTTCTCTTTTTTTTTGTTAATGTGATGTATCACGTTGAATGATTTGCGAATGTTGAACCAGCCCTGCATCCCAGGAATGAATCCCACTTGATCATGGTGAATAATTCTTTTTATATGCTGTTGAATTCGATTTGCTAGTATCTTATTGAGAATTTTTGCATCCATATTCATCAGGGATATTGGCCTGTAGTTCTCTTTTTTTTACTGGGTCTCTGTCTGGTTTAGGAATCAAAGTAATACTGGCTTCATAGAATGAGTCTGGAAGTTTTCCTTCCCTTTCTATTTCTTGGAATAGCTTGAGAAGGATAGGTATTATCTCTGCTTTAAATGTCTGGTAGAACTCCCCTGGGAAGCCATCTGGTCCTGGACTCTTATTTGTTGGGAGATTTTTGATAACCGATTCAATTTCTTCGCTGGTTATGGGTCTGTTCAAGCTTTCTATTTCCTCCTGATTGAGTTTTGGAAGAGTGTGGGTGTTCAGGAATGTGTCCATTTCTTCCAGGTTGTCCAATTTGTTGGCATATACTTTTTCATAGTATTCCCTGATAATTGTTTGTATCTCTGAGGGATTGGTTGTAATAATTCCATTTTCATTCATGATTTTATCTATTTGGGTCATCTCCCTTTTCTTTTTGAGAAGCCTGGCTAGAGGTTTGTCAATTTTGTTTATTTTTTCAAAAAACCAACTCTTGGTTTCGTTGATCTGCTCTACAGTTTTTTTAGATTCTATATTGTTTATTTCTGCTCTGATCTTTATTATTTCTCTTCTTCTGCTGGGTTTAGGCTGCCTTTGCTGTTCTGCTTCTATTTCCTTTAGGTGTGCTGTTAGATTTTGTATTTGGGATTTTTCTTGTTTCTTGAGATAGGCCTGGATTGCAATGTATTTTCCTCTCAGGACTGCCTTCGCTGCGTCCCAAAGCGTTTGGATTGTTGTATTTTCATTTTCGTTTGTTTCCATATATTTTTTGATTTCTTCTCTAATTGCCTGGTTGACCCACTCATTCGTTAGTAGGGTGTTCTTTAACCTCCACGCTTTTGGAGGTTTTCCAGACTTTTTCCTGTGGTTGATTTCAAGCTTCATAGCATTGTGGTCTGAAAGTATGGATGGTATAATTTCAATTCTTGTAAACTTATGAAGGGCTGTTTTGTGACCCAGTATATGATCTATCTTGGAGAATGTTCCATGTGCACTCGAGAAGAAAGTATATTCTGTTGCTTTGGGATGCAGAGTTCTAAATATATCTGTCAAGTCCATCTGATCCAATGTCTCATTCAGGGCCCTTGTTTCTTTATTGACTGTGTGTCTAGATGATCTATCCATTTCTGTAAGTGGGGTGTTAAAGTCCCCTGCAATTACCACATTCTTATCAATAAGGTTGCTTCTGTTTATGAGTAATTGTTTTATATACTTGGGGGCTCCGGTATTCGGCGCATAGACATTTATAATTGTTAGCTCTTCCTGATGGATAGACCCTGTAACTATTATATAATGTCCTTCTTCATCTCTTGTTACAGCCTTTAATTTAAAGTCTAGTTTGTCTGATATAAGTATGGCTACTCCAGCTTTCTTTTGGCTTCCAGTAGCATGATAAATAGTTCTCCATCCCCTCACTCTCAATCTAAAGGTGTCCTCAGGTCTAAAATGAGTCTCTTGTAGACAGCAAATAGATGGGTCTTGTTTTTTTATCCATTCTGATACCCTATGTCTTTTGGTTGGCGCATTTAATCCATTTACATTCATTGTTATTATAGAAAGATACGGGTTTAGAGTCATTGTGATGTCTGTATGTTTTATGCTTGTAGTGATGTCTCTGGTACTTTGTCTCACAGGGTCCCCCTTAGGATCTCTTGTAGGGCTGGTTTAGTGGTGACAAATTCCTTCAGTTTTTGTTTGTTTGGGAAGACCTTTATCTCTCCTTCTATTCTAAATGACAGACTTGCTGGATAAAGGATTCTCGGCTGCATATTTTTTCTGTCTAGCACCCTGAAAATCTCGTGCCAATTCTTTCTGGCCTGCCAAGTTTCAAAAGAGAGATCAGTCACGAGTCTTATAGGTCTCCCTTTATATGTGAGGGCATGTTTACCCCTTGCTGCTTTCAGAATTTTCTCTTTATCCTTGTATTTTGCCAGTTTCACTATGATATGTCGTGCAGAAGATCGATTCAAGTTACGTCTGAAGGGAGTTCTCTGTGCCTCTTGGATTTCAATGCCTTTCCTTCCCCAGTTCAGGGAAGTTCTCAGCTATTATTTCTTCAAGTACCCCTTCAGCACCTTTCCCTCTCTCTTCCTCCTCTGGGATACCAATTATGCATATATTATTTCTTTTTAGTGTATCACTTAGTTCTCTAATTTTCCCCTCATACTCCTGGATTTTTTTATCTCTCTTTTTCTCAGCTTCCTCTTTTTCCATAACTTTATCTTCTAGTTCACCTATTCTCTCCTCTGCCTCTTCCATCCGAGCTGTGGTGGTTTGCATTTTGTTTTGCATTTCCTTTAAATCGTTTTTCAGCTCCTCGTGACTGTTCCTTAGTCCCTTGATCTCTGTAGCAAGAGATTCTCTGCTGTCCTGTATACTGTTTTCCAGCCCAGCGATTAATTTTATGACTATTATTCTAAATTCACTTTCTGTTATATTATTTAAATCCTTTTTGATCAGCTCATTAGCTGTTGTTATTTCCTGGAGATTCTTCTGAGGGGAATTCTTCGGCTTGGTCATTTTGGATAGTCCCTGGTGTGGTGAGGACCTGCAGGGCACTTCCCCTGTGCTGTGGTGTATAACTGGAGTTGGTGGGCGGGGCCGCAGTCAGTCCTGATGTCTGCCCCCAGCCCACCGCTGGGGCCACAGTCAGACTGGTGTGTGCCTTCTCTTCCCCTCTCCTAGGGGCGGGATTCACTGTGGGGTGGCGTGGCCCGTCTGGGCTACTTGCACACTGCCAGGCTTGTGATGCTGGGGATCTGGCGTATTAGCTGGGGTGGGAAGGCAAGGTGCACGGCGGGAGGGGGGGCAGGCTTAGCTCGCTTCTCCTTAGGTGATCCACTTCAGGAGGGGCCCTGTGGCAGCCGGAGGGAGTCAGATCCGCTGCCGGGGGTTTGGCTCCGCAGAAGCACAGAGTTGGGTGTTTGCGCGGAGCGAGCAATTTCCCTGGCCGGAACCGGTTCCCTTTGGGATTTTGGCTGGGGGATGGGCGGGGGAGATGGCGCTGGCGAGCGCCTTTGTTCCCCGCCAAACTGAGCTCTGTCGTCCGGGGGCTCCGCAGCTCACCCTCCCTTTGTCCTCCAGCCTTCCCGCTTTCCGAGCAGAGCTGTTAACTTATGACCTCCCAGACGCTAAGTCGCGCTTGCTGTCGGAACACAGTCCGTCAGGCCCCTCCGCTTTTGCCAGCCGGACTCGGGGGCTCTGCTTGGCTGGCGAGCCGCCCCTCCGCCCCGGCTCCCTCCCGCCAGTCCGTGGAGCGCGCACCGCCTCGCCGCCCTTCCTACCCTCTTCCGTGGGCCTCTCGTCTGCACTTGGGTCCGGTGACTCCGTTCTGCTAATCCTCTGGCGGTTTTCTGGGTTATTTAGGCAGGTGTAGGTGGAATCTAAGTGATCAGCAGGACGCGCGGTGAGCCCAGCGTCCTCCTACGCCGCCATCTTCCTGCGCCTTCCCGAGAAAAGATAATATTAAGAACACCATAAGGAAGAGAAAATACATTTACAAAACTGTATAGTATCAAGAAAAATCCACATATAAGTGGACTCACATAATTCAAATTTGTGTTGTTCAAGGGTCAACTGTATTAAATTATAAATACTATTGTTAAATAACTTTTGTCATTGCAAGAAAAATAAAATTTAGACCTAAAAATCTGGGAATTTTGAATGAATAAGAAACATTCGAGAGTCAGACTTACATTAAATTTACACATGATTTTAATAGAAATATGCCAAGATAAACATTCTATACCTAATATTTTGTCACCATGAACATTTCATAGATCACTAATATTAAACAAGTCTCCTAAATACAATATTCCTTATTGGTACTTAAAAACATCAGTGATTGTTATAACTATATTGCTGTTGAAAATGATCAGGTATTTTTCTCATATTTAAAATGTCCCAATCATTTTGGACAAGCAAAAGAACAAATGCAAACTCTGGACAAAACTTAAAACCACCAGAGAGTTGCGCTGAGTGAGTGAATACAGGGAAAATTTGGAAAGGAGTTCAGCCTTAAAAGAAGCGACCACATGAATACGTTTCCTGTTTTAGGGCATGGGTAGCTAAAATACCATAGGAAAGTACAGCTATATTTTTAGAATGAGAACCCCTCTGCCCCCTCTGCCAAAAAAAAGCCAGAGGAGTCTGGGAATCAGGGTCACCGGAGAGTGACCAGGAGACCTTGAGAAGGTAGGAAACTCTGAATTCTGTGTGTGAGTTTGCCAAGAGTATATGCATTTGCAGAGAAAACCAAAAGTAGTCTGATTTGAGATCTAAGCTCCTATACACCTTTGGTGTACAACATATTTTTGGGCCAACTTAGATTTTGCTAGACAGAAACATCAACTCTTTTCAGAACAAAGTAGAATTACAAATACCCACCATACAATGTTTACAATGTTCAAAATACAATCCCAAATTAATTGACAAATAAACTTCCAGGTAAATGGAATCATTTTCTCAAGGAAAAGAAAAGTGGCATATACCAAAAATGACTCTAGTGTTGACATTACTAGAAAATAAAACTTTATTTTTTTTTTTAATTTTTAAAATGTTTTTATTTATTTTTGAGACAGAGAGAGACAGAGCATGAGCAGGGGAGGGTCAGAGAGAGAGGGAGACACAGAATCAGAAGCAGGCTCCAGGATCTGAGCGGTCAGTACAGACCCCGAAGCAGGGTTCTTAAACTCATGGAGTGTGAGATCATGACCTGAGCTGAAGTTGGACACTTAACCGACTGAGCCAACCCGATGTTGAGCATCTTTTCATGTGCCTGTTGGCCATCTGGATGTGTTCTTTAGAGAAGTGTCTATTCATGTGTTATGCCCATTTCTTCACTGGATTACTTCTTTTTTGGGTGTGGATTTAGGTGAGTTCTTTATAGATTTTGGATACTAGCCCTTTGTCTGATATGTCATTTGCAAATATCTTTTCCCATTCCGTTGGTTGCCTTTTAGTTTTGTTGATTGTTTCCTTTGCAGTGCAGAAGCTTTGTATCTTCATGAGGTCCCAATAGTTCATTTTGCTTTTAATTCCCCTGGCCTTTGGAGACGTGTCAAGTAAGAAATTGCTGCAGTTGAGGTCAGAGAGGTTTTTTTCCGCTTTCTCCTCTAGGGTTTTGATGGTTTCCTGTCTCACATTCAGATCCTTCATCCATTTTGAGTTTATTTTTGTGAATGGTGTGAGAAAGTGGTCTAGTTTCAATCTTCTGCATGTTGCTGTCCAGTTCTCCCAGCACCATTTGTTAAAAAGACTGTCTTTTTTGCATAGGGTAGTCTTTCCTGCTTTATCAGAGATTAGTTGGCCATACTTTAGTGGGTCTAATTCTGGGGTTTCTATTCTATTCCATTGGTCTGTGTGTCTGTTTTCGTGCCAATACCATGCTGTCTTGATGATGACAGCTTTGTAGTAGAGGCTAAAGGCTGGGATTGTGATGCCTCCTGCTTTGGTCTTCTTCTTCAAAATTACTTTGGCTATTCGGGGCCTTTTGTGGTTCCATATGAATTTTAGGATTGTTTGTTCTAGCTTCGAGAAGAATGCTGGTGCAATTTTGATTGGGATTGCATTGAATGTGTAGATAGCTTTGGGTAGTATTGACATTTTGACAATATTTATTCTTCCAACCCATGAGCACGGAATGTTTTTCCATTTCTTTATATCTTCTTCAATTTCATTCATAAGCTTTCTATAGTTTTCAGCATACAGATCTTTTACATCTTTGGTTAGATTTATTCCTAAGTATTTTATGTTTCTTGGTACAATTGTGAATGGGCTCAGTTTCTTTATTTGTCTTTCTGTTGCTTCATTGTTAGTGTATAAGAATGCAACTGATTTCTGTACATTAATTTTGTATCATGTGACTTTGCTGAATTCATGTATCAGTTCTAGCAGACTTTTGGTGGAGTCTATCAGATTTTCCATGTATAATATCATGTCACCTGCAAAAAGTGAAAGCTTGACTTCATCTTTGCCAATTTTGATGCTTTGATTTCCTTTTGTTATCTAATTGCTGATGCTAGCACTTCCAACACTATGTTAAACAACAGCGGTGAGAGTGGGCATCTCTGTCGTGTTCCTGATCTCAGGGAAAAAGCTCTCAGTTTTTCCCCGTTGAGGATGATGTTAGCTGTGGGCTTTTCATAAATGGCTTTTATGATCTTTAAGTATGTTCCTTCTATCCCGACTTTCTCAAGGGTTTTTATTAAGAAAGGGTGCTGGATTTTGTCAAAGGCCTTTTCTGCATCGATTGACAGGATCATATGGTTCTTCTCTTTTTTTTTGTTAATGTGATGTATCACGTTGATTGATTTGCGAATGTTGAACCAGCCCTGCATCCCAGGAATGAATCCCACTTGATCATGGTGAATAATCCTTTTTATATGCCGTTGAATTCGATTTGCTAGTATCTTATTGAGAATTTTTGCATCCATATTCATCAGGGATATTGGCCTGTAGTTCTCTTTTTTTACTGGGTCTCTGTCTGGTTTAGGAATCAAAGTAATACTGGCTTCATAGAATGAGTCTGGAAGTTTTCCTTCCCTTTCTATTTCTTGGAATAGCTTGAGAAGGATAGGTATTATCTCTGCTTTAAATGTCTGGTAGAACTCCCCTGGGAAGCCATCTGGTCCTGGACTCTTATTTGTTGGGAGATTTTTGATAACCGATTCAATTTCTTCGCTGGTTGTGGGTCTGTTCAAGCTTTCTATTTCCTCCTGTTTGAGTTTTGGAAGTGTGTGGGTATTTAGGAATTTGTCCATTTCTTCCAAGTTGTCCAGTTTGTTGGCATATAATTTTTCATAGTATTCCCTGATAATTGCTTGTATCTCTGAGGGATTGGTTGTAATAATGCCATTTTCATTCATGATTTTATCTATTTGGGTCATCTCCCTTTTCTTTTTGAGAAGCCTGGCTAGAGGTTTATCAATTTTGTTTATTTTTTCAAAAAACCAACTCTTGGTTTCATTGATCGGCTCTACAGTTTTTTTATTTTTTTTATTTTGTTTTTTTTCAATATATGAAATTTATTGTCAAATTGGTTTCCATACAACACCCAGTGCTCATCCCAAAAGGTGCCCTCCTCAATACCCATCACCCACCCTCCCCTCCCTCCCACCCCCCATCAACCCTCAGTTTCTTCTCAGTTTTTAAGAGTCTCTTATGCTTTGGCTCTCTCCCACTCTAACCTCTTTTTTTTTTTTTTTTCCTTCCCTGCTCCATGGGTTTCTGTTAGGTTTCTCAGGATCCACATAAAAGTGAAAACATATGGTATCTGTCTTTCTCTGTATGGCTTATTTCACTTAGCATCACACTCTCCATTTCCATCCACGTTACTACAAAGGGCCATATTTTGTTCTTTCTCATTGCCACTTAGTACTCCATTGTGTATATAAACCACGATTTCTTTATCCATTCATCAGCAGAAGGTTGAAACTAGACCACTTTCTCACACCATTCACAAAAATAAACTCAAAATGGACAAAGGACCTGAATGTGAGACAGGAAACCATCAAAACCCTAGAGGAGAAAGCAGGAAAAGACCTCTCTGACCTCAGCCGTAGCAATCTCTTACTCGACACATCCCCAAAGGCAAGGGAATTAAAAGCAAAAATGAGGGGCGCCTGGGTGGCGCAGTCGGTTAAGCGTCCGACTTCAGCCAGGTCACGATATCACGGTCCGTGAGTTCGAGCCCCGCGTCGGGCTCTGGGCTGATGATGGCTCAGAGCCTGGAGCCTGTTTCCGATTCTGTGTCTCCCTCTCTCTCTGCCCCTCCCCCGTTCATGCTCTGTCTCTCTCTGTCCCAAAAATAAATAAACGTGGAAAAAAAAAATTAAAAAAAACAAAAAAGCAAAAATGAATTACTGGGACCTTATGAAGATAAAAAGTCTTCTGCACAGCAAAGAAAACAACCAACAAAACTAAAAGGCAACCAACAGAATGGGAAAAGATATTTGCAAATGACATATCTACAGTTATTTTAGATTCTATATTGTTTATTTCCGCTCTGATCTTTATTATTTCTCTTCTGCTGGGTTTGGGGTGTCTTTGCTGCTCTGCTTCTATTTCCTTTAGGTGTGCTGTTAGATTTTGTATTTGGGATTTTTCTTGTTTCTTGAGATAGGCCTGGATTGCAATATATATTCCTCTCAGGACTGCCTCGCTGCATCCCAAAGCATTTGGATTGTTGTATTTTCATTTTTGTTTGTTTCCATATATTTTTTAATTTATTCTCTAATTTCCTGGTTGACCCACTCATTCTTCAGTAGGGTGTTCTTTAACCTCCATGATTTTGGAGGTTATCCAGACTTTTTCCTGTGGTTGATTTCAAGCTTCATAGCATTGTGGTCTGAAAGTATCATGGTATGATTTCAATTCTTGTTTACTTATGAAGGGCTGTTTTGTGACCCAGTATATGACCTATGTTGGAGAATGTTCCATGTGCACTCGAGAGGAAAGTATATTTTGTTGCTTTGGGATGCAGAGTTCTAAATATATCTATCAAGTCCATCTGATCCAGTGTCTCATTCAGGGCCCTTGTTTCTTTATTGACCGTGTGTCTAGATGATCTATCCATTGCTGTGAGTGGGGTGTTATAGTCCCCTGCAGTTACCACAGTCTTATCAATAAGGTTGCTTATGTTTGTGAGCAATTGTTTTATATATTTGGGGGCTCCCGTATTCGGCGCATAGACATTTATATTTGTTAGTTCTTCTTGATTGTTAGACCCTGTAATTATTATATAATGTCCTTCTTCATCTCTTGTTACAGCCTTTAATTTAAAGTCTAGTTTGTCTGATATAAGTATGGCTACTCCAGCTTTCTTTTGACTTCCAGTGGCATGATAAATAGTTCTCCATCCCCTCACTTTCAATCTGAAGGTGTCCTCAGGTCTAAAATGAGTCTCTTGTAGACAGCAAATAGATGGGTCTTGTTTTTTTATCCATTTGATACCCTGTCTTTTGGTTGACACATTTAGTCCAGTGTTATTATAGAAAGATATGGGTTTAGAGTCATTGTGATGTCTGCAAGTTTCATGCTTGTAGCGATGTCTCTGGTACTTTGTCTCACAGGATCCCCCTTAGGATCTCTTTTAGGGCTGGTTTAGTGGTGATGAATTCCTTCAGTTTTTGTTTGTTTGGGAAGACTTTTATCTCTCCTTCTATTCTAAATGACAGACTTGCTGGATAAAGGATTCTCGGCTGCATATTTTTTTCTGTTCAGCACATTGAAGATCTCCTGCCATTCCTTTCTGGCCTGCCTAGTTTCAGTAGAGAGATCGGTCACGAGTCTTATAGGTCTCCCTTTATATGTTAGAGCACATTTGTCCCTAGCTGCTTTCAGAATTCTCTCTTTATCCTTGTACTTTGCCAGTTTCACTATGACATGTCATGCAGAAGATCGATTCAAGTTATGTCTGAAGGGAGTTCTCTGTGCCTCTTGGATTTCAATGCCTTTTTCCTTCCCCAGATCAGGGAAGTTCTCAGCTATTATTTCTTCAAGTACCCCTTCAGCACCTTTCCCTCTCTCTTCCTCCTCTGGAATACCAATTATGCGTAGATTATTTCTCTTTAGTGCATCACTTAGTTCTCTAATTTTCCCCTCATACTCCTGGATTTTTTTTATCTCTCTTTTTCTCAGCTTCTTCTTTTTCCATAACTTTATCTTCTAGTTCACCTATTCTCTCCTCTGCCTCTTCAATCCGAGCTGTGGTCATCTCCATTTTATTTTGTAGCTCATTATTAGCATTTTTTAGCTCCTTCTGGCTGTTCCTTAGTCCCTTGATCTCTGTAGCAATAGATTCTCTGCTGTCCTTTTTACTGTTTTCAATCCCAGGGATTAATTTTATGACTATTATTCTAAATTCATTTTCTGTTATATTGTTTAAATCGTTTTTGATCAGTTTGTTAGCTGTCATTATTTTCTGGAGGTTTTTTTTTAGGGGAATTCTTCCGTTTCATCATTTTGGATAGTCCCTGGAGTGGTGCGGGACTGCGGGGCACTTCCCCTGTGCTCTCTTGAATAACTTGCGTTGGTGGGTGGGGCCACAGTCAAACCTGATATGTGCCCCCAGCCCACCACTGGGGCCACAGCCAGACTGGTGTGTGTCTTCTCTTTCCCTCTCCTAGGGGCAGGATTCAGTGTGGGGTGGCATGGCCCATCTGGGCTACTTGCACACTGCCAGGCTTGTGGTGCTGGGGATCTGGTGTAATAGCCTGGGTGGATAGGCAAGGTGCACAGGGGCGGGAGGGGCAGGCTCTGCTTGCTTCTCCTTCAGTAATCCGCTTCAGGAGGGGCCCTGTGGCACCTGGAGGGAGTCAGACCCACCAGAGGGATGGATCCACAGAAGTACAGCGTTTGGTGTTTGTGTGGTGCAAGCCAATTCCCTGGCAGGAACCGGTTCCCTTTGGGATTTTGGCTGGGGGATGGGTGAGGGGGATGGTGCTGGCGAGCGCCTTTGTTCCCCGCCAAGCTGAGCTCTGTTGTCTGGGGCTCAACAACTCTCCCTCCCGTTGTCCTCCAGCCCTCCCGCTCTCCAAGCAGAGCTGTTAACTTATAACCTTCCAGGTGTTAAGTCACGCTTGCTGTCCGAACACACTCTGTTCGGCCCTCCACTTTTGCAAGCCAGACTTGGGGGTTCTGCTTTGCTGACCGGCTGCCCCCTGCCCCAGCTCCCTCCCACCAGTCCATGTAGTGCCCACTGCCTCTCCGCCCTTCCTACCTTCTTCCATGGACTTCTAGTCTATGCTTGGCTCCGGAGAATCCATTCTGCTAGTCTTCTGGAGATTTTCTGGGTTATTTAGGCAGGTGTGAGTGGAATCTAAGTGATAGGCAGGACGCAGTGAGCTCAGCATCCTCCTAAGCCGCCATCTTCCCAGAAGCCAAGGTTTCATTCTTTTGAACACTAATTCAAAAGCACTAATTCAAAAAGATATATGCCTCCCTATGTTTATTACAACATTATTTACAATAGCCAAATTACAGAAGCAACCCAAGTGTTCACTGACAGATAAATGGATAAAAAAGTTGTGGGTGTGTATTTGTGTATTTTATATATCAATTTTAAGGTTAATATGGAAGTGTAAACAACTGACCAAGTAAATTTAAAATAGGAGAACAAATTTGGAGGAAAAACACTACCTGACTTCAAGATATAAATTTACAATAATCGAGACTTTGGTTTCATAGATTATTCTGAAAGGGATGGATAGTAAATACTTTACCATTTGCAGGCCATATATATGGTCTCTCCACAATTACTGAACTTTGCTATTATCCTAGAAGCTACACAGGAATACATAAACAAATGAGCTTGTGAAATAAATTTACAAGTATTGGCAGTATGACCAACTTAACCAATAGGTCATAATTTGCTAATTCTGATCAAGAATGTGGACTTGGCAAAAGGATAGACCTATAGATCGGTGGAACAAAATAGAGTTTGAGTAGATCCACTTATATTTGGTAAGCTTTCAACAAGGATGCTAAATAAATTCAGTGGTAAATATTTGGTAATATTTTCTTTATGTAGTTATCATTTGCATTTCCTAAGTAATGGTGTCAAACAAGATTTATCTGGGAGAACTTTATTGAAACATTTGTTAAAATATATTTTGGGGGGGGGGCGCCTGGGTGGCGCAGTCGGTTAAGCGTCCGACTTCAGCCAGGTCACGATCTCGCGGTCCGTGAGTTCGAGCCCCGCGTCGGGCTCTGGGCTGATGGCTCAGAGCCTGGAGCCTGTTTCCGATTCTGTGTCTCCCTCTCTCTCTGCCCCTCCCCCGTTCATGCTCTGTCTCTCTCTGTCCCAAAGATAAATAAACGTTGAAAAAAATTAAAAAAAATATATATTTTGGGGGGAAATTTAAAAAGACTGGCAGTACAGAGGCTTGATGAGGATGTGGAACAACTGGAACTCTTGCGTATTGATGATTAAATGTAAATTACACACTATTTTGGAAAATGGCTTGGTAATTTCTTAAAATGACTTAATGATTTCTTAAATGCTAAGAAAATACCTACCAAATAATCCAGCAATTTTACCCCTAGTCATTCACACAAGAGACATTAAAAGGTATGTCCACACAAAGACTTGTAAATGAATATTGATGGAGTTATCCATAATAGCCAAACCTGAAAAAATTCTGTGTGTATCAACTGATGAATTATAAAACAACTATGGCATATCCTTATAATGGAATAATAGCAATCAAAAGTAACCAATCTCTGAAACAAGCAACAGCAGGATGAATTTCAAAATTACTTCTGATACTTAAAAGAAATCATCTATATATGTATATATTTCTAAATATATATAATTTTATAACTTTATATAAAAGTATATGTATATAATTTTAGAAAATTCA
Organism: Lynx canadensis; assembly: GCF_007474595.2. Classification (NCBI taxonomy): domain Eukaryota; kingdom Metazoa; phylum Chordata; class Mammalia; order Carnivora; family Felidae; genus Lynx; species Lynx canadensis. The sequence continues at coordinate 65,891,595 of NC_044306.2, forward strand.
ATCTAATTTACGTGAACAAAAAATAATCAGTAGTTCCTTATAACTGGGGATGGAAGAAAGAGTGATGAGACACAAGGGATATTTTAGGGGTGATGGAAATGGTTTGTCTGGTGGTGTTTGTAAAGTAGTATACAATTTTTAAAACGCACCACATTTTTTATTTCAAGTGGATGCAGTTTATTATATATAATTTATATCTCAATAAAGCTCATAAAATGAAAATTACATGATAAATACTACATTATTTATCAGTAAACCTAATTTAGAAAGATGTTCATAATGTAACTGGATGCAATATAGAGAACTGGTTTTTTTTTATTTTTTTTTATGTCTATTTATTTTTGAGAGAGAGACACACAGAGCACGAGCAAGCAAAGGGAAAGGAGAGAGGGAGACACAGAATCCCAAGCAGGCTCTAGGCTCTGAGCTGTCAACACAGAGCCCGACGTAGGGCTTGAATTCACAAATCACAAAATCATGACCTGAGCTGAAGTCGCACACTTAACTGACTGAGTCACCCAGGTGTCCCAGAACTGTTTTTATGGTTAATTCTGTTTTAGTATCTGAAAGAACTTTTGTGGAGTAACAGTCCATAACTTTTTGTGAGAAAAAATCTGGCATGCTAAAATTTTGAAATTAGGCTTATATATTGATTTCATTTTGAATAAAAAGATCCATTTTTTTAACAGTAAGAGTGCATTCAGGAAATAGAAATCACTAAATGATTTTTAAAATGTAATATAAAGATTAATTAACTATTAGCAAGAGGTTGGACTCTATTAATTAGTAAAATGGTTGGCTACTTGGATAAAGAGAAGTGTTAGGAAGATAGGAATAGCAGTTATAGGGATGGGTAGTAATAGAATCATATAGAATAATAATTTGATAGTAAGAATATCCTTGCTTCATTACTTTGAATGTCAGATAAAGACACTAGAGTGGTATACCAATTGTGAATAAACAAAACATAGTCTAATTTCTTCTTACATGGGAACTTTATCTTAATTGATTAACAGCTGGTCTTAATTCTTTATTTATTGTATTGCCATAAACAGAACAGATGGACATTTGACAGCGTAGCATCTGATTTTCAAATTTATGAACAAATGCTTTCTAGTTTTTCTTAGTTATAGCTGATTTCATTCTTATAGGCAGCCTTATATTTCTAGTTTTTATATTACATTCCTCAGACAAAAAAGACACATTATGTTGCACATTATTTTATATACTAAAGTAGAACAGTTGTTTGCTTTCCTATAGTTATAGAATCCTGCCTGTCCTCAAAAGATCATCTCATATAATCCCACACCCTTATATTATGTACTCGATTCTATTAAATTTTTCAAGCACAACACTAGCTCTTTATAATAGTCAAGTTCCTAAATGGGCTTCCTGTTTCCATTACTCTTTTTTATCTTAAACCTGGTCTCTTGTATTCCAATTTATGTATGTTATTAGACATTATACTTTATTGGGATCAATATTTGACTCTTTAAAGGAAAACATTGGCTCTAGCAGGAGATAATTAACAAGGTTATACTATATATATAAATATTGTTTTTTTAATTTAAAACATGAAAAAGTACATCATTCGATAATCTTTTTGGTAGAGCCAATTTTCCCTTAGGTATAGTGTTAATAATGGCTAATATCATTTCAAAAGTATTCCAAAAGTATACCTGTGGAACATCATCTACAATATTCAGTTGGGTTCTATAAGCTGTAATAATTATAAAGACAAAGAGAAAGTAATCTGTACTCAGAATCATTCTATATTTCTATTATTTTTCTCTAGTATTTATAATTTTTGTCCTATTAAATTTAGTTGTAATTTTAGTAACTTGCCTTTATAAAGTAAATACATGCCAATAAAATTTATAAAACATATAGAATTTCAAGTAAATTATAATAATCTTGTTTTTACTTCTTACATTGGCTTAAGTACTATTTATTTAAACTATATCATACAATTATATGTACAACTAGCTTACATGATATCAAATAAAATAGATTCATGGTAAGCATATATTTCATTACATAGAACAGTTTCCCCAAATATACTGAAGGGTAACATAGAGAATGTCAGCATTATATATTAGTGAGTATACTAAGTGCATGAAGAGTGGTAAAAATGGCAAGTTTTTTTGAGCTGAAATTGTTTTTGAGAGTTTCTATTGATGTACTCTTCCCATTCCACTATCCTACTAACTAAATTGGCCACTAACACACATAATGAATCTCTGCAAATATATGCAGTACAAAGACATGCATCATGTTTTAGTGGGATAAGCACCAATCTCAGAAATATTTGCTCAGCTATACATCCATTTATTCATTTACCCAACAATGTATTTAATTTCTGCTTGTACAGTGGGCTCTGGGCTGAACACTGGGGATACATAGAGAAACCAAACAATTCAATGACCGGGTGGTTTCAAGTCCAGTTTTATTTACTGAATGAATGATCTGGAAAAAATCAGTTTCTTACTCTAATCTTCAATGATTTATTTCTAAGGTAGAAAGTATACATAGACCTGATGAAAACTAAATGAGTTAGTATGGGAATGAGCCACTCAAAATTATTAATATAAAAATTGTGACAATGTCTATTTTTATTAGTCCACTGAGTTTTTAAAATGATGATTGTTGTAGGTAAAGAAAGAGAGAGAAATGGTAAATGAGAGATAAGTAAGGGCAATTTCAAAACATATGCAGGATTAGGAGACACTGAGCAACTATGAGAGGGTAGAGCACCATGTGGCCCTGAAGAATATATTCTTGAAGTTTCTGAAAGAGTTTGGGGAATCAGTTTGAATTGCCCTGAAAGCCATTTTGTTAGTTTGTTTTGTTTTGTGTATTTATTTTAGATATTAATAATTGTATTAGAAGTAAAATCATAAACATTGAATAGAGGAGTCATAAAAATTCAATGGTTACCTAAAATGAAAGCCTTACTAACTTGAGCTAGGAAAATGTTACTTAAGCTAAACCAGTGTTTATCTATTAAAACTTTCAAGTTACTTAGCATTCATGGTCTTAAATATGTAGAGTTCGTCACCAGAGACTGTTTTCAGCTATTCTTCCTTGAAAAACATCCCCTCCCTTTTCTTTGAAAACACATGACCATAGGTGTTAAAGAAAGGATGGATAGTTCAAATCTACAGATAAGTCATAATTTACATTTATTTCAGGTTTTACAGTATTAAGTTGAACTATTTTTATTTTCAAATTAATGGCCCAATGTGAAACCTCTGATAAAATATTAATTGATAGAGAAATGCATACTACTTGCTAGAAGTACATACCTTAAGTTTTAGCAATAATTGCTCTTGTGTAATTTATTTAATTTTCTACATTTACATGTTTTAGGGTCAAAGTTTTGGAATTGTAGTTTCATGATTTGCATTTTTAAACTAGTATTTCACTTGTGGAAAATAATTTTCTTCTACTATGTCCATAACAGATGATGTTGGGCTAGTAGGTAGAACAGGGCAGGTATAAACAGAGGCAAGAATTGAATGATATTGGGCAATCTTGGATAATCCTGTTTTTCAGGAATGTATTTAAGTTTAGACAATAGTTAAATCTGGAAAAAGAATACATTTATTAAACAAATATTTACATACAGGTGTCCGTGTGTCAAGTACTTTTTATATGCTGGGAATAAAATCCAAAAATGAAATACATACACACACACACACACACACACACACACAATTCTTGTCCAGAAAGATATTTTCATTTTTGTTATTTTATGAATCTGAGTTTACAAGTAATAGGAAATGAGGGTACTGGAGATAGAATATCTGAGCAAGTTTTGGTGATTTAAACCAATCTTATGCAACAAGGATTCATTCAGGAAGGGGAAGAGAGAAGTCTGACTCAAGCAAATACACAAGGTCAGTGTCCAAAGGCTAAAAATAATGGAGCAGGATAAAAGGGAAAAGAGTGATGTACAAACAAGGAGTAATGAACTGGTGGAAAATAATGAATACTATATGGCTTGTGCTTCAATCTTATTCTTGGTCAGTGAATGAAAATTCAGAGTGAAGCGGAACTTAACCATTGAGCTTCCTAGATGATTGAGGTGATTATATGGCGAGGGGGCAGAATCAACTTGGCATACCTAAAAGTGGAGTAAAAAATTATACACTTTCTTCCTTTAAGCCAACTTTAAAAATTAATTATTCTGGGTAGTTTGCTTCTTTATTAAAGAGAGTAAACTTTTGCTTTTATTTTAATTATAATTAGAGAAAATTATAAAATATGCCAGCTTTATACTTTCTATTGAGTTACCAAAGTTATGGTATTAGCATTTATTTCTGCCTTATGTCAAAGAAGACTAAAATTACTATGAAAACTAGTTCATCCATAAGAAAATACAGTTAAATAATATGAAATTCAGCCTTGGAGGTTCTAGGGTAAGGGAAGATTCACTTTGTCCTTCAGATTGTTGCTTTTGTACAAACATGACATTTTGGTTGGAATTTGTGTTTGACAGCTCTATAATGTAATTTTCCAGAATGTGTTGAAGTGGAACCAAATGTCATTGGCTTCATTTGATAGATTTTCTGCCTGATGGAAAACACCATTACTATTCTATTTATTTATACAACCAATGAAAATATTGATTCTTTTTATTTGTGGAGTTCTTTTATACATAATTTTCCAGAAGATAAGGATCACGTATTGGCCCCTATATATGTTCATGATTGAGCATTAATTGACTTTGATCTCTAAGAAACTGCCTGTGTTTAGTTCCATTTTGGCATTACTTGCACTAGCAGTTAACAGGTAGTATATTGGCTTAAGACATATATGTGAGTGGGGGGAGAATTCTGTGAAATAATTTAAATGGTGTTCATGTAAAAGCCATTCATAAATACAGAGAATAGAAAAGGACTTTCATAATATAAAACCAATTCATAATTTTAGAGTATAAATAAAGCTTAGTCAAATACAAGTGCCAAGTGAAAAATACACTGGGGTCTTGGGACATAGAACCATTGCAAAAAAAGAGGCAGAGATAAGGCTGAAGTTATTGGAGCTCAGAGGTCAGATATAGTTTATGGTGTAGGTCAGTGTGATACACCTTAAAAAAAATGATTCATAGGTTGTAGGTTTTGGAATAAAGAAGACCAGCCAGACACAAATTTGCTTTTTGTTTTTGTTTTTGTTTTTTTGTTTTTTTTTTAACACTGGTTAACTTGAAATCTTAATCTTAAATTTAAGATTTTAAAGAAAAATATTACATAACTTTTTCTATCAGATTAATCGAAGTTACCTTTATGACTCTAGGGAAGCTGTGACAACTTGGAAATGGGGCTATGACTGGGCATTTCGATAATTTTTGAGCTTTTTTAAAGTATGGTTTTCTGCTTATCTAGTTTCCATTAATAAAAAGAGAGCAGTCTATCTCTTACCATGCAAATTGTAACTTTAATCAATCTACTAAGACACTGATCTTGGGAATAAAATAAATAAAGTAATTTATTACTATAAGGGAAACCTAAAATAAATCATTTATTAGTATAAGAGAAACCAAAACTGCAGTGAGTTTGTGATTTTTAATGCATAAACTTAAGTTCTTTATTTGCATTTGTCTCCTAGCAATACTTTTCAGCATGAAGGTAATGCATGTAGGTAAGAAATCCATATGCTGAGGGGCGTCTGAGTGGCTCAGTTGGTTGAGTGTCCATCTTCGGCTCAGGCCATGATCTCATGGTTTATGGGTTTGAGCCCCACGTTGGGCTCTGTGCTGACAGCTCAGAGCCTGGAGTCTGCTTCGGATTCTGTGTCTCCCTGTCTCTCTGCCCCCATCCTGTTTGTGCTCTCTCTCTGTCTCTCTCTCTCTCTCTGTCTCTCTCTCTCTCTCTCTCAAAAATAAATAAATAAATGTTAAAAAAATTTAAAAGAAATCCAGATGCTGAAATGATTGGTGCGAAGTGGAAATGTTCGAACTTCTATAAAATCCACTGTATGATATAATACTGTTTATTTTACATAATAGCATAAACATAAGAGGTTGGACCAAAGGGTACTGTAAACCAGGTACCTGGACTATATTGTGTGGTCCCAGACTATACACAGTGAAGGTTTTTTTTATGATTTTTTTCCCTGCTGGTCTCTAAGAAATATGACAAACAGTATAAGAACCTCTTTGTATTTCTCAAGCCTATCTTACTCAGCAGCTAGCTTTTCATGGGAGGTCATTTGAGAATGAACTTCTAGGCTATGGGTCTCCTTAAAGAGTATGAAACAGTCACTTTGCTTGAGTTAGAGGTGTCTTTTCTGCCTTCTTCTAATTCATTATATATGTAAATGTCTGTCCCAACTTTCCCAGACCCATGGAAATCATTCATGTGACAATGAAGGCAAAGAATAGATGGAAGCCTCACAAGCCACTGAACCCCAGTGGTTGCTGACAACCACCAGAAGCTGGAAGGAGGCAAGGAAGGATCTTCTCTTAGAACCTTCAAGATAGCATGGCTCTGCCACCTTGAGCTTAGACTTCTCCCTTCCAGAACTGTGAAAGAATAAATGTTTGTTGTTTTAAGCCACCAGGTCTGTATTTTGTTACGACAGCCCTAGAAACTAATAGAAAGTGCTACAATGAAACATCTTCAGGCATAACACTACTGACATATGATAAAGCATGGATGAATTTCAAAATACTGTGCTAATAGAAAGACATCAGACCCAAAAGATCACATAGTGAAAGATTTTAGTTATTTGAAATGTCTGCCTATAAAAGCAGAAAGTACATTAGCAGTTTCCTGGAGATGTGGGTGAGAAGCAGGGTTGTCTGCAAATGAGAGGAAAGGGTCTCTGAGGTGATGGAAATGCTTTCAAATAGAATTGTTCTGATGATTGCACAACTCTGCAAATTTACTGATTTCTATAATTCACTCATTTTGATTTCCATAATTTCTAAATTTACTAATACTTATCATAGACTTAAATGAGTGAATGATATGGTATGTGTATTATACATCAATAAAGTTCTATTAAATAAAAAGAAAAAAAAAACATGCTGTGAAGAACAGTGAAGGAAGAAATTAAGTGAAAGGGAGGTGGCCCTTGAAAATATAAACAAGAATGATGGACTGGGCATGGGGATGGGGAAGAATCTATAAATCTAGAATATTTCTTTTTTACTTTGGACATACTTTCCAGTTTTTCTTTCTAATTATTACAAACATATGTTCTGTTTCCATGTACATGCTATAATTGGGGGATCGATTGGGGAATTATTATTTTTTTTTAATTTTTTTTTTCAACATTTATTTATTTTTGGGACAGAGAGAGACAGAGCATGAACGGGGGAGGGGCAGAGAGAGAGGGAGACACAGAATCGGAAACAGGCTCCAGGCTCTGAGCCATCAGCCCAGAGCCCGACGCGGGGCTCGAACTCACGGACTGCGAGATCGTGACCTGGCTGAAGTCGGACGCTTAACCGACTGCGCCACCCAGGCGCCCCTCGATTGGGGAATTATATAAGAGCAACAGGGAATTAATAACAGCTTAAATATTTGAATCTATTCAAGAAGATGACTCTGATCTCAGTGGCTGCCAGCCTGGACCTCAGGTTTTTATGATTCATTTAAAAGAGTAGTAGGTAATCTCAAAAAAAATTGATATTTCAGCAGACGTATTTTAAATCACAATTCTGTTATAAAGACTAACTTGTTAAAAAATTAAAAAAAACTAACAGCAAAAAAAAAGAAATATAGAATTACCCAAATTAATTTAAAAAAAGACTAACTTGTACAATTTATGTTTATGTACAATTATATTAACTTCCTGTTGTGATCACATTTCTCTAGTGATTAGTTTCTAATGATATGTTTTAATTAATAGAAAAGTTATTAAATTACTACTTGACACATGCTATTGTTTAATCAAGGATACTCCTAAGTACCTCATGTATTATATGAGAATAATAGAATGAGATTAGAGTGGTAAATAATTTGGGAACAGTTATTTTCATTTACAGAGTGTTGCTTAATATGTCAAGTGTGCCAAACATATACAGAAGGGGAAGACAATTGATAAGCAACAAGTAGGGTGTTGGCAACATACTTGTACCAAAAATACTGTGGTAACTGTTTATTAGCATATTAAAACCATTAAATATAAGTGTACCTGACAACATATATGTTTTCAATATAATAATGTAAGTATGGACCCTGATTAATCTGCCTAAATAAAGTGATTTATAAGCAAGCTAAGCAATGTTTACATTCCCTTAATTTTTTGAATGAAGACTTGCAGAAAGCAAACTAAAGTTCATGAATTTTCATATTCAGTATTTTCTCTTTAAAGTGGAAAAAATGTTATTTTCAGGTACTGCAAAATACTGCTATGTACAGTTTTATGTAAGATACATAAAATATGCCAATAAAAGACAATAACTTAAGCAATATTAAATATTTTCATGAAGAAATTGTGAAATGAGTTTTATAGCACTCAATAGAAAAAGAAATCAAGAGTATTTTACCCACTTACCATATATCTTTCACTATTTTGGACCTAGGCCTTTCATGTATTATGTACCAATTTGGTGTGAAATCTGGAGTGTAATAAAATCTCTTATAAGTGATGAGACTGTTCTGGAGTGGTACATAAAAGCAATCAGTCATCAAGTCAGCTAGATAAACAGAGGGGAGTTTTACCCAGGTTATCAATATTAAATGTAAACCATGATTTACATAAAATCCTTCATATCCTTTACTTTCCATGCTTGTTTATATGATACACCCTTGTTCTTCAAAACAATGACTTTTGCTCATTGTTTACTACCCTCTTCCTTTGATGCAATCTGTAAGTTGGACTCAAATACAGACTGCTCTCTATCTAATCATGTCCTTTTCAACTATCTATTTTACGTACATTAATACACAGTAAGTATATTTACATTGTCAGTTCAACCAAAACTCCATTCAGTTCTATAAGGATATATATTGGCCACATAATATTAAGTATATGTTGATATCACATATAATTACATTTTTAGTTGAAGTATGGTTGATATGCAATACATAATTGTATACATAATATAATACATAATGCAATATTATATTAGTGTCAGGTGTACAACATACTCATTCAACATTTATATACATTATAAAATGATCACCACAGTTAGCCTAGTTGTTACCTGTCACCATACATAGTTATTACAATATTATTGACTATTATTCCCTATGCTGTACTTTATATTCTTATAACTTATTTATGTTATAACTAGAAATTTTACTTTTGAATCCATTTACCTGTTTCTCCTACCCCAACCCCCTATCCTCTGACAACATCAATTTTAAAATTGTACTTTGTATTTCTGAGTCTGTTTCTGTTTTGTTATTTGTGCCCATTTGTTTTTTGATTCCACATATAAATGAAATCATACAGTATTTCTCTGTCTTATTTTACAACATAATACCTTCTAAGTCCATCCATGTTGCTGCAAATGACAAGATTTCTTCCTTTTTTATGGCTGAGTAATATTCTTCTGTGTGTGTGTGTGTGTGTGTGTGTGTGTGTGTGTGTGTATACATACATATTCTTTATCCATTTATCTCTCAATGGACATCTTAGGTTGCTTCTGTCTCTTGGTTAATGTAAATAGACCTGCAACAAACACAGGGGTGCATATATTTTCTTTGGATAAATAGGGGAACTTTTATTTTCTCTGGACAAATACCTGGAAGTAGAATCGCTAGGTCATACGGCATTTTTATTTTAAATATTTTGAACAACCTCCATACCATTTTCCATAATGGCTTCACCAATTTACATTTCCACCAAAAGTGCATGAGGTTTCCCCTTCTCATCTTTTCCAACATTTGTTATTTCTTCTTTTCTTAATAACCATTTTGACAGGTAATATCTCATTGTGGTTTTGATTTGCATTTACCTGTTGATTATAGATGAGCATCTTTTCATGTGTCTGTTGGCCATCTTTATGTTTTTGGGAAAATGTCTATTCAGGTCTTCTGCCCATTTAACTTCAGATTGCTTGTTTGTTTGTTTACTTTTGTTTTGGGTGTTGAGTTATATGAGTTATTTGTATTTTTTGGATATTAACCCATATTAGATATATCATTTGCAAATATCTTCTCCCATGCAGTAGATTGCCTTTCAATTTTGTTGATGGTTTTCTTCACTGTACAGAAGCTTTTTCGTTTCATGTTATCCCAGTTGTTTATTTTTGCATTTGCCCTTTCCTGAGGAGACAGAAAAAAAATCCTCCTAGCCCTAATGTCCAAGAGATTACTGCCTAAGTTTTCCCTGGGAATTTTATGATTTCAGCTCTTACACTTAGTTCTTTAATCCTTTTTTGAGTTTATTTGTGTATATGGTATATATGTACAAAAAAGTTGTCCTGTTATATTCTCTGGCATATAGCTATCTCATTTTCCCTTGCATCATTTATTGAAGAGACTGTCTTTTCCTTATTGTATATTCTTGCCTCTTTTGTCATTTATTAATTAGCCATACAAGAAGGGATTTTTTCTTGGATTTTCTGTTCTGTTCCATTGATCTAGGTGTCTGTATTTTTTGCCATTACCATACATACTGTTTCCATTTCTATAGCTTTGTAGTATGGTTTGAAATCTGGGATTGTGATACCTCCAGTTTTGTTCTTTCTCAGGATTACATTGGCTATTCACAGTCTTCTGTGGCTCCACACAAATTTTAGGATTCTTTGCTCTAATTCCGTGAAAAATGCTATTGGTATTTTGGTAAGGATTGCACTGACTCTGTAGATTGCTTTGGGTAGCATGGATATTTTAACAATATTAATTCTTCCAATCCATGCACACAGTACATCTTTCTACTTATTTTTGTTTTCTTCAATTTCACTCAACACAATGTCATAGTTTTCAGAGTAGAGATGTTTCATCTCCTTGGTTAAGTTTATTTCTATTTTTTTTTTGATGCAATTGTATATGAACTTTTAAAAATTTCTCTAATAGTTCATTATTAATGTATAACAATGCAAGAGATTTTTGTATATTAATTTTGTATTCTGCAACTTTGCTGAATTTAAATTAGTTCTAATAGTTGTTTGGCAGTATCTTTAGGGTACCCTATATATGGTATCATGTGATCTGCAAATCATGACACTTCTGCTTTTCCCTTACCAATTTGGATGCCTTTTTATTTCTCTTTCTTGTCTGATTGCTGTAGGTAGGACTAAAAGTGATGAAAGTAGGCATTCTTTTCTTGCTTTTGATCTTACAGGAAATGCTTTTTACCATTGAGTATGAGATTAGCTGTTGATTTGTCATATATGGCCTTTATTATGTTCAGGCATGTTCCTTCTATAGCCACTTTGTTGATTTTTATCATGAATTGATGTTATATTTTGTTGGCTTTTTCTGCATCCATGAGAAGATGATATAATTTTTATCCTTTATTTTGGTTATATGGTATATCATATTCATTGATTTATAGATATTAAACAATTCTTTCACCTTTGTCATAAATCACATTTGATCATGTTATATGATCCTTTCAGTGCATTGTTGAATTTGGTTTGTGAATATTTTATTGTGGATTTCTGCATCTATGTTCATCAGGGGTATATATTGGTCTGTAATTTTCTCTTTTATGCAGTGTCATTGTCTGATTTTGATATTGGTAATTCTAGCTTTATAGAATTAATTTGGAATAATTCCTTTCTCTTCAATTTTTTGAAATAGCTTGAGAAGAAAAGATATTAACTCTTCTTCAAATGTTTGATAGGGGCATCTAGGTGGCTTTCAGTTAAGTGTCCACCTTCAGCTCAGGTCATGATCTCGGTTTGTGGATTCAAGCCCCGAATCGGGCTCCGTGTTGACAGTGCAGAGCCTAGAGCCTACTTCACATTCTGTGTCTCCTTCTCTCTGACCCTCCCCTGCTCCCTCTCTCTCTCTCTCTCTCTCTCTGTCTCTCAAAAATAAATAAACGTTAAAAATTTTTTTAAAAATGTTTGGTAGAATTACACTGTATAGCCATTTGGTCCTGGACTTTTGTTTATTAAGAGAGTTTTTGATTGCTGATTCAATTTCTTTACTAGTAGTAATACATCTGTCAGATTTTCTACTTCTTATTTTTTGTTTCTTGAGGTAGGCCTATATTGCTATAAACTTGCCCATTAGAACAATTTTTGCTGCATTCTGTAAATTTTCATTTGTGTCAAGGTATCTTTTTTCAATTTCCTTTTCAATTTCTTCATTGGGCCATTGGTTTTTTTTTAGTAGCATGTTGTTTAGCCTTTGTATTTGTGTGTTCTTTCCAGTTTTTCTTGTAACTGATTTCTAGTTTCATACTAACAATGCACTTCAACTCAGGTCACTGTGGTGGGCTGGGGTGCAGTTGTGCATATGATAGCAACACAATTAGAAGAAATTAGGTATGATAGTTGCTATAACATAGGGAGGCCATTTCATAGAGTTATTGTGTAGGTAAAGCAGAAATTAGAGGTCATATTTTACATAACGTTGAAACATTTAAAGGTGTTAATATCCATAGAGAAAGAAAAGTTAATAAGACCACTTGGCAATGTGATTATAGTCTATAAATTTCTAATCTGATGTGCAGACAGCAGCTGTGTCACTTTGCTGGGGAGGTCAAGGAGCTGAAACTGCTTTTTTTTCTGCCTGAAGGAGAAGAAGGCAAATGGCCAGCTAATCAACTGGCACCAAAAATTTTATAAACAAACACCTTATGTGTGGGGATACAGTTGAGTGAGAAAAAAAAAGACAACTGTTTTTAATTTTGTAGTTTTTGGCTTATTACATTAAAATACATCATTTTAGGGGAGCCTGGGTGGCTCAGTTGGTTAAGCATCTGACTTCAGCTCAGGTGATGATCTCGTGATCTGTGAGTTCGAGCCCCGCATCGGGCTCTGTGTTGACAACTCAGAGCTAGAGCCTGCTTCAAATTCTGTTTCCCTCTCTCTCTACCCCTCTCCCACTCACGTTCTGTCTCTTTCACTCTCAAAAATGAATAAATGTTAAAAAGAATTTTTAAAAATACATCATTTTACAGCACAATCTGAGCTCTAGAAAAGGATGTAATAATCATTTAGAAGATCATTATATGATCTCTAATGTCTCTTCTGGTTCAAAAAGTCTAAAACTTCATGTCTTTTTGCTTTATTGTTCTATACTTATTTATATACATATATATACTACACATATAAAAATTTAAAAATTATAGTAAAGTAGTTTCAGAAGGTTTTTCACAAAGACAATATTTTAGTGTGCTGTAACTATTTCTTCAAAATTATACTATTTTCCTTAAATATGGACAAAAATATAACCACTATATTTGAGGAGTTTCTCTACAGTAATGAAATGTCAGAAATAAAAACATAATGCAATAGTTTAAAGTAGGACATTTCAGGGATGGCTGGGTGGCTCAGTCGGTTGAGTATCCATCTAACTTTTTGGCTTAGGTCATGGTCTCTCATTGGGCTGGCTGCTGTCAGCTCGGAGCCTGCTTCAGATCCTGTGTTCCCCTCTCCCTCCCACTCCCCTGCTCTCTCTCAAAAATAAATAAACATTAAAAAAATAGGACATTTCATTAGAAACTGTCAAGGAGACAGTGAACTGAGAAAGTTGCATAAGTTAATAATCATAAAAATTGTACTTCATACACAGTAGTAATTCACTTACATACATTTGGATTATAAAAAATAACTTTAATATGCATACAATGAAATCATTCCATTGATTATATTTTAATAAGAAATGCTTCACTTTACAATGCTTATACATTATTATATGAGAACACTTTTTAAATTTTTTTTCACTTACTTTACTATATATGTGCCTTTGCATTTATTCTAGTTTTTGGAAACTGCCATTTAGGAAATAGTTAAGAAGCAGTAATTAATGCAAGGCCTAAGCACATTAATTCTAACATTGAATTAGTTCTGTCTACGGCTCTAACCATTTTTCACTGTGTTCTGTATCCTATATCCTCTGCATCTTATTTTCTTTACCTTCTCTCTCTGTCTTTCTCTCTTTCTTTTTTTTTTTCTTTCTGGCCTTTTTGTGGAATACTTAAGCAACTGCCTTTAAAATAAAAGTAACAATGCATCCATTATTGTTCCATCTTGAACATTTTTCTTCTCCCAATGCCTAGCAATTACAATATAGCACCTTATTTACATTTTGGAACAAACCAGTAATAAGCATTGTATATTTTAGTTTTATTGTTAAGAACCTGAATATTAAATGGCAAAAACAGGCACAACATGTATTCTACAAGTGTGGTGTGTAACCTCTTTTTCCTGTTTTCCCTTTACACTTGCAAATTGGATAAATGCAGCCATAGGTGTTTTGACAGCTAATTAAATGTGAATATGTGCATTTATATGTCAGCTTACTACTACTATTTGTGGAAATAAGATGGAATTTGTATAATTTGTTCTGAAATACTTTAAATTCAGTTACTTACAAATCTGATTTTATGATGCATGCTGAGACATTCAAGTTGAAATTTCTATTGTGTGTATGTGTATACATGTATATACCTACATACTTATTACCTGTTTGAAAGTATACTTTATATATCTCATATAACACCAAATCTGTGGAGAGCAAATAACGTTAGTTTGGAAATAAATTTGAAGGCCCTAACTTTTTTCATTATTCTTATTCTTTGTGTTTTCTAAAAGTCTTATGGAAAGAACATACTGTAGGGCTTTTAGAATACTTATATCTGTGAGAAAACATATCATTCTTACTATGTTGGAGTTCCATTATCTTGGGTTAGTCACAGAGACTATAAGCAATAGTCCAGCCTTCTGAGTTATGATGGAAGATGCATGTGACCCAAGACAACGTATGTATTAAAATATACCATAAACTGTGGGGTGCCTGGATGTCTCAGTCAGTTGAGTAACTGACTCTTGATTTCTGTTCAGGTTGTGATCTCACAGTTGTGAGATTGAGCCCCATGTCAGGCTCAGCACAGAGCATGGGGTCTGCTTGGGATTCTCTCTCTCTCCCTCTCTCTCTGACCCTCTCCTGCTCATTCTCAATCTTTCTCTCTCTCTCTCTTAAAATAAATAAGTAAACTTAAAAAATATATATATGTGTGTGTGTATATATACTGTATATATATACTGTATACATATATATGTATATATATATACATATACATATATATGTGTGTGTGTGTGTGGGTGTGTGTGTATATATATACATACTGGGGTGCCTGGTGGCTCAGTCAGTTGAGTGACCAACTTCAGCTCAGGTCATGATCTCACTGTTTGTGGGTTTGAGCCCCATGTCACGCTCTGTGCTGATGGCTCAGAGCCTGGAGACTGCTTTGGATTCTGTGTCTCCCTGTCTCTCTGCCCCTCCCAACTTATACTCTGTCTGTCTGTCTCTCTCAAAAATAAATAAACATTAAAAAAATTAAAAAAACATATATATACTATTAACTGACCCGCAATTCAACAAAGTATTTTAGATTTCAAACAACCTATACTTTAACTGTGTTCTTATATCCTGCATTTTCCTATAAAGTTCATTATAAAATATATGGAAAATATAGATAACATAAGATAATCATAAAAAGAGGAGTAGGGGATTAAAATGGGGCATCAATTATACATAAAATGTATAATATAAATCCAATATAAACAAAGAATGGACCTTAAATTTGGCTCTACATTTTGGAAATTGAAATGAGAATTTGAACCGATTGATAATGTACAATGACAAAAATGATGAAGAAACCAATTGTTCATCTTAAGGTGACAGATATTTTTTCTTGAAGTTACCTATAAAAAAAGACATCATTGTAATTAGCAATGCCTTTAAGAGGAAGATTATAATATTTTTATTTTATTTTATTTTAAAATTTACATCCAAATTAGTTAGCATATAGTGCAACAATGATTTCAGGAATAGATTCCTTAATGCCCCTTACACATTTAGCCCATCCACCCTCCCACGACCCCTCCAGGTACCCTCTGTTTGTTCTCCATATTTAATAATAAACATGAAAGTGTGTTTTCTAACTTCCCTCAAAAAATGTTAATGAGATTCCCATTATGTTTAACAAAAACATTACCAAAGGGCAGCCATATGTGGCAAAATCTAAACTCTCTGCTGGCCTGGCTGAATTATTATAAATGTTCACTGAATATCTTTCTATCATTTCTTCATAAATACTATTACAGTATTTCTCAAATATTTTATATCCTATACAAATGTATTTACAATAATTTGTTAATTTTCTGAATTAATTTTAGTTAAATAGTTCTCAAAATTACCTTTCAGAAACGACTCATATGATTTGGATATTTCCCTCCATTACCCTGGAGGGCAGTGATTGGTCCTACCCAGTCAGCTATCACATTCTTTTTGCTAAAAAGAGAGATTCAGGAACACCATGCTTCTTGAGCAAAGCCTATGAGAAATTATGATGCTTGCTGAGACTTTTGTGACAGAGTTATATGTTTCATTTTTAAAAACAAATTTAGATGTGTATCTTTTTGACATATTGGTACTAATTTTTATTACTACCATATGGCACTTGGAAATGACTCCATCCTAATGTAGGACAAAGGCCCGATGAGTTCTAATGTTAAGTTCTGTAATCCACTAGAAACATGGAACAGAATATTGTTAATTTATGTAAGTCAGTACGTTCCCTTTCGTTGCAAGTTAGATTTTTAGTATTTTCTATTAATTTATGATTGGTGAAGGGAGGTGGGTGGGAGATGGGCTAGATGGGTGATAGATATTAAGGAGCATACTTGTGATGAGCACTAGGTGTTAAATGTAAGTAATGAATCACTGAATCCTATTTCTGAAAACAATATTGTACTGTATATAAACTAACTTAAACAAATAAATACATAAATATACAAATAAATAAATAAAATTATTAAAAAATAAAAGTTTAATACTTATAAAGCAGTATATACACAGGGATAAAAATTTAAAGGGTAAAAATGCGATCAGAATACAAAGTAAATACTTTTCTAACCCTGTTCCTTCACCACTCAGTTCTACTGAAGAGGGAAAAAATTATTAAGACATTGTACATGCATTCCAAAGTATTCTATTCCTATATAAGCACATATGTTTATATTTTGTTTATTACCAGATACTAACAAGTTCCACACTCTTTTTTACCTAATTCTTTCACCAAGAAAATACATCTTGGAAATTCTTTCATATTATTAAAAAAAGAGGCTGTCTCATTTATTAATTTTGTGATTTATATAACTAATTCTCTAGAAAAGTCTGGTTAATTGCTCTAATCTTTTGATACTATATATAATGATGCAATGAATAACCTTATATATACATTGTTCTGTGCATTTGCAAATATACATAGGTACATGTGCATATATATGTATTATCTAGAAAGTAACATTTCTACACGTATGTGAAATTTACACACATACACATTCACACATACAAAATCGTCTTCCATAGTGATTTTACTAATTTGTTCTACCAACAACTAATTTTCCTCTCCAACAGTGTGTTATCAACCTTTTTGAAACTTTGATGATCTAAGACATTAAAACACTAATTGAATTTTTTTCTTATTCTGAATAACATTAAATTTTCTTATCTTTAAGTCATTTGAATTTCTTCGTTTGTAAATTAACTTTATATTTTTGCCAAATTGTATTAGATTGTTAATCTTTATTATTTTTTCTTAAATTTTTAAGAGCTGGTTGTGGAAATCAGCTCTTTGTTGTAAGTTGTGAATTTTCACAATTTTTTTGTTTGTTTCTTTCTCACTTTGTATATGAATTTTTTTTCCCACAAAGATTTTAAAATTTGGATTAATTTGAAGTTAAGTTTAAATTTTGATTTGTTTTATCTTTGTGTGTGTTTGTAACTTATAGTATATATTTGAAAGTCTTTTCCATTCCATATTACTAAAAAACTTATATGAGATTATCTCTTATTTCCTTTTTTATCATTTATATCTTTGGTATATGTGGAAATGATTTTGATAAAAAGTATGGATCAACTTATTTTCCCAGAAGACTAATGAATAATTGGCATCATTTTTTTTTTAATTTTGTACCTCATGGGTACAAAATGATACTTTTGATATATTCTACATTTTCTCATCCATTCGTTTTCATGTTATGAAAGCACTATGATGCTTTAATTATTTGAATAGTATTATATGATATTTATTATCTAGCAAGTGTCATTCCTACGTCATCTATTATTACTATTTGTTTTCATAATTTTTCTTATTTTCTAATTTGTAGTATTTATAAACATGGAAATCAAATCTATGCTCCTCTAAGTAGGAAAAATGTATAGATGTTTTTATTGGGATCTTTAACATATATATTAATTTAATTTATAATTATAAACTATTTAAATACTCATTTAATTATATTTATTGTAGGTCTTTACTTTTTTGCCAACAATATGGTAGACTCTTCTCTTTTTGTTTAAATGTCCTTTCCATGCCACCCAGTCCCATTTTAAAGTTTATACCTCTATCGCATATGTCCTATGTTTACTCTTAGATATTTAACATTTATTCTTTTATAAAAAAAAAAAGCAACATGGTAGGCAGAGTTTTAAGATGATCTACAGTTACTTTCTACCTCATATAATGCCTCCGACATTTACATTGAACTTGTGAATATGAACTACCAATATCACAATTACATTACATTACATGGCAAAAGGGAGATTATACTGGGTGGACCTGATTTATCAGATGAGCCCTTGAGAAACAGAACTTCCTCCAGCTGGTCATATAAGAGAATGTCAGATATTTACAGCACCAGAAGGATTTGGTACTGTGTTAGTGGCTTGAGGATAAACAGGGTCATCAAGTAATGACCTGCAGGTCACCCATATGGACTGAGAGTGGTCCAGGGTCCCACAGCCAGCAAGAAAACAGGAACTTTAATAAGGTAACCACAAGGAATATAACTCCACTTATAACAGGTATCAACTTGGACAAGCATCCTGAGCTCCAAATAAGAAAGTAGCAAGTTGACATCTTGGTTTCGGTCTGAGCAGAGAATCCGGCTGTGCTGTTCCAGACTGACAAACAGAACTCTGTGCTAATAAATAGGTGCTTTATAAGGCACTAAATTTGTGTTCATTTGTTATGCTTCAACGGAAAACAAATACAGGCATGCACATCCATTTTATCTTCTAACAGGCTGTTATTTGTTATTCATTTTCTTTATTTTTCTGCCAAATCATTTAATTTAATCACCTCATAATTAGCCAAAGGAAAAAAAAATAATCATTTCTTGTTTTTTTAGTTTTCCAGGCAAACCAGCATAGCTCTGTAAATAAGAATGAATTTGCCTTTTCTTTTCCATGTAAGATTTTTTCCTTGTTCAACATTTTTGATGATTATTATAAAATAATTTTATCTTATTAAAAGCACTTCCTTAGATATCCCTGAGGAGATATCAAAAGATCATGACAGTATATGCAATCACTGCTTTAACTTTTCTCTCAAGGCACCTGAGCCTGTTTGTTGAGAGTAGCTATCCATTAGGAAAAGAAAACATAGAACTTTCATATACTGTTGGATGCAGGCTATGAGTTGACATTAATGTCAGGGGAACTAAAATAACAAAAATCATGGTGCTATCATAACATTCCTATAGCAGAGACTGTTGTCACCCCTATGTTGGGATTTTTACAGGGAACACTTGAAACTCTCTGCCTGAGCTCTTTTACTGGCCACAGTCATTGTAAAGGGCATGGCAAAAATATTGAAGATTATTCCTTTCCTATTGCTGCTATAACAAATTACCTCAAACTTAGTGGCCTAACCAATACAAATGTATTACCTTATAGTTCTCTAGGTCAAAATCTGAAATAGTCTCACTGGGCTAGAAAGCAATGTGTTGGAAATATTATGTTCCTTTCTGTAGTCTTTAGAGGATAAAAGATTTCCTTGCCTTTCCAGCATCTAGAAGCTGCCCACATCCTTAACCCATGTCTCCTTTGTTCTAAAACTAGCAAAAGTTGGTCATGCCCTTCTTGCATCACATCACTCTGATCTGACTCTAATCTTCTGCCTCCCTCTACTGATTTTAAGTCTCTGGTTATTACGTTGGCTTCAGCTACATAATCCAGGATAATCTTATTTTAAAACCAGTTGATTAGCAACTTCATTTCCATCTTCAATCTGAATTCCCTTTGCAATGTAACCTGAAATAGTCACATATTTGAGGATTTAGACATGGACATCTTTGAGGGGCATTATTCTGCCCAGAAGAAAGATATATTCAAGCCTCCTTACCTCTTGGATAGTACAACTTGGAGATCTGATCTTCATTGTCTTCACAGGTTACAATTAGGGCTGAACTTCAATTGTATTCATTCATATGCTCAGTGTTCTCAAATCTGTGTTTAAAATCATTTTTCCCCTTTATTGGGATGAAGGACTTACTTAAGACAATTAGTAGCATATGTGATCTTAGGAAATAGACTTTTACAATGGCATTCCAGAACAAGATTACTTGCTGGTCAGATGGTAACAAGAAATTAATTGCCTATTGTAACTGGAGTGATGATTATCCCTAATATACATAAACATCACCAATTATTAAGATTTTTAGTTGAGCATGGGATATAAAGACAGAAGGGGATGCAGTTTCATGTAGTAGATAGAGAACTTGAAAGTTAAGGGAAGAGTGGTAATTATAAGGATTAAGAGGTTGTTGGGCAGTTGCTAGTGGCCACAGAAATTTTTAATGAAGAAAATAACAGTCTGGCATCAGCAAACTATCAGTCCAGGGCACAGTACAAAAGCTGAACAGCTATCATTGCACTGGTTAAAGAGATACTCATCTCCTACAGGCAGGTGGCACACTATGATAGAAAACAGCCTCAGGATTTGAAAGTAAAAGTAGTGGAATTATGAAAGAAGCTGAATTTAAATCTCTGACTCCAGTGCTAAAACCTTATAGAAAAGAGGAGAACCCAGAAACCTGGGGTTGTTATGGGGGGAAGTGTTTGAGAACCTTGAATTCACATATTTTCAAAATGCTCTGGATTGGCAGAAATGGCTCCTTCCCCTTTGCTAGAGGAAATGTGTTTCCATTTCCTGGGAATTATGCAAAGCTCTCATCTGAGAAAGATGCCTTGCATGATTATGCTTGTTCTCTTCAAGATTTCCCAGTCTCCCTTCATTGTTTCTACATTAATAGCAAGAGTGAAGCCTCAGCATCACCTGAGTCTAACACACTGTCCCTGCTGTGAGAAGAAAAACTATTCACCAGAGAATTAAATAATGTGGCTAATATACTGGCAGAAACTGCAAGTTAATGCCTGGGAGTGGATCCTAATGGGGCTTGACTAGTGAAGGAAAAACATAAGAATGTAAGGGGAAGTTTATCAATGTGGAGGGATTCTCTCATGACTCAAAATTGAACATATTGGCCAGGATGCCTGAAATTATAATATGCATCTGCAACAGCTATTTGAAGCTTAGAAATGATGATGGTTCACAGTAAATGAGTTAGAGCCAACATAATTCATCAGAGTAGTGATTATCAGTTCAAGTAGCTTTGAGATGTGGATAGGTTGGGATGAATTTGGTATCTAAGACCTGAGAACCTGGTGGCTGAGAATGATGCCCAAGATGACCCAGAAAGCACTTCTTCACAAAAAGATAAATGTACTCGTGAGGCAGGTATTAGCATATCTGAGAAACTTAGTGGTGACTGTCCTCTGTGGTCAGGCATGGATTGTAAGACATGTAGCTTTGAATTTGTCTACAATGTCAGTGGGGACATTAGGAATCTGAAATAGCTGAAGTTACGTGTCAGCATATATCCATTAGATGCAAGATGAACATAATAAAATAGTAGGCAGAAAGACCAGAATGGCCATCCATGTGGACTTAACTATAGGCATTGCTGATAGTGGCAAGAGACCATATTGTTTCTTAGTAGAGGCAAAATAGATAGGCAATTACACTGTTGCTAGACGTAAATAACCAGAAAAGACCAAGAGTGAATGAATGTGAAGGAGAGGATGGCTGATGTTAAATGTGACAATGAATAATCACTATCATTTGAGTTTTCCAGACTTTATTTCTTAGCCTAGAGCCCACTGATTGAATTGAAGGCCAGGTATCCCTGAGGAAGTATCAGAAGACATGGAAGTATACACAACCACTGTTCTAACTCTTCTGTCAAGGGACCTGAGCTCATATGTGAAAGTAGATATCCATTCGGAAAAGAAAACATAGAATTTTCATATACTGTTGGATGCAGGATATGAGTTGACATTAATATCAGGGGAACTAAAATATCACAATGTTCTTTCCCCAAAAAGCTCAGGAGATAGAATAAAGGCCTAAAACTTGTCTCATCATAGGTCCAATGAATCTACTGAAGAATCCTATACTTTCTTCCAAGATCTGATTTTATAATAGAAATAAATATACTTAGCAAAAGAGTCTTCACATGGGTACTCTAACTTGTGAGGTAAAACCCACTATATAGATATATATAGATATAGATACAGATATAGATATAGATATAGATATAGATATAGATATAGATATAGATATAGATATAGATGGGGCCAACTGGAAATTCCCAAAACATTTTCCTCTCCTTCACCCCTGACTGGGACAAAATGATAAATCTGAAACAATTCTTTGTTCCAGTTGGAATGGCAAAGATCAGTACCATGTTCAAAGAATGAAAAGATATAAGGGAGATAGTCACCATCATACCATCATTTCATTTATAGTTTTTCTATCTAAGGAAACCAGAAGAATCATATGCAGATAATATGGACCTAAATTTAACCAGATAATAATTCTGTTGGTTGCTGCTGTCCAAAGTTAGAATCTTTTTATTTTTTAAATTAAAAAAATGATCAGTTCAGACTCTGGAACTTGCTCTTAATCTAACAAATGGTATCTGTATAATTTCCATTGGAAAAGAAAATTAAAAAAAGAGGTTTCCTCTGAGATACATAGCAAAACAAACAAACAAACAAACAAACAACTCTTAAATATAAAGGACAACCTAGTGGTTGCCAGGGAGGTAGGCAACCAGGGAGGTGAGGCTGGGTGAAATAGATAATTAAGAGTGCACTTACTATGGTATGCACTGAGTAATGTATAAAATTGTGGAATCATTATATTGTACACCTGAAACTAATATAACACTGTATTTTAATTATACTCCAATAAAACATAATTTAAAAATATGTACATTCATAATGTTTCCTCCATGTTAAGGTAACTCCTACACTGCCACAATATAAAGTTGGGTAGTTGCAACATAAAGCTTATGGCCCAAAGTATACTATCTGTCCTTTTTAAAAGAACGTTTGTTTCCTCTTTTCTAGTGTATTCTGGAATATCCTCTTTAATGTAATGATAAATTATTTCAATTTGCATGTCCTACCATTAAAAAGAACACAAAGCTCTCTGAGCCCCATGGCATTTGAAGGTAAAATATTACTCACTTAATCATACACCTTCAACCCATTTATTAGGTGAATCATAAAGCTGCAGATTTTGAATGGGGCCAAGCAGGAGAGTGTTCTGCAGCACATTCAGACTGATGTTCAAATGATTGCAATTTAGTCCATATGACCCAGCAGATGCCAGAAGTATAAAAGGAATATAAGGACAGTGTGTGGACTCTCTGGCCAGCCTAAATAGCAGAGTTGCAGGGGTATGAATATACCCTGGGGTGTGATTCAATGTCATGCTGCTGCAGCAAAGAATCATTCATCATTTGAAAATCAGCTCCTGATAAGCTATTTGGCCCTAGTAGACACTCTGTGTGACCTTCACACGTGATTTGATTGTGTCCAGAGTTGGGCACCATGAGCTGCATATTATAGGATCCACCATTTCATAATATTCAGTATGAACAGCATCAATCTCTTATAAAATGGAATTGGTACATACTCAGGGTAAGGAACAAGCAGGTTCAGAATAATTAATTTTCATAAATAACACCAGACCCTCATGACAACTATCCCTGTTGTGTAATGCTTCTATTCCAGTGAATATCTGTAGCTTTCTGGTGAATTTCCTACAACCAGAAGAGGAAAACCTGACATTAGTTCTCTATATACTAAAGTGAAATGAAAATGGACTGCTGCTCTAATACAACTCCACTTAGTGGTGGCCTCAAAAAGCAGTATGGGAGGAAATCTTTCTAAATTTTTTAACTGGTCACCAACTTGATAAGGAGAAGGAAGTGGCCAAAGATAAGTATATATATTGACTACTGAATATCAGGAAATTGCCTGATTGGATTGTTAGAGGCCTAAAAGTAAAAAGGTTTGGGAGGAGCCAGATGATAGACCCATAGAATTTAGGAGGCAATGTGAAGATCTTACTGTCTCATCAGTGCTCATCAGTGAACTTTTCAGCCTGGTGTAGTAGCTAAATGGACCTTTGTGCTAGAGACACATAGTAGGTGACCATGTATGTCAAGAGCAGAATCTACTGCTGAGCTTTTGACATGGTTCTCTCTCTTAGGAGACCAACTAACTCTTGGTATCAAGTTGATTTTATTAGTCTTCTTCTATACTGGAGAGAGCATTAATTCATCTTTACTGGGATTCATACACATTCCGGATTTAGTTTTGCCTTCTTATCTTACATGACAACAGTGCTTTGTGAAACTCTTAAAATGTCTGACTTATTTACATAGAGTGTTGCATAAGAACATCTTGGATAAAGAGCCCACTTTGTAACAAAGAAGGTGTAATCGTTGGCTTATGTCTTCAGGACCCATTTTTCCATTTAAACATTAGAACATTTTCTTTATAACTTTATATGGACAATGGCAGCCTGGAAGAACATTTGAATTTACCCTCAAAGGTGCACCTATGCACTTTGCATAATTGAGCAGGTCTTCTATATACTCTGAGCCAATGGTTCCACATCTATGAGTCCACAACTAAATTATGCTGATCAATGAAAAAAAAAAAAAACTTACGGTAGTATTATGTCTGGCTCCTCTAACCATTGATTCCAGTGGTACCCATTTGGAAAATGTACATAGGAATCAGGTTTCCTGAATTAGAGTTTCTGGTTCTTGGAGGATAGATGCTGCAACCAGGCGGTAGCGGTGGCATAACAAGGATAGAAGGTGGAAGGGAACATGTGAATGGTTCATTCCTGATGGGAATATTTTTTAATCACTGAAATTGTCAAAAATTGCTGGTGAATGCTGATAATAAAAAGTAACAAAGATGTTAACTAGTTTATTATTGTATTTGAATTCTATATAATGACTGAACCTAGGAAAGGACACTCCCATAACCTTTCTCCTTGGTATACCACTAGCAACTGTAAAGTTTGCACTACACCTGAAGCTGGCACTGCCACCTGATCATTTTGCAATCTTTATGCCTCTGGCCAGCAAACAAAAAAACAAGTTTCTTTCTAGGCAGTAATGGTTAACTGTGTGTTTTGTAAGAAGGTAAGGCTTGATTCTTCATAGTGGGGGCAGGAAGAATTATGTCTAAAAATCAAGGCACTCACTGAGTAGATGCCTCCTATTGTTTCATGTTCAGAGTTAATTTTTTACAGACAAATGAAAGAACCATATCCTGACAAGGACACAACAGCCCAAGGGTAAACTCTTCAGGACTGAAAGTTGAGGTTACCACATGAGATTAGCAACTAGACTAAGTCCTGGCTGGGTGTGAGGTGAAATCTAGAATGTGTAGTGGAGGAGGGAGATGATGTTTATAAATTCAAATTTGGAACCAACTAGAGCAATGTTGTCTACAGTTATAGCTTCTGTCTTTAATTCCTTTGTAAGATTCTTTTTTTTTTTAATTGAGAAATTCTGACTGGCTACTCCCTTGATAAATCAATGATAGATGGAATAGATGTATTATGGAGACATGAGGGGATCTCAGATTTGCAAAGAATGGAATGTCAAAGCAATATTAGAACTAAATAGTCACATACATGCTTATTAATATAATCATTTAAGACTTTATATGGACTTTAAATATCCACTTTACTATAGGAACATGCTCAGCCACAGATAGGTCAATATCCAATTGCCAAAGAGTTGTTATGCTTAAAAAAAGTCCCCAAGTAATAACAGATAAGAATTGGGATATAAACATCCCAATTTCCTTCCTGTGATAGACAGATTAACCCCCACCCCACTCCCATCCCAAGATTTACATATCCTGGTCCCTGGAAACAATAGATTGACACATGGCCTGGAGAGATTAAGGTTGCAAATGAAATTAAGGTTGCTAATCAGTTGACTTTAAAGAGATTATCATGGTTTATCCAGATAGCTTCATTGTAATGACAAAAATCCTTTAAATGTGGAAGAGAGAGGCAGAAAAGTGAGTGTCAGATCAATATGATGTGAGAAAGACCAACCATCCCTGCCTTTGAGGATGGGAAGACACAGTAAAGGAATGGGGACAGTTTCAGAGGTTGGAAGAGGCAAGAAACCGATTCTCCCCTACAGCCTCCAGAACTGGGGACATTGCCCTGTAAATACCTTTCTATAGTCCAGTGAAATCCATTTTGGGCAACTGACCTCCAGAACTATAAGATAATAGTTTTGTGTTGTTTAAAGTTGCTATGTTTGTAGTAATATATTATGGCAGCAATAGGAACAAATATACTCACCCTTTTTGCAGAACAACTCTGAGTCTTGCAGATTATCTCCCATTGGTGCCATCGGATAAACTTGTCATTTGTTCATCCTCTTATTGGCTCCCTCCCCATCACAGTCATATTTCCACTCTGTGCTAACTGATGTTTCCCCAGGATTACCTGCCAAATAATCTATTTACTTCTAAATCCAAGTCTCAGGGGCTACTTCTTGGACAATTCTCCACAGAACAGGAGTTATGCTTTTCTATCTTTAATGGAAATATTTCTGTTGTTTTCCCCAAAGCATGACCCAGGCTTTGTGGCGTGGTTTCTTTGAATCTTGCAACTTTAAATGTTCTAACTGATACATATTGCTACCATGATGTAGGGTGTTGCAAGTTAAGAGGAACTGCTACCCCCCCCACATCCCCCATCTGTGCCATTGGCTTGAGTGAAAGATATGGTGGAGAGCAATTCTGGGAGTTAGAAATCCTTATTCTAAGATACAGATAGCTGGTTATGCTTTAATGTAACTTGGAAGTCAAACAGGGTGTCTAACAACGTCACAGCCATAGCAGACTTGAAAGATAAAATGTAAGGGCATCTGGGTGGCTCAGTCGGTTAAGCATCCGACTTCGGCTCAGGTCATGATCTCGCAGTTCACAAGTTTGGGCCCTGTGTCGGGCTCTGTGCTCACAGCTCAGAGCCTGGAGCCTACTTCAGATTCTGTGTCTCCCTCTCTCTTTATGTCCCTCCCTCATTCATGCGCGCTCTCTCTCTCTCTCAAAAATAAATAAAAACGTTAAAAAAAAGAAAGATAAAATCTAGATATATTCTATTGGCTACGTATTGTACCCTTCAGTAACAGTCTGTGTGTGTGTGTGTGTGTGTGTGTGTGTGTGTGAGTGTGTGTGTGTGTGTATTCTTATTGGGAAAAAAACAAAACAAAACAAACTCAGACCTGTCAGTAATTTTCTGAAAATTTATAAATCTGAGGAAAAGTCCAGGCATCCCTAACCATATGTATACTAAATAGGCTGCAAAATAAAGATTCTCCAAGAGTCATCTATTTTCAGCTTATATCTGGTCACAAATTATCATGTATAAGAAAAAATTTCCCAGAGAGTAGATTTAGGAAAAATAAATAAAATGCCCTGAAAACTTTATCAGTGATGTGTTGTTTCTGTTTTTCCTTTCAAGATAGATCTATTCATGTCAGTTATTCCAATACAATGAGTGGGGTATGCTGTAGGGGGAGAGTTGATTACACCTGCCATTTCTTCATCAGTTGCTGTATCCAGTTACTGATCAATAAATCTATCTATATACCATCACTATCATCTTCAATCTGTCTTATCTTTGTTCTCTGGAAAATCTCTAAAATAGGCCATTTTTCATTTTCGTGGCCTGAAAATGTAGGCCAATCTGGGTATCATTCTGTTTGCTTTGGTAATTTTAGTTGTTTATATAATAAGTGATGATTATGTGAATAAAAATCAGAAAGGTCTGAGGAATTGGAGACTGGATGGGAGAAGAAAAATTAATTTCCCTTGTGCTTCACTTACTTTACAGTATTTGGCAACTTTAGGAATAATACAACATCAACTCCATATTAAGATGCTAGAGAAAGAGAAAAGATTTTTGCTACTACCTTGACATAATTTGTATTTTAGAGGAAATGTACTATAGGGAGATTCAGCATTATTTTCCTAGTCCAGTATACTCTGAGTTTTCACTTTATGCAATAATGATTGAAATCCAATTTTCTTTCATGTCTTGTGAGCATGTTTTGCTTTATAGTTCTCCTAGTAATGACTAAAACTTTTCTTTTAGAAAATTGAAAAACAATACCATAACCCTTGAAATGATAAATGTAAAACTCTGGAAGATATATGAAGCATTCTAGAACATATACCATTGTTTAGAATATATTTCTACAAATTACACATTAGTTATGTATAAAATATAATTAATTAGCTAATGTTATATATTTTTACATTATCATCCATTGAATTGAATACTCCAGGTGGCATAAAAATGGGGTTTTGTAAACAATCCCTTTGTTTATTAAGATTCTAAATATCACTTTTTTGCTATTGGTTTTAAAGAATTGTGTAAGGAAAAATTGCTTCATTTTACTGTGAGCACAATTAATTAAATAAATCCTTAGCTTAAAAAAAAGAATCTCATGTAAGAATAGAACATTAAATGACATCTGCAATCCATTTTTCACTGCTGTTGATAATCCCCCACCCTTCCACTTTCCAAACATTTCTTGTTCATAAACTATTAATCTCCATTTCTGTAGGCTATAACTTCCATACAGAGACACTGTTTTGTTGTGATATGGTAATGATTGTTAGATAAATATTTGTGTAATTGGGCACTGGCTATTTTCTAATTAAAATTTGAATCTTAATTACTATTGCTTTAGAACTGCTAGGCTCTTTGAGACACCTGGGTAGCTCAGTCAGTTACGCGTCCAACTCTGTTTGGTCTCAGGCCATGATCTCACAGTTTCATAGTTTGAGCCCTGTGTTGGGCTCTGCTCTGGGATTCTCTCTCCCTCTCTCTAACCCTCCCCTACTCATGCTGTCTCTGTCTCTCTCAAAATAAACTAACTAACTAACTAACTAACTAAGACTGCTAAGCTCTCTAAAAATCTGTTTAACTGAGGGACATGAAATTCTTTGAAGAAAAAAACAGTACCTTGCAGAAATGCCCCTAAAGTAAGAGATGATCATTGTCTTAGCTAGTTTATAGGGCAGTTGGAAACATGGCAACAAGCTGGGTGAATAACAAATTATCCAATAAGCTTTATTTGACTCATAGGCAAAAGAGAAATAAGTAAAACTCAACTTGTGGAGTTACTGTAAGTGTTATATAATGTATATAAAGCTCTGAGGGCCAATGCATGGCATGGAATGATCACACAAAATTTATGCACAGGTATGTTATTATTATTAGGCTATTTTATCTATTTATATAATATTACATGTGATATATAAATATACTTCTCACATGACATAATATATTAAATATTATATTATTTTTATATATCAAAATAATATAAATATTTTTTAACAATTGATTTTTATCTCTAATTCAAATGATAGCATTTTAAAAAAGTTTTTTTAATGTTTCCTTTTGAGAGAGAGAACTTGAAGTGGGGTGGGGCAGAGAGAGAGAGAGACAGAGAATCCGAAGCAGGGTCCTTGGTATAATTGCAGTGTCCAACATGGTGCTTAAACTCATGAACTGTGAGATCATGACCTGAACTGAAGTCAGACTCTTAACTGATTGAGTCACCCAGGCATCCCAAATGATAGCATATTTGATCCCCAAAATAGTGTCTTTCATTTATTTTGTACTCTCTTCCATTTTATTTATTTATTTATTTATTTATTTATTTATTTATTTATTTAATTTTTTAAAATGTTTATTCATTCTTAAAAAATTTTTTTTAATGTTTATTCATTTTTGAGAGACAGAGAGAGACAGAGCATGAGCAGGGAAAGGGCAGAGGGAAGTAGACACAGAATTTGAAGCAGGCTCCAGGCTCTGAGCTGTCAACACAGAACCCAACGTGGAGCTTGAACTCACGAATCATGAGATCATGACCTGAGCCGAAGTCGGATGCTCAACCAACTGAGCCACCCAGGCACCCCAAATGTTTATTCATATTTTGAAAAAGAGAGAGAGAAAGCAAGTACAAGTGGGGGAGGGGCAAAGAGAGAGGGAGACAGAGAATCTGAAGCAGGTTCCACTCTCTGAGCTGTGAGAACAGAGCCCCAGCTGGGGCTTGAACCCACGAACCGTGAGATTATACCTGAGCCAAAGTTGGATGCTTAACCAACTGAGCCACCCATGTGCCCCTATACTCTATTCCTTTAAAATTTTTAAGGAGCCATATAAAGATCCTACCATAGAACCAGGCATATTCTAAATGCTCAATAAATATTAGCTTTATCAACATCACCCTCACTGGCTCTGTTTCCTGTAGCTCAGGTTGTGTTAACATAGATTATGTTTTATGTCTGTTCCCGATGGTAAACACACATGCCCTCCTACCTTTCTCCAAGGTCTCAAGGAGGAAGGTAAGGTTAATTCATTTTCTGTGGGGTAACTATCTTCTTTCTACCTTCTTCTCTTCCACCATTGCACTTCTGTCTGCTAATCAATATTATTTACAACATTGTCTGTATTTGTTTTCCCCTCTGACCAATATGCCAAGGAAATCTTCCATAATTCATGGCCTGTTTATGCTTCACCATAGCATTACAAATTTATCAATAAAACTATTTTGAATGATAACAATTGGGCAGTTTTGTGTGTATTTCTTTCCAAGTAGTGACAAAATATATGTCTGTTTCATATGCTTTATAGAATGTGTTCAAAGTCATTTGCTTAGATTTTTTCCTGGATGCTTCCTAGTCATTATTAATTATTTTTTTTATAAAGGCAGAATGAGGTATGTCCTCTGTTTAAAGAAATGTTGGGGTGAGTGGGCGTCTGAGTCGGTTGAGTGTCTGACTCTTGGTTTTGGTTTGGGTCATGGTTTTGCGGTTCATGGGTTCAAACCCCACTTTGGGCTCTGTGCTGGCAGTGTGGAGCCTGCTTGGGATTCTCTCTCTCCTCTCTCTGCCTCTCCTCTGCTCCCTCTCCCTCTCTCACAAAATAAATAAATAAACTTAAAATAAAAAAAGAATTGTTGTTTACCATAAAAGCTGAGCATGCAATAGCTGGTTGAAAAGAAGCCATAATGAAGAATTATAACATCATGGGCAGAAGGATTTTCTTTATTACTAACTCCTTTTGGTTTTTGAGACTAGTTTGCATTTCTTTTGAAAATTGGTTGGATGGCTGGGAGGACATAAGCTATATTAAGGGAATCTATATACTAGAATTAGATCTATTGGAATTCTGGTCCTGCCTTTCCCTAACTGGATAATCTTGGACAATTTATTTAACTTCCCTGGGACTCCAGTTTTTCCATTTGTAGAATGGGTATGATATAGTTGCTAGTACCTTATAAGATTTTTCTGTTTTTCTTTAATTATATACCATTTGTAAAAGACAACACAATGTAATATAATTACACTTATTGCAACTCTGAAGTGATTGTGTCAGCTAGGAAAAAAACTGCTTACTTCAGTCAATCAATAATTTTCCAGGCTGCTACTTGAACTGACATTTTCTGTAACTTTGAATTAACTGGAGCCACCAACATGTAATTTTGTTACACGAAACATGTATTTTTATTATACAGTACTTGGCATAATATATAACATATTTATGTATGTTATGAAATATTATTAAATCAAATATAAATCTGATTATATTAAATCTGATTATATTAAATCTGATTTGAGGAACTGAATTGATTCAATTTAATAATATTTCCCATTTAATAATGGGTCTATCCACACATGAACTTAAGTTTCTCATATATTTTTGTAGATAATTATCCTACTAATCATTTACCTAACTTCAGATTGCTAGCAAAAATACAGTGATTTTTTTTTTTAATAATCTTTATACCCAGAGTGGGGATCAAACTCATGGCCCCAAGATCAAGAGTCTCATGCTCTAATGAGTGAGCTAGCCAGGTGCCCCATCATTTTAAAAGGCTTTAACAAACTGAAAAATAATATTAAATTTAAAGCACAAAGTAGAAAAAAAATAAAGTACAAAGTAGAATAATGAAAGGAAAACATTTTCTTTACATTTCACAAAATTAGAAATGAGAAATCTTCAAACATCCCTGAGTAGTAAAATGTGTGGAGTGTTTGTGTGAGTATGAACATGTGTGTCTTTTTTCCAAGACACCATTACTCGAAATGTAAGACGGATTTGCTTCTATAAAAACAAGACAGACAGATGTAAAGCACTGAATAAATAGTGGTGAAAATTCACATTGTTGGTTGAGTGCCCACTGACACAATTAGATTTTTTTTCTGAAATTTTTAAGTCTATGAAATCTTTGTTAGAATTAAATATTATAGAAAAGCATAGAAATAAAATTAAATAAAGTTGGGACTGCTGTTATTTCAGATAGGGGTGGCAGTGCGGATGCGAAACTCTGTTACCTACTCGTAACTCTCTCTGCTCCTTCCCCAGCCAGACGTGACATGTCTGTCATGAAGCTTAACTGACATTAAGCTAAGAAAAAAGAATGATCTCTAATTCTTATGAAAGTCAAAGTAAAAATAAATGGGAGTACAATATTCAGTTACTTTGTCCTGGAGTTCTCTTTGAAATATTTTTATTGTAGTCCTTAAGGGTTTCCCAGTTTAGTATTGTATGCCGTGGAAAGCTATTTAAATCTTTTCAATGTTTAAGGAACACACACATGCACATTCACAACCAGGAATATGAATTTTCAGGCTTAAGCTCACTCAAATTTTTGTCTTGAATGTCTGAGGTTATGTTGTGTTAACTGAGTTGAGAATGCTGGCTAACTGGGAAGTGTTTCAGGCCATTATTCTGCCTTGAAGGATAAGATCTTATATTGCATTCCTAAAACAAACAAACAAAATCTACCTCCTCCTCCAAACACTGTCATTCTGAGTGAGAATGTGTTTCTCTTATTTCACTTGGATGTCTCTGTAGTTCCTTGTTTAGTTTTTAATTACTTGGCCAAATTCCCTCTGAGTATTCTGAGTCAGGTTTACTTTGTTAGGCATTTTTAATGCCTAAACTTATCTTGTCTTAGAATAGATGATAAAATTGGACTTGATAGTCTCTAAAGTCTATTCTAGTTCTAACATTTTATGATTCTAAGTTTTTATATTACTTTATTTATTGGGGAACAAAACAATACATATGACTGTAAAAGATACCATATTTTCCCAGTGTCTAGATCAGTGTTTTCCTATGAATGATATTTCTTGTTATTTTTTAGAGAATAGTGTGTATTTATGTAAGTTCTTAAAGAACAAAGATATTACTGCTTTACATGAATGTTGTTGTTAGTCATTCATGAATAGTATTGTATGCAATCTGATATCCCTAATATGGGATCGTCATCCAACACGGAGGCAAGGAAGGGAAATCCTTCTGCTCTCCTATATTTGTATCTTTATTGTCTCAGCCACGTTTATACTCCAATGTAGAAAATATTTTTCAAATCCCTATTTTATGGTGTTCTCTTCAGGGTTTGATATACATTCCCATTTGTACATAAGAAAATTCATTTAAACCCAACCTGTAAAAATCAGACCCATTTCTTGTACCTTACAAATTGGTACCCCTATTATGTTCACATCTTAGAGTAATAGATTACCAGTGAATAATAAGGTAGGTGTCCAATTTCAGGTGTTAATAGTTAAGATTTAGCTTTGCTATTTAATAGATATCTGTGTGTTAACAAGTTACTGACTTGCTTTTTGCTTCATTGTTTCATCTGTAAGCAGTGTTAATGTAAAGATGTATTTCAAATGTTTATTTTTCCCCCTATGAGGACCAAATAAGTTAATTAATATAATGTACTTAGGCTGTTTCTGGGGTATAGTAAGTATCCAGCAAATATCAACCTATTTGTCCTATAGAATTAAGGTATACATTCTACCTTACAGATGTACAAAGAAATTACAACTTTGTTTATTTATTGCGATTAATGTTATCTTTCTTACATTTCACCCTTTCAGTCCTCCATTCAGGTAATTGTAGAAAAAACAAAAATAATATATAAATATTTGTTGCTTTTTAATTAATTGTAGTTAAATATTAAACTATATTTAATTCTTTTTCATTTCTCATTTAAAAATTTTTTTAATCTTTATTTTTGAAACAGAGAGAGACAGAGTGCGAGTGGGGGAGGGGCAGAGACAGGGAGACACAGAATCCGAAACAGACTCCAGGCTCTGAGCTGTCAGCACAAAGCCCAAAGTGGGGCTCAAACTCAGGAACCACCATATCATGACCCTAGACGAAGTCCGACACTCAACTGACTGAGCCACCCAGTGGCCCTCATTTCTCATTTTAAATACACTTACTTTAATAGCTCAGGGTGTTTCAATTGTCAGTTTGCTTCCCCTCCCATTCCCTCTCTTCCTTTCCCAAAGTGTCAAATGAGTATATGAGGTATTTCTTCTGATGGCAAGGGAGAGAAGGAGACATCCGTGCTGATTGTACAGAATTTTGTGCTATCACCTTTTAAGAAGTGTGTTGTCTATGATCAGCTTTGGACTGATAGTCACTAAAGTATAACTGGCTCCATCTAGCTTGGGGGTGCTGTGCTGCGCCCATGGTAGAAGACCATTACATCTTCCTCAGTCATAATGGCCCCTCTCACTGAGGCTTCTTTCTTCTGTCCCAGACATTTACAAGGCCACATATTTTCACACCACCTTTACAACCTCACAGAAAGTCAATCTGGATCTTACAGATCCCCGATACATCATACGCAGGCCATGGAAAACCTTAATCAATATTAATTACACTTATGCTTATCTGACTTAGGATTTTTAGCACAGCCAACATTAGTACTCTTTCAGAAGCTTTGTAATCCCTTCTAGCTATGTGGGGAAAAGCAGACCTTTAGTCCCAATATATTTTTTCTCCATTTCTAAAATCACCATTTCCAAGTTTGGGCCCTAAAGGAGAAAACAAAATGTCAGTTGTTGGTAGTGAAGAAACTGACATCTTTCATTTTTGTGATACCTTTATTTCTTCTTTACTTCCTTATGTTATCTATTCCTTTTTCCCAGGGTTATTAAGGCTTATAGCATATATTTAATGACAGAATGTCTAATTTACATGTAAGAAGATATTTAAATGTAGCATCATTCTAACAATAGTTACCCCTTCTACTCCAGATACCTATGAAATTATCCTTACTAAGCAATCTCTCTTTACTCATCAGACACAATATTCTATTTATTCTCTATCACATATATCTCTGGGGTTCACTTGCCCCATCCATTCAATTTGCCATTGCTTTATCATAAGACCGAATTAGATCTTAAGTAGGTTATGGCACTCAGGATATTGTCACTAATATACTTTACTGCATTTGTTTACCAAGCAATCTATCTAACTTGCTTAACTACCTATAAGGTGCAGAAAGGAAAACTGACACAAATACAGATAAATATCCAGCTAGTAACATAAAGGTAATAGAGAGCAAGGAATTCACACTTTACCTTAAAAAGGTAAGCATTATTCAGCTCCTGCTGCAAAATTCTGAAAAAATAGTGTTGCTAGATCTTTCGATTTTTGAAGATAAGATTGGCATTTTGAATTTTGTGAGAAATTCCTCAACATCTAACTGTTTATAACTAAATCAGAAACTGTTAAACATATTTGGTAAGGCATTAAAATACCTGTAGTTAAAATTCAGCCCAAGAGTAACCAGTTGTCAAAATCCAACATGTAGAAAAAAAGAGGCGTTATTCTTACAACTTTGATTTATATTTACAAAACCTCTTGTAACATTCCCTAACATATATATTCAACACTATAGTTAAACTAAATTCTTTCTGTTCTCATCTTTATTTGTATATGCATGTTTTTGTACCTGTTGATCTTTTTGTCTGTAATGTATTCCTCCTGGTAGAATTCCCTGTAATGTATTAAGATTGAAGTCAATGCTTGTCTCCCAATAGCCATGTTAACCAACTCTTTGTGTGTGCTTCTGAAATAATTTTCTACAAAGATTTATTCTATAACAACATTTACTTGAGTTTATTTATTAGAATAATATAATTACAACTTCACTAGACTATTAACACTTCTAGATAAGGACCAGTTATATTCATCTTTATTTCCCAACTTTCAAAGAACATTCAATAGACAAAAAATACTCATCATAAAGGGAATAGATTCCTTATGATGCTTGAGCATGCATGCACTAACACTTTAGAAGTGCTATTGTCTTTGGGGCGCCTGGGTGGCACAGTTGGTTAAGTCCCCGACTCTTGATTTTGGTTCAGGTCATGATCTCATGGTTCTTGAGATTGAGCCCCGAGTAGGGCTCCATGCCAAGAGTGCAGAACCTGCTTGGGATTCTGTTTCCCCTTCTCTCTCTGCCCCTCCCCTGTGCTATGTCTCTCTCTCTCTCAGAATAAATATATAAACTTAAAAAAAGAAGTGCTATTATCTTTGCAAACTTACAGTAGGCCAACTTGTCACATTTGTTCATGCTGACCCAAGACTCCCCCCATCCCCACCCTGACCATGTAGCATCAGTCCATTAATTATAGTAATTTTCATAATGCATTTATATCTCATTTTCTATTCCCACTGCCAAAACCCTAGTTTAGTCCCCAAGTTGTCTCCCTCATTCTAATCTGCCCAAGACTCTATTCTCCTCTACAGTATTATTAGTCTACACCCCTACTCAACAATCACTTGTGTCTATCTTGGTCCTAAGCTCATCTCTAATAGTACATTAACCCCTTTTCTTGGTCCAGGTCTATAGTATAAAATTGTATAGATTATGTTCTGCATAAAATCATATGTTTGAAGAGGTACTAGTAAGGTAAAAGTGCACCTTAGAGTTATGTCACCTGGGAAGAAGAATCTTTTCTAATTAGTCCATGCAGAGGGGGGAAGCTTTCTTTATCTAATAACTTGGGAAGGGGTGCCAATTGCAATTTATCAATGGGTAAGGTAAATTATTAAATTTATATAATGCTATGACATGTGTAGCTTGGGGCATCTATTCTGACTGAATTACTACCTTTTTTCACCAAGTATTTTCCCATCTTATTTTTTTTTTGAGATATAATTTACATATAATGAAAGGCACAGATATTAAGTAAACAATTCAATAAGTTTGGATCCATGTATAAACAACACATCAGACAACATGTATAACGTGTCTATCAACTCAGAAATTTCCCTTGCACCCGCTTCTAGTCAATCTCCATCTTCCATGGAAAATCATTAGTCTGATTTCTATTGTTGCAGATAACTTTTACCTGTTCTTATTTTTTTCGTAAAAATAAATAATACTTATGTTTTCTTGGGGTCTAGTCTCTTTCATTTAGCATAATATTTTTGAGATTTTCTTCTGTGTTTTATTAGTAGTTCATTCCTTTTGATTGCTATGTAGTATTTAATTATATGAATGTACTAAAATTTATCCATTCTTCTGTTGAGAAGCATTAGAGCTGTTCCCAGATGGCGCTCTTAGGAATGAAGCTGCTGTACACATTTTTCTATGAGTCTTTTGGACATATATTTTCATTTCTCTTGAGTAAAAACCTGGAAGTAGAATTGCTAGAGTATAGGATAGATGCTTTTGTGTGTGTGTGTGTGTGTAAGAACATACCCAACAGTTTTCCAAAGTGATCGGACCACTTGATATTTCCATCTGTAGTGTATCAGAATTCAGTTTCTCCACATGCTTACCATTTTACACCACTGTTCGCTTTTATACTTTATTGATTTCAGCCCTAATCTTTATTTTTGTTCTTCTAATTTTTCTGGGTTTAATTTGCTCTTCTTTCCTACTTGCTAAAATTGGAGGATTATATCATCAATTTTAATCTTTTTTTCTAATATAAGAATTGCATTTACAGTTAAAAAATTTTCCTTCTGGGGCGCCTGGGTGGCGCAGTCGGTTAAGCGTCCGACTTCAACCAGGTCACGATCTCGCGGTCCGGGAGTTCGAGCCCCGCGTCGGGCTCTGGGCTGATGGCTCAGAGCCAGGAGCCTGTTTCCGATTCTGTGTCTCCCTCTCTCTCTGCCACTCCCCCGTTCATGCTCTGTCTCTCTCTGTCCCAAAAATAAATAAAAAAACGTTGAAAAAAAATTTAAAAAAATTAAAAAAAAATTTCCTTCAAACGCTACTTTACCGCATTCTATAAATTTTTATTTTTGAGTTTAAATTTCTGTTTAATTTGAAATGATTTTTTTATATTTCTTTATTTTGAGAGAGAGAGAGAGCACACATGCACGCATGCGAGAGAGAGTAGAGTAGGGGCAGAGAGTGAGAATCCCAAGCAGGCTCGCACTGTCAGTGCAGAGCCCAAGGAGGAGCTCCATCCACAGCCTGAGCCAAAATCAGGTCAGACACTTAATCAGCTGAGCCACCCAGGTGCCCCTGAAACCATTTCTATTTTCCCTTGTGATTTTCTTCTTTGACATTTGATTTATATCAAAGAATGTGGTTAGTTTCCAAATATTTATGGATTTTCTAGATATTTTGCATTTTAATTTAATTTTGCATTTTAATTTAATTTTGTTGTGTTCAGAAATATACTCTGTAAGTTCTCAATCATGTAAAGTGTATTCAGGTTTATTGAATTGTCTAGTATATGGTTTCTGTCTTAAAGAATGACCAATGTACACTTGAAAAAATGTGTATTCCACAATTATTTCATGTTGTGTTCTGTAAATATCAATTAGATAAAGTTAGTTGCTAATGTTTTTCCAAATGTCTATATCCTTCCTGAAATTCTTCCTACTTGTTCTATTAGTTAATGAGAGAAGATTGTTAAAAATCTCAAATTGTAATTGTGGATTTATCTATTTCAACTTTTAATCCTTTAAAAATTTTTCTCATTTATTTAGTTTTTCTATTACTAAAGACATTCACATTGAGGATTATCTCTTCTCAATTGCTTTACATTTTAATATTATGATATGTTCTTTTTATCTCAATATTTCTTGTCTTGAAGTCTACTGTGTCTGATACTAATATAATCACATCAGCTTTCTTGTGCTTATTCTTAATATGTTAGTTTATAATTGGAAAATGCTCACAAAACTGCCTGGGAAAATAAACCTGCATGGGAAAATAAAGAAACCTACAATTTCTAATGACCACTTTATTCCATACAAACCAATCTACATATTACTTCCTTCACATGCTGTTAATAGTTAAGATTTAGCTCTGCTTTATTCACAAAACCCTTCATGAAATACTTTCCTCTACTTCTACTTTTACCTATTACTCATTTTTCTGTAATATTTCTTTGCTCCATTCCATTTCCTGAAAAGTGGGCTTCTCCTAAGCAATCATAGCTCCAGCCCTCTCTCTCACCCCTACTTGTCATTTGCTACTTTATAGTATAATTTAGGTTTTATGTCTCTTTTTGTTCATCATTAGGCTATATGCTATTTTCATGTTAGGATACACTCTTATTTTACTTGTGTCTCTCCTTCCTCATAACTGCTTAGGTAAAATGTGTTTGGGATTATTGACCCACTTATATTAGAGCTTCTTCTAAGGATTACTTTTGGTATATGGAGAAGGACAGAGCAGCAATAGGACAATAAAATGGAAATGTGTAACTAGAATTAAAAAGGCACCATGGAGGAAAATTGCTCTGACAAGGTCAGTTGAGTAGGGCAGAAGTTGTCTGAAACTGCTGCACAGTTTTATCTATGACTACTTGGAACCATGTTGATAGAATGGGGACAGTGGAAAGTATGGTGTTTTCTACAACTATTCTTTCCATTCATTATTCCAGCCAACGTTTAAGAAGAATAATAATAATACCCTATACATCATGTACCATGTGCTAAGTATTTTTCTAAAGGCTATATATATATATATATACACACACACATTCTTTAATCCTCATGGTAATCTTATTATTTAGTTATTGTCATTCACATTTTACACAGGAGGAAATTGAGAAATTATAGTAGGAAGTAATATGCCCAAGAACTCATAGCTATTAAAAGTCAGAGTCATGGGTCATCTGGGTGGGTTAGTCAGTTAAGTGTCACTCTTGATTTCAGCTCAGGTCATGATCTCACAATTCGAGTTCGATCTCGGCATTGGGCCCCACACTGACAGTGTGGAGCCTGCTTGGGATTCTCTCTATTTCTCTCCCTCTCTGCCCCACCCCCTCTCTCATGCTCGCTCTCACTCTCTCTCTCTCTCTCTCTCTCTCTCAAAATAAATAAACTTAAAAAAAAGTCAGAGTCGGGTTTTGATGGAAGTGGTTTAAACTCTGGAGCAAACATGCATGTGTAGGATCCATCTTTCTTTGTTTTGTCACAAACACAGCAGCAACCTCTCTAATCTTCTAAGTCTTCAGAAATGAGAGAGGCTGGTATAAGAGCTCTGATATGACCTGTTAACATGCCAATACCTTCACTACGTCTTTCTAAAGTGATAAAGTGTTAGCCCTTGGTAACTACTACAGGCATGCTATCCTTAAATAAAAGACTAGATAAATAACCAATGTAAATGCCATTTATTCATTAAAATTCTACCACAGCAAAATATCTAGTAATTATCTCAATGAGTAATATACTCTTGTGTCTTCATGTATATCATAAAACATAATAAAATGGATAATGGATATATTCCCCTTAATAATATTGCTGCAATTTAAATTCCTATTTAATGACATGAATAGGAGCACAGTTCTGTGCATAAAATAGTAAAATGTCAGATTATAGCTCAACAAAGAGCAGCATTATTATTTAAAGGAAAATTAATGAATCATCCAAAATAGTATATAATAAATTTGTTCACATTTGTTTTCTGTTTGAATTATTTCTTCCTACTCGAAGAACAAAACCAGTGTATCCTACATCTCTCAGCATAGCTTCCCACTAGAATGGTTGCAAGATATATTTTAACAAATTGCTATTTAGAGATAATTTTTCGTGATTCTGGACATGATAAGACTCTTCCATTACTTTTTAAAATGAACTATTAATAAGCCAAAAATGGAACATAAAAGCAAATGTGTCCTATTCTTTATTCTTTAACAACAAAAATCTTACAGGTATATAATATCAAAATCTCCCACAAAACAACTGCCCTAAAATGACACCAAGTATACACAAGTTAGTTACAGCACTCCAAAAATAACGTCAAACAAAATGCCCACAAATCCCAAGTACTCTATTCTAGGGCATACTTCATTCTGTTTATGCCTTAAATGGAACATTAAATTCATATCTGCAAAAGAAATCCACAGCACTCAATGTAAGTAAAGACATTTTCTGGGAAACATTATAAAATCAAGTGAAATCTCTGTGAAGTCACCCAGAATGAAGCAGCAACTTTGAAAATTTTTTATGAAGCTTTCTATTGTAAAGCCTTACTAATATTATGTGGGAAC
Source organism: Lynx canadensis (assembly GCF_007474595.2). NCBI lineage: Eukaryota > Metazoa > Chordata > Mammalia > Carnivora > Felidae > Lynx > Lynx canadensis. Next base: position 65,933,228 of record NC_044306.2, read on the forward strand.
ATTTTACCAGTAACTTTCTTTCTTCTCTGTGTTCCTCCTTTCTCCAAGAAATGTTAAGAAGCCCTTGTAAACTCAGGAATTATGATAGTTCTGTAAATCACAACCTATACAATCTATAGGTTGTATAGATGTATATTTGTTTTAATTTTAGGTACTGATCATGAATATTTTCTTGAAAATACATATTAAACAATGTATGTGGGTATCAACAAAAGAATATATGTACTTTATTTATTTTTTTTTTAATTTTTTTTTTCCTTCAACGTTTATTTATTTTTGGGACAGAGAGAGACAGAGCGTGAACGGGGGAGGGGCAGAGAGAGAGGGAGACACAGAATCGGAAACAGGCTCCAGGCTCTGAGCCATCAGCCCAGAGCCTGACGCGGGGCTCGAACTCAGGGACCGCGAGATCGTGACCTGGCTGAAGTCGGACGCTTAACCGACTGCGCCACCCAGGCGCCCCAAGAATATATGTACTTTAAAAAAAATGTTTTTATTTTTGAGAGAGCACAGCAAGGGAGGGGCAGAGAGAGAGGGACAGAGTCTCTGCACTAACCGTAATGAGTCCCATGTGGGGCTTGAACACACGAATTGTAAGATCATGACCTAAGCTGAAGTCGGACACTCAACCGACTGAGCCACCCAAATGCCCAAGAACATATGTACTTTTAATTATTACTCTGAGCATGATTACTTATGAATTGGAAAAAAAAGGTGGATTAATAATTCATAAGGTACATTTGAAACCTGATGAATATGTGCATAGAGTCATAAAAAGTAGCTAAGATCCAAATAATTTTCAGCTGTATTTTTTTATTTTATTTTATATGAATACATATCTGTCAGAGTCAGGCATTCAGAAGACATTTTTAAAGAACTTTGGGAAAGCAATCCTTAACAATTTATTTTAAATAGAGTCACAATAAATACATTTCAACTAATTTTTCTCTGTACTCTTTTGTTTTTTGAATCTGGATTGCATTTGTTGTGCCAAATGAATGGAGATAAAAACAGAGAAGGGGGTGCTTGCTTCCCCAAACTAAGAAGAACCAAACTGTTAGAAGAGTAGCAAATATAACCCTCAAACTTTAAGCTTACTCAACATGTGCACACAGTTCAGGAAGCGGGTTTTATGATTCTGAAAATGTCATTGTTAAAGCAACAACAATGCAACACAAATTATAACATCTAATTCAATAGGGTCTGCTTCTTTTTCTCATTTCTCTACATTAATTTATATAATTTATACAATACCTTCTTTACCAAGGTGGCAAATATATTTTGGAAGCTATTAGAAAAACGTTATTCTTTATTCTATTTTCTGTGTCTTTATTTTCATTGTCTATATACAAATAAGTATAGTTTTTTTGTATCAAAAAATTCACTCTAGTTTTTTTATTTATATGAAATCATAAACCCCAAATCTTTACAAAAAATCTACTTCTATAGTTTTGTAAGGTTACCTCTAAAAAAAGACTCTTAAATTGTACAGTTTTTCTAGTTCTGTATTAAGATAATTACCTCTAATAGCTGTGTAATAAGTTTGATGATTTGACATCATCTATACTGAATAGACAATACATTATCTACAGTGTCTACTATATCAATAATACTATTTCAATACATTATTTATGTGTTTTATCATGATTGAAAAAGTAAGTTGTAAAAATAATAATATTAAACAATTTAATATTAAGATAATCTAAAATCAGATCTTTCCTCTTAATGGTATTTTTGTTATTCAGTTCTACCAATTAGGAGCCAAAATTTCCCTAGATTCAGATTCTAAGTCTGTTTACTAGATACTTTATACACATGATTCTTTCTATATCCTGGAGACTAGCAGATGGTACATCATCTTTTTTCTCTGCTGCTTCTCTCCCCCATCTATATGGTAAAGGACCCCACTGCTTTTGTGTTTGAATTCTTTTATACCATATCTATTAATTATCATATCTTATGGTATTATACCTTTTTATGGAGAGCACCATTTCTGTGTTCCCAGGGCAAGACTCCACAGTGAAAAATATGAACCAATCATAACCAATTTAGGTATAAGTGCTGGGGTCAAAGCTAGTGTCAGTCTTTTACAGTAATCAAACTACACTGATATCCCAAGTATGGCCGGACCAGGTGGAGGATTTTTTTATTTCACTCCATCGGACCCCCAACACGTTAAGGAGGCTTGTAGGCTGATGTTTCACTAGAATGTGACATAAAATGGGAGCAGAGATTTTATTTAATTACTAATTTATAAATCTCAAAAGCTGGGATGATTTCTGTCACATAGAAAAAGACTAATTTGATTTATTGAAAATAAAATACATTTAATTAATTGAAAATATAAACATATGTCATTGTCAAAGCATCCTGTGTCAGTAAATAAATATTATTGTACCAGCTTTATAGATGTGGTATTAGTGTTAACTAATTTTTGGAAAAGTCATAGAAAATCATAAAATAATAACTATTGCTAGTTAATAATGATAATACTCCAAATACATACATTTTCATCTGAGATGAATAATAAAATTTTATATTTGGATACAATTATATCAATCATCAAACTACTAGTTTTCATCTAATATTCAACTCTCTATATATTATAATATTGGTCTTCAAATATTTTTCTAACACATTATAATAACTTTGCAAAACTACACACACCTCATACATTTTTAAATTGGCATCTATTATTTTTCATCATGAATTTAAATATGCAAAGGATTTTGTTCTGGCATACATTGTATTGTATATATACATTAAATATATTTTTCTGGGGGCGCCTGGGTGGCGCAGTCGGTTAAGCGTCCGACTTCAGCCAGGTCACGATCTCGCGGTCCGTGAGTTCGAGCCCCGCCTCGGGCTCTGTGCTGACGGCTCAGAGCCTGGAGCCTGTTTCCGATTCTGTGTCTCCCTCTCTCTCTGCCCCTCCCCCGTTCATGCTCTGTCTCTCTCTGTCCCAAAAATAAATAAACGTTGAAAAAAAAAATTTTAAATATATTTTTCTGGAAATTGTGAAGCTGCAGATTTATCTTATTGTATTTATAGATAATGTCACAGTTACTTAATTAGCAAAACAAGTCTTCATTGTCAAACAGACAAGCCAAGTCAGACTAACTTTCTGTCATAAGAAAAAATCAGAACTCATTTTCAATAAAAAATAAACCTATTAATAGGCATAACCTAGACAACGATCTCACTTTGGTAATCTCATTGTAAAGTAACGCTTACCTTGAGTATGTAACCTGAATGAAAGAGATAACATTCCAGGCACAAACCTTTTCCTTAAAATTCGAGTTTCGTTTGTTTTTTTTTTTTTTTTCAGGGAAGGTTGCCATTTGTGTTGTAAACTGGAAGGTTTCACCTGGAAAATGCACTTTAGCAAGTGCTTAGATGACAGAGAGGGATACCTTTCTTCTGAAAAGTGGGGGAATGCCTACTATGAAGAAAGAGGGGGCAAATAGGCACAAATCACGGAATGTTCTCCATCAAACCTCTTTTGGGAATTATACATTTGAAAGTTGATAATGTTGATACTGATTTTTAAAAAATTTATCTGTAGCTGGACCATGATACATATGCACCTTCATGCTTTTGCAAGCCCAGATTTAAGGACTGGTGCCTTCTAACATATCCAAAATATGCTTTAAATTTATACTAACAAGAGTAATTTTAATTATATCTTCAATCTATTATATTTTAAAATATTATTTTGTATCCTTATGAACTATAATTATAACATATTTAGTGTATAAGAATGACAATTTATGGCACAAAAACAGACACTAGATCAATGGGACAGAATAGACAACCTAGAAATGGAGCCACAAATGTATGGCCAACTAACCTTTGACAAAGCAGGAAAGAATATCCAATGGAATAGACAGTCTCTTCAGCAAGTGGTGCTGGGAAAACCGGACAGCAACATGCAGAAGAATGAAACTGGACCACTTTCTTACACCATACACAAAAATAAACTCAAAATGGATGAAAGACCTAAATGTAAGACAGGAAGCCATCAAAATCCTTGAAGGAAGCAGGCAAAAACCTCTTTGATCTTGGCTGCAGCAACTTCTTACTTAACTCATCTCGGGAAGGAAGGGAAACAGAGGCAAAAATGAACTACTGGGACCTCATCAAAATAAAAATCTTCTGCACAGCAAAGGAAAAAATCAGCAAAATTAAAAGGCAACTGACAGAATGGGAGGGGATTTTTGCAAATGACATATCAGATAAAGGGTTAGTATCCAAAATCTATAGAGAACTTATCAAACTCAACACCCAAAAAAACAAATAATCTAGTGAAAAAACGGGAAAAAGACATGAACAGAAACTTCTCCAAAGAAGACATCCAGATGGCCAACCGACACATAAAAAAATGCTCACCATCACCCATCATCAGGGAAATACAAATCAAAACCACAATGAGATAGCACCTCACACCTGTCAGAATGGCCAACATTAACAACTCAGGCAAAAACATATGTTGCCAAAGATGCAGAGAAAGAGGATCTCTTTTGCACTGTTGGTGGGAATGCAAGCTGGTGCAGCCACTCTGGAAAACAGTATGGAGGTTCCTCAAAAAATTAAAAATAGATCTACCCTATGACCCAGCAATTGCACTTCTAGGTATTTATCAAGGGATACAGGTGTGCTGTTTCAAAGAGACACATGCACCCCCATGTTTATAGCAGCACTATCAACAATAGCCAAAGTATGGAAAAAGCCCATATGTCCATCACTGGATGAATGGATAAAGAACAGGTGGTATATATACACACTGGAGTATTACTCAGCAATCAAAAATAATGAAATCTTGCCATTTGCAACTTGTGGATGGAGCTAGAGGGTATTATGCTAAGCGAAATTAGTCAGTCAGAGAAAGACAAATATCATATGACTTCACTCATATGAGGACTTTAAGACAGAGAACAGATGAACATAAGGGAGGGGAAGAAAAAATAATATAAAAACAGGGAGGGGTACAAAACATAAGAGCCTCTTAAATATGGAGAACAAACAGAGGGTTACTGGATGGGTTGTGGGATGGGGTATGGGCTAAATGGTTAAGGGGCATTAAGGAATCTACTCCTGAAATCATTGTTGCACTATATGCTAACTATCTTGGATGTAAATTAAAAAAATAAAATTGAAAAAAAAACGACAACTTAGATCTTGCTAATTAGATAAGATAAATATTCACTTGCATATCACTTTTAATTACCATAACAACTCTAAGATGGATAAGATACTAGTTTTCAGATAAAGAAATAGAGTTAGGGCAATTATGTAACTTGCCTAGGTTCTGACAATAGCAAGGGTTAAAGTTCAGGATTAGAACTCATATTGTCTAACATCAGCAAATCTTTACACACTATCCTATTCTCAGCCACAATACAGGAAACAAAACAAAACAAAACAAAACAAAACAAAACACCTCAAAAGAATATCCAGTTTTCTAGGTGCTGAATGGATATAAACAGTATAATATTTTTGTAAACTATCTTGAACTCCATTCTGGATTAACTAAATTAATCACTATGCATTGAATTGTGTAAGAACAAGATATACATATATATTTTTTTAAGTTTATTTTATTTTTTTATTTTGAGAGAGAGAGAGAGAGAGAGACAGCACACTAGCTGGGAAGGGAACAGAGAGAGAGAGAGTGAGAATCCCAAGCATACTTTGCACCGCCAGTGCCAAGCCCAAAGTGGGGCTTGAACCCACAAACCATGAGATCATGATCTGAATCAAAGTCAAGAGCTGGTCGCTTAACTGATTGAGTCACCCAGGAGCCCCAGGAACAAGGTGTATTAATGAGAAAAGAGTTCGAGTAGTTCTGGAAACTCTATGGCAAATAATTATGATAGTGATTTATGAAGACTGTGAGTTTAAGTGACTATGTAATTTGTGTGATCTATCAAAAATATTTCAGACAAGTGTTTGCAAAAGGCTGCTCTGTTTATTTTCCTATGCTGCAGTTGTCTAAGAAATCAGTACAGGGCCAAACATGGTCCCATGTCAATCGGCTTATGCATATTGTGAAATCTGAGTTCACCTTAAAATTTGGGGAAAAAAAAGCACAAACAAGATACATAAGACAAACACAATGGGCACTGGTGTGCTAATAAATTAAAAGTTACCACTATCACACAACAAAAGCCTATTTTTAGTGATTCCTGTGGTTTAAATACTCCTACCACAATCAATTTCAGGCTACCAAATGGGATGTTATGAAATAATGCATAGCAGCACTCCATTTTATAGTGTCTTCACCTTACTGATGTAATAAACCTACATGATCTCAAGCCCTTAAACTTCACGTGCTTTAGTAGTAGTAAAATTCTATAATGATAAAAAAAGGAAGTAATGAGTCTTGAGTATTTTCTTCTGTTTAACATCATTTACTTAATTATATGTTCATAAAGGTTTTTTTTTTTTTTCATGTGAAGTGGATTAGTTTTCAAAAGTTCAAAAGTTTTTAGGAGTTAGGGATATGGCTTTTATTAGGCTCTACATTGCTTCAAGCGTAATGTAGAATCTTCTGCCCCATAAGCTTTGCTATATTCTCAGTGCATAGAAAATAGTACAGTTGTAATGTTAAAATGTTTAAAAAATAATAATTGGTGTGTTTAATAACCATCTTGAAAAATTCCTGAAAATTGTCTGCTGTAATGAGCTGGTGTACAAATATACAGTAATAGTCAGTTTGTATCCTCTTATCTTCTTGGGCAACATAAAACTATTTATCTGCTAAGAATAGCTCATGCATTAACAGTCTAATGTATGGGTGGATGGATGAAAGATACAACTTTATTTTTGAATTGAGACTGACAAACTGATATTGAGCACCTTACATTAGATTGAGATCACACCTCACTGTTAAACCCCTTTAATCATATGCCCTTTAAATAGGTAGTTATCAATATAAAAGTTAGTGAATATCATATATTATTGTGAATCCAATAACCTTGTGAATGAAACAATAAGCAAAATCAAAATCAGTGGCAATCCTTGCTAATGCAATAAGGTAAGAAAAGGAAATAAGAAGTATATAGCCTGTGAAGGGAGACATAAAACTATTTTTGTTTGCAAATGACATGATCATCTATGTAGAAAATCTGAAAAAAATTAACAAAAGAACTCTTGGAACTAATAAGTAATTATAGCAACATTGCAGGATTCAAAGTTAATGCACAAAACTCAGTTGCATTCCTATATACTAATTATGGAGACATAGATTTTGAAATTTAAAACACCATACCATTTACATTAACACCCAGCAAAGGTAAATACCTAATTAGATGTAAACCTAACAAAATATGTACAAGATCTATGCAAAACCCACTACTAAACTCTGATGAACAAAATTAAGTAACAAAGTAAATGAAGAGAGACTCTATGTTCATGTATAGAAAGATCAATATTGTCAAGCTGCGGTTCCTCTCAATTTGATCTGTAGATTCAACATAATTCCAAAATCGCAACAAGTTATTTTAGGATGTTCACAACTGATTTTAAAGTTTATATTGTGAGATGAAAGTCTCAGTATAGTGAACACAATATCAAAGAACAAGTTCGAAGTCTTATACCACCTAAATTTAAGATATACTATAAAGTACAGTAATTAATACTGTGGTATTGGAAAACTATAGACAAATTGATCAATGGAACAGAATGGAGAACTCAAAAACTTTTTGCTTTTTTTGAGAGAGAGAAAGAGAGAGAGAGAGAACGAGAGAGAGAACAAGCAGGGGAGGGGCAAAGGAGAAGGAGGGAGAGAATCTTAAGCAGGCTTCATGCCCAGCACAGAGCCCAACATGGGCTTGATCTCACAACAATAAGATCATGATCTGGGCTGAAATCAAGAGTCAGATGCTTAACTGAAAGCCATCCAGGTGCCCCCATAAGTAGACTTTAATAAACAGTCAACTGGGGTGCCTAGGTGGCTCAGTCGGTTAAGCGTCCGACCTCAGCTCAGGTCACAATCTCGCGGTCCGGGAGTTCGAGCCCCGCGTCGGGCTCTGGGCTGATGGCTCAGAGCCTGGAGCCTGCTTCCGATTCTGTGTCTCCCTCTCTCTCTGCCCCTCCCCCGTTCATGCTCTGTCTCTCTCTGTCTCAAAAATAAATAAAACGTTAAAAAAATTAAAAAAAAATAATAAACAGTCAACTGATCTTTGACAAAGGACCAAGGAGATACAATGAAGCAGAGTGTTGTTTCATTTCCAACAAATTGTGAATTTTCCAGTTTTATTTTTGTTGCTGACTTCTAACTTCATCCCATGTGGTCAGAGAAGATATTTTGTCTATTTGTATTTCAAATTTATTGAGATTGTAGTGTGTATGCTATGGTTGTTGGGTAGAATATTCTGTATATGTGTATTGCACTCAGCTACTTTATTGAGTTGATCAAGTCCTATGTTTCCTTATTTATCTTCTATCTGGTTGTTCTATCCATTATTGAGAATGGTGAATTAAAGTTTGTTTCTTCCTTAAATTCTATCAATTACTGCTTCATATATTTTGATGATCTATTATTAGATACACAAATGTTATTGTTCTTGCTATATTTATTAACATATAATATCTTCCTTTGTCTTGTAAACTTTTGATTTAAAGTATATTTTGTCTGATATTAGTATAGCCATTCCTGTTCTCTTTTGGTTATTATTTATGTGGAATATCTTTCTCCATTTTTTTACTTTCAAACTATTTTTGTGTTTTTATCTAATATGAGTCTCTTGCAGGCAGCATATGCTTGGATAATGTTTTTTTGTCCATTCTGTTTTTTGATTGGCGAGTTTAATCCAATATATTCAAAGTTATTACTGATAAGGAGAGACTTACATCTATCATTTTGTTACTTGTTTTCCATATGTCTTCAGCAATTTTTGCCCCTTATTTCCTGCATTACTATCTTCTTTTGTGCTTAGTTGATGATAAACAATGGTAAATTTAATAATAATTTCTCATTTCCTTGTGTGTATATTCTATAGCTATTATCTTTGGGGTAACATTCTTTTTTTTTTTTTTTTTTTATTATTTTTTTTTTTTTATTTATTTTTTTTTTTTTAAATTTTTTTTTTTCAACGTTTATTTATTTTTGGGACAGAGAGAGACAGAGCATGAACGGGGGAGGGGCAGAGAGAGAGGGAGACACAGAATCAGAAACAGGCTCCAGGCTCTGAGCCATCAGCCCAGAGCCCGACGCGGGGCTCGAACTCACGGACCGCAAGATCGTGACCTGGCTGAAGTCGGACGCTTAACCGACTGCGCCACCCAGGCGCCCCAAGGGGTAACATTCTTAAGTGTTAACACCCTATTTTGGATTTATATCAGCTTAATTTTAATAACATACAAAACCTCTGCCCTTTTATGGCTCCATCTGCACCCCTTTCTGTTGTTAATATTACAAAATTCCATCTTTATACATTATGTGTCCAAAACATGAACTAACAATTTTTTTAAAACTTTAGTCTCTTAAGTTATATAGAAAGCAAAATGTAAAGCTACAAAAGAAAGTTGCAATGATACCAGCTTTAGACTAATAATTATTTTTAATATATTAGTTTTTTACATAATACAGAAATGAAAAAGTTGAGCGGCGTACAGCTATTATAATAAGACTAGCTTTCGGGGCGCCTGGGTGGCGCAGTCGGTTAAGCGTCCGACTTCAGCCAGGTCACGATCTCGCGGTCCATGAGTTCGAGCCCCGTGTCGGGCTCTGGGCTGATGGCTCAGAGCCTGGAGCCTGTTTCCCATTCTGTGTCTCCCTCTCTCTCTGACCCTCCCCCGTTCATGCTCTGTCTCTCTGTGTCCCAAAAATAAGTAAACGTTGAAAAAAAAAATTTAAAAATAAGACTAGCTTTTAAAATTGTCCATGTATGTGCCTTTATCATCTTTATTTCTTTATTAGGCTTCAAGTTACTGTCTAATGACCCTTCATGTCAACCAGCAAGACTACCTTTAACATTTCTTGCAGGAAGATCTGATGGTAACAGACTCCCTCAGCTTCTCTTATCTGAGAATGTCTTTTTTTTTTTTTTAAATCTGTCAATGTATTAATTTCTTCATCACTTTAGAAGGACAGTTTTTCCAGATATAGGGTTCTTGACTGACTGTTTTGTTCTTTTAACACTTTGCATATATCAGGTAACTGCCTCTGGCTTCCAGAGTTTCTGTGAGAAATCTGCTTATTACCTATTGAGGATCTCCTTTATGTGATGAGTCCCTTCTCGCTCGCTGCTTTCAAGAGCCTCTTTTTCTTTGCCTTGCAAACGTTTGATTATGATGTATCTTGGTGTGGGTCTCTTGGAGTTCATCTTATGTGGGATTCATTGAGCTTGGTGAATATTTATATTCATGTGGGGAGGTTTTCAGCCCTAATTTCTTCAAATATTTTTTCTGCCCTTTCTCTCTTCTCCTTTTAGGACTCCTACGATGCATACATATATTGATTGCCTTGATAGTGTCCCACACATCTCTCAGGCTATGTTTACTTTACTTCACTTTTTTTCTGTTTTCAAACTCAAATTTTCACTGTCCTATCTTCAAGTTTGCTGATTCTTTTTCTACCTTTTAAAATCTGCTTTGAATCCCTCTAATGAATTTTTTATTTCAGTCATTGTACTTTAAAGGTCCAGAATTTTTTTTTTTTTTGAGGGGGGAGTTCATTTTAGGTTTTCTATGTCTTTCTGATATTTCCATTTTGGTCAGAGATAATTTTCTTGAAATTTTCCACCTCTTCCTTTAGATATCTGAATATCTGTTAAGACTATCTTCAGATACTTGTTTTAGTGGTTGTCTTATATAGAGATTGGCTATTAAGTCTTTTACGGGCAGTTTCTGTTTGCTTATTTTTGAATGGTTTACACTTTCCTATTTCTTTTATGCCTTGCAATTTTTGTTGAAGAGTGTGTATTCAACTATAATATGGTAAATTATATTGTTATAATGTGGTAAATCAGGAAATCAGATCCTTCCTCTTTCCCAAAGTTCTGTATTTTGGGGGAGGGTTTTGTTATTGATTTCAATTTTTTTGCTTCTTGTTGACTGTTTCTGGATGGAGGATCAGCCTGAGGTGTAAACGTTAGGTCTTCTCAGGTTTTTTTGAGCCTGCCCCCTTTCCTGGTCATTTTGTGGTGACACTCTAATTTCACCTGTATAAGAAGCTGCTTTTGAATAGTCTCATATTTAATGTATACCTCTCAAAAGGCAAAAAGAGAAAAGTGAATGAGTTAGAAAAAAAGGGTGCTGACTCTTTAAATACCCTAGAAGTCACATCAGCCAGAGGCAAAGAGGGTGGCAACATTGGAGTGAGGTTCAACAACAATGGTTGTCTTCCATTTGCACCTCTGTGATCAGAAGCTGCAATCAATAATCAAAGCATAAATCTCTGATATTTAAAAACAGGATCTGTTAGCCCATCCTGACTCCCTCGCTGATTGTAGGGTGCTCTAACAACACACGTAGGTCTGCCTGCTGTTGAGCTGAGGGGTAGGTGATGGAAGGATTTTACTGTCCTAGAACTGAAATTACTTATAGTTTTCTATCCATGACTTCCCTTGGAAATTGTAAACCTTGAATAAACTCCAGAGCTCCAATATAGTTACTACAGATAGATTCTCTGTACAATTGCTGTCTAGATGAGGATACGTATTCCCAGTGCTTTGAACTCCATCATTTTCCCAGAATCCTCTCTTTTTAATCATCTAGGCTGGTGTTTGACAAGAAATCTGGGCACCATGGACTAACTAAATTGACATGTAAAATTAAGCATCACAGACTCCAGGCAAACAAATCTTAAAATCAAAGTCTGGTGACTATTCTCTCTGTAGTTGGGGATGAGATTTACATGTGTTGGGCAGCCTGCACAGTTTATCCATAGAAAGAATGTAGAAGAAATGGATATTTTCTAGAAACAACATGATTTCCTATGAATCTCCAGATGGAATTGTTTAAAATTATACCTAAGTGGGTCACCTGCAGTGACTTTGGGATCTTAATGTAGTTTCTGGGTGGAATGGATTACCAAAGAAACAATAACTGAAGTAGTGCAGGAAGCCAAACAAAAAGAAATTGCTCTCTTGATATGGGAACAAGCCCTTTGAAAAAAAGTATCAGCTTTATTCTTCTGTCAGATCAGAGATTATGCAGGGAGTTAATGAAATAACTGATTAAGAACATCTTAATTCCCGTTATCTTCCCACTTTCCCTTGCTTCATTTCAGAAAGGTCAGAGAGACTATGAAAAGCCAATGAGAGGAGAGATGGAAGTGATTCAGTAAAGAAACTAGAAAGACTAAAGAAAACCTCTAGAACTTTCTTGCTTGAAGCAATCTTCAGTTGCATTAGCAAGAGTAGCTACAGTCTTATATAAGGTTACAATATTGAATAGTAAGTGTGACTGGACCTAAGTACTGAATCAGACCATATTTATGTCTTCAAGTGATTATAAGCCACTTTATAATAATCATGAGTGATCAGAGAAAAGGCATGAGTCTCCACCCAAGGGGAGAGGAAGAACTTGTTCTACTTATGCATTTGATAATTAGGGTAGGAGAAAAAGAGAGAGACAGAGAAAACTTTCTGATTAAAAAGTATGAATCATGTGCTCAACCAAAAATACAAACCTAAGTGAGAATATTTAAAAATATCGCAAGTCTATGTTAACATATAATATAATTTATAAATGTACAAAATAACTGTGAAACCAATAAACAAAAAGAAAGACATTGGAATATTTATAAACCCTCCCCCCCCAAATCGTACTAATTTATGAGGAATTGTGTAAAATAGTTCAAATATTTAAATCTTTTAACTGTTAATTTCTGTTGACATAACTATATGCCAATTCTAAATGTTTACCTATTTTTATATTCATTTGCTCTTCGGGTCATAAAAACAAAATTTGATATTTTAAATGGGACAGCCATGTGTTTCTGTATCTTTAAATAAATGGGGCCATATAATTTGACTTACAGAATGTTACTAAATAAATTTATATAGGAAATAACATAGTAAATTATATATAAAATTTTCTGATATGCTTATTCTTATATGTTTATTACAATGCACATTTTGTAGCGTGAATTATAGTGCTCTCTAGACACAGTAGCAATAAAAACATGAAAAGGAAAGAAAAATAGTGTGGAATTTTGACATAAAATACTACTGTAAACAGGGGTATATGTAGAGACCCTATATCCCACATTGCTTACTTTGGAAGAACATTACTGTATATAGTCTTTAATACTTCATATTATTGTTGGCTAACTGTGTAATACTCCATACCCTGGCATTACTGGGCACAACAAATTATTTATACATTTTCAAAGGAGGAACATCAACTATTTGGTGAAGGTCCTTGGGCTTGGAAATTGTCAGTTTTCCTGAACTTTGCCTTAAAGTCATCTGCTAGAATCTCATATGCCCTATCAGGATGTGATTATACTATCATGCTGTTAAGATAAATGATTCCTATCAGCTTCAGTGAGTTCTTGCCTACCATTCATCTTCTTGATTTCCACCTTCAATGTGTGATGTACTCAACAAGCTTAAAATTGGTCAGGGTTACTAAATAAATGGTCTTTGGAGGTGAATGCTGGAGTGGACAATCAGATTTTGACAGGGGAAAATAAAGTATCTCAGATTTCTGACAAGTGAGCACTATTCAAATAAAACTCAGGATGTTAAGCTGCTGGAAGAATATTATCAACTGAAAATATAATTTTTATCTTAAGGTTGTTAGTATTACCTTCAGTTGACACAACTCTTGAAGGATTAGTATGTATTGACATCACAAGAAACACAACAGTATTAAACTGGAACTGAAAACCCAGCACTATTTCCATATCATTTCCACTACTGCACTCACTATAATGTACATTCTTGTATAATGTGTTATCTGTCTTTTTCTCAATAGATTTAGAAGACTTGGTATATCTGTTCTATTGAGCGAACAAATATGAGTGCTGAATAATTACACTCAGAGAAAAGAGATCTGTAATGTCTCTTGCCATATAATTTCTCCATCCACAAAGAAGAGGGGTTACTTACAAACTGATCAGTTTGAAGGACATTATAGTGGACTGTCTGAATCTTAAAACTTTTAATAAGGCTAGACTTGTCAGTGCTCATGAGATTCGTCCCCTTCATTCTCTTGCTTTTTTATGATCAAAATAGTAAAGGCTGGCACTACTCATTTAGTAGACCAGAGTGATTCCCTTGTGAAGAAATATTTTATTTTATTCTCACCTTAGCATCCAGCTAAGGTCTAGAGTGTGCAGTTTCAGCCTACTCCGGTAGGCATCAAAGTCACATTTAGCTATTTCAGTTGTTTGTTTGTTTGTTTTTTCCCTGTAAGTTATAAACCTTTTTATGCCACTGAAGTGTTAATTTCTATTGTTTGAATTTATATATTGGTGGTTGTGGTGGGTGGGTGCAAGAAGAACATCTTTACACTAAGGGATATAGAAAAAAATAGATTTGAGGAAAATGTAATGTACATTGAAAGAACATATTGCTTTTCATAATTCCTTATACTTGGCAAACCATTTGTCATTTTCAGAGTAAGGACAAAAAAACATCATTATAAAAAATTGAAATTCATTTGTTGGAAAGCTAAAGAGAAAATTATGTTGGGTGTGAGACTGTGTGAAATGACTAGAAAGCAAATTGATTTGCTTTAAGAAAAAAAATAATGTACTGAGAGAAAATCACTACTTTCATGAATTTTAAAACTTTTTACATTTTAAGTGTATATTATATATTTGAATTAAATTTATAATAATTTTGAAATATACTTGAGCAGTGTAGTCAAATATTAAAAATTAAGAAAGCTATTAGAAAATGTTTTAACAATAGTTTGGTTATCTATACAACTTGCAAAGATATTTTATCAATCCATACACATAAAGCTTATTTAAATGGTTCTATTCAGCTGTAAGTTCTTTTCTGAACTACAAACTCCTTTAAGGTAGAATATATGTCAAAATCATATCCATAGCCTTGCCAGTACATTCTTCGAAGCCTTATACTTAGCAATTCTTCACTGTAATATCTTGAATGAGTAAATGAATAAAGTCTGTCATCTTTCCAAATATCAAAAATCACAAGACATCCTTTGTCAAACATAAAAATGACAAAATATAAATAATACAATAATGCAAAATATAGGCAACTTGTGATAAATTATAGTTATCTAGCAGTATATAGTTTAAAATAGATTTAGAAAATTAGGTAGAAAACTACCCTTCAGGTCATTTAAATGAAATATAATTTTTAAAAAGCATGAAAATCTCTTAAAGCAAATATATAAGTTGAAATTATGTGCCTAGGAAATTTATTCTCAATTATCAGAATGACATAGAATTATTTGCAGATAAACCATGTATTTTATTTTAAATTTGAACATGCGACAGTATGCAATAGAAGAATAATTCAAGAACAAGGTATGTTTTTAGGCAGTACTTTTCAGTGAATCATTTTTATGACAAAAATTATAATAAGCTAAGTATGGTACAAAATCCATCTCTTTTAACAAGGCAAGAAAATAGTATTAAATTATGCCATCCTCATTAAAATCCTAAGTCCGTCATTTCATATTACATTTTGCTCAGGTTGATACGTGCATTCACAGCTATTGCCAGACTTCCATTACTAACTTGCCCTGTCATTTATCATTAGTGTAGGATAGAAAGCCAAAAAGAAACCTAACGTGATAAGGAATATATAAAAGAAATATAACAAGTGAAATGAAGGGTTCCAAATAATATTCCTTGCATATTCTGCTATAAGTTGAGGAAGAGTATTATTTCTTTAATTTTCTCCCTGTCTAATATTATTATAAGACAACCCATATGGGGAATATGGTAATGAGATCTTATTAAACAATGTATGATCATGCAGCAATTATAAATTAGTAAAGTAAATTAAAAGTTAGCCTCTTATCCCAGTGCTCTTCTCAGAATTCATGGAAATGGCAAAAACACAGAATTTTGATTAAAGGTTGAAAGGAGGTCCCACTAGGGGAAATTGAAGCTTGATCCTATGCCACTTTCCATTAGAGAGGCCCATTATCCCAAGAGCTATCACCTTTAGTTCATTAAGCTTTCTATCTAGATCAAAAATAATCCTTAGAAGGCTAGGAGAAAGACACATTTTCTAAATACCTAGAAAAGTTATGGAGCTCAGTTAGCAGTAATGTTCTTGGGAGTGGTCTATATCATTATCAAGCGTGATGGGCCAATTTGTTCTACTAATGAAGTACCATCTTTTCATATCTTTAGCTATCAAATCCATGGAAATACCCTAATAATTGCTGCAAAACCAGAAAAATAGAGTTCAAAGAAAAGAATAAAGTAGGAGAATGAATCACATAGATCCTCTCTTTAGTGTTCATAAAACTACCCACTGGATTTTCAGAGAAAAAACAATTATATCAAGAAAAAGAGGGGGCGCCTGGGTGGCGCAGTCGGTTAAGCGTCCGACTTCAGCCAGGTCACGATCTCGCGGTCCGTGAGTTCGAGCCCCGCGTCAGGCTCTGGGCTGATGGCTCGGAGCCTGGAGCCTGTTTCCGATTCTGTGTCTCCCTCTCTCTCTGCCCCTCCCCCGTTCATGCTCTGTCTCTCTCTGTCCCAAAAATAAATAAAAAACGTTGAAAAAAAATTAAAAAAAAAAAGAAAAAGAGGAATATGTAGACAGATTAGGAATAAGATTGAATTGTCGCAACTGTATTTAAACTCAGAATTATTGGTTGTTTGCAAAGAGATTATAACTGTACTATGTATAAATCAAAATGTATACTTAATCATAAACCTCTGACTTGAGAGAGGCACGTAGTCAATGATATTGCAACCGGGATATAATAAAAATGTACATAGCAATTAGACCAAAGCCCAGTGTGTATTCAATGCAAGAAACCGGTCAGTGCTTTCGATAGCAGTTAACGAAATAGAGAAATCATCACCCTCAAGTATGGGTTTCCCTTCAGAATAGGAGAAAAAAAAAACTGACATTTTTGAAAATGAAATTATTTCCCATTAAAACAAACATTTTGATCATGCTATATATGTTTACTTAGTTCTCAATATCTCCTATGTGCCTTGCTCTACAGAAAAAGTGATGCTAAAAATGACATTTTCCAGCGGCACATGGGTGGCTCAGTGGGTTGAGCCTCTGCCTCTTGATTTCAGCTCAGGTCATGAAACCAGGGTCATGGGATTAAATCCCGCACCAGGCTCCATGCTGAGTGTGGAGACTGCTTAAGATTCTCTCTCTTTCCCTCTGCCTCCTCTGCCCCTCATGCTCTCTCTCTATATCAAATAAGAAAAAAAAATTAAAAACAAACAAACAATACCTTTTCCAAAATTTCTTGCTAGATGGTCTAGATGCAAAGTGGGTTGTACTAATTTTATGAAGTTAACAGATATATGAGGCAGAAGGGAAGCTGATGCCAACTTTCTAGTATTTTGCTCTTTTATCTAGCAAGAAAAGCTTATGAGGACGTAGGTGTGTCCCTATTTCAGTCAACACCTCTATGGATGTGTAAGGCAACTGCAGATTCAGTGAGAGCCTTCTATCCTGGATTTTTTCTCTCTAGATCAGTACCTTCAGCAATGGACACCTGATCCCCACTAGCCTTTCCAATGATTTTGTTAAATTCCTGGATTGAATGTTTTTCTGTTTAAAATTCCTAGAATAGTTTTGATTCTTAGAATAAAGTCTAACTTATATAAGCAAAAAAAAAGTAGGTAGGAAATGGAGACTACATATTAGTTTGTATCTTATTCCAAAACCATCACAATTGCAGAACAAGCTAGGTTTACTTGTGGAACAGACAGAAGTACCAGATATGTAAATATACTGGACAAAGGCTTTTTCAATATCCTGAACTCGTTATTTCCAAAGTACAGCTCAAGCTCTATGCAGCCACTATGTAACCATTAAATATGAATTTTTTTCACTCAGTCATTAAGTGAACAATTTGAACATATCTTCAACATGAGGTCTGTTCATTAAGGATCAGTAAAATAAAAGAAACAGACCATTAAAAATTGCAGAGTAAAAAGTATGAAGTATGTACCACTGAAAGATTCATCTTTTTTTTTTAAATTTTTTGTTTTATTTTTGAGAGAGAGACACAGAGAGCAAGCAGGGGAGGGGCAGAGAGAGAGGGAGACACAGAATCCAAAGCAGGTTCCAGGCTCTGAGCTGTCAGCACAGAGCCTGATGTGGGACTTGAACCCATGAACCATGAGATCATGACCTGAGCTGAAGTTGGATGCTTAACTGACTGAGGCACCCAGACACCCCTCAACTTTTTTTTAAAGAAAGAGACTATAGAAAATACAGGCAAAGAGTTTTAAGTATCAACCACTGAAAAATACTACATCTTAAAAACAGAGAACATTAAATCACTGATTATAGTTGTTAAAGGAAACATGAAAGCAGAAACCACTAATTATATCCGTTATATGAATCTTCTGCATTAATTTAAGAAAAAAATCAGTAATTTTTAGAGAATGATAGGATAGTCAAAGCTAGTAAACAACATCATGGAAAGCTCTATTCAGCAAAATCAGTCAGACATAAACAGATTGACAAGACATCATCTCAACTTTTTTCAATAGCTTGAAAATACATACATACATACATACATACATACATACATACATGCTGTATAAGGTCTTATTACCTATCAAATAAATTTTCTGTCCAGCATGTGGCAATATACTTTTTGCTCACAATCCTTGGCCAGAAGTAGATCAGGGGATTTCTAAGAGACAAGGAGGCCCTAGATAGCATTCTTCCAAATGCCAGACAAAGGCACAACCAGGAAGATTTGGAAAACATGTAACTTACAAATGCATCAGGCAGGGGCGCCTGGGTGGCGCAGTCGGTTAAGCATCCGACTTCAGCCAGGTCACGATCTCGCGGTCCGTGAGTTCGAGCCCCGCGTCGGGCTCTGGGCTGATGGCTCAGAGCCTGGAGCCTGTTTCCGATTCTGTGTCTCCCTCTCTCTCTGCCCCTCCCCCGTTCATGCTCTGTCTCTCTCTGTCCCAAAAATAAATAAAAACGTTGAAAAAAAATTAAAAAAAAATATATTAAAAAAATTTAAAAAAAAAAAAACAACAAATGCATCAGGCATTTTACAAGGTGCTGAGGGCTTTTTTTTTCTACCTGATGTATTTTCTCTAGAATTTACTTTAGTGTGGGTCTATTGCTGATGAATTTTCCATTTTTGTTTTTCTGAAGGATAGTTTCACTGGAACTAGAATTCTGAAGTGATGGCTTATTTTCTTTCAGGAAAATGTTATACTGTGTTTTCTTCTGTTAAGAAGTCAAATAAATCATATTGTTTACTTTGAATTTTATTTCCCCAAGTTTATTTTATCAACCAATTTCAAGAGATGTAAAGCATAGAAAGTGGGTCTTTAAAGTAGAATTAAGGTAGAACTGTGTAGCAAAAGAAACCTAGAAAATAAAATACTTGGAAATTAAGGAATATGCTTCTATATAATTCATGGATTAAAGAACACATAATGATGGATGTTAAATAATACTTTGAAGTGAATGTTGATAAAAATGTGATATGTTAAAACTTGACTGATATGTCTAAATACAGCTTAAAGGAAAGACAATCTCTCTAAAGCATATAATAGAAAATATGACAAAATTGTTGAGCTAAGCATTCTTCAGAATTTAGAAAAACATTACTTTTTCTCTTTTTTCTTTTAAAAAATTTTTGAGTATAGTTGACACACAATGTTACATTTGTTTAAGGTGTACAACTTAGTGATTTGACATATTTATATGAAATGCTGTTTTCACCACACATGTAGCTACCATCTGCCCCATTACATCTCTATTATAGTATCAATGACTGTGTTCCTTTTATTCCCATGACTTATTCATTCCATAATTGGTGCCCTGTATTTCTCTCTACCCTTCATTCATTTTTCCTAACTGCCTACCCCTGGCGACCACAAGTTTGGTCTTTGTATTTATACGCCTGAAAATAAATAGCTAATTAAAGTGTGGAAAGAATGAAATAATAAAGAAAATGGAATAAATTAATAAAATATAGAAACATAGTACAGAGAGTTATTAAACCAAAGTTGGTTTTTGAGATTAATAAAATGGATATAGTCTTAGGAACACATCAATAAATGTATAGAGGAAGTAAAGGTAAACTAATGCAAAAATGATACTAGTTTTAAAAAGTTACTACTATGGGACTTATAATTGTTATAATGTAAATAAAGTAGTCCTATAAAAAACAATGTAAGTTAAATTTGAGCAATATAAATGTAATGAACACATTCCTAAACAAGTATAACTAAAACTGACACAAAAAGAAATAAAAATTAAACACACATACACACACACACACACACACACACACACCTCACACATGCACACATGAGGTTTTTTTTGCAAAGAAAACTCAAAATTCAAATGACAACATGGTAAATGCAACTTGGCATCATAACATTACTTGAGATAAAGCAAGCTGAGGAAAGTGCTACAAGTCCCAATTCCCTCCCACCTTGTTTAAGGAGAGAGTTCCAATTCACATAAAGATGCTGTCAGACTAAATAGGGAAATGCAACATCCTAGTCTAGGTTCAAATATAAGTTGGTTATTATATTTATGTGTACATTAGTAAGAAGGAGCAAATGAATTATATTACTGAATGGATATGGGATGGCTCATTTAAAATTTCCAATAAATATTTCCTTCCAAGGACTTAATAAACTGCATCTTTGGAACTGTGAGATTTTGGGTAGACAAAGCTTCAAATTTAACAAAGATATAAAACAAGGAATGATCTTAATATCTCATTTAAAAATAAGTCATTTAAAGGTAAATATACAGAAAGATTAAAAGTAAATATTTTTTTACCAAATTTATAGAAAAAAGAAAATAAAAGGATAAAAAACAACCAATTTTATATTTCCTCCCTTCTCCTCTTCCTGGTCCTTTTCCTCCTCTTCCTCCTCCTTTTTATTTTTCCCCTTCCCCTCTCCTCCTCCTCCTCTTCCTCCTCCTCCTCCCCCTTCTTCTTCTTTTCTTCTTCTTCTGCTGCTGCTGCTGCTGCTGCTGCTGCTGCTGCTGTTGTTTCCATTTCATTTCCATGATTTTGGGTTGATGGTTCTTTATTTATTTAGTGCTTTCACTAGAAATGAAATAACAAATTACATTTAGGAATTTCCTGCTTAATACTGAGATATGTGAGTTTTATAAATTGTTATGCAGTGTTTGTACTGACATTAGATTCTCTTATTTTCCTTTAAATTTAATTTTGAAAATTCAAAAAAATTTAATGTTACATTACTTAAAGCTTAAAATGTATATCCACTTATTCAACATACATTTAATGAGAGCTTATGTGTCTAGTATTATGCTAAGTAAAAATAAGAAATTAACATAGTCCTCAACAACAAAGAGTTTACAGAATTTAAGGAGTACTAATAAAAACTATGAATGACAACAGCATAAAATATTTAAAACCTATTTAAAGTTCAAATTTTATGGAAAATCTTTGATCACTAACCAGATTTCATAAGTAAAATTGAAATGAGTAGGGTCATTCAATATATATAATATTAAATTTACAGAGTAACACATTAAAGATTTTGTGATTTATTTAGAAAAAATATATATTATAAAATACTCAGAAAGAAAACGTTGAGAAATCAAAAATTTTACTTTTTCAAGGTACACTATTTAATCTCATTGCCAAAATAAGAAACTAGTAAATAAATAAAAAGTATTTTTATATGGCATCTGACTCAAAAAAGGAATTAAAAACACAAAAAGGGAAAACTTAGAAAATAATGTAAATGAAATGTGATATGGCAATATATGAGACTCAGATAAGTGAGAATTTATGAGCAAATTCACTCACAAATAATCTTTAAAAAGAAACATTAAATAAATGTAATGAGCTACTATAACTTTGCAAGTGGAATTGAAAATAACCCAAAGGAAAATATGAATGTAGTAAACATAAAATTATAAATATGCACATACTGAAGGAAATTATACTGAAACATCTAAATTCTTGATTTTATAAAAATTCATCAAAATACATGAAGACTTTGTGAGTGTAATCTAGGGAATCATGGCAAGAAACACAAAAAGCAACATTTTAATAAAATAGAATTGAGGAAAATATGATGATGATTGGGTAGTCTACACCCAATAAAGTTGATAGTATCACTGTAATATATGATTTCCTACATAAAGTATTTGTTTTTAATACTAAAATTAGAAGTGACCTAAACTTCCAATAATAGGACTCCATAATAATTATTTAGCTATTAAAAATAAAAACAAAAGTATGCAAATTAGATACTAATTCTGATAATTTTACAGTAAATTTAGTTAATGTTATGTTCCTTTTGATAAATCAATAAAATATTTAAAAATAATTAAGTTCTAGCTAAGTCACCTACCTCTTCAGAATCAATATATACTTAAAAATTATGTCCCATCCATACATAGCTGCTTCTTGAAATATATACAAAGAGCCTCTCTTATTCTTTTGTTTAGAGAAGTTGCTTACTTCTCTTATCCATAGTAAATATAAATATCTTCTCTGTATTAAAATCACTTTTACGAGAATAATTATGGAACACTTACAATATGTCCACTGTTCTAATATAACTGTATGGAGTAGATAGTATTATTATTATTTTTCTTATACAATTTTTTTTAATAATTTACATGCAAGTTAGCACATGTAGTAACAATGATTTCAGGAGTAGATTCCTTAAGCCACTTACCCATTTAGCCCCTCCAGCAACCCTCTGTTTGTTCTCTATATTTCAGGGCCTCTTATGTTTTGTCCCCCTCCCTGTTTTTATATTATTTTGCTTCCCTTCCCTTATTTTCATCTGTTTTGTATCTTCAAGTCTTCATATGAGTGAATTCATAGGATATTTGTCTTTCTCTGATGACTACTGTAGCTTAGCATAATACCATCTAGTTCCATCCATGTACTTGCAAGTGGCAAGATGTCATTTATGATTGCCGAGTAATACTCCATTGTGTATATATATGCCACATCTTCTTTATCCATTCATCCACTGATGGACGTTTGGGCTCTTTCCATACTTTGGCTGTTGTTGACAGTGCTGCTATAAACATTGGGGTGCATGTGCCCCTTCTAAACAGCATACCTGTATCCCTTGATAAATACCTAGTAATGCAATTGCTGGGTCATAGGGTAGATCTATTTTTAATTTTTTGAGGAACCTCCATACTATTTTCCGGAGTGGCTGCATCAGTTTGCACTCTTACCAGCAGTGCAAAGAGATCCTCTTTCTCTGCATCCTCACCAACATCTGTTGATGCCTGAGTCATTAATGTTAGCCATTCTGACAGGTGTGAGCTGATATCTCAATGTGGTTTTGATTTGTATTTCCCTAATGATGAGTGATGTTGAGAATTTTTTTCATGTGTAGGTTGGCCATCTGGATGTCTTCTTGGGAGAAGTGTCTATTCATGTCCTTTGCCCATTTCTTCACTGGATTATTTGTTTTTTGGGTGTTGAGTTTGAGAAGTTCTTTATAGATTTTGGATACTAACCCTTTATCTGATATGTTGTTTGAATATATCTTCTCCCATTCTGTCAGTTGCCTTTTAATTTTCCTGATTATTTCCTTTACTGTGCAGAAGTTTTTATTTTGATGAGATCCCAATAGTTGATTTTTTGCTTTGGTTTCTCTTGCCTCCAGAGACGTGTTGAGTAAGAAGTTACTGCAAGCGAGGTCAAAGAGGCTTTTGCCTGTTTTCTCCTCAAGGATTTTGATGGCTTCCTGTCTTACATATAGGTCTTTCATCCATTTTGAGTTTATCTTTTGTATAGTGTAAGAATGTGGTCCAGGTTCATTTTTCTGCATGTTGCTATCCAGTTTTCCCAACACCACTTGCTGAAGAGACTGTTTTTATTCCATTAAATATCCTTTCCTGCTTTGTCAAAGATTAGTTGGCCATACGTTTGTGGGTCCATTTCTGGGTTCTCTATTCTGTTCCTTTGATCTGAGTGTCTGTTCTTGTGCCAGTATGATACCGTCTTGATGATTAAAGCTTTGTAATACACCTTGATGTCTGGGATTGTGATGCCTCCTGCTTTGGTTTTCTTTTTCAAGATTGCTTTGGCTATATGGGGTCTTTTCTGGTTCCATACAAATTGTAGGATTATTTGTTCTAGCTCTGTGAAAAATGCTGGTGTTATTTTGATAGGGATCACATTGAATATGTAGACTGCTTTGGGTAGTATTGACATTTTAACAATATTTGTTCTTCCTATGCAGGAGCATGGAATCTTTTTCCTTTTTTTGTGTTTTCTTCAATTTCTTTCGTAAGCTTTCTATAGTTTTCAATGTACATATTTTTCACCTCTTTGGTTAGATTTATTCCTAGGTATTTTATCGTTTTTGGTGCAATTGTAAATGAGACAGATTCCTTTATTTCTCTTTCTGTTGCTTCATTGTTGGTGTATAGGAATGCAACCCATTTACGTGCATTGATTTTATATCCTGAGACTTTGCTGAATTCATGAATCAGTTCTAGCAGGTTTTTTGGTGGAATCTTTAGGGTTTTCCATATAGAGTATTATGTCATCTGCGAAGAGTGAAAATTTGATTTCTTTCTTGCCAGTTGGATGCCTTTATTCCTTTGTGTTGTTTGCTGAGGCTAAACTTCCAATACTATGTTGAATAAGAGTGGCAAGAGTGGACATCCCTGTCTTGTTCCTGACCTTAGGGGGAAAGCTCTCAGTTTTTCCCCATTGAGGATGATATTATTGGCAGGTCTTTCATATATGGCTTTTTTGATCTTGATGTATGATCCTTCTATTGCTACTTTCTTGAGGGTTTTTATCAAGAAAGGATGCTGTATTTTGTCAAATGCTTTCTCTGCATCTATTGAGAGGATCATGTGGTTCTTGTCCTTTATTTTATTGATGTGATGAATCACATTGATTGTTTTGCAGATATTGAAACCAGCCCTGCATCCCAGGTATAAATCCCACTTGGTCAAGGTGAATAATTCTTTTAATGTATTGTTGGATCAAGTTGGGTAGTATCTTGTTGATGATTTTTGTATCCATGTTCATCAGGGAAATTGGTCTATAGTTTTCCTTCTTGGTGGGGTCTTTGGTTTTGGAAACAAGGTAATGCTGGCTTGATAGAATGAGTTTGGAAGTTTTCCTTCCATTTTTATTTTTTGGAAGAGCTTCAAAAGAATAGGTCTTAATTCTTCTTTAAATATTTGGTGAAATCCCTTGGGAAGCCATCAAGCCCTGGACACTTGGTTTTTGGGAGATTTTTTATTACTCATGCAATTTCTTTACTGGTTATGTGTCTGTTCAACTTTTCTATTTCTCCCTGTTCAGATTTGGTAGTTTATACGTTTCTAGGTATCGTCCATTGCTTCCAGATTTCTCAATTTATTGGTGTATAATTGCTCATAATATTCTATTATTATTGTTTTTATTTCTGTAGTGTTGGTTGTGATCTTTCCTCTTTCATTCTTGATTTTATTTATTTGGTTCCTTTCTTTTTTCCTTTTGATCAATATGACTAGGGGTTTATAAGTTTTGTTAATTCTTCGAAAGAACCAACTTCTGTTTTCGTTAATCTGTTCTACGGGTTTTTTTTCTTTTTCTTTCTTTCTTTTTTTTGGTTTTCATAGTGTTGATTTCTGCTCTCATCTTTAGTATTTCCTGTCTTCTGCTGGTTTGGGGTTTTATTTGCTATTCTTTTTCCAGCTCTTTAAGGTGTAAGGTTACGTTGTACATCTGAGACCTCTCTTCTTTCGTTAGGAAGGCCTGGATTGCTATATACTTCCTCTTATGACTGCTTTTGCTGCATCCCAAAGGTTTTAGGCTGTGGTGTTATCGTTTTCATTGGCTTTCATGTACTTTTCAATTTTCTCTTTAAGTTCATGATTAGCCCCTTCATTTTTTAGTAGGATGTTCTTTAGTCTCCAAGTATTTGCTGTATTTCCAGTTTTTCTTGTGGTTGATTTCGAGTTTCATAATATTGTGGTCTGAAAATATGCACAGTATGATCTCAATCTTTTTGTATTTGTTGATGGCTTATTTGTGTCCCAGTATGTGATCTGTTCTGGAGAATTTTCCATGTGCACTTGAAAAAATGTGTATCCCACTGGTTTAGGATAAAATGTTCTGAACATATTTGTTAAGTCCAAACTGTCCAGTGTGTGTCATTCAAAGCCATTGTTTCCTTGTTGATTTTCTGCTCACATGATCTTTCCATTGCTGTAAGTTGGGTGTTGAAGTCCCCTACCATTATGGTATTATTATCAGTGAGTCTTTATGTTTGTGATTAATTTATTTATGTATTTGGGTGCTTTCACATTTGGAGCATAAGTGTTTACAATTGTTAGAACTTCTTGGTGGATAGATCCCTTAATTATGATATAATGCCCTTCTTGATCTCTTGTTACAATCATTATTTTAAAATCTAGATTGTCTGATATAGGTATGGCTACTCTGGCTTTCTTTTGGTGACCATTAAACTAGCATGATAGATAGTTCTCCATCACCTTACTTTCAATCTGAAGTGTCTTTAGGTCTAAAGTGGGTCTCTTGTGAACAGCATATAGATAGATCTTGTTTCTTACCCATTCTGTTACCCTATGTCTTTTTATTGGTGCATTTAGTCTATTGATGTTTAGAGTGAATACTGAAAGATATGAGTTTATTGCAATTATGTTGGCTGTAGAGCTGGAGTTTCTGGTGGTGTTCTCTTGTCCTTGTTGGTATTCGTCTTTTTTTTTTTTTTTTATCTTTTCTCCCCTCAAAGAATCCTCTTTAAAATTTCTAGCAGGACTGGCTTAGTGGTCACGAACTCCTTTAATTTTTGTTTGGGAAACTTTTTATCTCTCCTTCTATGAATGACAGTCTTGCTAGATAAAGGATTCTTGGCTGCATATTTTTTTCCAATTCAGCACATTGAATATATCCTGCCACTCCTTTCTGGCCTGCCAGGTTTCTGTGGATAGGTCTGTTGCAAACCTGATCTGTCTTCTCTTGTAGGTTAAAGACTTTTTTCCCTTGCTGCTTTCATGATTCTTTCCTTGCCTGAGTGTTCTGTGAATTTGACTATGATATGCCTTGTTCATATGGGTTTTGTTGAATTTAATGGGAGTCCTCTATGTTTCTTGGATTTCGATGTCTGTGTCTTTCCCCAGGTTAGGAAATTTTTCCACTATGATTTGCTCATATAACCCTTCTACTCCTATTTCTCTCTCTTCATCTCCTGAGGCCCCCATAATTCTGATGTTTTTCCTTTTTAATGAGTCACTGATTTCTCTAATGTTTAAATCATGCCCTGTTGCCTTAGTCTCCCTCTTTTTTTTTTCTGCTTCATTGTTCTCCATAAGTTTATCCTCTATATCACTGCTTCGCTGCTCTGCCTCATCCATCCTTGCCACTCTGGCAGGCATTCGAGATTGCAGCTCAGTTTATAGCATTTTTTATTTCATCCTGACTAGCTTCTCTCTCTGCAGAAAGGGATTCTAATCTGTTTTCAACCCCAGCTAGTATTCTTATTGTCATGATTCTAAATTCTGGTTCAGACATCTAGCTTGTATCTGTGTTGATTAAGTCCCTGAGTGTCATTTCTTCCTGTTCTTTCTTTTGGGGTGAATTCCTTCATTTCATCATTTTGAAGGAAGAAAATCAATTAATAAGGTTAAAAAAGTTAAAAATAAAAAAATTAAAGACAACACAAAAAAATGAAATAAAGGATGCTATATCCTAGGTGTGTTCTTATCTCATTGTTGAAAGGAGCTTGCCAGCTTAGAGAAAAAAGGGAAAGATAAGAAAAGAAAAAGAAAAAAAGGGGAAAGTGTTAGAAAATTTGAAAAAATGAATATAATGAAATAGAATAAAATGAAATGTTGGAAATAAAAAAATAGGATTTGAAAAATTTACAGAAAGTAAAAAATATCATAGAAAAAATTAAAGAAAACTATTTTTAATATAAATGGAATATAAAAATAAATGTTTTCCCTTTCTGTATTCAAGAATAAGAAAAGAAAAGAAAAAATTAAATAGATGGACCAGGAAACAGACTGAAGTACGATTGAAATTACATCAGTTTCCCCTAGAAGGCAAACTATGAAGCACTTTATAGTCTGTAAACTAAGCAAGCAGAGAGACTTGTGATGTTTGCAAGAGGAAGGTTGGCCCAATTGGGCAGGGCTTAGTGTATTGGCTCCTTTCTTCACTAGATGGTGCTGCTTAGCTTACTGGGGTGGATCGTTGTGGTGCTTGTAAGTGTTTATGTGCATGCACAGGAGGGATGAAAATGGTATCACCCAGCTACCCAGTCTTTAATATCAGAACACTTTTCTCCCCGAGCAGCAATCATGCACCCCTCCTTTGTCTCCGACTTCCATCCATTCCTCGCTTTTACACTATCTGAGACCAAGCTGTCAGGTTGCTAGGCAGCCCCTCCCTCCTGAGTTTTATCTCAGATGCGGCTGTGTTTCCCGATCCCTCACTCTGAGGGACAGTGGCTTTGACCCACACAGACCTCCCAGGGGATGGTCTCACTGAGCAATGGCCAGGTGCCAGCCATACCCAGGAACATTCATGGGACTGTGCTGCTTCCAATGCCCAGAGAAAGTGGCTGGGTGCCAGCTGCCTCAGACAAAGTTCACGTGATTGTGTAGCAGCAGCATTTCAGGGATTACCTGAACCTCAACACACATGGAGAACCTCAACACACATCTGGCTCCAGGCTTTCCCCTTAACATCCTTGTTCCAGCACCAGCAAATGTGGTTCTTCTCCAGGGTCTGCTGGGACATTTGCCTGTGGGGAAGCTGCACAGCCTCTTTCAATGTCCTCCCAATAGGGGAACTGCCTCTCCCTGTGTGGCCCAAGGACTTTGCTCTCTGCTCCTGGGGATTTGCCCTTCCCACCAGAGCACTGCCAGGTATTGAGCTGAGGAGTTTCAGTCTCTGTGTTCCTCCTGTTTATAGTCTTCATGGAATTTAAGCCCTCTCGTTTCTCTTTTCTCCCTTTTTGTTCGGTCCCTTGTGCACTCTTTCTTTTCTCTCCAGTTGCTTTTGTGCGGGTGGAGGGATGCTTTCTGTACTTTTCCCCTGTCTCTGTCCTCTTTCCACAAGCAAAAACAGCTCCCTACCCTCTGCAACTGTCTCCCCCACTTCACCTCTCTGGGCCAGGTACTTGCTGAGTTTTTTGGTTCAGGTTGTACAGATAGTTGTGTTAATCCTGAAATCAGTTTTCTAGGTGTGCAGGATGGCTTAGTGTTGATCTGGCTGTATTTCAGGGATGAGAGATGCAAAAAAACTTCCATGATCTTCTGCAATCTTGGCCCCTCTCCTTATTATTATCTTTCTTAATATAAAACTTTTTCTATGTTTAATTATTATGTCAACTCTGAGATTGTGACTATTCATTTCCACTTTCACAAATAAGAAAACTGTCACAGGAAAGATAGTTAACGTATCCAAGATTGTAATGTTCTTAACCACCAGAGATACTGCCTAAACCCAGATTGGTCTGCCTTCAAATCCTGTAATCTTAACCACCATTGCATATTGGCTTGCCCACCTACTTTTTATTGCTTTCCTCAGTTTTCATGGCAAGTATATATGATGCTGTATTAAATAATAGCTTATTTCTAAATAGAGACAACTGAAGCAAACTCTTTATCCAAATCAATTGTAGAGAACTTGAGAGAAAAAGTTAAATTGGAAGGGTGAACTACATATATATGAAGCCATTCCATGTCAAAACCCATGATTTTATAGTATCCAAGAAGTAAGATACTTAAGTGAAAGTTGCTTCTTTCTGACCTAGTGGCCTTACAACTAGCCTTAATGGTTCTGGTCTATGTTCTTGGTATTGGTGTCCATATAATACACACACACACACACACACACACACACACATATATATATATATATATATATATATATATATATATATATATATTATTTTTTTAACTACTGGACTATGTAGTGATCTTTGAATATGACCAAATATACTGAATAAAGTTTAAAGAGTTTCTGAACATCAGAAGAATCTATTGCCCACAGGATGGAGCTGTAAACCCTTATGAATTAGGTAGAACCATAAAGGGAGCTAATATTTTTTGAGTACTAGCAACAGGCCAGGCATGATACTGTCTTGCTAATGCAGGTATGAGGCAGGGTTTTAGCTTCCTTAAAAAAAAGACCTTGAGTTTTACAAAATTAAGAGAATTGACTAGAGCCCTATGCAGTTAATAATAGAATTAGTGTTTAAATTCTGTACTAACCCAAGTATTTTTTCTACTGCCATCTTACATCATACATAGAGGAAATGTGTGTGTGGCTGTCAAAAACATTTGTAGGTTGAAAAAAAACTCTCAATTGCTCTCATATCATTTAACATTGTTGAGAGAAACAAAACTCCCCATGTGTGTGCAGAATGTCACTGGTGACATTCATGAACAGGCTGTCTTACTGCATGACCAGAGCTTTTCCAGCAGTCCAAATCACTTTCCATGAGAAGTTTCGTCACGACACTGATAGGACACTGCTGCCTCAAATGCACAAAGAAAATCACCTCATGAATATTTTCCTTCCTTTCTTTGCTTTATACAAGTGAAAGGAACAGCCATGCAGGGCAGTGCCAATTATTATTATTATTTTTTATTGGTCTTTTCCTTACACATCCTACTTTTTGACTAGAGGGAAAACAACTGGCTTTGTAAACATCAAACTCACATTAGAGTTCTGTACTTTCTTCCAATTACTGTTTATTTTCCTCAAATACTGGTGATTCATATCCCTATTATGCACTGTTTACCAACATCTCTCTCATCATTCTTATTTATTCTCTAACTGCCACCCACTGTTGTCATTTCGTTTAACACATCCAGGTGCTAAGGATGTTTCCCCATTTTGCTTTATTGGGGAAAGAATAAAATCACAAACTTAAAGACATTTTTCAATTCACTGCTTCCTCTTTCATGTGAGAGAGGAATTTGTACATGTCTGAACTATGGGAACATCTTATTTGTATTCCTCTTGTGCTGAGCAGTTCCCTGCAGAGTCCTGAACAATCAATTGTATATCTCAGAAGGGAGACCAGCAATGCTCCTCCCATATCTGACATTTGGTTGATTATCTTACAGAATGTCCTTGTATCACTTTCTATTCTTGTGGATGAAACGTTTGACAAATTGTATCCCTGGTCTATTTGTTTCATTCTTTTTCTCGTTATTATTTAGATGGGAAACATGACCTAAGGTAAATTTTTTATGTAATTTACTTCTCTGGTGTTTTTTTTCCCCTTCTTTATACCACTAGAAAAGTATATTTCCCTTTGTGTGTGATTTTCCTAACATGTTTGGATTCAGTCTAAACTTGTGATGATTGTTTAATGTGGTATAGAATAAAGCATGTATCTAGATAATTTAAATTAAGCACTTAAACTATCAATACTCTGGGTAACTCCCCCATGAGATCATTTATTTCCTCCTTCATTTAGAGCAGGAAAGATTGTTAAATTGAAAACAAAGTGCAATTATCTTTCTATGGCTTTAACAACTGTTTACAGTTATATGTTAATGTATCTTATTTAGATTGGAAAGCTTTTTTTACTTCCCTTGATAATTTCAAGAAGTACAATATTATTCATGCAAACAAACATATGTCATTTAAACTAAGAAAAATATTTAGGAATTTACTATAAAAATCCATTAATTTTAATGAAATGTTTGTAGTGAATGCATTAAACACTAAATTGAATCTTAAATATTAAATAATACTTAAAATATTAAATTATAGAAGATTATACTATTTCATACAATTACATCTAATCTTTTAGAGCATATTCTTTAGACATGTGTATTTATTTCAAAATGTTAAGTATCTATATATATGATCAGATCAGATAATGCACATGAAAACACATGGAGAATGCCACCCTTGAGTAACTTAATACAAGTTATTGGATTTTGTGCCAGATACTTAGCTAGGAATGAAATATTCCATTGAGAAGGTGACAGTTTAACAGTGAAATATGTAAACGAGTATTTTAGTAAACGATTGTACATTTTTTCAAAGAAACACAGATACAAGCAAATAATTCCATCTAAAAAAGTCATGGAAACTTGTCCAGGGTTAATAACTTAGTCATCCTGTGGGGGATGTAATAAGTGAAATTTATCAGGGGACCAGATTCAAAGACAGTGAAACACATATCATGTCTTGGGAATATCAAGAAATCTGTATTAGCTTCCTAGGGCTGCCTTGACAAAGTGAAACTAACTGGATGGCTAAAAACAATAAAACTATATTTTATTCTTACATTTCTGGAGGCTTGCTGTCTGAGACCAAGGCAGGGCCATGTCCCTCTGAAACCTATAGAGAAGAATCCCTCGTTACCTCTTCTAGCTTCAGTAGGTTGCCACAAATCCTTGGCATTCTTTGGCCTATAGCTGCCTTACTCCATTCTCAGTCTCTGTTATCATCTGGCTTTTATTTCTCTGTGCCCTTTCTATGTTCAAATTTCTTTTTCCTTTTAAGGACACCAGTCATTGGATTTAGGGCCCACCCTAATCTAGTATGACTTTAACTTAATTTTATTACATTTGCAAAGACCCTATTTATAAATAATGTCACATTAATAGGTATTGGAGTTATGACTTGAACATATGTTTTGGGAGGAGCACAATTAAAACCATAACAGAGTCCTACCAAGGATTCTTGGGGAACAATTGAAAGCAGAATAAAAGACATGCTAAGGAGTTTGGATTTGAGGCATTGCCAAAAGTTTTAATTAAGATATCCACTAAGGTGCTAATTTTTGTTTCAGAATCCTAAATATTGAGCCTATTGAAGATAAGCTGAAGGGGAGAATGCATAGACTTGAGCTAAGAAAGGACTACAAAAGACGGGCAAAAGGGGAAACTAAAATTGAAAAGATGGGCTTTAACTGCTGTTATGAATTTTTCAAATTAACACTTATTTTTTTTTTTCCAACGTTTATTTATTTTTGGGACAGAGAGAGACAGAGCATGAACGGGGGAGGGGCAGAGAGAGAGGGAGACACAGAATCGGAAACAGGCTCCAGGCTCTGAGCCATCAGCCCAGAGCCTGACGCGGGGCTCGAACTCCCGGACCGCGAGATCGTGACCTGGCTGAAGTCGGACGCTTAACCGACTGCACCACCCAGGCGCCCCTCAAATTAACACTTATTAAGTGGAGAACACTGTGCTGGATATTTCACTTGATCTTAGCCAAAAGGCCGAGAAGCGATGTGCTGGGTGTTTAACAACAGACCATGAGAGGAATTGAAATAGAGAAGTTTATTACTCACAGGTCCTGGACGAAGTACCCTGCATACCTCAAGGGGCTACATATGTGGTCAAGGCATAGTGTAGGCAGACAGGGAGGGGCAGAACATGGAGCACATGCTTTTATTAGGGTCCATGGTTGGAATGTTTTGGGGTTCCCAGCCTAAGGTCAGATTAGTCAATTCAAACAAAAGAATATGGTTTTCATCCAAGGGGAACATAAGCAGAAGGCCTTGGGGAAGTCATATGAGGAAGTCATATCAGGAACTCACATTTGCCTGTGATTCTGTGGAGTGCTATTCAGTGAATATGCTTGCGTAAAGGGCTAGTGTCAGCTTAAAGTCCTTACGGGCCACTTGGTCAAACAAAATGGTGGCTAAGACAGAAGTATCATGAAGTAGCTAAGCTAAACTCTCAACAGTGGGAAAATGAGTGTGGGTTATGTGGAGGGATAAAGATAGAGGAAGTAAATTTGATGCAAAAGTTTGTGGCTTGGGGGATTTACGTGGAAGGCAATGTGTGTACACCTTGGGAAAATATAAGAAAAGTAGGTTTGGGACAGTGAATAGGGAAGGAGGAAATTAGTTTTATTTTAGTTTTTTACCGGGAATCCTTGAGATTTGGGGTATTTATTAACGAAAAAAAAAAAAAAAAGTTCCATGGGCAGTTGGAAATACCAACCTGGAATTCAGGAAAGGGTTAGATGCTGATGGTGTCATCAGATGTAAATGGTGTTTGATTCCCTGGGGACTCAGTGGCATTGCTCAGTTTTCCTTGTGTGCAGCGAAAGGAAAAAGTAAAGATAAAAGTTTTGGGAAAAACTCAATGCTCTATCAAGTAAAACATTATCATATCAAGTAAAACATTATACATAAAACTGTACTTAAGCTACTTTACAGAACCAAAATGAAATGACATTTAAATTACTTACAATCTTGTCTGGCACATAAGAATGTTTCAGTAAATATTTGCTATCATTAATATAATCATCATCATTATTGCTTAAATAAAATATACTTACTTTCTATAGGTCTGGCAGTATTTTACGTTGCTAGACCTAGTATTTTATGTTGCTAGAGTTATTTTAGACTTACTAAAATTGTGAAGATGATATAAAGAGTTAAATGTGACAGTTTCTCAAATTTTTCTTGTTTTAGATGACCTGGACCTTCTGGTCAGATATTTTGTTGAATCTCTGATGTGTTTCTAATGATTTAGATTGAAGTTATGGGGTTTGGGGAGGAAGACCCCATAGATAAAGTGCCATTTTCATTGCATCATATCAAGGACACATTCTTTCAATATGATCTTTACTGTTAGTGTTGACTTTGATCACATAGCTGTGTAGTATTTACAAAGTTTCTTCATTGTAAGTTCCTGTGTGTCTTTTTTCGCCCTATGGAAACATTAGAAGAAAGTCACTGTGGGAGTGGGCAGTTTTACTCCTCTTTCTTGAGATCAGAGTATCTACATAAATCCTGTGGAATTCTGTATGAGACATTTATCTTTTCTCCCCCACTTACTTATTTACCTGATTATATCAATATGGACTCATATAAGGCGTTTTTGAGCATGTCTTTGCTTTTTGGTCCTACAAGATGCTTCTGGATCATCTTGCATATTTCTGTCCTCAGACCTAAAATCAGCCATTCCTCAAGGGGTTCCCTTGTTCCTTTTATTGGAGAATGGTCTTAGAAACCAATGCTGAGTGCTTACATGTGCTTATTGCTCTAGAAGTGTCATTGCTTTTACACTTTCTTAGATAACAGAACAATAAAATATGTGTGTATATACTGTTCTGGAAATATATACGTATCTGTGAATATTCTATGTTTGATCATTTTTATCTATATTAAGTTAAACATGAATTCATATTGAATCCCTAACGCAAATTTGTTACCACCTAGATTAGTCTACCTTTTTCTCTCTCCCCCCGCCCCCGGTAACCTCCCAATTTAAAAATGAGACATCTTGGGGCGCCTGGGTGGCGCAGTCGGTTGGGCGTCCGACTTCAGCCAGGTCACGATCTCGCGGTCCGTGAGTTCGAGCCCCGCGTCGGGCTCTGGGCTGATGGCTCAGAGCCTGGAGCCTGTTTCCGATTCTGTGTCTCCCTCTCTCTCTGCCCCTCCCCCGTTCATGCTCTGTCTCTGTCCCAAAAATAAATAAACGTTGAAAAAAAAAAATTAAAAATGAGACATCTTGTCCCCCCTATCCAGCATCCATTTACATGGTTGTTCAATTTTAGTATACATACATAATAGTATCAGAATTGTGAACCTAAATGCCTGTGAAAAACCACTATAGCAACTACAGTATAGTGCATAGTGTTTTAGTCCTAACATTTTTTGATCATACTAAAATTTACTCAGATTAGCACATTTTCCCACATCCTTTTTAGGGGGTCTTTTTATATATTTGTATAAACTTACTTTATGCAAGTAATTGTATATTTACTTTATATGTATACAAAATATATATATTATAAAATATAAATTATATACTTAATTTATATTTACTTTAATATTTTAACAAAAAATATTTTAAAATAATTCTTAAGGGACGCCTGGGTGGCTCAGTTTGACTTCGGCTCACCATCTGTGAGTTTGAGCCCCACATTGGTCTCTGTGCTGACAGGTCAGAACCTGGAGCCTACTTCAGATTCTGTGTCTCCCTCTCTCTCTGCCCCTCCCCAGCTCACTCTCTGTCTCTCTCAAAAATAATAAACATTTTTTTTAAAGTAAGAAAAATAAAATAATTCTTAAATCAATGTACAGGATTCATATTTTTACAAAAAAGGAAAAGAAAAAAACATTAGTCATAAGTTTGAATAACTGAAATTATAAAATGATGCTATTTTCAAAAGCAAAAAAAAAGATACTTTTAAACTATCCTTAAAAGATATTCATTTAGTATTATTTTTACATTGTCTTTTCAGGGTAAAAATAATTTCATAATTATTTTATTTAAATAAGATTTATCCAAATTAGTTTTTCAAAATTTAAAGAAGGAAAAATAATTTAAAGAAGGTAACAGGAACTTAGTCTTTCTATGAAAATGTCCATACAACTACATTTGTAAGGTTTTCTACAAATAAAAGTAAAATGCTAACAATCTTGAGAAGAGCAAACCAATTTATCATGTCTCCAGGCAGATTTTATAACTCCTTTGTTTAGATAGCCAGTCAACATTTTGGACAAACTAAATAAACTCTGAATCTTCTGAGATTACCCTACCAAAATTAGCCAAATAACAGGCCTCTGTGTATAAATATCTGTTCTAGGGAACTGTTGAAATAGTTCTTTATAGAGAAAGGAGAAAATATACATATTTTATCATTTCACAATATCTTTCAAGTACTTTTATAAAGGGAGTACTTTGAAACTAAGTATAAGATCCTAAGCATTTGAACAAAACGTGAGATTTGTTGCTTTCAGTCGCATAGAATTTTTCCTCATCAGTATCTGTCTTTGACATATGACTCTGTTGAAATCTTATTCAATCTTATTGTTGAAAAACAGTATCTGGAGTAGGAAACCCAGGAATCAAACTAAGGTATAGCGGGAAAAAATAAAACCATTACTATAGAGTTGTGAAATCTGTGTTCTAGACCCGGATTTTTCATAAACTGCTTGTGACCTTGAGCACTTTCCTTAACCGTTTGTTTCTCCTCTTCCCTTCTTCCCTCCCTCCTTCCTTCTTCCCTCCCTCTATCCTTCCTCCCTCTCTTCCTCCTTTCCTTCCTCCTTTCCTTCCTTCCTTCCTTCCTTCCTTCCTTCCTTCCTTCCTTCCTTCCTTCCTTCCTTCCTTCTTTTTGAGAGCGACTGAGAGCATTCAGTCATGATAAAAGGAGGGGAAAAGGGAGAGAAAGAAGTGTAAGCAGGCTCCATGATCAATGTGGAGTTGGACATGGGGCTTGATCTCACCATTGTGAGATCATGACCTGAGTGAAAATTGAGTCAGCTGCTTAACAAAATTGTGTCACCTAGGCGCTCTTCCCTTCTTCATTTAAAAGTTGTTTGCTTTAGAGGTGATCTAATGAACGTTCTAATACTAGTATGTATTCATTCTTCAACTCACACCTAAAACATATATAACATGTGAAACTCCCCTTCAAACAAAATAATATAGAAAAATGCTGAAAAAAACCCTAATAATTCCTTTTATTGAAAAATCATTGCTCTTGAAATCTTATAAGAACCTACATAAGGATTAGCTGAAACTGAAATAATAATTTTAATTCTAAATATAGTTCTATTTGTCAACCAGATCCTATCCACACGCAAAGTAACCCAATAACCCAAATATATTTTATTGGAATAACTTTTTTCTTCCCAGTACAAATACTTTCCATAAAAGTGTTTGGAAATTACAAGCAGAAGTTGTAG
This sequence comes from Lynx canadensis, assembly GCF_007474595.2. Lineage (NCBI taxonomy): Eukaryota > Metazoa > Chordata > Mammalia > Carnivora > Felidae > Lynx > Lynx canadensis. The sequence goes on from NC_044306.2 coordinate 65,970,978, forward strand.
AAGAATTTAGTGAGTGACATATCAATAAATCATTGAAGAGTTTGCTCTTGACATAGCTTTTTACAACCCTGTAGTTCTAAATATCCCATATCCCCATTCTTCAAAGCTCAATTACATAGAAAATATGTGTTTGTAACCCCTTACTTAGTATCCTACCTTTTAATCATCCCGCCCATGTCTATATCTCAAGCCACATGGCCTGCACTTCCTCATAGTTATGTATGCTACAGCTTTTTCAAACTATTCACAGCTGCCCAAATGGGACCTTCCATCAAATCCTTCTGACATGTCTTTACACATGCTATTCCTTCTGAAAATAATGACTCTGTTTTCCATTTCTTTATCTGGATGATTTGTAAACATTTAACAAAATCATGTACTCTCTGCATCTCACCACTGCTTTGGAGATGAACTTTATTTGTTTCTGATTTCAGAGTAGAATTTTATGCATACCTCTATGACCTGTATTGCACATTGTTGATTTATGAGGACTCTCCCCTTTAGATTGTTTTTTCTTTAAGACGAGGGACAATGTTTTATTTTATTTGATATTTCCCACACCTAGCCAAATTGGGTAGCACTCAGTACATGTCTCCAAACTGAACCAATGAAAAGCTATAAGGTCCCTATACTTTCTTTAAATTATTTTTCCTTCTTTAATTTTTTTAAATAATTAAGATAAATCTTAAAGGATGTGGACTGCCCCCCCACCTCAAAAAAATCCTAGGTCTATAAATACAGCCATTCATAATACACTTTACTTTAGAAATTGAAGCAGGCTCCTTCATGAAAGGTAAAGGGAATTAACTTTTGATTGGACTGATTTTGATTGGACTGATTTTGATTTAAATCTTGGTTTTGGCTCTTATTAGTAGGCTGACCTTGAAAAAAACTGCTTACATTTTATAAGACTCAGATTCTTTATTTTTAAATAATTAAATGGAAATAATTATATCCATGTTGTTAGAGGTTTGAGTGGAATAAAAAATGACATCCCCTACTATACATAAGGCAGAGAGTGAATACTAATTCTGTTTTTCATATGCTCAATTAAAAGCTTAGATTACATTAAAAATATTTCAATAACGTATGAGATTTGTATATAAGTTGTATAATCATGCAAAGCTATAAGTGATCAAGTTTTTAGATATTAATTTGTTTATTTTATCTTAATTATGGATGTATCACCACAACTGTATAGACAAAGAAGGAAAGAGTATCCAATGGAAAAAAGAAAGTCTCTGCAACAAATGGTGTTGGGAAAACTGGACAGCAACACACAACATAATAAAACCAGACGACTTATGGGTTAAAGACCTAAATGTGAGACAAGAAATCATAAAAATCCTAGAGGAAAACAAAGGCAATAACCTCTTTGACATTGGTCATAGCAACTGCTTACTGGATACGTCTCCTAAGGCAAGAGAAACAAAAGCAAAATTAAACTATTGGCACTACATCAAAATAAAAAGCTTCCACACAGAGAAGGAAATAATCAATAAAACTAAAAGGCAACCTATGGAATGGGAGAAGATATTTACAAATAACATACTTTATAAAATATTAGTATCCAAAATATATAAAGAACTTATCAAACTCAACACCCAAAAAACAAATAATCCAGTTAAAAATGGGCAGAAGACATGAATAGACATTTTTCCATGGAAGACATACAGATGGCCAATGGGTGCACAAAAAGATGATTAACATCACTCATTGTCAAAGAAATACAAATCAAAACTTCACTTCACAGCTGTCAGAATAGCTAAAATGAACAACACAGGAAGCAACAGGTGTTGGCAAGGATGTAAAGAAAGGGGAATCATCTTATATTGTTGGTTGGAATGCAAACTGGTGGAGCCATTCTGGAAAACAAGAAGGAAGTTACTCAAAAAGTTAAAAATTGAGCCGCTCTACAATCTAGTAATTGCAGTACGAGGTATTCACCCAAAAATTACAAAAATACTTTTCCAATGTGATTTGAGATATTTGTGGTTCTTTTCATGTTAATTTTGGATTATATCCTTGACATTCTGAATAATATGTTATGAAACTCAGAATCTTCTTAAATCCTATAGAGTATACTGAAGTTTTCATTTTCTTTTTTTTTAATTAATTAATTAATTAATTAATTTATTTTTTTATGAAATTTATTGACAAATTGGTTTCCATACAACACCCAGTGCTCATCCCAAAAGGTGCCCTCCTCAATACCCATCACCCACCCTCCCCTCCCTCCCACCCCCCATCAACCCTCAGTTTGTTCTCAGTTTTTAACAGTCTCTTATGCTTTGGCTCTCTCCCACTCTAACCTCTTTTTTTTTTTCCTTCCCCTCCCCCATGGGTTCCTGTTAAGTTTCTCAGGATTTGAAGGGATACATGAAGCCTGATTTTTATAGCAGCATTATCACAATAGCCAAATTATGGAAACAAGACTGCATGTCTGTTGACTGATGAATGGATAAAGAAGTGGTATATATATCAATGGATTATTACTCAGCCGTAAATAGAACGAAATCTTGCCATTCTCCGTGATATGGATAGACCTAGAGTATTATGCCATGTGAAATAGAGAAAGACAAATACTATATGATTTTACTCATATGTGAAATTTAAGAACAAGAGAAATGAACATGGGGGAGAAAAAAAGAGAAAAAAACAAGAAACAGACTCTTAACTACAGAAAACAAACTGAGGATTGCTGGAGGGGAGGTGGGCAGGGGATGTGCTGAATGGGTGATGGGTATTAAGGAGGGTACTTATTGTGAAGGGCACTGGGTATTGTGGGTAAGTGATGAATCACTAAATTCTACTCCTGAAACAAATATTACACTATTTGTTAACTAACTAGAATTTAAATAGAAACTTGAAGCAAAATAGAAAACAATTCTCATTTGCTTACAAAAACTAAAAGAAAAAAGTGGATGCATCAATAATTTTTCAAGTTAGAGGAATATCAATCTAAGGAAGTTTCATTTGGTCTTAAATTTGAATGAAACTACTACAGAAAATGACTGGACAAAGGCAACAGAGACGATATATGAGGCTCTCCAGAAGACAATAAGGATAATGACTACTGTTATCCAGGGTATATTATTTGTATTAAACTTTCTGCTGTGTTCCAATTCACATTTTTCAAATTTATGTGCCAAATATGGGTGAAAATGGAAACTGATTTTATTAAAACGTATATAATTGATTACTAAAAATGACTATAAAGTAAAAATCTTATTTCTGTTATGGCCAGTAAGTATCAATATATTTTGAGAGATTACATGCAATTTGGAGTGATTAAAATACATATTATCATGTCATACCAGAACCAATTGAAGAAAGCAGTTGACTATTTTGTTAACCAAAAAAAGTATCAGAATTTGAAACTGAATTAATTTTTCTCCCATACTGGATGTTTTCAGCTTTCATGATACTTGGTTGGATAGTTAGCAACAGAATAATGTATACAATTAAATATTAAAATAAAAGTAAGTGACATGAATATTCTGAAATTGGGTTTTGTGTTTTTGAAAATTCGAAACTAATACTCTGCATATTGAAAACTAATTTCCCAATATTAGCAAATTCTAGATATTCTGAAAACCCAAGATCTCTTACAGAGACTGTAGCATCTATAGAGTACAAAAACAAATCTGACCAAAGTGATAAAAATATAGCAACTCAGTTTGGAAGACATAAAAACAAGACAAATACAATAACTCTTGATATTCTCTAGTCTAATGACTTTGAATATCATCTACTCAGAAATTTACACCTCAAGCCTAGAAGCTCCCCTGAACTTTAGACTCACATTCAACATCTTCACCTTGATACTATCTGAAATTTACCATGTCCAAAGCTGAACTCCCCTCCAAATCTGCTTGTCCTTTATTCTTCTCAATTTGGATAAAAGACAATATTTTTCTGCCAGCAGTTTATGTCCAATATTTTGAGTCATCTTTAACTCTTCTCTCTGTATGTTCACATGGAATCCATCAGGTAATGCTATCAGTTATTAGCTCTTCTCTCAAATACATTCACTATCCAATCACATCCCAATACTTCTCTGCTAACATTATGGTCAAAACCACATTATCTATCCTTTGTGCTTTTGAGTTTTTATTTATTTTATTTTGAAAGAGAGAAAGAACGATCAGGGGAAGGGCACAGAGAGAAGGAGACAGAGGATCCAAAGCAACTTGAAAGCCTGATGTGGGGCTCACACTCATGAACTATGAAATCATGACCTGAGCTGAAGTCAGATGCTTAGCTGACTGAGCCACCCAGGTGCCCCAGTCTTTGCATTTTTATATTAGCTTTGTAATTGGTTTACCTGTATCTGTCTTATACAACTGCAGTCTATTCTTAAGAGTCAGATGATCTGTAAACTATGAATTACAATACCACCTCTTCTGTCCTCAAAACTATCTAATCCCACCAGTAATATAATTGTAGTTAATGTCAGATTTATTTACCTTGGTGTTATCACGATAGGGTGATCATCAGAGGAAGCCTGGTGAGTCTCGGTAAGACAGGATTTACATGGAAGACCTTGTAAGATTCTAAGGAAGAATTTGAAAAACAAGTGTCTGTTTTGAATTAGATACTATTAATAAGCAGGGTGATTCAGCAATTGGGTATCTTGGTAACCTTTATTCTGAAAACAGGAAAAATGATTTGAGACTTGTTAAGAAAGCAATCACATGTAAGAAAAACCTAATTGTTTTGTGGCTATGGTGACATCTTGACTGTGTTCTTTTAGAAACTTTGTTGATATGATAGGAAAGGAAAGGCCAATTCTTAGTGTGACTAATTTTCAACTTTTCAGAGCCCATCACATTATCCACTCATTTTAGGCAAAAGCCAGTGTTATCAGAGTGAACTACAAGACATCAATAAATTCCATCACACTTCACTGGTATAATTTATTTCCACTACTGTACTCACCCTTTCTATACACACTTGATTTTTTTTTTTTTGCCTTTTCTGCAACAATCAGATGTACTCCATCTTGGCATCTTTATATTTGATATTCTTCTGCCAGGAACACTTCACTTGAAGATGTACAAATAGTTTACTTATTCTCCATTTTTGGATCTTCACTCAGATGTTACGTCCTCAGTGTTGCTTTCATGGAGACATTATTTTAAACATGACAAATCTCACTCTACAAATATTCTCTATCCCCCTTTCTTGTCATATTTTTGTTCCTAATAACCCATTGTACATTCTGGCTTGCTGTAGACTCTACAAATTTCTTTTGTTTATTGCCTCCTTACTTGTACTAGAGTCTAAATTCCATGAAGGCAGGGATTTTTGCCAGTGTTCATGATGAGCTGGTGCCTAGAACAATGCCAAGCACAAAGTAAATGTTCAATAAACATGCATTCTAAGAAAAAAAAATTGAGTATATTGTGTTCTAAGAAAACAGTATATATTTTTGAAATTAATTGTACCTATAAATTGAAACAGGTTAAGGTAACAAGTGCTTTACGTTAGTGCCATTGTCCATGATGGTTTAAACAATGACAATTTTTTTCAGCATTATTTTAATGCTAATATTAGAATTAAAAAAATAGCACAAACGTGGTAAAAAAATGGCTTAAGAAGTTTAATATGAACTTTGTGGAAGGAAATTTTAGGAGATGAAAGTGTATAAGGAAACTAAAAAAAAATATCATGATTGTTTTGGGCTTTAGTAGACATAATAATGGACAGCCTTTGGAAGTCTTAAATGCAGTAATGTTTTCTGATAATTACATTAAAAATATAAGTTGGCTGCAATGTGAACAATGATTGGAAAAGAATGAGACAAAATGCAGAAAAATCAATTATGAGATTATTATAATAATCAAAATGATAAAAAAATTAAGAGATACTGTAGGCAAAATCTAAAATAGTGAAATGAAGAAATGTAAGAGATTATAGAGGCAGAATTGACTTGATTTATAAAAACTGGTATGGGAAATAAGAAAAGGCAGGAAGTATAGAAAATTAATGGATCATGGCTCTTAATCTAGCTCTATGGAAGGGCCACATGAAGCACTCTGGTGTCTTTATGTGTGTGTGTGCATGTGCATGTGTGTGTGTGTGTGTGTGTGTGTGTGAACATGAATGCATAAACTCATTGCTTTTGGAGAAATTTTCAAAGGCCTTTTTATTTTTCAAGTGTAATGATGACCCAGAAAAGACTAAAAACCTTTGTACCTATACATGTGATGTATTTTTTTGTGAGGAGATGAATAAACAGATGATATCTTGTTTAGGATAGGAGGGATGGGGAACCGGGTAGGCAAAGATGGTCACTGCTTGTGGTTAAAAGTGTTTGATTTTTCTACAGCACAATCTCTTAGGGGCATGTCTATTAGCCAAAAGTAAATGGTAGTGTTAGTGACATGAAGTACCTAACGAAGACTAAAATTTGGCAGTCACTGATGAGCATAGAAATTTTTTACTCCCTTTAGGACATCTGATTTTATGGATATTTATTATATATTAACCATTGAATAGGTTCCAAAGATTAAATTTTCTGTTTTGAATTGGAGAAAATTTCCCCATTCAAGCATTGCATCAATACATAGCAGTGTATTACATTTTTAAAATACCTAAAGATTAAAAAAAACTTTTAATCACAAAAACTTAAGTGATTGTTCATATACATTTGTACTACTGATTTATTTTATTCCTTCAGAATGGTTAAATAAGCGTCTGTGGTTTTAAACTCAACAACCTTTAAAAAATCTTTAATTAATTATAACTAAAGACAACATTTTGAGTCTAATAAGAATACATGTGTACATGCAATTCACTAATAAGTGTAATTCACATTGTATCAGACAAAGAAAAGGAAGCAAAAAGAGATTCATAAAAGATGCCTGAGCTCACAAGTTTGCATTACAACAATCCAGGGAGCATGAAGACCTGAATAAGGCCTTTAATATGTCAAATAAAATACCATCTCAGAAAGATCAATATGAGGAAAACACTCATTAGCAGTAACAAAATCCTAGTGTAAACAGCTTTAAATAAAATACTAAAGGGCATTAGAAAACAAGGAAAGAAAAGTTCAATCATTATCTTACATAAATCACTATGATTCAAATGTTCTCCTGCTCAAATTGAAATTGGTGTTAACTTTTTCTTTTTTACTTTGTGAAAAATTTATTCACATGAGCAGTTAAAATCTGCTTCATTTTCCAAATTGACTTCATTTCCTAACATCAGAAGTTCTTTGACTATAGCTCCTTTTTACCCCAGCAACTTTATTGTGATGCAATTGTATATGATAAAATCCATCTTTTTAAGTGTACAATTTAGTGACTTTGTGTACAGAGTTGTGCCACCATTATCACTATCTAATTTCAGAACATCTCATTACTCCAAAAAGAAATCTTATATATAAGGGGGGCCTGTCCCCATTTTCCCCTCTCCTAGCCCCTCATAATCATTATTTTCTGCCTATGGGTTTCTTGTACTAAAAATATCCTATAAATGTAATTGCCCAATATTTGATTTTTCATGACTGGTGTCTTTCACTTAGTATAATTTCAAGGTTCATTTTTGTTGCAGAATATGTCCATCCTTAATTCCTTTTTATTGTCAAGTAATATTATGTCATATGGCTATATTATTTTTTTAATTTTATTTATTTATTTTGAGAGAGAAAGGGACAGGGTGAATGGGGGAGGGGCAGAGAGAGAGATGGAAAGAAAGAATCCTAAGCAGGCTCCATGCTGCCAGCAAAGAGCTCGACATGGGGCTTGATCTCACAAAACTGTGAGATCGTGATCTGAGCCAAAACCAAGAGTTGGACACTTAACCAACTTAGCCACCCAGGTGCCCGGATATACCATTTTTTAAATTTATCCATCAGTTATCAATATTTTGTTTGATTCCATTTTTACATTATTAAAATAACGCCAATTTGAATTTTGTTTACAAATCTTTGCCCAGATGTGCCATTTTCAATTCTCTTGGTTATATATTTAAGAATGGAATTACTGGGTCATATGGTACCATTGTATTTAGCTTATTTTTCAGCATTGTATGAGGGTTGTAGTTTCTCCACATCCTCAACACTTGTTGCTTTGCCTGTACTTTTTTTTAATTTATCCTCATGGGTGTTAAGTGGTATCTCATTGACATTTTGGTTTACATTTCCCTGGTGACTAATTACATTGAGCATCCTTTCCTGTTTGTATGGGTTGTCTATCTTATTTGAAGAAGTGTCCATTTAAACCTTCTGCCCATGTTTGAATTGTCTTTTTATTAAGTTTTAAGTGTTTATTTTAGATACTGGAGCCGTATCAGATATATAGTTAGTGACTTCCTCCTGCTTGATAGGTTATATTTTCACTCTCTTTTGTCTTGTGAAGTACAAAAGTTTTAATTTTGAAAAAGTTGAATTGATTTATTTATTTGTCACTTGCACTTTTGGTGTCATATCTAAGATACTATTATGTAATCCAAGGTCATGATGACTTATTTCTGTTTTCTTCTAAGAATTGGTAGTTTAGCTTCTACATTTAGGTATATTATATATTTTGAGTTAATTTTTACCTTTGGCCTAAAGTATGGGTGTGGTTGTGGGTCCAGTTATTTTTTTGGGTGTGTGTGGATATGAATTTGTCCAGCACCATTCACTGGAAAGACAATTCTTTCCACACTGAATTGTCGTGTTACCTAGTCCAAAGCAAATTAATGGTAGTTTTAAGCATTTCCCTTTTGGCTGTCAATACTGTTCTATTGACCTATGTTTCTATTCTTTTTTCCCTTTAACTTTTTTTTTTAATTTTTTTTTTCAACGTTTATTTATTTTTGGGACAGAGAGAGACAGAGCATGAACGGGGGAGGGGCAGAAAGAGAGGGAGACACAGAATTGGAAACAGGCTCCAGGCTCTGAGCCATCAGCCCAGAGCCCGACGTGGGGCTCGAACTCACGGACCGCGAGATCGTGACCTGGCTGAAGTCGGATGCTTAACCGACAGCGCCACCCAGGCGCCCCCCCCTTTAACTTTTAAAGAGTTTTTATGGATAGCTTTTATCAGCCTGAGGGATACCTTTTATATGTCTATAATTTGTTGTGTGTTTTTATTATGAAAGTGTGTTAGATTTGTCAAATGATATTTTGAGTCTGTGAGTCTGTTGAGATGATAATGTTGTTTGTCCTTTATTTTGGTAATATGGTAGATTACTATTACTAGCTTTTTATGCATTAACTTTCCCTTGCATCTCTGGAATAAATCTCACTAGGTCATATTATATAATTATTTTTGTAAACATTTTATATTACATATTTCAGGTTGTTAGTATTTGGTTGTATCTTTTGTATCTATAATCATAAAGTTTATTTGTCTTTCTTTGTTGTTTCTATTTCTTTTTTTAATTTTATTTTTTATTTTTTTTAATTTACTTCCAAATTAGTTAGCATATACTGCAACAATGATTTCAGCAGTAGATTCCTTAGTGCCCCTTAACCATTTATCCCATCCCTTTTCCCACGACCCCTCCAGTAACCCTCAGTTTGTTCTCCATATTTATGAGTCTCTTCTGTTTGGTCCCCCTCCCTGTTTTTATATTATTTTTGTTTCCCTTCCCTTATGTTCATCTGTTTTGTCTCTTAAAATTCTCATATGAGTGAAGTCATATGATTTTTGTCTTTCTCTGACTGACTAATTTCACTTAGCATAATACCCTCCAGTTCGATCCATGTAGTTGCAAATGGCAAAATTTCATTCTTTTTGATTGCTGAGTAATACTCTATTGTATATATATACCACATCTTCTTTTTTTAATTATTTTTTTAATGTTTATTTATTTTTGAGACAGAGAGAGACAGAGCATGAACGGGGGAGGGTCAGAGAGAGAGGAAGACACAGAATCAGAAGCAGGCTCCAGGCTCCCCCCCGATGTGGGGCTCAAACTCACGGACCGCGAGATCATGACCTGAGCCAAAGTCGGCCGCTCAACTGACTGAGCCACCCAGGCGCCCCTATACCATATCTTCTTTATTCATTCATCCATCAGTGGACTTTTGGGATCTTTCCATACTTTGGCTATTGTTGATAGTGCTGCTGTAAACATGGGGGTGCACATGTCCCTTTGAAACAGCATACCTGTATCCCGTGTATAAATGCCTAGTAGTGCAATTGCTGGGTTGTAGGGTAGTTCTATTTTTAGTTTTTTGAGGAACCTCCATACTGTTTTCCTGGATGCACCAGCCTGCATTCCCACCAACAATGCAAAAGAGATCCTCTTTCTCCGCATCCTCGCCAACATCTGTTGTTGCTTGAGTTGTTAATGTGAACCATTCTGACAGGTGTAAGGTGGTATCTCATTGTGGTTTTGATTTGTATTTCCCTGATGATGAGTGATGTTGAGCATTTTTTCATGTGTCGGTTGGCCATCTGGATGTCTTCTTTGGAGAAGTGTCTATTTATCTCTTTTGCCCATTTCTTCACTGGATTAATTGTTTTTTGAGTTTGATAAGTTCTCTGTAGATTTTGGATACTAACCCTTTATCTGTTATGTCATTTGCAACTATCTCCTCCCATTCTGTCGGTTGCCTTTTAGTTTTGCTGATTGTTTCTTTCACTGTGCAGAAGTTTTTATTTTGATGAGGTCCCGGTAGTTCATTTTGGCTTTTGTTTCCCTTGCCTCCAGAGACGTGTTGAGTAAGAAGTTGCTGCAGCCAAGATTGAAGGGGTTTTTTCCTGCTTTCTCCTCGAGGATTTTGATGGTGTCCTGTCTTACATTGAGGTCTTTCATCCATTTTGAGTTTATTTTTGTGTATAGTTTAAGGAAGTGGTCCAGTTTCATTCTTCTCCATGTCACTGTCCAGTTTTCCCAGCACCACTCGCTGAAGAGAATGTCTTTATTCCATTGGATATTCTTTCCTGTTTTGCCAAACATTAGTTGGCCATAAGTTTCTGGGTCCATTTCTGGGATCTCTATTCTGTTCCATTGATCTGAGTGTCTGTTCTTATGCCAGTACCATACCATCTTGATGGGTACAGCTTTGTAGTATATCTTGAAGACCAGAATTGTGATGCCTCCTGCTTTGGTGTTCTTTTTCAAGATTGCTTTGGCTTTTGCTTGCTTTGGCTATTTCTTTTCTGGTTCCATACAAATTTTAGGATTGTTTGTTCTAGCTCTGTGAAGAATGCTGGTGTTATTTTGATAGCAATTGCATTGAATATGTAGATTGCTTTGGGTAGTATCCACATTTTAACAATATTTGTTCTTCCTATCCAGGAGCATGGAGTCTTTTTCCATTCTTTTGTGTCTTCTTCAATTTCTTTCATAAGCTTTCTATAGTTTTTAGTGTATAGATTTTTCACCTCTTTGGTTAGATTTATTCCTATATATTTTATGTTTTTTGGTACAACTGTAAATGGGATCGAGTCCTTGATTTCTCTTTCTGTCGCTTCCTTGTTTGTGTCTAGGAATGCAACCGATTTCTGTGCATTGATTTTATATCCTGCAACTTTGCTGAATTCATGAATCAATTGTAGCAGTTTTTTGGTAGAATCTTTAGGGTTTTCCATGTAGAGTATTATGTCATCTGCGAAGAGTGAAAGTTTGACCTCCTCCTGGTCAATTTGGATGCATTTTATTTCTTTATGTTTGATTGCAGAGGCTGAGACTTCCAATACTATGTTGAATAACAGTAGCAAGAGTGTACATCCCTGCCTTGTTCCTGACCTTAGGGGGAAAGCACTCAGTTTTTCCCCATTGAGGATATTAACGTTGGATTCTTCCATACATGGCTTTTATGATCTCGAGGTATGCTCCTTCTATCCCTACTTTCTTGAGGGTTTTTATCAAGAAAAGATGCTGTATTTTGTCAAATGCTTTCTCTGCATCTATTGAGAGGATCATATGGTTTGGGTCCTTTCTTTATTGATGTGATGAATCACATTAATTGTTTTGCAGATATTGAACCAGCCCTGCATCCCAGGTAAATCCCAGTTGCTCGTGGTGAATAATTTTTTAATGTATTGTTGGAACCAGTTGGCTAATATCTTGTTGAAGATTTTTGCATCCATGTGCATCAGGGAAATTGGTCTATAGTTTCCCTCTTTTTTAGTGGGGTCTCTGTCTGGTTTTGGAGTCAAGGTAATTCTGGCTTCATAGAAAGAGTTTGGAAGTTTTCTTTCCATTTCTATTTTTTGGAACAGCTTCAAGAGAATTGGTGTTCATTCTTCCTTAAATGTTTGGTAGAATTCCCCTGGAAATCCATCTGGCCCTGGACTCTTGTTTTTTGGCAGATTTTTTATTACTAATTCAATTTCCTTACTGGTTATGGGTCTGTTCAAATTTTCTATTTCTTCCTGGTTCAGTTTTGGTAATGTATATGTTTCTAGGAATTTTTCCATTTCTTCCAGATTTCCCATTTTAATGGTGTATGCTATTTTTTTTGGCGTATACGCCAATTATTATTGTTTTTATTTCTGTTGTGTTGGTTGTGATCTCTCATCTTTCATTCTTGATTTTTTTTTTTTAATTTGGGTCCTTTCCTTTTTCTTTTTGATCAAACTTGCTAGTTGTTTATCACTTTTGTTAATTCTTTCAAAGAACCAACTTCTGGTTTCATTGATCTGTTCTACTGGTTTTTTGGTTTTGATAGCATTAATTTCTGCTCTAATCTTTGTTATTTCCTGTCTTCTGGTTTTGGGTTTTATTTTCTGTTCTTTTTCCAGCTCCTTAAGGCGTAAGGTTAGCTTGTGTATTTGAGATCTTTCTTCCCTCTTTAGGAAGGCCTGGAATGCTATATACTTTCCTCTTATACCATCTTTGCTGTGTCCCAGAGATTTTGGGTTGTGGTGTTATCATTTTCATTGGCTCCCATATACTTGTTAATTTCCTCTTTAACTTCTTGGTTAGCCCATTCATTCTTTAGTAGGATATTCTTCAGTCTCCAAGTATGTGTTACCTTTCCAATATTTTTCTTGTGGTTGATTTCGAGTTTCATAGTGTTGTGGTCTGAAAATATGCATGGTATGACCTCGATCTTTTCATGCTTACTTAGGGCTGATTTGTGTCCCAGTATATGGTCTATTCTGGAGAACATTCCATGTGCACTGGAGAAGAATGTATATTCTGCTGCTTTAGGATGAAATGTTCTGAATATATCTCTTAAGTCCATCTGGTCCAGTGTGTCATTCAAAGCCATTGTTTCTGTGTTGATTTTTCAATTAGATGATTGTTGTGAGTGGGGTGTTGAAGTCTCCTACTATTATGGTATTACTATCGATGAGTTTCTTTATGTTTGTGATTAATTGATTTATATATTTGGGTGTCCCACATATGGCACATAAATGTTTCCAATTGTTAGGTCTTTTTGGTAGATAGACCCCTTGATTATGATATAATGTCCTTCTGCATCTCTTGATACAGTCTTTATTTTCAAGTCTACATTGTCTAAGTATGGCTACTCTGGCTTTCTTTTGTTGACCATTAGCCTGATAGATGGTTCTCCATCCCCTTATTTTCAATCTGAAGGTGTCTTAGGTCTAAAGTGGGTCTCTTGTAAACAGCATATAAATGGTTCTTGTTTTCTTATCCATTCTGTTACCGTATGTCTTTTGCTTGGAACATTGAGTCTATTGACGTTTAGAGTGAGTACTGAAAGATATGAATTTATTGCTATTATGATGCTTGTAGAGTTGGAGTTTCTGGTGGTCTCTCGTCCTTTCTAATCTTTTTGCTTTTGATATATATATATATATTTGATATATATATATGTATATATATATATATATACACATATGTATATATATATAATCTTTTCTCCCCTCAGAGAGTCCCCCTTAAGTTTCCTTGCTGGGCTGGTTTAGTGGTCACAAACTCCTTTCATTTTTGTTTGTCTGGGAAACTTTGTATCTCTCCTTCTATTTTGAATGACAGCCTTGCTGGATAAACGATTCTTAGCTGCATATTTTTCTGATTCAGCACATTGGATATTATCATGCCCCTCCTTTCTGGCCTGCCAAGTTTCTGTGCATAGGTCTTCTGCAAACCTCATCTGTCTTCCCTTGTAAGTTAGGGACTTTTTTCCCTTGCTGCCTTCATGATTCTCTCCTTGCCTGAGTATTTTGTGAATTTGACTATAATATGCCTTGGTAATGGTCAGTTTTTGTTGAATCTAATGGGGGTCCTCTGTGCTTCCTGGATTTTGATGTCTGTGTCTTTCCCCAGGTTAGGAAAGTTTTCTGCTATGATTTGCTTACATAACCCTTCTACCTCTATTTCTCTCCCTTCCTCTTGTGGAATCCCTATGATTCTGATGTTGTTCCTTTTTAATGAGTCACTGATTTCTCTAATTCTTAAATCGTGCTCTTTTGCCTGCATCTCCCTCTTTTTTTCTGCTTCATTATTCTCTATAAGTTTGTCCTCTATATCGCTGATTCTCTGTTCTGCCTCATCCATCCTTGCCGCCGCTGCATCCTTCCGTGATTGCAACTCAGTTATAGCATTTTTAATTTCATTCTGGCTATTTTTTACTTCTTTTATCTCTGCAGAAAGGGATTCTAATCTATTTTCGACTCCAGCTATTATTCTTATTGTCATGATTCTAAATTCTGGTTCAGACACATTGCTTGTATCTGTGTTGGTTAAATCCCTGGCTATTGTTTCTTCATGCTCTTTGTTTTGGTATGAATTCCTTCGTATTGTCATTTTGAAGGGAGAAAAGGAATTAATGAGGTAGAAAAATTAAAATTAAAAAAATTAACCTTAAAATATAACAAAATTAAAAAATTTAAAAACACACACACAAATTGAATAAATGATGCTAGATTCTAGGTATGTTTTGGTCTGGGTGTTGAAAGTGGTTTTACAAATTAGAGAAATAAAAGGGGGGGGAAGAGGAAATCATTTGAGAATTTGAAAAAATGAATACACTGAATTAGACTAAAATGAGATGATGGAGTAAAATAGAACTTGAAAAAATGTACATAAAATTAAAGAATAAAGTACAAAAAAGAAAGAAAAATATTCTTAATAAAAATTAAAAATAAATATGAATCTTTGCTCTTTATGTATTCAAGAAAAAGAAAAGAAACAAAGAAGAGAAAAATGATTTAAAAAAATAAAAAAGACATTTTGAAATTTTGAAAAAGTGAATACACTCTAGTAGACTAAAATAAAATGATGGAAGTAAGTAGAATTTGAAAAAAAAATATATAAAATCAAAAAATATAGTAAAAAAATAAAAAAAATATTTTTAATAGAAATTGAAAGTAAAAATGAAGTTTTTCTCTTTATGTATCTAAGAGAAAGAAAAGAAACAAAAAAGAGAAAAAAGAAAGAGAAAGAAAAGAATAAAAAAAGGAAATCATTTGAAAGTTTGAAAAGGTGAATACACTGAGGTAGACTAAAATAAAATGATGGAAGTAAAATAGAATTTGAAAAAAAATTACACAAAAGCAAAAAATATAGTAAAAAATTAAAGAAAAATATTTTAATAAAAATTGAAAATAAAAAATGAACTTTTTCTCTTTCTGTATTCAAGAAAAAATAGTGTTAAAGAGACAAAAAAAAAAATAAGGAAATTGAATAGATGGACCTGCTAACAGATTGATTTAGGACTGAGATTACTTCCTTTTCCCCCAGAAGTCGGACTCTGTAGCACTTTATAGTCCATAAACTACGCAGGCATTGAGACTTGTGTTCTTGAAGAGGGAAGTTGGCCCAGTGGGGTGGCGCTCAGTGTGACGGCTCCATTCTCCACTAGATGGCGCTTCTAGCCTACTGGGGTGGAGTGTTGCAGCGCCTGTAGTTGTATTTGCGCATGCGCAGGATGGGGACCATGCGCCACCCAACTACCCAGTCTGTTTTCCCGGATCAGCAATCGCGCACCTGTCCTCTGTTTTCAGCTCTCATCCACTTCCTGCTTCTTAACTGTCCGTGCCCAAGCTCCAGGCAGTACATCTCTCCCGAGTTTTGTCTCAGATGCAGCTGTTTTCCCCGGCCACTTACTTCTGAAGGACTGCGGCTTTGGCCCGTTCTGCCCCTCTGTGGGAGGGTCTCACTGAGCAATGGCCGAATGTCAGCTGCACCCAAGAACGCTTGTCAGACCCTGCTGTTGCGGGTGCCCTGCGACTGGCCAAGTGCCAGCCCGCCCCAGAAAAATTTCACGAGATCGTGTAGCAGCAGCATTTCAGGGATTATGGAAAATCACAACACACATCTGGCACCAAGCTTCACCTTCAATAACCTTGCCCCAGCACCAGCGAATGTGGCCACCTGCTGGAATCTGCTGGGACCAGGTGGCTTCAACAGTCTCTACCAAATGTCCTTCCAGCAGTGGAACCGCTTTTCCCCGTGTGGCCCGAGAACCTCCTGGACCCCACTCTGTTCCTGGGGATTTGCCCTTCCCACCAGAGCACTGCCAGGTATGGAGCTGTGGAGTTGCAGACTGCACTCCCCTTGTTTACAGTCTTAATAGAATTTAAACCCTGTCCTTTCTCCTTTCTCCCTTTTTAGTTTAGTCCCTGCAGCTGTTTCCAATTTTCCACTTTCTGTCCAGCTGCTTTTGGGGAGGGGTGCTTTTCCCATATTCACCACCGCCCCCCCAGTCTCTGTCCTCTCTCTGCTCACAAAAGCACCTCCATTCCTGTGCCTTCTCACTCCCCAAATTCACTTCTCCGTGCCGCATACCTGCTGAATTCTGTGGTTCAGGTTTTGCAGATTGTTGTGTTAATCCTCCAGTCAGTTTTCTAGGTGTATAGGATGGTTTAGTGTTGGTCTGGGTGTATTTCATGGATGCAAGACACACAAAAAAACTTCCATGCTGTTCCGCCATCTTGGCTCCTGTTTCTATTTCTTGTAATATCTTTATCTGACTTAGGTATACAGGTAGTACTGCTTTCATAGAATGAGTTGGAAAGTATTCCCACTTCCGTGTATTTTTTTTATTTTGGGGAGTGTTTTTTAGGGATTGGTGTTAGTCTTTAAATATTTGGAAAAATCACCAGTGAAGCAATCTGGGCCTGGATTTTGTGAGAAGTTTTTTATGATTAATTTGATCTCAGATTTTTTAACATCTTCTTGAATCAATTTTCACAGTTTGTGTCTAGGAATTTGTTTCATGTAGATTGTTTAGTATGCTGACATACAATTTTTCATAGCCTTCTCTTATAACTCTTTTTATTTAACTAAAGTCAATAGTGATATCCTTTCTCTCATTCTTGTTTTTTGTAATTTGAGTCTTCTCTGTTTTATGAGTCCAATTAAAACTTTGTCAATTGTTCATTTTCAAGAAACAAACTTTAATTGTGTTAATTAATTTTATTGTTTTTCTCCTCTAGTTTTCTTTTATTTCTACTCTAATATTTATTATCCCCTTCTTTCTCCTTGCTTTGTTTCTGCTTTTCTAGTTTCTTAAGGTAGAAGCTTAGAGTTTTGATTTGAGATCTCTCTCTCTCTCTCTCTCTTTTAAATATAGGTGTTTGCAGCTATAAATTCCCTTCTGTTTTATAGATAAACAGTCTATAAATTCCTGCTGTTTTAGTCACATCCTATAATTTTGGTATGTCATATTGTCCTTTCCATTCATATGGAAATAACTGCAAATTTCTTTTGTGATTTTTTTTGTCCCATTGATTAACTAGAAGCATGCATTTTGAACCTCCAAAATTTCTTTCTGTTGCTGATTTCTAACTTCATTATGGTCAGAAAACATACATTTTATGATTTATATAATTTCAATGTAATGTGATCTTTTAAAGGCTTAACCATCTTGTCTTTCTTTGAGAATGTTTCATGCATATTTGGAAAGAATTTGTTTTCTGCTATTTCTAAGTTGAGTGTTCTGTAGATTTAAGTCTAGTTGGTTTATAGTGCTACTCAAGTGTCCTAGATCCTTGATGACTTTCTGTCTAGTTTTCCTATCTATTATTGAAAGTGGGGTATTTAATTATCTAATTATTATTAAACTGTATGTTTCCACTTTAAATGTCAAAGATAAAAGAAATTAATACTTTATAATGGATCAGAAGAATAAGCAATCATTGGCACCAGGGTGTTGCTATGTTTCTTTGAAGGATAAGTTAATATTTTTGTTTGTTTGTTTTATTCAAATATAATTAACATACAGCATTGTATTAGTTTTGGGTGTACAATGTAATGATTCAACAATTCTATACATTACTCAGTGCTCCTTATAATAAGTGTACTCTTAATCCCCTTTACCTGTTTCATCCATCTTTCACCTACCTCTGGTAACTACCAGTTTTCTTTCTGCATTTAATAATCTGTTTTTTTTTATTTGTCTCTTTTTTTTCTTCGTTTGTTTCTTAAATTCCATGTATGAGTGAAATAATATAGTGTCTTTCTCTGAATGACTTGTTTCACTCAGCATTATACTCTATAGATCCATCTATGTTGTTGCAAATGGCAAGATTTTATTGCGTGGCAAGATTTTGTTATTTTCATGGCTGAATAACATTCTATATATTTAACATATAATATTCCACTATAGATATAGATATACATATAGATAATATAGATATATTACGCATCTCCTTTTTCCATTCATCTATGGATGGACACTTGGGTTGTTTCCATAATTTGGATATTGTAAATAATGCTGTAATAAATGGGTTTATGCATTCCATTGAATTACTGTTTTTGTATTCTTTGGGTAAATAACCAATAGTGCAATTAATGTATCATAAAGTGGTTCTATTTTTAACTTTTTGTGGAAGTTTCATATTGTTTTCCACAGTAGCTGCACCAATCCACCTCCTCACCAAACGTGCATAAGGGCTGCTTTTTCTCCACTCTTGCCAATACTTCTTGTTTCTTCTATTTTTGATTTTAGCCATTCTAACAGGTGTGAGGTGATATCTCCCTGTTGTGTTGGTTTGCATTTCCTTTGATGATGAGTAATAGTAAGCATCTTTTCATGTGTCTGTTGGTCATCTGTATGTGTTTTGGAAAAATATCTATTCATGTTCTTTGCTTATTTTTAATTGGATTATTTGCTATTTTGGTGTTGAGTTGTATAATATCTTACATATTTTGTATATTAAACCTTTATCTGATACCTTTTCCCATTTTGTCTATTTAGTTGATTGTTTCTTATGCTGTGTAAAGGTTTTTATTTTGATGTAGTCCCAATAGTTTAATTTTGCTTTTGTTTCCCTTGCCAAAGGAGACATACCTAGAAATATGTTTCTATGGCTAATGTCAAAGAGATGACTGCCTGTGTTTTCTTCTAGGAATTCTATGGGTTTAGTTCTTACATTAGGTCTTTAATCCATTTTGAGTTTATTTTTGTGTATGGTGTAAAAAAGTGGTCCAGTTTAATTATTTTGCATGTAGCTCTCCAGTATTACCAACACCATTTGTTGAAGAAACTGTCTTTTACCCTTTGCATATTCTTGCCTCCTTTGTTATAGATTAATTGACCATAAAAGCATGAATTTAATTCTGGACTCTCCATTCTGTTCCATTGTCTATGTGTCTATTTTTGTCTCAGTACCATACTGTTTTGATCAGGTAATGTTTTTTAAAGATTTTTTTTTCATTCATCTTAGAAAGTAATCCTAGACAAGGACACCTGGGTAACTCAGTCAGTTCAGCATCTGACTCTTGATTTCATCTCAGGTCATGATCTCATGGTCCTAGGATCAAGCCTGCATTAGATTCTGTGCTGGGCATGGAGCCTGCTTTAGATTCTCTCTCTCCCTTTCTGTCTGCCTGTCCCCAGCTTGTGCTCTTTCTCTCTTTCTCAAAAAACAACCAACCAACCAACAAACAAAAATATTTAAAAAGCAAAAAAAACCAGAAAACAAATGAAAAAACACTAATCCTAGACTCAATGTGGTGATTATTTCACAATATATACATATATCTCTATGTCATACACCTGAAACTAACAGGATTGTATATGTCAATTATGTCAGTTTTAAAAAATAAGTGAATAAACAGGAAATGACAAAATATTTTAGAAAGTAATATTTTAAACAGTATCTAAATCTAATATCTAGATTTTTAATTCTATGTTCACCTATAGCTCGAAACCCTAAACATCTAAGTCTTCAGCTGTTGTGACTTAAGTCTTAAGTAAATATATAAACCACATATCTATTTTTCTCAATTGGACTATTATAAAAGCAAACAAACAACCTAACAAATACTTGTAATTATTTGAGTTACTCAATTAAAATAGGTATTCCTAATATTTTCTAGTCCTTATTCATCATTGAACAGTTCTTTCACTTTTTCAATGCAGCAATGTTCTTGATTTCCACAGAAGCAATTCTAAACTTTTACTTCTATTTTGAAACCCTTATTTTTATATCAATACCAATTCTCCTCATGTCTTTTTTTACCTGTCATAATTTTTTCTTCCATTTCCTAATGTCTAAAGAATAATAAACACAGTTTTACTCATAGATATCACTCACACCTTCTTTTTAAAGGTAGTATAATGGAACTTTGTGAAGTTAGACTTGTGAACTAATTTAGAAGAATTCGTTCTCTTGAAACCTCTTTACAACTGCAGACTTTAATTCTCACAAATCTATGCTAATTCTATACCTTTGATTTTGTGTGTCATTCCTTTTGATTGAGAATATAGTTTTTTTTAATTTAAATTTAAATTTAAATTTTTATTTTTTTAATATGAAATTTATTGTCAAATTGGTTTCCATACAACACCCAGTGCTCATGCCAACAGGTGCCCTCCTCAATACCCATCACCCACCCTCCCCACCCTTCCACCCCCCATCAACCCTCAGTTTGTTCTCAGTTTTTAGGAGTCTTATGTTTTGGTTCCCTCCCTCTCTAACCTTTTTTTTTTTTCTTCCCCTCCCCCATGGTCTCCTGTTAAGTTTCTCAGGATCCACATAGCATAAAGAAATTGTAGTTTATATACACAATGGAATACTACGTGGCAATGAGAAAGAATGAAATATGGCCTTTTGTAGCAACATGGATGGAACTGGAGAGTGTTATGCTAAGTGAAATAAGTCATACAGAGAAAGACAGATACTATATGTTTTCACTCCTATGAGAATATAGTTTTCTAATTTTAATCAAGGAGTAGAAATACTAGAATAGATGAACAGTGAGAGAATTAAAAATCTCTTTCCTTACAGTATTCCTCCTAGTCAACTTGATAAAAATATTTTCAATGAGAAATTGCAGGGGAAAGATAACTAGCTTCACTCTTCTATTAAGAAACAAGCTCATAAAAAATAACTTGCAAAACTTTGAGTCCATCACTTTTTTAGTATGTTCTAGTTTTAATAAGGCATAAACATAGGATAATAACACTTAGATTTAAAAGAACTTGGGGTGCCTGGGTGGCTCAGTTAAGCGTCCGACTTCGGCTTAGGTCATGATCTCATGGTTTGTGAGGGCATGATCTCGCAGTTTGTGAGTTCGAGACCCACATCGGGCTCTGTGCTGACAACTTGCAGCCTGGATCCTGCTTCGGTTTCTGTGTCTCCCTCTCTTTCTGCCCCTCTCCTGCTTATGCTCTGTCTCTCTCTCTTTCTCAAAAATAAATATTAAAAAAATTAAGTAACTAAAAGCACTTATTGTCACATTTTTTTCTTTCTTGGAAAGCAGAAAATGCATGGTACACTGTTAAAAGAGCAAAGCTGTTTTATGATTTCTGATGTGTCTCTAAATATAGCTACATCACTGTTTGGTTAAAGATATTGATATACTAAGTTTACAGAACCTAGTATATCAGTGCTTAAGGAGCTTTTCTTGAAAAATATTTAACAAAGCGTAAGAGTCTCTTAAAACTGAGAACAAACTGAAGGTTGATGGGGGGTGGGAGGAGGGGAGGGTGGGTAATGGGTATTGAGGAGGGCATCTGTTGGGATGACCACTGAGTGTTGTATGGAAGCCAATTTGACAATAAATTTCATATTAAAAAATAAAAAAGTATACAGCTGACCCTTGAATAACACAGGTTTGAACTCAATGGGTCCAATTATGTGCAGTTTTTTTTCAATAAATACAGTACAGAACTATAAATGTACTTTCTTGAAAAAAAAGAAAATAAAGAACAATATTTAACAAAATTCTCCAAATAGGAATAGCACTGTTTTTAATAGAATTATAGTAGCTCTTTTATTTATCTCTATAAGGCACAGTTGACACACAGAAAGACTTCTGAAATAGAACACATTTAAAATTTGGATGAAATTACATTCACCTAACTTGACTTATGTCACTTCTAGTAATATACCCCAAAGATGCACTTCTATGATTACAAAAAATTTAGATGCACATAGTTATTCTTTGCATCATTTGAAATCACAAAACATTGTAAACAATATAACTGCCCATTTAAAGTAAAATGGTTGAGTAAACTATGCTACATTTATACAATTGAGTACTATGCATCTAGGAAAAGGAATGAGGAAGATTTCTGTGAACTAATAACAAGTGATTTCCAGGACATGCTATAAAGTTGAAAAAGCAAATCACAAATGAATATTTATAATACATTTTTCTTTTTGTAACAAAACTGAATTGGATGTAAAAAATATGTGTCTGCTTATTTGTGATAAATGAAAACAAAAACCCAAATATGATACATATAAACCAGAGACTAAAAATAATTTTTACTTACATGAGGGTTGTTGAGAAAGGGATGGAAGGAAGGTAGAATGAGAACATTGCAGCATAGATGAGAAGCAAATGATACTTTTATGAATACCTTTTTGTATAGTTCTGCTTCTTAGAACAATAGGAATTTTTTATATACATTTCACATGCTCTAAAAATTAAATAATTGGCAATAAATGGGGTATGAAAAAATTCTAAATGGAATATAATCCCAAACAAATGAAGCTAACTTAGTAATAAGTAAATAAAATATCCACATTGAAGGAGTTGGGGAAGGAACGAACTAACTTAAGTAACTTTGGAAAACAGTACCTTGCATGGATACAGTAAGACTAAGACACAAAGAATCATAAATACTGCAATCCCATCAATAAACATATTTCTCACAGGTTGGAAACAATTATATGTGTATCCTAGAGTTGAAATAATAAGTAAATATATTGTAGATAATAAGAATCGGGCTCAATGATAATGGGAAAATTACAAATAAGGAAAAGGGGAGGGCTAATATTAATCCTGTGGTGTTGATTGGAATCCATGATGTCAGGATAAACACTTGTTTTTAGATAGATTACAGATAGATAGATATGGATATGGACATGATATATATGGATATAGATATGACTATGGAGTAATATTCACACAGGTACAGAAATACAGAAAGTGTGTGTGTGTGTGTGTGTATTTACTAGCCTGAACACTGAGAGGACCTGGAAGTAATGACTTTTCATTGTGAAATTCATGTGTAAGGCCCTTGTTTGGTTTATAAATGCTATTATTTATTTATTTTTTAATTTTTTTAAGTTTATTTATTTATGAGACAGAGAGAGACAGAGCATGAACGGAGAAGGGTCAGAGAGAGAGGGAGACACAGAATCGGAAGCAGTCTCCAGGCTCTGAGCCATCAGCCCAGAGCCTGACGCGGGGCTTGAACTCACAGACCGTGAGATCGTGACCTGAGCCGAAGACGGACGCTTAACCGACTGAGCCACCCAGGCGCCCCTTATAAATGGTATTATTAAAAAAATAAAAGTAACCTGAACATCTTGCAGAAGTGTTTGATTACAAGCCTGGAACATAAAAATACAAGAAAAATAGAAGATTAACATAGAACATCTTGTGGGACCACAGTGAAAAAAAAGGATTAGAGAGGAAGGAAGGAAGGAAAGAACAAAAGAAGGAAGGAAGGAAGGAAGAAAGGAAGGAAGGAAAGAAGGAAGGAAAGAAGGAAAGAAGGAAGGAAGGAAGAAAGGAAGAAGGAAGGAAAGAAGGAAGGAAGGAAAGAAGGAAGGAAGGAAGGAAGGAAGGAAAGAAGGAAGGAAGGAAGGAAATAAAGGAATAGGGAAGGAGGGAATAAAGGAAAAGGGGAAAAGGGAGGGAACTTCGTAAAAGAACACAGGAGCTGACTTAAAAGAGTTCCTAAAAGGTAGAACTAGATAACAGTTACTTATCCAGAAAAACTAAATAAATGTTGATGGCTTTAAATTATAACTCAAAGAGTAAAATAAAAATCTACCAACCCATATAAATGAATAATCATTTAAATACATGATAAATAATCAATTCATAAATGAATAATCAATTAAATACATGAAGAGGAAGACAGCTTTCACTTATGAAATTCCAGTTAACAGATGTAAAAGAAAAGAGAAATTAAAAAACAATCACCATTAGGCAAAAACCTTAATAATCATATGCAGACATAATCCAACTATGAATACTAATAATCATATGCAGACATAATCCAACTATGAATACTAATATTATACAGAATAAATTTGAAGAAAAACAAGCAAAGAATCTCCCCCAAAATACTTGTTAAATAAGCAGGAAAAGCTAGTAACATGAAAAGACAAACATACCAAAACTGACCCTAACAGAGTGGTGATGGTTAACATCAGTAATAAGATATATTGACATCTTAAGTCTCATAATATGATGCACAGAAATGGTACAAACTCATTTTGTGTCATTCTTTTAAAAATGCATACCCTTCATCCAATCTTAAAATGTATTAGACAAACATATAAAGGGACATTCATTAAAATAACTGAACAAGTCTTTAAAAATAAAAGTGTGGTTCAGTGGGATACCACCTTACACCTATCAGAATGGCTAACATTAACAACTCAGGCAACAACCATGTTGGCAACGATGTGGAGAAAGAGGATCTCTTTTGCATTGTTGGTGGGAATGCAGGCTGGTGCGGCCACTCTGGAGAACAGTATGGAGGTTCCTCAAAAACTAAAAATAGAACTTCCCTACGACACAGCAGTTGCACTACTAGGCATTTATCCACGAGATACAGGTATGCTGTTTTGAAGGGACACATGCACCCCCATGTTTATAGCAGTGCTAACAACAATAGCCAAAGTATGGAAAGAGCCCAAATGTCCATCGATAGATGAATGGATAAAGAAAATGTCATATATATATACAATGGAGTATTACTCGGCAATCAAAAAGAATGAAATCTTGCCATTTGCAACTACGTGGATCGAACTGGAGGGTATTATGCTAAGTGAAATTAGTCAGTCAGAGAAAGACAAAAATCATATGACTTCACTCATATGAGGACTTTAAGAGACAAAGCAGATGAACATAAGGGAAGGGAAACACAAATAATATAAAAACAAGGAGGGGGACCAAACAGAAGAGACTCATAAATATGAAGAACAAACTGAGGTTACTGGATGGGTTGTGGGAGGGGGGATAGGGTAAATGGGTAAGGGGCACTGAGGAATCTGCTGAAATCATTGTTGCACTATATGCTAACTAATTTGGATGTAAATTTTAAAAAATAAAAAATAAAATTAAAAAAAAATTTTTTGAAGAGCTGTTATACTGTTTTTCATAGTGGTTGCACCATTTTGCAATCCCGCCAACAGTGTATATGGTTGCCAACGCTTGTTATTTTCTGTTTTTTTGAGAGCAGCCACCCCAATGGGCGTGAGGTGATATTTCACTGTGGTATTTGTATTTCTCTTATGACTAGTGATGCACCGCATCTTTTCATGTTTGTTGGTCATCTGTATGTCATCTTGGAGAAATGTCTTTCCAAACACTTTGCCTAATTTTTAATTGGGTTATTTGGTTTTTGTTGAGTTCTAGGACTTCTTTGTGTGTTCTGGATGTTAAAAGAATGCAACTTTGAAGGTAGAAATAAATGGGAGTGAATTTTTTAAAATATTATGAGTCAATAAATATTATAATTAACTATGAAAAAATAAAAGTGTGGTTAACCCATTCATTCTTTAGTAGGGTGTTCTTTAAACTCCATGTATTTGAGGCTTTCCAAATTTTTTCTTATAGTTGATTTCAAGTTTCATAGCATTGTTATCTGAAAATATGTATGGTTTGATCGCGATCTTTTTGTACTGTTGAGGGCTGATTTGTGACTCAATCTATGATCTATTCTGGAGAATGTCCATGTGCACTCAAGAAGAATGTGTATTCTGTTGTTTTAACTAGAGTTTATTTTGATAAGAAAAATAAGCCAGAGAAAGACAAATACCATAGGGTGTCCCTTATATGTGGAATTTAAGAAATGCAATAGATGAACATAAGGGAAAGGAAGGAGAAATAAGGTAAAAACATAGAGGGAAGCAAACCATAAGATATTAAATACAGAGAACAAACTGTATTTGAACCCAGAGGTGGGTAGGGGTATGGGCTAAAAGGTTGAGGGCATTAAGGAGGGCACTTTTAGGGATGAGCACTGGGTGTCATTTGTGAGATGAATCACTGGGTTCTGCTCTTGACACCAAGACTACACTGTATGTTGACTAATTGAATTTAAATTAAATTTAATTAATTAATTAATTAAATAAAGGTGGGAAAAACATAGAAGGACTGTGGAAAAGTAATAGACTGAAAGAAAGAAAGAAAGAAAGAAAGAAAGAAAGAAAGAAAGAAAGAAAGAAAGAAAGAAAGGAACATGATATCCTGCTAGAATCCTAGAGTCTAAGGAGGACATTAGTGGAAAAACTGTTGAAGTCAAATAATGTTTTGGGGTTAGATAGTAGCATTACACTAATGTAAATTTCCTGTTTTGGATAGTTATACTTAAAGTTATGTAAGATGTTAAACAACTAGAAGAGGTTTGGTGAAAGATTTATGAAAATTCTAGTATTTTTGACATTCTTTTGAAAGTCTAAAGATCATTGAAAATATAAAGTTAAAAAAATATCAGAAAGAGAGAAAAAAGGAGGCATAAATCTATGGAGCAAACTGACATTTACTTGGGTCTTCTTTGCTTTCTCTAGGGGGCCGAGAGCCATGTGTTTATAGAGTTTTTACTTAAGAGATATGAGATAACCTGGGTAAACAGCCAAAGCAGGGAAAGAGCCAGACAGATACAGGCATACCTCATGTTGTTGTGCTTTACGGATACTGTGCTTTTTACAAATTGAAGATCTGTGGCAACCCTTTGTGGAATAAAACTATTAGCAGCACTGTTTTTCCAACAGCATTTGCTCATTTCATGTCTCTGCATCACATTTTGGTAATTCTCACAATATTTCTAACTTTTCATTATTCCATTTGTGTTGGGATACCAATGATCAGTGATCTTTGATGTTACTGCTGTAATTGTTTTGGGATGCCACAGACCACGACCATACAAAGTGGCAAATTTAATTGATAAATATGTATGTTCTGACTGCTCTACCAACTGACAGTTCTCCATCTTTGGGCCACCCTTTCCTATTCTTACACCACTTACACCAGTTAGTCAAGTGGTGAATTCAAAGGAAAAGTTCTTGCAGAAAGTTAAAAGTGGTACTTTAGTAGGGGGCGCCTGGGTGGCTCAGTCAGTTAAGTGTCCGACATCGGCTTAGGTCATGATCTCTCGGTTTGTGGGTTTGAACTCCGTGTCGGGCTCTGTGCTGACAGTTCGGAGCCTGGAGCCTGCTTCAGATTTGGTTTCTCCTTCTCTCTCTGTCCCTCCCCTGCTCACACTCTGTATCTCTCTCAAAAATAAATAAACATTAAAAAATTTTAATGAAAAATAGAAATATTCTTTAATATAAAGAGAGTTGTGAGTGGTCTGGGTAGAAGATCAAACCAGCCACAACATTCCCTAAAGTCACAGCCTCCTCCAGAGCAAGACCCTAGCTTTCTTCAATTCTGTGAAGACTGAGAGATAAAAAAGCTGCAGAAAAAGAAAAAAAAAGCTAGCAGAGGTTGGTTCATGAGGTTTAAGGAAAAAAACCATCTTCATAATAGAAGGGTATAAGGTGAAGCAGCAACGCTGTTGTAGAAGCTGCAGCAAATTATTCAGAAGATTTAGCTAAGATAATTGATGAAGGTAGCTACATTGAACAACAGATTTTTCAGGGTACACAGAAAGCCTTCTTTTATTAAAACAATAATTTTTATTTTTGAGCAACAGAGAGAGAGAGAGAGACAGACAGACAGACAGAGCATGAGTGGGGGAGGGGCAGAGAGAGAGAGGAAGACACAGAATCCAAAGCAGGCTTCAGACTCGGAGCTATCAGCACAGAGCCCCACGCGGAGCTTGAACTCAGGAATCATGAGATCATGACCTGAGCTGAAGTCGGATGCTTAACCGACTGAGCCACCCAGGTGCCCCAGTTTTTTTTTTTTTTTTAAAGTTTAGTTATTTATTTTGAAACAGAGTGCAAGTAGAGGAAGGGTGGGGGCGGGGGGTGTGTGTAGAATCCCAAGCAGGCTCTACAGTCATGTGTAGTGTGTAAAGCCAGGTTTGAACTCACTAATGTTGAGATCATGACCTGAGCCGGAACCAAGAGTCAAGACATTCAACCAACTGAGTCACCCAGGCACCCCTAGATGGAACAGTCTTCCATTGGAGGAAGATCCCATTTAGGACTTCCATAGCTAGAGAAGGGTCACTGCCTGGCTTCAAAGCTTCAACGGACAGGCTGACTCTCTTGTTAGGGACTAACACAGCTGGTTACTTTAAGTTGGAGCTAATGCTCATCTACCATTATGAAAATCCTAGTGCCCTTCAGAATCCTGCTAAATCTAAATCCTGCTAAATCTCTGCTTATGCTCTCTCAGTGGAACAACAAAGCCTAGATGAACGGAACATTTATTTACAAACTGGTTTGCTGAATATTTTAATCCCACTGTTGAGGCCTAGTGCTCAGAAAAAAAGATTCCTTTCAAAATATGACTTGTTACCAACATCACAACTGGTCACCCAAGAGTGCTGATGGAGATGGGCAATGAGATTAATGTTGTTTTTGTACCTGCTAACGTGACATGCATTCTGTAGCCCATAGAATTAGGAGTAATTTTGACTTTTACATCTTATTATTTAAGACCTACATTTCATAAGTCTGCAGCTGCCATAGATGGTGATTCCTCTGATGGACCTGGGCAAAGTAAGTTGAAAATATTCTGGAAGGAATTTACCATTCTAGGTGCCATTAAGAACATTCATGATTCATAGGAAGATGTAAAAATATCATTTAACAGAAGTTTGGAAGAGGTTGATCTTAACCTTCATGGATGACTTTGAGGGATTCAAGACATCAGTGCAGGAAGTGACTGCAGATGTGATGGAAATAGCAAGGGAATTGAGTTAGAAGTGGAGCCTGAAGATGGGCCTGAATTGCTTCAATCTCATGATCAAACTTTAAGCAATGTGAAGTTGCTTCATATGGCTGAGCAGAGAAAGTGGTTTTGTGCTATGGAATCTATTCCTGGTGAAGATGCTGTGAGCATTGTTGAAATGACCACAAAGGGTTTAGAATAATGCATAAACTTAGTTGGTAAAGTAGCAGCAGGGTTGAGAGGATTGATTCTGAATTTGAAAGAAATTCTCTTGTGGGTAAAGTGCTATCAAACACCATCACATGCTACAGACAAATTGTTTGTGAAAGAGAGAGTCAAACTTCATCATTGTTGTGTTTTAAGAAATTCCCACAGCTACCCCAATCTTTAGCACCCCCCCCACCCTAATTAGTCAGCAGACAGCAGCCACCATTGAGGCAAGATCTTCCACCAGCAAAGGTTATGATTCACTGAAAGCTCACATGACAGCATATTTTTAAGTTCATTTATTTATTTTAAGAGAAAGTGGGCATGCACACGCATGGGGGAGGGGGAGAGAGAGAGACAGGGAGAGACAGAGAGAATTCCAAGCAGGCTCTGCTGTGCACTGTTAGCACAGAGACTAACACAAGGCTTGAACTCATAAACTGTGAGATCATGACCTGAGCTGAAATCAAGAATCAGACAATCAACTGACTGAGCCATCCAGATGCCCAGATAGCATTTTTATATAATAAAATACCTTTTAAGGTATGTACATGGGATGATTTTTTTTTTACATATAATGCTACTATACACTTAACAGACTACTATATAGTGTAAATAAGTTTTAGGTGCACTAAGAAAACAAAAAATTAATTGGACTCACTATTGCAATATTTGGTGTATTATGGTAGTCTGAAACTCACAGTATCTCTAAGTTATGCCTGTACCATAAAGGTTTATCACTTAAGTTGGAGTACTGGATAACTTTGCACAGTGCGTAAGGAGGTGGTGATATTTTCCTGCCTCTGCTTTATTTGTGGATGGGCAAAAAACAAAACCAACCAAATAAACAAAATGAAGATGAAAACAACATAAAGAAATGTGAAAAAAGTCTTACCTCATGGCAGTTCTCACACTGAGAAATATAAAGGCAGAAGAATTTTTTAATGTTTATTTATTTTTGAGAGAGAGACAGAGAGTGACTAGGAGACAGGCAGAGAGAGAGAGAGAGAGAGAGAGAGACAGAATCCAAAGCAGGCTCCATGTTCTGAGTTGTCAGCACAGAGCCTGACACAGGGCTTGAATTCATGAGCTGTGAGATCATGACCTGAGCCAAAAGCAGATGCTTAACTGACTGAGCCATCCAGGTGCCCCTCAAGGTAGAAGAAATTGTAAAGTGGTCTCAGGTTGATAGTATCCAAAGCTCATGACATAACAAGACACTTTTTATTTTTTTTATTTTTTTTTCAACGTTTTTATTTATTTTTGGGACAGAGAGAGACAGAGCATGAACGGGGGAGGGGCAGAGAGAGAGGGAGACACAGAATCGGAAACAGGCTCCAGGCTCTGAGCCATCAGCCCAGAGCCTGACGCGGGGCTCGAACTCATGGACCGCAAGATCGTGACCTGGCTGAAGATGGACGCTTAACCGACTGTGCCACCCAGGCGCCCCAACAAGACACTTTTTAAATACAGGCCTGAAAAAATTGGCAGAGATAGATATACAAGAAACAAACCACCTGGCATGACAGCCAGGGGATACATAGAGTATATTTTGAATATAATGTGTACACACACACACATACACACACACACACACACACACTTGACTTATACAGACAATGGAATATTATCCATGCAAAAAAGATATGAGCTATCCAGTCACAAAAATACACAGAGAAACTTTGAATGAAACTTTGAAACTTACTAAGTGAAGGAAGCCAATCTGAAAGGGCCACATACTGTATGATTCCAACTGTATGACATTCTGGAAAGGTTAAACTGTGGAGATAGTTAAAATCTCAATGGTTGCCAGGGTAGAGATTAATAGGTAGAGACTAGGGCATTCTTGGGGCAATGAAACTACTCTCTGTCATAATACAAAGGTGGATATATGTCATTATAAATTTGTTCATACCCATAGAATGTACAGCACCCATGTAATGTAAACCATGGATTCTGGGTGATAATTTTGTGTCATTATAGGCTCATGAGTTGTTACAAATTGCCACTCTGGCTTGGATTTTGATATTGAGAGAGGCTATGCAAATACAGGGCAAGGCATATATGGGAAATCTCTTCAATTTCCTCAGTTTTGCTGTGTATCTAAAACTACTTGATAAAAATAGCTTCTCTTTAAAATATCTGATGTGTTTAAAGACATGAGAGATAGCCTTGAAAGTATAATGAAGGAAGAAACTGGTATCAAAAAGGACAAGCCAATTTTGAAAAATAACAAAATAGAACTATAATAAACTCTAATAGAACTGAAAACAAATTCTTGAAATTGTACCCCAGTGAATTTTACAAAGAACAGAGAACTAGTGAAATAAAAGAGCATAAGAAATTACACAGGAAAAAAGGTGATATAAATTATGGACATCAGAAAAATAAAGATTTCAGGCAAAACCACCAAAAATTTCACATACTATGTGGAAAATTACATTTAGAAATTCTAGTGTAGCTATGATATGTAGTTCAATTGGAGAACGACAATACTTAAATGAGTCCTATTCCTGTTATCTGCTATAATGATACCAATGTGAGGTAATGACACCAATACATCAGGGTTGTACCAGTGGAGATGCTATGGATGAAAAGAATGTGGAAGCCATTTTGAAAAAGACACATTAGTATTTGACAATTCATTAATATAGTTTTGAAGCACTTTCTTCTGTTTATTTGTATCAGTTAAACTTAAAAAATTGGTAGAGATTTTAAAAAAAAAAACAAAAAACAAAAAACAAACTGGGGCACCTGGGTGGCTCAGTTGGTTAAGCATTTGACTCTTGATTTCAGCTCAGGTCATGATCTCCTGGTTCATTCATGAGATTAAGCTTGCACTAGGCTCCCTGCTGACAGCACAGAGCCTGCTTGGGATTCTCTCTCTCTCTCTCTCTCTCTCTCTCTCTCTGCCCCTCTCTGTCTGCCTGCTTGCGGGCTCTCTCTCTCTCTCTCTCTCTCTCTCTAAATAAATACATAAACTTAAAAAAAAATAAATACAAACATACTAAGTCATATAGAATGTTTAACCACCACCACACATTTAGGGATATGGTTGGCCTAATTTTTATGATTATTTTGTAAATATTTATTTATTTTTGAGAGAGAGCATGAGCTGGGGATGGGCAGAGAGAGAGAGGGAGACAGAGAATCCGATGCAGGCTCCAGTCTCTGAGCTGTCAGCACAAAGCCTGACGCAGGGCTCGAACTCACAAACTGTGAGAACATGACCTGAGCTGAAGCCGGATGCTTAAAATTCAGATACTATGCCATTTAACTCCGTCTCTAATGTAATTCCAGGATGCATATATAATTTTGCAAGAAATAGGAAAATCGTTCATTCCAATAAAGGAAGTGTAAACAATTCTACCATTAAAATACTCAACATACCAATGAATAGTACTAACACATTTTTACTGCCCAAAGTATTCTGACTAGCATTGTTTGGAATATGGTTTGAAAATAAGTTTAAATTCTTCATTTGTGAGATGAACAAAATCCTATTTATAAACCGAAGGTAAAATAAAAATTGTTTTTCTGAATCTATCAAGTATTTGTTCATAAATGTTATACATCAGCTGCTTTCTTTATTGTAGCACAGAAGATAATGCCATCAACAAAAACCACCAATTAACAAAGTCTGGTTTACAAACCTTACATAACTATCCTAGGACAATACAAGTAGAAAACACCAAACCTAGAATTAAAAAAATTAAAAAAACACTTAAACCAGCATAAAACTGTATTCCTTTCACTACATGATGTTGCCCCTCCAGCTGTTCTATCAATTCACACATCCAAGATACTCTGCATTTATACACGACTTGGAAAAACCAGTCTACATTTCATGCTTGGTCACATTGTATTCTGATAGAATTGAAACATCAGGCATAATTTAATTTACTTTTCATTTAATTTCAGATTTAAGACATAGAGAAAATCTTATTGTCTTCCAAATAACAAAGCTTATCATACTCCTCTGTTTAAAAAAAAAATCCAAATGGTTGCTCTTTGTCAGTGAATTAATATATAGCACCTTCACTGTCACCACTCATAATCAGTTCCCAAACTAACTTTTGTCTTGTCCAGGACCCATCACACTCACACATTCCACAGTGAGTTCATATGCAATCCATGATCCATGAACTTATTATTGTTTCTAAGGGTGACTCTAACATATTCCTTTCTATCTTTCAATTACTGATTCTTTATCTGCTAAGTCAACCAGCTCAGAATTATCCTTTTCCCATATTTTTAAAACAGTTATTAAGAGCTTATGTCATTACCCAACGTGTTTTGTATAGCTAGATAACTAGAGGTCAAGCATTGGCCACTTAGGTACTGGGGATAAAATAAGAATGAAAAACTTTTTAAAAAGTAGATTGTTTTTTATTTAGAATAGGAACAATAGAAACATTGAGATCTAAAGTATTAGATTTATTTTTTTTTCAATTACCAGGGGTAGCATCGACAGTCTTTGCCTTCTTTACATTCTATAACACATTATAAAGGAATTATCTTTCATATGCCTTTCTTTTATATATATATATATATATATATATATATATATATATATATATATGAAATTTATTGACAAATTGGTTTCCATACAACACCCAGTGCTCATCCCAAAAGGTGCCCTCCTCAATACCCATCACCCACCCTCCCCTCCCTCCCACCCCCCATCAACCCTCAGTTTGTTCTCAGTTTTTAACAGTCTCTTATGCTTTGGCTCTCTCCCACTCTAACCTCTTTTTTTTTTTTTTCCTTCCCCTCCCCCATGGGTTCCTGTTAAGTTTCTCAGGATCCACATAAGAGTGAAACCATATGGTATCTGTCTTCCTCTGTATGGCTTATTTCACTTAGCATCACACTCTCCAGTTCCATCCACGTTGCTACAAAAGGCCATATTTCATTTTTTCTCATTGCCACGTAGTATTCCATTGTGTATATATACCACAATTTCTTTATCCATTCATCAGTTGATGGACATTTAGGCTCTTTCCATAATTTGGCTATTGTTGAGAGTGCTGCTATGAACATTGGGGTACAAGTGCCCCTATGCATCAGTACTCCTGTATCCCTTGGATAAATTCCCAGCAGTGCTATTGCTGGGTCATAGGGTAGGTCTATTTTTAATTTTCTGAGGAACCTCCACACTGCTTTCCAGAGCGGCTGCACCAATTTGCATTCCCACCAACAGTGCAAGAGGGTTCCCGTTTCTCCACATCCTCTCCAGCATCTATAGTCTCCTGATTTGTTCATTTTGGCCACTCTGACTGGCGTGAGGTGATACCTGAGTGTGGTTTTGATTTGTATTTCCCTGATAAGGAGCGACGCTGAACATCTTTTCATGTGCCTGTTGGCCATCTGGATGTCTTCTTTAGAGAAGTGTCTATTCATGTTTTCTGCCCATTTCTTCACTGGGTTATTTGTTTTTCGGGTGTGGAGTTTGGTGAGCTCTTTATAGATTTTATATACTAGCCCTTTGTCTGATATGTCATTTGCAAATATCTTTTCCCATTCCGTTGGTTGCCTTTTAGTTTTGTTGGTTGTTTCCTTTGCTGTGCAGAAGCTTTTTATCTTCATAAGGTCCCAGTAATTCACTTTTGCTCGTATGCCTTTCTTTTTAAAAAATGTTTATTTATTTTGGGAGAGAGCACACATTTAATTTGTGTGCAAGTTGGGGAGGGGCAGAGAGATTGGGAGAGAGAGAATCCTGAGGAGGCTCCATGCTGTCAGCTCACAGTCCAATCTCGGGCTTGATCTCACCACCGTGAGATCATGACCTGAGACGAAATCAAGAGTCAGCTGCTTAACCAACTGAGCCTCTCATATGGCTCTCTAGGTTTGTATCAGCTTCCAGCATTTTAACCTATGTGCTTTCAAAGCCATCTAACGCCTTCTAACATGTCTTTAAGGTGAAGATTTTGCCAGCGTCCCTCCCACTGGGACATCATCCTTTTCAACACAATCATGTTTGTCATTTATGTCTATATGTTCACTTGATTAAGTTTATTTAGTCAGTCTGGCAGCATATCTAGAGTCCCCTAAAGACTGTCACTCTCAACGTTCCCACACCTCACTCTTTGTTTTGTAATTCCATTTATGTTTGATGCAATTTTACTCTGGCATTTATAATTTTTCATTTTTTTTCTTCACTCTCGTATTGTTGGCCAGTTTCCTTTTTTATCATCCGTGTTGGTAAATGTCACATGGGTTTATCACTGAGAGAGAAAGAGGCAGCACAGTTACATTTCCTGCCGATAGTGTGTGACCTTAATAACATGCACAGAGACCAGTCCCTTTTAGATTAAAACAAAACAAAACAAAACAAAACAAAAAAAACCAAACCAGTGACATAATTGGCCAGAGATCATTTTGTGTATCTATTATTTACTTACTGACTTCTGGACCAAAGGGGTGGCAGTGAATTTTGCACTTCACAGTTTCTCACATGTAATGGTTACTGGCAACTAAAAATTGGACCATATTGTTAGAGGATTTGCATTATTTAACTAAACCATAGTAACTAAAATTCATACTTCTCAGAGTTATTTAAAGCAATGTTGGCTGTAATTCCTCAACAGAAAAGAATGTGTAATACAATAAAAATGCCATTTTTCATAAACATTTTTCAATAGGTGTTTACAAGCAGGATATTCATAGAATCTTGGTGAGATTGTTACGTATCATATGCTCTTGTGTGCCTTGAGAGGGCAGAATAGTGATTTCAAAGGTTGAATATAATTAACGTGTGTTCTTTGATTACTTCGCTTTTGAGGTAATAAGATTACTATAGTTAGTATCAGTCATATATTACTTATAAAAATTAAAATGATCTGTATGTTCTTTGATTACTTCATTTTTGATGTAATAAGATTACCATAGTTAGTATCAGTCATATATTACCCATAAAAATTAAAATGATCTGTATTTTTGGGGCACCTTGGTGACTCAGTAGGTTAAGTGCCCAAATCTGGATATCAGCTCAGGTCATGATGTCACAGTTCATGAGTTAGAGCTTCACATTGTCAGCTCCGTGCTGACAATGCAGAACCTGCGTGGGATTCTTTCTCTCCCCCTCTCTCTACCCACCCCTGACTCAAGCTCACACACTCTCTCAAAATAAAGAAACTTAAAAAAAAGTTTAAAAATTTAAAATCATCTTTATTTTTAAATGAGTTAAGGCAAAGACTGTAACTGCCTGTTATGGATTAACTAGAAAATGTTGATAACCATGATGGCAACTTTCTTACATTCTAGTTCCATAAGTGAGAGTGCATTGACACTAAAATCTTGATTCATCTTTCAATTGGATATACACTATTAAGTTAATCAGGTTGCTCATACACAAAAATTCAATTTAAGACATTGGCCATATAGGTTTTTCTAAGTGCATAACAGCTGGTATGTACTCTTAATTAAATTTTTTCTTTTCTCCTCTCAAAAATTTACTTAGTCATGAAAAGTGTTAACATAATAGCTGATAACTCTTCACGAAATACACATCTTTAGTATTAAAAAGCCATTTATGCATTAGTTGTAAAACAATACACAAAAACAGTGTTTAGAAAAACAGTTGTTTCATTTTAACTATATAGTAGGATCAGGCATATGAAAGACATTGGGGCTTGTTTTAAATTCAACATGAAATATCACAGATAATAACTGTTGGAAAAATAAACAAACCGAAGGTCAAAAAGAATGCAAAGCTCTTCCGTTATTGCCTTATTTCACAGAAGGGTGTGCCACAGTTAGGAACTCGGATTTGGAGTTGCGGGGATTTAGTCCTTTTGCTCTTCTTGTAGCCTTTTCAACAGGTTATGCATAGACTACTGACCCACGCAGTCACGGTTTAGAGCTACCTTTAAGTCACGGTTTAGCATCTACCTTTAAGTCACGATTTAGCAGCTACCTTTAAGGATAGTTTTTCTTGAAAACTCAGATTCCTAGCACCTGGGAGAAGCAACAGCCTCTGCAGTCTGTGGGCACAAACTATTTACTGTTCCTGTGGGAGGAGGTGGCTGAAGCTGACTCTGGCAGAAGATGGATGGGATGGGGTGATGCCAGCTGTTTTTATGTAAATCAAGGCACAAAGAAGATTAGGAGGCAGGAGAAATGCAGAAGCAACCTTTTTTTTTTTTTAATCTTTTTCTGCTCTTGTCTGCATCACTCCAGAGCCACCAGTTCACCCCAGCTTCCAGCTTCATTTGGCATAAAGAACTAGGCTCCCATAACCTTTCAAAAGTGCCAACCTCAAGTATGTGGTGCCTCTGTCTTAGCTACCTGAACCTTAAGTCTGAGGGGCTTTCTGTTTTTTTAACATATATATTCTTAATGTTTATTTACTTTTAAGAGGCAGAGGGGAGGGAGGGGCAGAGAGACAGGGAGACACAGAATCCAAAGCAGGCTTCAGGCTCTGAGCTGTTAGCACAGAGCCCGACATGGGGCTCGAACCCAGGAACCTTGAGATCATGACCTGAGCCAAAATTGGACACTCAACTCACCGAGCCACTCAGAGACCCCCTTCTCTGAAATCTTGATGTGCCTAAAGTTATTTTAATCAGTGAAGTTTGAATTTTATCTGACAAACATTATACTTAAAACACATCAAGGAAATGGAAATTGTGTGTGTAAGTTGGGTGTTGGTACTTGCAGAGTGAAAAGTAAAGAACAAAACCAAAACAGAGAAACCTAAAATGGAGAGAAGTTCATTCAATAACAACTTAGAGATGTAGATTAGATCAAAGCATCAGATGAAAGAGTAGAAATGAAAGGCTTTCGGGAAATTATGAATGAAAGGGGAGCAGTGGACATATTTTTAACAAACCTTACTGAATTATTTAACACTTTAAAGTAAATTCAGGTTATACTTAGTTTGATAAAATTTTAAAAAAAATATCAATTCAGGAAAACTAATTCTATACAATAAAGTCTAATTACCCCAAATAACAGGAGATATGATATTAAACATAATAACCCTGAAGACATTCCCATTAAATTCAAGAATAAGATAAATAGCAGTCCTTACTAATAGTTTTAGTACTATTGTGTGTGTGTGTGTGGGGGGGGATTTAGTTAATAAGACAAAAATTTTTCAAATTTGTACATTGTGAAAAAGTAGATAAAAATCAGGTTGTATATTACAATTTTATAATCATGATCAACGGAACAGCAGTCATAATGCAACGTAAATGTTTATGTGTGCAACATCCTGGCCAGAGCTGTTAACATTGTCTTCACTTCAATTGAGTTATGTATATTTTTGGAACTACACATGTTGAATTTAAATATCACTTGATATACCTTCAAGAAAAAGAGTATACTATGACTTGACATTGAAACAAAAAGTTATTTTGTATACAAAAAGGCTTGGGAGTGGGAGAGAGCCAAAGGATAGGAGATTCTTAAAAACTGAGAACAAACTGAGGGTTGATGGGGGGTGGGAGGGAGGGGAGGGTGGGTGATGGGTATTGAGGAGGGCACCTTTTGGGATGAACACTGGGTGTTGTGTGGAAACCAATTTGACAATAAACTTCATATATTGAAAAAAAAAGTTTTGGGAACAGTGGTGGAGATTTACATCCGATATGGTAAAACAGATATTTTTGTTTGAGTAATGCCTCCAATTTATGTTTTCTTGCAAAGAAAAAAACATACAACATTCTATGGGACTTGAGAAAAGAAGAAACACACTAGTACAGAAAGCTTTGTTATAGTTTGTCATTTATATATAAACCAAATGATTTCCTATTATAAGCTAAAGATAAGAGAAATTGCCAACTCCTTGGAATAGATGAAAAATAAAATTAAAAACAATGAGAGATTTGACCAATTTATGATTTATATATCACTCTTGTCAAAGAAACCATTATTGATTTTATAGAAATTGTATGCCCCTTTTGAACAGACCTATTTAACTTCCAGAAATACATGATTCAAGTCAGAAAAAGTGAAATTATGATTTAATTAAAAAGGAAATGCTAATAAAAATTTAGTTACTTCAGCATACCGAGAAAGTATGTTGCCAATCCTAAAGATATCAAGATCATCATCACAGGTTACAAAAACTATTACTTCCTTGTGATTTTATTATTACATATAATTTTAAACTGTGGAAGAATAAGGCCATCTCCAAAGATTTTTATCATGAGGGGGAAAAGTTTGGATAAATGCTGAAAGGAAGGGTAGGTAAATGTAATAAATATGTAATTAGAAAATGAGTCCTAGAAAATATAATTAGCACTATATCTGTTTAATAATTGAAATTGTAGTCAAAATATTTCCCACAATTAAGAGTTTAGACCGAGACGATTCAAATGTTGATACTGTGTAGTAGTTAAGGGTGAGAAAACATTATCATTGAAAAAACTCATAGAGAGGAAAAGAACACTAACCAAACTCATGTGTATTGTAAAGTCAACTTCACCCTCTTTTCAAAGCTGGGCTGGGCATTATAAGGAAGAAGAGGACAGATACCTTTCATGAACACAGGTACAGAACTTTTTACCATGTATCAAATCAGATTTCACAACACAAAAAATATACTACATGGCAACATATCCAAGGATTAGATCATATTTTAACATTTCAAGTTTAATTAAAATACTTTATCACACTGATGAAAGGAGAGGGAAGAGGAGGAGGGAGGAGAGGAGGACAGGTGGTGGGGAAGGGGAAAGGAGTAGGAGAAACAGCAACTGTAACCATTAAGTACAGTGACAAAGTTCTTAAATTTAAAATATCCACGCATTTTCTCTTTTAGCATTTCAAACTATAATTGTGCCCATTCTGGAGAGAGAAAGTCTGGATGCTTTTCACCTCCAGGTTTTGTAGTGAAAATAGAGAAAAAAAAAGTTTTATTTCTATCTAGATCTAGATATAGATAGACACACACTCAAATTTGCAAAAATAAAAAAAAATACATTTCCAACTAACTTTATAGGTCAAATGACATCGTGGAGTTGGTATGTATTTGCGTTTAAATTCATTTAAGTTAAATTCATTTAAGTTAAATTTACCAGTTAAAAATACACAATCGAGATTCTTTATCCATGGACTTATATCCTATTAGT
Organism: Lynx canadensis; assembly: GCF_007474595.2. Taxonomy (NCBI): domain Eukaryota; kingdom Metazoa; phylum Chordata; class Mammalia; order Carnivora; family Felidae; genus Lynx; species Lynx canadensis. The sequence continues at coordinate 66,011,396 of NC_044306.2, forward strand.
CATAATAATGTACTGTATTAACCTATGATATCCTTTGCCATCTGTTAAAGTAGTGTAGTGCGTGGAGTATAGACACAAATCTTAGTTCCACATTATGTGAACTTGGGCAAATTAATATCCTGTGACCTGTTTCCTCATCTGTACAAATGGGATAGATCATCACCCACAGGAAACACACACACACAAACACACACACACACACACACACACACAATACTCCTAGCAGTTTTCAGGTTTGCACATTCCTATTTTTTCATAAAAATATTTCATTGTTACTGTTTTTTCTTTCTTTTATCTGACTGAAGGAAAAGGTTGTCTCCTTAGCTTAGCATAATGCTTTGAAAAGGGAATGCATTCATTCAATGTTAGTTTAATAAAATATTTATCAATTCTTCTGGGTGTATTTGTTCTCATCACACAGAAAATGTCAAGAGTTGGCTTCTGAATATTAGATATTAAAATGATCACATCAGCCTTCAGGAAATTTTGAATTAGCATAAAGATAATGTTTGAATACAACGTGTGACCTTCCTACTCAGTACAACTCCAAAGCATCAACCTCATGGGTGTGATTCCACGAACACACGAATGCACATCTTCACTGACACAATTCCTCTCTAAGTAAACATTAAGTCAGAATAGGAGTATTCTAACACCAGAAAAATGTAGACAAAGGTAATTTTTGTTCACAATTGAAAGGTCTAATCACCTTGATAGGTATATCACAAAGATTTGTAAACATTTCAATAATTCATCAAAGATCTCCAAAATGAACAAAGTGTTATATAGTAGACATTAGGATTAATTGAAATAATCATATTCTTAACATTTCAGCAAAAAAATAAAAAGGTCTAAAGTGAACTCAGTTATAGAATTGACATACAGACAGCAAAAAATCACTACCTGCCCTCAACTTGTATTAGTGCACGTAAAGGCCTTAATTATTTTTTTGGTAATCAACAGAATCCCCCAAATCCTGAACTATGATTCAATTATGAGTGTGTATGTTTGTGTGTGTGCATATATATATATATATATATATCAGATTTTTTATACATTAAGCAGCATCCATATATATATGCATATATATATGCATATATCCATATATATGCATATATATATATGGATGCTGCTTAATGTATAAAAAATTGAGAATGGAAGAAACAAACAAAAAGTTAAATATGACTTTTCAATTACTTAGTAAGTGAAATCAGGTTATGCTAATTTTTAATATAACCTCAACAATATATCTCATATTGCTTCTGTTCTTTTGAAAATGGAAGCTTTTAAGCTACTACTTACCATTGAATAGCTGTAAATAAGATACCACATCAGGAAAACTTCATCACCAACAAAATATACTTAATGAATACCTTTGTCTTTACCTATTAATAACAAAAATGCTTTGTTATTATAATTGGAAATATCCACACCAACAGTACAATACTTTTTTCATAAAATAGTAGTGATTAAAGTAATAATATTAAATAAAGTAGCAAGACCCACCTGTGTCTGTACAGATTATTGCCTATAGAACATGAGGGTTTTTTTTCTTTCATTCTATATAAACTACAACCACATTTATTTGTTTGTTAATTAATTAATTAATTAATTTAGTATTATAACATTTATTAAATAGTGCTATGGGCTAATACCAAAAGCAAAGAACTAAAGAATTAAAATGTGAGCTATGTAAAATTCCAGCTAAAACGTAAAGTGTCTTATGTCTTCATTCATTAGCTAACTAAAAGCCCAAGAAAGACAAGACATCCAATGTAATAAAGTACTGCAAAAGAATTGGCAATTTTCAGTTATCAAAACTGTGGATTCTGCATTTGGTGCCCTTTCCTCAATCAAGAAAAGAAAATATTTGGGGATGTATAACATACATATAAAACAAGATAGAAAAATACATAATAAATAATAAATAGCATTTAAAACTGTATATTGTACTCAAATGGCTTAACTGTACACATTATTAATCACAGAAACAGTAATATAAAAAAAATCTCTACATATAATTAGAGTAGATTTGATAAGGAGTTATGTAATAAATTATTCTTTTCTTTAGTGAAGCAAAGCACATTTGTTGAGTGGGTTCTAAAGTGTGTCACAGTTAAATTATACATAGCAAATATACGTTATTTCTAATTTGTTGTATTTGAAATAGAATGTCCATCATCAGATGAATAATGATAAATCTTACTAAATTTAAACTATTATAGTTTACTAGCCATAAATATAAAAGATAATTGAAATAATTAAACAAAAATAAAATACACATCTTTTCACTACAAAAATATAGAACTATATCATCGCAAATTAATGATCCACTAATATGTACATTGTGAAATAAAAATTGAAAAGAAAAAAAAAGACACTGGAAGTAGTTTTTACTCTATTATATCAAATGACAAAGGAAACAAGAAAAGATGAAAAGTGCCATTACTACTAACAAATTTAATTTGATAAATTAAAATATAAGAAACAGACTCCTACTAATTTGATTTTAAATTGTAGAGAGTGATGTCTGAATATAGGCCAGATTCACAACACACTGAAAGTATAATTCAAATTAAATCCAATTTATCTCATTGGGGACTATTGTCGATAAATCTACTTATAAAACAATGAATTGATTTTAGGATTAATAGCAGAATTCCTTTTGACATATGCCAGAGATATTCTTGTATGCAAGGGTTTATTTTTAACTTCCTAATCCAGTTATAATTTAACATGTCTGTAACTGTTTGATTAAAGGGACATCAAGTACAATACCTAATTACAAGGTAAGTTTTTTTAGAAACACAGATTCTAAATTCTTAAGAAAAACATGATTATATAACTTAATTTAAATGAAAATTTGCATCTTTATTCATGCAACATTGTTAAAAACAATATTGTGTGTGTGTGTGTATTCCACTGTTACAACAACAAAAAATCTCCAATGAGTTAGAATGGGATTATATGTGAATGCATCCAAAAATTACAGCACTATTGATCCAATTTAGATTTCCCATAGTTAAAGGATAAAATAAAATAATGAAAATTTCTACAGAGACTTATTCAACTAATTTTAAATAACATGCTAGTTAGTTATCATTTAATAGTGCCAACAGGAGTAAAACGTCCTACATGGCATTGATTGACAGTGTTCTGTGTTGAGAGTATTCTGTATTTTTCAATGACATTTATTGAATAAGATGGACAGTAACATTAAGTGTGTGATGTTTCACGTATTTATATACACTCTTTCATTTTATTCTCACAAAAACCTAGAGCCAACAATCCACAACTCACAGATATTAAAAAAAGATGAGTAGTCAGACATAAAGTAATTCAGCTAGTCTGAAAAGGATGTGGAAATTCTGAATAGAAAAATAGAGTGGGGGAAATGATGGGTGGTTTGTGGCAGTGGGTAGAATGACCATACTTCTCCATCCAGCCAGGATAATTCTGGTTTCCACCTGTTTCCAACAGTCTGAGGGTGATAATTAATCATGCCTCTCTCACTCTCCAATGTCTTCCAGCTTGGATGACAAATTATATGTTCACTGGCTCAATGAAGAACCATGACAGGCTTTTTAATGTGATAATGACATGATGTGGGCAATGCTCTAGAAAGATTAATCTGAAATAAATGTATACATGGGAATGAAGGGAAGGGTCTGAAACAGAGAACCCAATTAGATGTCTACTTCCATCAATAAGGAAATGTACTGAAAATCTGAATTAGGACAGGGAAAGTGGACAGGAAGTAATATATATTACAAGCTTAATGGAGCAATGTTGCAGATATAAAATAAATAGGACACACAGACACTAAATACTTATTATGAGGGAGACTGAGGAATTAACAGTGATTATAAGATTTGGATCTTGAGTGACTGGGACTACAATGCTACTAACAGGTGGTAAGCATTGTGATTGTGTTCTTGGCCTGAGAGCATTTTTATATATCGTTTTTGTTTTGTTTTGTTTTGTTTTGTTTTGTTTTGTTTTGTTTTTTTTGAGAAGACTACTTCAATTATCATTGATTCTCTGACTTCATGTTTTCCTGTAAATTATTCCACTTCAAATACAAAGATGTCAGTTTATATTTGTCTGCAGAATTTGTAGCTATGTAGGTCACTTTTATGTGTAGAGTTGATTTTAAAAACTATTTTAACATAGAAACTCATATCTCTAGTATTTTCACAATTGTTTTTCCCCTCTTTGTCTATGTCACCTTATATAGCAAGCTGGTCTCCCCTAGCACAAACAGTAAGGTTTTATATTATATTATATATATTGAGGTTAGAAGCTGTATGTTATTATGATCAAATCCTCAAAGTAAATGATGATGGTATACTTTACATTACATTAAAAAAATCAGGAAAATCATACTAATGTAAATATTAATGAAATACCAGGTTTATCAATAAAGTTTTAAGATGATTCTGAGAATAAAACATTATGTTCTTCTTAATTAAAAAAAAATCTGAAAAATTAATACCTGAAGAAAACCACACCTATTGGATAGTACTGTTGAGGTCAGTGAAAACTTAGAGGGGGTTATGAAAGAGACTGAAGACTTTTTTTTCATGTTTTATTTATTTATTTTTTTTTGAGAGAGAGAGAGAAAGAGAGACAGAGACAGAGTGTGAGTGGAGGAGGGGCAGAAAGAGAAGGAGACACAGAATCCCAAGCAGGCTCCAGGCTCTGAGTTGTCAGCACAGAGTCCTATATGGGGCTCAAACTCATGAACTGTTTGTGAGCTCATGACCTGAGCTCATGACAAAATCAGATGCTTAACCAACTGAGCCACCAGGCACCCTGGAGACTGAAGACTTTTTAATGTAATCCAGTGATTGGTATTTTTAGGGGACAGAATTTCTCAATATAGACGTTTCCTTTGGGTTTGTATACGTCTATCACTAACTACACTTACATTTATCAGTTGCATTTAGGGCTTTTTCATGTTTTAATTTATTTTTTTATTACTTTAAATGCAATGATTTTGCATTTTATATTTTACAACTATTAATAAAACATCTGCCCTTTTTGTGGATCTGATTCCACAGTTTTATGCCACGTTATTGAGGTATAATTGACATAGCAAAAACTTTACATGTTCATGTGTACAAGGCAATGAGTTTAGACATTAGTATATACCAGTGAGATGGTCACCACAATCTACATCATAAACATATCCATCACCTCCAAAAGTTTCCTCATCTGTTTATTTATTTGTTTGATTATTTGTGGTAAGAATGCTTAATAGAAGATCTTCTACCCTCTTAGCAAATTGAAAATATGTAATTCAATATTATTAACTATAGGCCCAATGCTGTACAGTAAATATAGAGGGCTTGCTTATTTATCTTGTATAAATGAAATTCTGTACTTTTAAGTCTTTTAATTTTAATGTATAAGTGGGATAAAAAGTGATGGGGAGCAAAAGGATAGTGGATATTTCCTTGAGTTATTTGAGCAGGAAGTAAAGAGATATGGAAGATTTAAAAAGAAAACCCATTAGAAAGCAAATATCTACAGCAGACATATAAGATGTGAGCAATACAAAATCTGTAAATAATTATGAACGAATCCTCTGTACAAGGAAAAAGACAAATTATGTGAAGAAGCAACACATTTAAGATGTTAGGTGGTATCATTATTTTAGAAAAGCTTGGCTATAAACAGAATGGCCTGTAGTTAGATAAAATGAATGGAGGTAGTATCCAAAGAAAAGGTTTAAGTGCAATGTTTATAAGCTAGTGTTTATATGTCTAGTCCACGCAGTAGGTAAAAATAGTTACACTATCACCACCATTTAACTATTGCTACTGTTACTATCATGTACCAGGCAATTTATACAAGCAGTACAATGTTACCATATCATAGTAACATTAAGAGATTCCATCAACTTTTCCACTATTAGAGATGAGGAAACTGAAATGTAGACATATTACACACATCTTGCTGAAGTCCTCTCTGCTAACGGAAGTTTGCAAACTCTTCTGTGGCTACAGCCAATTAAGATTTTACCCCTAACGCACACTATACTCTCACCCCACATATCCTCCAAACAAGTTCAATAGCTGGCACCTTGAATGCCAGAGATTTGCCAAAATAATAATGCTTGAATATCTCATAAATAGGTATTTTATCACATATAGCTTGGCTATACTTTGAAAAGCCTGTGCTGATACACTAGTATGTAGTCTTCTGTCACCATGTCATCTCTGGATAATTAAAATTAACTGTTTCCCAGCTTTCTATCAGGGCTGTATATATGTATAATAACAATGTACAAAAGTATAAATACATTGTACATTCTATATTATACAGTGTAAATACATTGTATAAATACATTGTAAAGAAAATGTGTCTTTGGGTTGTAAAAAAATAATATTCTTCTATTTTAATTTTAACTTTCACATAAAATAAATACTTCATCACTACATTTGTGTAAAAATGCTTAAATTATAGACAAGTTTTAATTTTATTTTTTTCACATTTTTCCCCTATAATTTATTTAATTTTTATAATTTACACATCCAAGTTAGCACATGGTGCAACAATGATTTCAGGAGTAGATTCCTTAAGCCCTTTACCCATTTAGCCCATCCCCCCTCACATAACCCCTTCAGAAACCCTCTGTTCTTTATATTTAAGAGTCTCTTATGTCCCCCTCCATCTTCTTTACCCATGCATCAATTGATGGACATTTGAGCTTTTTCCATACTTTGGGTATTATTGATAGTGCTACCATAAACATTGGGGTGCCTGTGTCCCTTTGAAACAGCATACCTGTATCCCTTGGATAAGTACCTAATAGTGCAATTGCTGAGTCGTAGGATAGTTCTAGTTTTAATTTTTTGAGGAACCTCCATACTGTTTTCCAGAGTAGCTGCACCAGTTTGCATTCCCACCAACAGTACAAAAGAGATCCTCTTCTCCACATCTTCACCAACATCTGTTGTTGCCTGAGTTGTTAATGTTAGCCATTCTGACAGGTGTGAGGTGGTATATCATAGTGGCTTTCATTTGTATTTCCCTGATGATGAGTGATTTTGAGCATTTTTTCATGTGTTGGTTGGCCATCTGAATGTCTTCTTTGGAGAAGTGTCTATTCATATCCTTTGCCCATTTCTTCACTGGATTATTTGTTTTTGGCTGTTGAGTTTGATAAGTTCTCTATAGGTTTTGGATACTAACCCTTTATATGATATGTCATTTGCAAGTATTTTCTCCCATTTCATCAGTCAACTTTTAGTTTTGCTGATTTTTTCCTTTGCTGTGCAGAAGCTTTTTATTTTGATAAAATCCAAATAGTTCATGTTTGCTTTGGTTTCCCTTGCCTCCAGAGATGTGAAGAAGAAGTTGCTATGGCCAAGGTCAAAGAGGTTTTTGCCTGCTTTCTCCGTGAGGATTTTGATGGCTTCCTGTCTTACATTTAGGTCTTTCATCCATTTTTAATTTATTTTTGTGTATGGTGTAAGAAAGTGGTCCAAGTTCATTTTCTGCATGTTGCTGTCCAGTTTTCCCAGCACTATTTGCTGAAGAGACTGTCTTTATTCCATTGGATATTCTTTCCTGCTTTGTCAAAGATTAGTTGCCCACACGTTTCTGGGTCCATTTCTGGGTTCTCTGTTCTGTTCTTTTTATCTGAGTGCCAGTACGATACTGTCTTATGATTACAGCTTTTGAATACAGCTTGAAGTCCGGGATTGTGATGCCTCTTCCTTTGATTTCCTTTTTCAAGATTGCTTTGGCTATTTGGGGTCTTTTCTCATTCCATACAAAGTGTAGGGTTGTTTTCTAGCTCTGTGAAGGTATTATTTGGTGTTATTTTGATAAATATTGCATTGTGTAAGTAGCTTGCTTTGGATAGTATTGACATTTTAACAAATATCTGTTCTTCCTATCCAGGAACATGGAATATTTTTCCATTTTTTTGTGTCTTCTTCAATTTCGCTCAAAAGCTTTCTATAGTTTTCAGTGTATAGATTTCTCACCTCTTTGGTTAGATTTATTCCCAGGCATTTTATGGTTTTTGGTGCAATTGTAAATGGGATCAATTCCTTGATTTCTCTTTCTGTTGCTTCATTATTGGTGTATAGGAATGCAACCTATTTATGTGCATTGGTTTTATATCCTGAGACTTTGCTGAATTCATGGATAAGTTCTAGCAGTTTTTTGGTAGAATCTTTAGGGTTTTTCACATAGAGTATCATGTCATCTGCGAAGAGTGAAAGTTTGACCTCCTCCTGGCTGATTTGGATGCCTTTTATTTCTTTGTGTTGTCTGATTGCTGAGGCTAGGACTTCCAACTCTATGTTGGATAACAGTGGTGAGAGTGAACATCCCTGTCTTATTCCTGACCTTAGGGGGAAAGCTCTCAGTTTTTCCCCATTGAGGATGATGTTAGCGTTGGGTCTTTCGTATATGGCTTTTATTATCTTGAAGTATGATCCCTCTATTGCTACTTTCTTGAGGGTTTCTATCAAGAAAGGATGCTATATTTTGTCAAATGCTTTCTCTGCATCTATTGAGAGGATCGTATGGTTCTTGTCCTTTCTTTTATTGATGTAATGAATCACATTAATTCTTTTGTGGATATTGAACCAGCCTTTCATCCCAGGTATAAATCCCACTTGGTCGTGGTGAATAATTTTTTTAATATATTGTTGCTTACAGTTGGCTAATACCTTGTTGAGAATTTTTGCGTCCATGTTCATTGGGGAAATTGGCCTATAGTTCTACTTTTTAGTGGGGTCTTTGTCTGGCTTTGGAATCAAGGTAATTCTGGCTTCATAGAAAGAGTTTGGAAGTTTTCCTTCCATTTCTATTTTTTGGAACAGCTTCAAGAGAATAGGTGTTAACTCTTCCCTAAATGTTTGGTAGAATTCCCCTGGAAAGCCATCTGGCTCTGGACTCTTGTTTTTTGGAGATTTTTTTATTACTAATTTGATTTATTTACTGGTTATGGGTCTGTTCAATTTTTTTATTTCTTCCTGTTTCAGTTTTGGAAGTGTATATGTTTCTAAGAATCTGTCCATTTCTTCCAGATTGCCTATTTTATTGGTATATAATTGCTCATAATATTCTCTTACTATAGTTTGTATTTCTGCTGTGTTGTTTTATGATCTCTCCTCTTTCTTCTTGATTTTATTTATTTGGGTCCTTTCCTTTTTCTTTTTGATCAATGTGGCTAGGCGTTTATCAATTTTGTTATTTCTTTCAAAGAACCAACTTCTGGTTTCATTGATCTGTTCTACTGTTTTTTTTGTTTGTTTGTTTTCGATAGCATTAATTTCTCCTCTAATCTTTGTTATTTCCTGTATTCTTTTGGTTTTGGGTTTTATTTGTTGTTATTTTTCCTACTCTTTAAGGTATAAGGTTAGGTTGTATATCTGTGACCTACCTTCCCTTTTAGGATAGCCTGGATTGCTATATACTTCCCTCTTATGACCACCTTTGCTACGTCTCAGAGGTTTGGGGATGTGGTTTTATCATTTTCATTGGCTTCTATGTACTTTTTAACTTACTCTCTAACTTCTTGGTTAGCCCATCCATTCTTTAGTAGGATGTTCTTTAGTCTCCAAGCGTTTGTTATCTTTCCAAAGTTTTTCTTTTGGTTGATTTCGAGTTTCATAGCGTTGTGGTCTGAAAATATACATGGTATGATCTCAATCTTTTTGTACTTGTTGAATCCTGATTTGTGTCCCAATGTATGATCTAATTTGGAGAAAGTTCCATGTGCACCAGAGAAAAATGTGTATTCCACTGCTTTAGGATGAAATGTTCTGAATGTATCTGTTAAGTCCATCCAGTCCAGTGTGTCATTCAAAGCCATTGTTTCCTTGTTGATTTTTTGATTAGATGATCTGTCCATTGTTGTAAGTGGGGTGTGGAATTCCATACAATTATAGTATTATTATCAGTGAGTTTCTTTATGTTTGTAATTAACTGATTTGTATATTTCGGTGCCCTCACATTTACAGCATAAATGTTTACAACTGTTAGATCTTATTGGTGGATAGACCCCTTAATTATGATATAATGCCCTTCTTCATCTCTTGTTACAGTCTTTATTTTAAAGTCTAGATTGTCTGATATAAGTATGGCTACTCCAGCTTTCTTTGTTGACCATTAGCAGGATAGATGGTTCTCCACTGCCTTACTTTTAATCTGAAGGTGTCTTTAGGTCTAAGGTGGGTCTCTTGTAAACAGCACATAGATGGATCTTATTTTCTTATCCATTCTGTTACCCTATGCCTTTTGATTGGAGTATTTAGTCCATTGACATTTAGAGCGTATACTGAGAGATATAAACTCTTTGCCATTATGTTTCTTGTAGAGTTTCTGGTGGTGTTCTCTTGTCTTTTCTAGTCTTTGTTGCTTTTGGTCTTTTTTTTTTTTTTTTTCATCTTTTCTTCCCTCAGAGTCCCCTTTAAAATTTCTTTCAGGACTGGTTTAGTAGTCACAAACTCCTTTAAATTTTGTTTGTCTGGGAAACTTTTTATCTCTCCTTCTATTATGAATGACAGCCTTGCCAGATATAGAATCTTGGCTGCATATTTTTTTTCTATTCAGCATATTGAATATATCCTGCCACTCCCTTCTGGACTGCCAAGTTTCTGTGAATCGGTGTGTTACAAACCTGATCTGTCTTCCCTTGTAGGTTGAGGACTTTTTTTCTCTTGCTGCTTTCATGATTCTTTCCTTGCTTGAGTGTTTTGTGAATTTGACTATGATATGCCTTGTTCATTGTCAGTGTTTGTTGAATCTAATGGGGGTCCTCTGTGCCTCCTGGCTTTTGATGTCTGTGTCTTTCCCCAGGTTAGGATAATTTTCTGCTATGATTTGCTCACATAACTCTTCTACCCCTTTTTCTCTCTCTTCATCTTCTGGGACCCCTATGATTCAGATGTTCCTTTTTAATGAGTCACTGATTTCTCTAATTCTTAAATCATGTTCTTTTGTCTTAGTCTCCCTCTTTTTTTCTGCTTCATCGTTCTCCATAAGTTTGTCCTCTAAATCACTGCTTTGCTGCTCATCCATTGTTGCCACTCTGGCATCCTTTCGAGATTGCTGCTCAGTTATAGCACTTTTTTATTTCATCCTGACGAGCTTTTATCTCCACAGAAAGGGATTCTAGTCTATTTTCAACCCAAGCTAGTATTCTTGTATCATGTTCTAAATTCTAGTTCAGACATCTTGCTTGTATCAGTGTTGATTAAATCCCTGGCTGTCATTTCTTCCTGTTCCTTCTTTTGGGGTGAATTCCTTCATTTCATCATTTGGAAGGACAAAATGGAGTTAATAAGGTAAGAAAATTGACATTAAAAATTAAAAACAACACAAAAAAATCAAATAAAGGATGCTATATCCTAGGTGTGTTATGGTCTGGCTATTGAAAAGAGCTTGATAGATTAGAGAAAAAAAGGAAAGATAAGAAAAGAAAAGAAAAAAAGGGAAAATGTTTGAAAATTGGAAAAAAATAAATTCAATGAAATCGAATAAAATGAAATGATGAAAGTAAAAAAATTGAATGTGAGAAATTTACAAAAAGTAATAAACATAGTAAAAAATTATAGAAAAATATTTTAATAGAAATGAAAATAAAAATATTTTTTTCTTTCTGTAATCAAGAAAAAGAAAAGAAGCAAAAAAGAAAAAAAAAAGAAAATTGAATAGATGGACCAGTGAACAGATGAAATACGATTGAAATTACATCATTTTCCCCAAGAAGTCAAACTATGAAGCACTTTATAGTCTGTAAAGTAAGCAGGCAGAGAGACTTGTGTTGTTTGAAAGAGGGAGGTTGGCCCATTTGGGCGGGGCTCAGTGTAACTGCTCAGTTCTCCACTAGATGATGCTGCTTAGCTTACTGGGGTGGATTGTTGTGGTGCCTATAGGTGTGTATGCGCATGCGTGGGGGGGCATGAAAATGGTGTCACCCAGCTACTCAGTCTCTAGTGTCAGAACTCTGTGCTCTCCCAGACCAGCAATCGTGCACCCATCCAGCTTGTGTCCCCTCCCTGGTTTTATACTGTCTGTGACCAAGCCATCCAGTTGCCAGGCAGCACCTCCCTCCTGAGTTTTATCTCAGATGCGGCTGTGTTTCCCAACACCTCACTTTTGAGGGACTGTGGCTTTTACTGCTTAGAACTTCTGGGGGAGGGTCTCACTGAGCAATGCCCGGGTTCTGCCTGCCACCAGGAACGTTCAGGAGATGGTGCTGTGCCAATGCCCAGAGACAGTGGCTGGATGTCCGCCTGCCCCAGCAAAAAATCCTGTGATCCTGTAACAGCAGCATTTCAAGGATTATGAAAAATCACAACACACATCTGGTACCAGGTTTCCCCCTTAACATCCTTGTTCCAGCACCAGCGAATGTGGTTGTTCTCCGGGGTCTGCTGGGACCTTTGCCTATGGGGACGCTTCATGATCTCTATCAAATGTCCTCCCAGAAGGGGAATTGCCTACACCCGTGTGACCAGAGGACCTCTTGGACTGTGCTCTCTGCTTCTGGGGATTCACTCTTCTCACCAGAGCACTGCCAGGAGTTTCAGACTCTGCCCTCCCCCTGTTTATAGAGTCTTAATGGAATTTAAACCCTCTCCTTTCTCTTTTCTCACTTTTTTGTTCAGTCTCTTGCATACTCTTTTCCCTCCAGCTGCTTTTGGGAGGGGGGTGTGCTTTCTGTACTCTCCCCCCATCTCTGTCCTCTCCACAAGCAAAAACAGCTGCTTGCCCTCTGCAGCTTTCTCCCCCAGTAACCTCTCTGTGCCACATACCTGCTAAGTTCTCTGGTTCAGGTTGTGCAGATTGTTGTGTTAATCTTCATATCAGTTTTCAAGGTGTGCAGGATGGTTTAGTGTTGATCTGGTTGTATTTCAGGGATGAGAGATGCAAAAAAAAAACTTCCATGCTGTTATGCCATCTTGGCCCCTCCTTCTTTTTTTACATTTCTTAAGAATGAATGTTAGTAGCCATTGTTCTCCCCGCTATCTTCTATAATTATTACTCTGCCTTCTGATTAATATTTTCTGTGGGTATCTTTAATGATGAAATAGTATTACCTAAACCTAAAAAGTTTTTTAAATTAACACCTTTTACAAAAGCACTTTAAATAATACTTTAATCTATTAAAGTATTATTAATCTATTATTAACAATTAATCTATTAGATAATTATTAATTAATAGATTAATAATTAATCTATTAATATAATAGATAAGTAATCTATTATTAATCTAGTAAAGTATTTAAATCTATACTGTAATGTATATTAGACATTTACAAAGAAGTGAATAAATGTAACATACTTTAAAAGCTATTGAGTGTGTGGTGAATATCTTTCCTTTGTCTTTCCAGATGCTTCACTACCTGTCTCCACCATACTCTGTATCTCTGACACTTTGCAGAGGGCTTTGCAGTTGAGTTTAAAGAATGTGTCGTATCAAAAGGACATCTTGGAATGGAAAACTTCAAAACAAGTTTAAGGTATTTATTCCTCTATTTCTAGCTTGTGAGGTTTCCCTGACTAGCTGCATACCTCTAAGTAAAGTCTAACCTTCTGCAATGGGGGCATCTCTGTATAGTCTTTCTTTTGCGTAGAATCCAATAACTGTTTCCCATCCCACCTGCCCCTTCAAGCCCATTGGTGTTTGAGTGGATGATGACACTAAGACACTATGCCTTAGGCTTCTCTGTTAGGGCTGCCATAACAGAGTACAACATACAGGGTGGATTAAGCAACAAAAATGTATCATCTCATAGTTTCAAGGCCAGAAGGCAAAATCAAAGTGTTATTAGACTAGGGGACCGTCCTGGTTTGAACTCAGGTTTGGGTGCTCACCCTAGAAAATCAGTACTCGAGAGACAAGTGATGGTGGAAAAGGAAACGGTGCTTAATTGGGAGGCCAGAAATCTGGGAGGATGGTGGACTAAGGTCCCAAATACCATCTCCGCCAGTTTAGGTGAAGCAGGAAGTTTTTAAATGGGAAGGTGAGGAAATGATAAAGAGGCTTATGGGCAAGAGAAGCTGGTGCTCAGCAGTTAGTCATTTATCCGCATGACCTGAACAGACAGGCTGGTATCAGTGGAGGCTGTTTTTTAATGTGCTCAGGTCTGGTACTTTCTCCCTCAAGGCCAGTGGTTTGTAAAATCTCAAGGAAAGTGGGTTAGTTCTGCTACAAACTATGGGGCTTAGGTTGGCTAGCAAGGAATACATCAACCTGAGATAATTTAACCATTAAGACCAGTTGGAATGTTGATACAAGGTATACACAGGATTGGTTCCTTCTGATGATGCTGTGAGGGATCATCTATTCTTCTAATGGTTTGCTAGCAATTGCTGACATTACCTTGCTTTTAGACACATTGCCCTTATCTCTGCCTTCATGTTTACATGGTAATTTCTGCATGTGTGTCTTTCTCTGTGTCCAAATTTCCTCTTTAAAAACATTTTTTAATATTTATTCATTTTTGAGAAACAGAGTGTGAGTGTGGGAGGGGCAGAGAGATAGGGAGGCAGAGAATCTGAAGCAGGCTCCAGGCTCTTAGCTGTCAGCAGAGAGCCTGACATGAGGCTCGAGCTCCCAAACCACAAGATCATGACCTGAGCTGAAGTCAGACGTTTAACTGACTTCAGCTAAAGTTATATTAGATTAAGAACCACATAATGACCTTCTTTTAACTAGAGCGCCTGTGTAAAGATTCTAACTCCAAGTAAGGTCACATTCTCAGGTACCAGGAGTTAAGATTTAAACATATCTTTCTCTAGAAGATACAATTCAATCCAAAAGACTGTTGGCTCAGCACCGTAAACAATCCCCTTATTAAGTCTCTTCAGACTACCCAATTTGAGAGTTCTACCTGATTTCCCAACAGAGTTCTGAACAGAAGAGCATTAACAGCAGCTCTCAAATGTGTTGTACCTCATGTATTGAAGTATAATGATTACCTATTTTCAGATCAAGGATGTCAAAGAGTATATTATGTATTTCCTAGTACAAATGCATCTTTAGAACACAGACCATAGCATTTCAATCACAGATATCCAAGATATAAAAAATCAAGTTTTACTCCCCTTGGTTAACCATCAAATGGTTTTAGCAAATTTACAAATTCTGTAAGAGTGTGTGTGTGTGTGTGTGTGTGTGGCAGTTTTAAGTTACTAGTATGTATGTATGTATGTATGTATGTATGTATGTATGTATTTATTTATTAAATTTTGCATCCAAATTAGTTAGCATATAGTGCAACAATGATTTCAGGAATAGATTCCTTAGTGCCCCTTACCCATTTAGCCCATCTCCCCTCCCACATCCCCTCCAGTAACCCTCTGTTTGTTCTCCATATTTATGAGTCTCTTCTGTTTTGTCCCCCTCCCTGTTTTTATATTATTTTTGCTTCCCTTCCCTTATGTTCATCTGTTTTGTCTCTTAAAGTCCTCATATGAGTTACTGGTTTTTAAACTTAGTACTTTTTAATGGAAACAACTTGACCAAAAATCTGTCACAGAATTTTGAGACCCATTAAAACAAAAGTTTAATGAGAAAAAAAAAACCCAAGAAACCAGTTGCCATAACAAAATTAATCGAATTTTTGAGACAGACAAAAAAATGTGTTTTTAAACCATGCCTATGTAAATTTTTGTAAGTCAAAGATATAGTAAATAACTCCCATTTCTCAGTTATTGTTTTTAAATTATACTTATTTATTATTATATTTTTTTTGAGGGAGAGAGAGAGAGAGAGAGAGAGAGACAGAGCATGAGTAGGGAAGGGGCAGAGAGAGAGGGAGACACAGAATCCGAAGCAGGACTTGAACCCATGAGCTGTGAGATCATGACCTGAGCTGAAGTCGAACGCTCAACTGACTGAGCCACTGAGGTGCCCCACCCATTTCTCAGTTATTTTTGCCTAATCATATACATTTTGACTTGTAAGGCATCTGTATGGTGTTATTGTTAACAACTCTCATACCTTTCTCTTCAAATGCCATTGAGACATTTACTATGAAACACTACACAGAGAATTGATCAATTAGCATCCATTAAGTTGCTGCCTTTCGTACATTACGGATGAACACTAGTAGTACTACCAGCAGTAACAGTAGTCAGACTGTTGTGGGATGGGTGGCAATGCCAGGAGTTAGAATGGAACATATTTCTAAATAATAAAAAGTTGTTCCAGTTGAAGTAAAAACAGGATCACTTTATCACAGAGTGGGAGTGGTGATGATGCTGACAGAAATGAGCGTTAGAATAAAAATGGAAATGGTATAATTCTAATGTTAAAAAAAGAGACAAAGTAAAACAAAGTCAGTCTGCTAAATGCTTCCTCTTTCCCATTTTTAAAAGATTTACATTATTTAGAGACAGAGCATGAGCAGGACAGAAGGGCAGTGGGAGAGAGAGAGAGAGAGAGAGAGGAGAGGAGAGATGAGAGGAGAGAGAGAGAGGGAGAGAGAGAGAATGTCAAGCAGGCTCCCCCTCAGCACAGAGTCTGCACTGGGATCATGAACGGAGCTGAAATGGAGTCTGATGCTCAACCAACTGAGCCATCCATGCGCTCTGTGCTTTCCTCATTGTTTTTAGTAATATGGTTGATTTGGGGGTTATATATAAGAATAATATGTAATTATTCTTCCAAGCCATCACATACCTTTAAAATAAATGCTAAATTGACTTTTAATAGCATATTTGCAGGGAAAAAAAAGAAGAAAGAGGGAAAGAGTAGTTGGCTTTAAGTTCTGTTTTGCCAAGATCTTTGGCGCTACAACAAAGGAAGGTCATATGCGCCTAAATATTTACAGTAATAGTAGGAATGTCCTAATTCTTAGACGATGCCAGTCATCAGAAAACATGAATAGACACTTCTCTAAAGAAGACATCCAGATGGCCAACAGGCACATGAAAAGATGTTCAACGTCGCTCCTCATCAGGGAAATACAAACCAAAAACACACTCAGATACCACCTCATACCAGAGTTGCTAAAGTGAACAAACTAGGAGACCATAGATGCTGGCGAGGATGTGGAGAAATGGGAACCCTCTTGCACTGTTGGTGAGAATGCAAACTGGTGCAGCTGCTCTGGAAAACAGTGTGGGGGTTCCTCAAAAAATTAAAAATAGACCTACCCTATGACCCAGCAGTAGCACTGCTAGGAATTTACCCAAGGGATGCAGGAGTACTGATGCATAGGGGCACTTGTACCCCAATGTTTATAGCAGCACTCTCAACAATAGCCAAATTATGGAAAGAGCCTAAATGTCCATCAACTGATGAATGGATAAAGAAATTGTGGTTTATATACACAACGGAGTACTACGTGGCAATGAGAAAGAATGAAATATGGCCCTTTGTAGCAACGTGGATGGAACTGGAGAGTGTTATGCTAAGTGAAATAAGCCATACAGAGGAAGACAGATACCATATGTTTTCACTCTTATGTGGATCCTGAGAAACTTAACAGAAACCCATGGGGGAGGGGAAGAAAAAAAAAAAGAGGTTAGAGTGGGAGAGAGAGCTAAAACATAAGAGACTCTTAAAAACTGAGAACAGGGGCGCCTGGGTGGCGCAGTCGGTTAAGCGTCCGACTTCAGCCAGGTCACGATCTCGCGGTCCGTGAGTTCGAGCCCCGCGTCAGGCTCTGGGCTGATGGCTCAGAGCCTGGAGCCTGTTTCCGATTCTGTGTCTCCCTCTCTCTCTGCCCCTCCCCCATTCATGCTCTGTCTCTCTCTGTCCCAAAAATAAATAAACGTTGAAAAAATAGTTAAAGAAAAAACAAAACTGAGAACAAACTGAGGGTTGATAGGGGGTGAGAGGGAGGGGAGGGTGGGTGATGGACATTGAAGAGGGCATCTTTTGGGATGAGCACTGGGTGTTGTATGGAAACCAATTTGACAATAAATTTCATATATTTAAAAAGAAATAAAATAAACTACCAAACTACCAAAAAAAAAAAAAAGAAGAAGAAGATGCTAGTCATTATACTGCCATTTCCTCTGCTCACTTGTTTACATGTCATACTTCTGGGAAACAGGAAAATGAGCATGTGTAAAAACAGAGGGGAAATGCTTCAGATAACAAGGCTGCAGAAGAGATAGGAGAATGGGGCACCTTGGTGGCTCCATCATTTGTGTCTGACTCTTGATTCCAGCTCAAGTCTTGATCTCAGGATTGTGAATGCAAGCCCCACTTTGGACGCCACGCTGGGCAGAGAGCCTGCTTAAAAAAACAGAGAAGAATGCAATGAGGGTCAGAAATTCATGGACATCATAGTTGAATCTGGAGAGACCCTACAGAAAAAGGAAAATATAATTTTAAAGTTATGAAAAAAAAGAGGAGAAATGAAAATAGAAAAAAAAGGAGAATAAGAGAATTTTTATATTATTTTGAGAAAAATTCAGTGAAAAGAATGAATTTCAGTGAATGAATTGGGTGAAAGGTAAGGAAAATGATGCTAAATCTGGAAAGCATGACTTTTTATTGTCTAGTAATTCAAATCAGGAGTTTCCCTGATCTTATAATTGAGGTTGTCTGGATTCTATGCCATGGAAGGGAGGAGCATAGGTGATGAGAAAACCACTTACTCATTTAGGCAATGATCAATAATCATAGAGATTACTGTAAACTGGGCAATGAGTCTTGATCTTAGGGGACACTATCTGTAACCAGCTATGTCCTTTCCTTCATTACTTCTATTGTCCCTAAGTCCTCATATACAGACCCATTGGTATCTTATATCTACTGGCCTCTAGTTAAGAATAGTTTTCTCAAAGGTAGAGAATAAACCAATGATATCAGCCTCCTCCATTTATGAGGTTAAAAATTATTGTGACCCTCAAATCTATATGCTGGTGATTCATTATTCATAAGCATACACACACACACACACACACACACACAAACATACTATCTAGAAATAGGCTCTGAGAAACCTCTGATACAATATAAGTACCTATAAACCTCTGGAGTCAAACATCTCAAGCCACCCACCACTATTCTCACCCATGGAAACACAATAAAATGAAACAAAACAAAACAAAACAAAACAAACAATAAATACTGCGTTGATCCAGCCTATAAACCTGGACTTTTGTCTGGGAGAGACAGCTTGTAACTATCATGTGGGGGGTGGAAAAAAACACAGTTTTTGGATCAAGACAGTTTTAAATATGAATCCTAATTTTAATCATTTCTACACATGATACTTTTTTAGTATTATTTTCTATTTGAGTATAATTGACACACAATGTTAACATTAGTTTCAGGTATATAACATAGTAATTGAACAAGTTTTTTCATAGTGCCACATTCACCACAAGTGTAGCTGCCATCCTCTTAGTTACATTATTATTAAATATATTCCATATGCTGTGTCTTTTGTGATTTATTCATTCCATAACTGAAAACCTGTGTCTTCTACTCCCTTTCACCTATTTTGCCTGAACTGCTTATAGCCTCCCCTCTAGCAACTCTCAGTTTGTTCTCCAGATTTATAGTTCTGATTCTACTTTTTGTTTGTTTATTCATTTGTTTGTTGTTTTAGATACCACTTATGAGTGAAATCACATGGTATATGTCTCTCTCAGTCTGACTTATTTCACTTAGCATAATACCCGTTAGGTCCATCCATGTTGTCTTAAAGGTACAATCTCATCTTTTTTATGTCTGCATAATATTCCTGTGTGCATATGTGTGTGTGTGTGTGTGTGTGTGCGTGCACACACGCGCGCATGTGCACATGTGCATGCCACATCTTCCTTATCTATTCATTTGTTGATGCACACAGTTTGCTTCCATATCTTGGCTATTGTAAATAATACTGCAATAAACATAAGGGTGCATATATCTTTTCATACCCAAGAATGGAATTGTTGGATCATATGATATTTCTATTTTTCAATTTCTTGAAGAACGTTCAAACTGTTTTTCAAAGTAGCTGTACCAATTACCTTCCCACCAATAGGATATGAGGGTTCTTTTTTCTTTAAAATAATAGTTTTAACCCCTAAGATAGGGATATATTTGAGGATGAACTTTTAAATTATGGATAAAAATATAACAAAAAATGCCATCTTAAATCTTTTTTTTTCAATATATGAAATTTATTGTCAAATTGGTTTCCATACAACACCCAGGCTCATCCCAAAAGGTGCCCTCCTCCATACCCATCACCCACCCTCCTCTCCCTCCCACCCCCCATCAACCCTCAGTTTGTTCTCAGTTTTTAAGAGTCTCTATGCTTTGGCTCTCTCCCACTCTAACCTCTTTTTTTTTTTTTTCCTTCCCCTCCCCCATGGGTTCCTTTTTAGTTTCTCAGGATCCACATAAGAGTGAAACCATGTGGTATCTGTCTTTCTCTGTATGGCTTATTTCACTTAGACATCTTAAATATTTTTAAGTGTACAGTTTAATAGTGTTAACTATTTTCACATTGGTGTATGGACAGATCTCTAAAACATTTTCTTTAGAAACCGAAACCCTAAACCCATTAAACAATAGTCACCATTTCCCTGTTATCCACACAACTGTCAACTACCATTATATATTGTGTTTCTACAAGTTTGGCTGCTTTGGATACCTCACATAAATGTCATTGTTTTGATTACTTTAGCTTTGTAAAATGTTTTGAAACAAGGAAATGTGAGGCCTCCAACCTAGTTCTTTTTTTTATTTTTCTTTTCAAGATCATTTGGCTATTCAGTGTCCTTGAAATTCAGTATAAATTTTAGGATTTTTTTTTATATTTCTGCAAAAGAAAATTCCATTGTGATATTGATAAGGATTGTATGGAATCCGTAGATTTTCTTGGGAAATATAGGCAGTTTAACAATATTAAGTGTCTAATTTGTGAACATAAAATATATTTTATTTATTTATATCTCCTTTAATTCTTTCATCAATGTTTGGTCATTTTCACTGCATGAATCTTTTGACTCCTTGGTAACATTTATTCCTAAGTATTTGTTGATCTTGGTGCCATGGCAAATGGATTGTTTTCATAATTTCTTCTCAGATTATTGATTGTTCATGTATAGAAACACAGCTTATTTTGCATATTGATTTTGTATAATGCAACTTTGCTGAATTTATTTATAGTTCTAAGAGTTTGTGGTGTGTGTGTGTGTGTGTGTGTGTGTGTGTGTGTATGGAATAGATGGTTTTTCCACATGTGAGATTTTTTCATTTGCAAATGGAGATATCTTTCCTTTTTCCTTTCCAGTTTGGATGGAAACTTGTTATTTCTTTTTCTTGACTAATTGTTCTGGATAGAATG
Organism: Lynx canadensis; assembly: GCF_007474595.2. NCBI lineage: Eukaryota > Metazoa > Chordata > Mammalia > Carnivora > Felidae > Lynx > Lynx canadensis. Next base: position 66,032,680 of record NC_044306.2, read on the forward strand.
CTCAGTACTATGTTAATAGAAGTGGCAAGAGTGGCATCCTTGCCTTGTTCTTGATTTTTGAGGAAAACTTTCAGTCTTCTTTTAATGTTTATTTATTTTTGAGAGAGATGGAGAGACAGAGCTTGAACAGGGGAGGGAGGCAGACACAGAATCCAAAGCAGGCTCCAGGCTCTGAGCTGTGAGCACAGAGCCCAGCATGGGGCTTGAACTCACGAACATGAGATCATGACCTGAGCCAAAGTCAGACACTTAACCGACTGAGCCACCCAGGTGCCCCAAAACTTTCAGTCTTTAACCATTGAGTATGGTATTACCTAGAACTTTTCATATATGGCCTTTATTACACTGCTGCAGTTTTCTTCTATTCCTAGTTTCAGGAGAGTTTTCTTACTACAAAGGGTATTGAATTTTGTCATATGCTTTTTTTCCCCCATGACTTAGGAGGATCAGATGGTTTTTGTCCTTTATTCCATTAATACAGTGTAATACATTAATCGATTTTTATATGTTAACCCATCCTTGAATTCCAGGAATAAATCCTACTTGATCATGGCGCATAACCTTTGTAATGTACTATTGATATATTCTTTCCTATGGCCACTTCTTACCTGAAATACTGCAGCAGACTCCTAGCAGTTTTTCCTGTATGTAGTTATGCTGTCTTAAAGACAAATCTTCATTTAACCATCAGAGAATTCTTTTAAGATATTACTCAAATTTCCCTCCCCCAAACCTTTCAATGACTTCTCATCAAAATCAGTACCAAATATAACACATTTGTAATGGGTCAAGAGGCTGTACATGGCCAGCCCACCTACCTCTCTGAGCTTAATCCAATCCCACCATCCTAGTTTTCCTTAGCATCTTTTGTCCTTGCTATTCCTTCTACATGGAAATTTCCTCCAGATATTTATAAGACTCTTATTTTCCTCTTTGCTAAGCTTCAAATATTTCTTTCATTTGGAAGGCTACTTTGGACATTCTAACTGAATATATCATCAACTTCTCTTTATGTTTATATCAACTATTTTTCATAAGTCTAATAAATATAGGATAATATAATAACTATGTATTTTTAATAATATGTATTTTTAGATTAAGTTTCTCTCCTACTATAAAATATATTTACTAAAATTAGTACTATCTTTTTTCTTTTGTCATTAGTATCCCAGTGCCTATTATAGCACCTGACTGAAAGAGCTATTCAAAATATATTTCTGTAAAAGTAAAATCCCTCCTTTATATTCCATATCAAACTATTTCTCTAAAATCCACACATTCCTAATTTTAGCTTCATTTTCATGACAATGTGAGTCAATCTAATCAGTGAGGTATAACTGTGAATGTAACTTAGAAGTAAATTATTTTTTTTCATATTTGGAAATAGACTTGAAACATGGTTAAAGTGAATGCTATCCAGTCATCTATCTTTGTCAAAATACTTTATAAAATGCTAAGGTTGGAGCAAATGTAATGAACATTTGTAGGAAAAATATGAACTTCTGTAATAGATGAGGTGGAGCATGTGAGAATCCCCAGCTCTGGTTTAATGAGGATTGATTAAATGTTAAAATGATAATGAAACAAGGGAACCAGAACTATGAATTGAACACAAGATAGGTAATAAGGCAGGTTGTCTGTGGACTGAAACTGAGGGAAACAGCTTTGTGAAGTCATCTAAGATTAGTTGGTACATGTATGTATAGCTAAGTGAACCTGTCATTTGCATAGTAAGTGTATAAAACAGCGTGCTTACTGGGCCTGATTTGAAATAAAAATATATAAATAACCAAAACAAAACATTGAATTATGTGTGCACTGAGTTGTTGCTTAAGTCTCAGGCATCTGATTACTTTAATGCTTTTTCATAAATTTTCTTACTAGTTTGTCTTGATATTTTATGCTCAATAGTAACCATAGCAAATAGAACATATTAATCTCTCAAGACTCATTTTAAAATGTGTTATTTCTTTTACTTCACAGCTTTTAATTCCTTTTCTAACATTTCACTGGCTAATGGAATACTTTTATTTATTCAGTATAAAATGTCCTCATAGAACTATTTTCAGTAATTAAGCAACATCTGTAAAATAAATAATAATAAAGAACTCTTTTGGCTAAGGATTTATGGAACAATTCACTAACATTGTATTGCCATCCATAATTGATATTCACCTTTGAGGATAATTTAAGTATAATGTTTTCATGTATAATACCTATATTGTATTTGCTCCAAAATTCTATTTTTATAAAAATTCGTTTAGTTTGACTCCCTATTTTTAGAGAAAATAACTATAATCTATGTATAATACATAAATCCTATAATAAGCAACATTTATTCTATTTGCCACAGGTTTTCTTTATTACTAGACTATAGATTCTTTAAATATCTCAATACTATCTGTTGATTATGCTTTCATTAAGCAAGTTATAGTTCATATCATTCTTTTTATTTTCAATATATGAAGTTTATTGTCAAATTGGTTTCCATACAACACCCAGTGCTCATCCAAAAGGTGCCCTCCTCAATACTCATCACCCACCCTCCCCTCCCTCCCACCCCCATCAACCCTCAGTTGTTCTCAGTTTTAAGAGTCTCTTATGCTTTGGCTCTCTTCCACTCTAACCTCTTTTTTTTTTCCTTCCCATCCCCCATGGGTTTTCTGTTAAGTTTCTCAGGATCCACCTAAAAGTGAACCCATATGGTATCTGTTTTTCTCTGTAGGCTTATTTCACTTAGCATGGACACTCTCCAGTTCCATCCATGTTGCTACAAAGGGCCATATATCATTCTTTTCTCATTGCCATGTAGTACTCCATTGTGTATATAAACCACAATTCTTTATCCATTCATCAGTTGATGGACATTTAGGCTCTTTCCATAATTTGGCTATTGTTGAGAGTGCTGCTATAAACAACTACAGCTCGGATTGAAGAGGCAGAGGAGAGAATGGGTGAACTAGAAGATAAAATTATGGAAAAAGAAGAAGGTGAGAAAAAGAGAGATAAAAAAATCCAGGAGTATGAGGGGAAAATTAGAGAAACTAAATGATGCACTAAAGAGAAATAATACACACATAATTGGTATTCCAGAGGAGGAAGAGAGAGAGAAAGGTGCTGAAGGTGTACTTGAAAAGAAATAATAGCTGAGAACTTCCTGGATCTGGGGAAGGAAAAGGCATTGAAATCCAAGAGGCACAGAAAACTCCCTTCAGTCATATCATTCTTTTAATCTCACAAGAAGGAATACTACATTAGGAGAAATTAACGTTTGCCAATTTCTCTACTGCTTTTAAGCAAAACCATTAGAAAATACAATAAATTCAACCAATAAATTACTATTGATTATATGGTTGGTATATCACTCAACTTAAGGTTACTCTTTACTTATTTAAAATGGGCATATAAACAGCCACTATGTAATAGTCATGTTTTGTATATCAGTTTGAAAACTTGGGCATACATTTTCTTAATTTTTTTAGAATCTTATAAATTGTATTTGTGTTTTAACAAAATAGTGGTAAAGGGGAACTGAATATGTATCCAAGTGAGGGTAACAAGAATTTTGTCAGTGTTTTCCATGTGGGTTTAGTTTAAAAGTTCTATACTTCAGTCTAAGTTTGAAGTATACATACTTGAGTTATCCTGGTTTATATCCTTCTCTCCTACATTTACCAAGGATAAGTATAGATAAGAATCATGGGGCGCCTGGGTGGCGCAGTCGGTTAAGCGTCCCGACTTCAGCCAGGTCACGATCTCGCGGTCCGTGAGTTCGAGCCCCGCGTCGGGCTCTGGGCTGATGGCTCCAGAGCCTGGAGCCTGTTTCCGATTCTGTGTCTCCCTCTCTCTCTGCCCCTCCCCGTTCATGCTCTGTCTCTCTCTGTCCCCAAAATAAATAAACGTTGAAAAAAAAATTTAAAAAAAAAGAATCAATAAAATGCTTTACAGGGTAGATAAGACATCTCAGTCAATGTCAGGAACTTGAAATTAGGAAACAAAGTATATATTGCTTACTTTCATATGATAATTTTCTATCCACACTGTTCTTAGAAGCTGACATATCATTCTTTTTATTTCCAAACTACCCAAAGAATGTTAAACTATTTGTTACATAAATATTAGGCATAATTAAAATTCTGGTGATCTTAAGACACTGATTGGTCAGATAAACATCTAATTTTTTTTCATGTTTATTCATTTTTGAAAGAAAGGGAGACAAAACATTAGTGAGGGAGGGGCAGAGAAAGAGGTAGACACAGAACCTGACGCAGGCTCCAGGGTCCGCGCTGTCAGCTCAGAGCCGGATGCAGGGCTCAAACTCAATGAACCATGAGATCATGACCTGAGCCAGGCGCCCTGGTAAAATGAACATTTTAAATACTTACAACAAAATACAACATTCTTGAAATAAATTACCAAATGATGATGCTAATATTCTTACTGAGAAGGTAAAATTGTATTTTAGCAAGTGTTGAATTCCGTGGGAAAATGTTCAGACTTTTATTCTTTTAGCAGATATTTAATAGGCTTTTCCCACCTGCCAGTTCTGTGTCTGGCAGATGAGGATATAGAAATGAGCAACGACACAAGGCCAAACTCCCCTTTAGGATAGACAACAAACATAAAATAAGTAAATACACGTATCTAGATGGTGTGTTTACTATGAGACAGAAATTCACATTATGTTATGATATCGAATTTATAAATCCTAAGTTTTTTTTTATGGATATCAAATTTTTAAATCTAAGGTTCTCCCCCTACCCCCAGGATAATCACTATCTAGTGATTAGAGAGAGGAATTAAAACAAAAAAACAAAGTTTGAATAAGACAGAATGAGCATCATGATAGACTTCTACAGTGGTTTAAAGGAAGGGTCACAGTTTGCAAATAAAATTTTATGAAAGAAATAACATTCAACATACTCTTGAAAAATAGGTAGATTTGAAAAGTTAAAAGTGTAATAAATGAAAGCATTGCCAAATATATTAATACAGTCATTTAGTAAATATATACTGACCACTTATGTTATAGGCAGCTCTCTCTGCACACAGAATACACGTATGAACAAGTTGGGTCTTGCACTCAAAGAAGCTAACATTCAAGTAGGAGAAGACAATACTGAGGGATGAGGAAATAAATGAATAAATTATCTATTTTCAAATGTTAATACATCCTATGAAGAACAAGTAGTGGTATAATTGTTAAAAGGTGGCAGTATAGAGTATTGGTAAGCAAAAGAAGTCCACTCCATGGAGCTAAATGCTAAGGTCCTAGCCACAGGGAAATCTGGGAGAACAGAATTTGGGAAGAGGGTGCATCAAGTATGGATGTGAACATCACATGGGTGGTGAACATTCACATGTTCAAAGAGTAACAAGATTGCTACAATGATTGAAAGTCAGTGAAGATAAGGGCAGGAGTAGAGTCTGACATCAAAGATGTGAATGCCTAATAGTGGAGGGACCCGTGAACAACGGTTAGTAATTTAGATTTTTTAAAATAACAAATGGAATGTATATTTTAAGGAAAGACTCAACATAATGTACATATATTTAAAAAATAACTGCAGTTAATGTGAGGAAAACATATTTCAAGGAGGTAAGAAAGTAAGAGATCAGTTTGGCAGTCAGATAATAGGAGATGATAGATGATGTATAATATAGATAATTGTAGCTTGGACTAAGGTATGTACCTGTGACAAAATAAACTTACAAAGTTCAGTGGTACTTGTGCTGTCCAATTTTAATTGACTTCAATGTAATTTAAATGAGGAATTAAGGCAAAGCAGGAATTTTACGTAATTTAGTAGACAATAGTAACTCTCAAAGGTTTTTGTTTTTGTTGTTGTGATGATAGTGGTTCTATTTTATTTCTTCTTCAATACAATAACTCTTGATCTTTCAAAGAAAGTTATCATATGAAGCTTTATTATTACCCTGTTGAAATTAAATTCCTTGAAGTTTGTACAATTCTTTAAGCACTCCAATGGGCAATTGCTATTTTCCCTGACTTGTTCTTAGTTTATACATGATTTTCACTTTTTTTTGGTCATCTCTTTTATTATATTTATGATAACTATTGCCTTTTTACTTGAGTTACATGCCTATTATTTTATCCTTCCCCTTCTAGCCCAGCCAATGTGCACACTGTCACTCCCCTTCTAAAGGTCATCATTAGGAATTTGGAAACTCTCAAATTATTGGACTTATAGAATTAAGTATATTAAATTTTGATTCTATACTATGAGCCAGGTATGGGCTAAGATTAGAAATCCCATAATGAACTCTTTCATGGAGGTCATGTAGGAAACAGGATACATGCTTAAATGTGCAATTATATGTAATGTAATAAAGTGATAATTTTGAGGAAATTAAAGATTTAGTTAACCATGATGTTGGCATGTCTGATTAAGACTGCAAAGAGGAAAAAAGGACTACAAAGGGTGGAATTAGGAATTCTTCCTGCAAGAAAGTGACATCTAAATTGGGATTAAAAGAACTCAAAGTTAAGCAATCGGACTCTGAGCTTTAACTCTGATGAATGGAGGTGTTGTTCAATAAGAAAAGGATCATAAGAAGAGATTTCAGTGAGATAGATAAATTCAATATGGGACATGTGTTTCAGATACCTGTGAATTATTTTTATTGCAATTTTGTTGGGAAGTGCCATTTGATTCTGAGCCCTGAATCAGGTCAGCAAAATGTAGAGGGTTGTGGAAGGAGTGGAAGAGAATTTCCAGACAACATGTAGAATAATAATTGACAAGAGTAGGATTTGATCCTGAGAAACATTTCAGAATGGCAGAGGATGAGGAATCAAAAGGACAAAAGCAGGGAAGAGGGAGGGAGGCAGTGAGGGAGAGAAGGCAAGAGGAAGGATACAACTTGAGAAGGAAAGCAAAGAAAGAGAAAGAGGCAAAACTGAAAATTATCAGGCAATTTCTTCAAAACAACAGGGTGTAGTGTCACAGAAGCCAAATAAAGAATGTCTTCCAATGCAGGCATGGTCAACAGTGTTAAATGATTCTGAGAGTTCAGGACAGGAAAAGTATCTTTGAAATTTGTTGAAAAGTGGATTATTTTGATCCTGATCAGAGCAATTTCCAAAGACTATGGGGAGAACACACAGTAAAGATGGAAGTATTTGGATAATTAAGTGGAAGAGGAGAGAGCATAGATAATAATTTGATACAACTTTAAAAAAAATTTTAAATGTTTATTATTGAGAGACAGAGCATTGGCATGGGAGGGCAGAGAGAGAAGGAGACACAGAATCCGAAGCAGGCTCCAGGCTCCATCTGTCAGCCCAGAGCCCGAAGCAGGGCTTGAACTCACAAACTGTGAGATCATGACGCGAGCTGAAGTCAGACGCCCAACCGACTGAGCCACCCAGGCACCCCTAGATACAACTTTTAAAAAGTAACTCTTCTTGTCTCATTTGATTCCCTTTCATGACCCTTATGCACCCCATGCTTTTCTAGACTTGATTATTTTATAAGCCATAAAACAAACAACAAGCTCCAATTTTTGTGTCCACCCCCCCGCCCGTTTTGTTTTGTTTTGTTTTGTTTTTTGCACTTTCCTTCTCTTCCTGGAATACCTTTTCCTCACCTGTGAAGGAATTCTCTGTTTCTCCAAATATAAGTGGTTTCCCCCTAACTATTTTTATCACACCTCAGAAAAACAATTTTGAAATACTAAGGGTTGTGGAGATATACTATGGTGATAAAGTGGAAAGATTTTCTGCATTATACTTAGATTAATTCTGGTGTGTTTCACTAACTTAATCTTCAACAATGGACAAATGACTTTACTTCTCTGCAGTCAGTGGTAAATCAGTGATTATATAATAAACTCAGAGTGTTATAGTGAGTCATAAAAGAAATAACAAAGTTGAAGTTCCTAGTAGTGTTTGAAACCAAGTATTTTTTCATTTAATGCTAGTTTTCTTCTCCATAAATTTTCTTAGTATTCTAGATGAAATTTTTTAGACATTATGAAGTAGTAGTTTCATTGTAACAATTTCGGACTAGCATGAGTCTGGGAAGTAAAATAGGGGGTACTGGACAAACTAGACAAGCTCACTAGCTTCAAAAGCAAGGGCGCTTAAATGCTGTAATTGAGCCTTTTGGTCAAGGTCATAGTAGTCAAAGGAACAAGTAATTCACCATCAATTCTAGGGTATAGGATAATATTCATTTACTAGCTGTTGCTTAGTTAGGTAGGGTGGAATATTGATATAGAGAAACATAGGCAAGCAATACTTTGAAATCTATAGATCAGTCATTTTATATATGGGAACAATGTCCCTGGGAAGTGCCAGCCAATCCTTCTCGAATGAGTTTTAAAGGCAGAACTTTGATCCCCAGTAGAAATACTATAAGGTTACACGGGACTGGGATGATTCTAGGCACATTACCCTATTTAATACTTGGTACACCATAATGCAATGGTTGGATGGGCATTGCATATTATTTTTTGTATCTCTAACTCCCAGCATCTTGTTTCAGAGTAGAAAACAGATTTCTGTTTGTTGAATGAGTAATTGAAGAGATACTTGGAAATTACACCAAAGAAGAGGCTTTGTTCTTATTTTGGACAAAAATGGGTAGGTGGAAATTAAATCCTAACTGAAAGATAGTGAGCATTATGCATGTGTCGAATAGAAGCCAAATAATTAGCTCTAGAATAATGCATCTAGGTCAGAATGATAGAAACGTTAGTTCAGGTCAATACAGGGTTACTTTATTTTACTAACCCAACTTAACCTTATTTTAGGATGGATAGTAAGAGGATTGAGATTTGTTTTATTTGATTCCAGATAAATATGAAACCTAGGGCATAAATAAGCCTATATATCTCCAAGAGATCAGTTACATTATTCATATAGGAACCTAGAGAGGTCGGTTCATGTGTAACTAAGATGTTGTGAGGGATTGATGCATATATAACTATTTTTAAAATCAACTCAACTACTGTTATTTACCCAATTAGTTAAGCTATTTATGTGTTATAACAAACAAACCTCAAATATCAGAAGCCTAAGACACACTTTAAATTTCAGTAGCCTAAAATAACCAAGGTTTATTTCTTGCTCATGTTTCAAGCCCATCATGGTTCAGTGTATATTAATCAGGGTTCTCCAGAGAAACAGAACCAATAGAATTTAGATAAATAGGTAAATAGATTGATAAATAGATGGATGATTGATAGATGATAGATAGATAGATAGATAGATAGATATTTATTATAGGAACTGGATCAACACAACTATGGAGACCAAGAAGTCTCATGACCTGTTGTCTGCAAGTTAGGAATAAGGAAAGCCATTGGCATAATTTACTTTGAGTACAAAAGTTTGAGAATTGGGATGTTGTAGAGAGGACAATGGTGTAAGTCCGGATCTGAGTTCCAAAGCGGGATGGGCCGAAGGCAGAAGGTGGATATCCAAGCCTCAAGCAGAGTGAGTTTGCCATTCCTCCTTCATTTTGTTCTATTTATGCCATTGGTGGATTGGATGATGGCCCAAGCACATTGGTAAGGGAGATCTTTGCTGAGGCTACCAGTTCAAATGCTAATCTCTTCTGGAAACACCCTCACAGAACACCCAGATGTAATGTTTCACCAGCTACCTGGGCATTTTTAACCAAGTCAAGGTGACACAAAACTAACCATCACAGTCAGCACAGGCTTCTCGGTCATGGTTGTCCCTGGGGACTCCAGGCTAACTGAGCAGCCACTTATCTCAAATGTTGTCAATTTCTTTGACAGAGAAAAAGGCGCTCTGCGGATTTTGCTAAATTCTCGGCCCAGAAGTGACATGTGTCACTTCTACTCATAATCCTTCCTACAGAAGTGGGCACGTGGTTCCATTCAACCATTGGAAACCACAAAATGTGATTCAAACACATTCACGGAGGGAAGTGGCTTTATGAAGTGAGCAGCGTTAATGAATACACAAGAAGTATATTGTAAAATCCTGATCTGTAGGTAGACTTGTTTTCGAGGTTCTTTTTGTGACAGTGTTTGCTGTTGAATTCAAATAATTTCTATATAATATTAATAAATAGCAGAAACACATCAGTGGAGTGAAACTTCAATAAAAGTAACGTGTATACATCTCTGTTTGGTCCTCAGCATATTTTTTTTTCCCAGACAGTGCTAGTACCATTCTTGGGAACAAAACTGAGACAGCTGCTTTGGCCCATATGCTCTGGAAGGATCTTATATACAAGAAAGTCTAAAAAGAACAAAAAAATCAGTAGTAATTGCTCACTTCACCAAACTCTACTTCTCTTTCAGGATTTATCACTTTTACTTGTGGCTTTCGACTCATTTTTACCTGTGAAATTTATATATGCTTCTTAATATTTTTTATTTCTATCTTAATTATGTATTTTAATTTTAATTATGACATTATTAATTTTTATATTATTTATTTATTTTTAAATATATTTATTGTCAGTTGGCTAACCATGCAGTGTGTAAAGTGTGCTCTGTTTTTTGGGGTAGATTTTTGTGGTTCATTGCTTATTTATGTATTATTTAATACATATGTATTATATTATAATTTTCTTAATGTTTATTTAATTTTGAGAGAGAAACAGAGACAGAGCGCAAGCAGGGAGGGACAGAGACACCGAGGGAGACATAGACTTTGAAGCAGGCTCCAGGCTTCGAGCTGTCAGTGCAGAGGTGGATGCAGGGCTCGAACCCACCAACTCTGAGAACATAATCTGAGCCGAAGTTGGATGCTCAACTGACTAAGTCACCCAGGCGCCCCAATAATGTATTTGTATTATATACTAAATACATATACACACACCACAGATGCTAGACCTAAGATCTAGATCCTTTTGCATCCTTTCTCACTGTACCTAATGTGTAGGAAGTAGCTGTTTGGGCAAATTTCTTGTCCATCTGGCCAAATAAACATATCATCTCCACTAACTACATATTATAATCTTTTTGAACTGGAGACTTAACAGCCATATCTCAATATCCTTTTTATGTTCTGCTCTCAAAGAACAATATAAAATATGTTGCTATGTGTGCTCCTTTTGAAATTTGAAAAGATAATTATTATGACACTCTAAATATTCAGAAGTGTAAATAAAATACTAAAGGAAGCTAATCCAGTGACATACAGATTCTAAGAGACAAAATAAATTTTGAAAATATTGAAATGCAATACTTTTTACAAAAGTTTTATAAGTCTAACTCCCATACCATATTAGTTTTCATGTATTTGCACAACACTTTAAATCCAACAATAAACATTAAAGATTTCCATCATAAATTCTTAATCAGCATGCATTTAAATCATTATTTTGATACACAGAACTCTAGGGTTCACGCTGCTGTATAATCATTCTCATATGTAATACTAACATTGGCCAATAGATGCCCTAAGAGATCTCTTAAATACAGGAACTCTAAGAATTAAAATCATGTTTTGAGAATCAGTAAGTCTTACGCTTTATTTTCATAGTTCAATTTTCATTACACTTGTAAAATGGTACAGTATTTTTAGATCCTCAAGTCTTAAGATTAGCAAATTCCAAATTACCTGCCCCAAACACTGATTATTAAAATAATAAAGGAAAGAAAGGAGACTTTTCCAGAATTGCTTTAAAACTACAGTGAAGGCAGTGATATATCTGATCCACTTAGATTAATGATTTCTAATTTCAATAAATGCACCCCTCAATATAGGGTGTAACTATAACTCTCAGGTTAATTTAATCATAGAAGATTAGGTTGAGTTGTAAAGCATTTGCTGAAATGAATTAATGGATACATTTGGATTTTTCAGATTTTACTACAATTTCTATTATTTTCTATAACACAGCTATTAGCAGAGTGTGCATTGAATCTATTAATGAAAGGTATTTTAATTATAGTTCTCTACATCCACTTTTAACATTTAAGTTTATGAAGATTACCAAGATTATTATATAAATCTGGAAAAATAGAACTATATTATTTTCTCTCCACCTTCAGTTTATAAAAAATTACTCCAAAAATTTTTTTCCTACTAAGCCAATGACTAAATATTTTCTTCTAGGCTTATGTTCGTATCTGCCGCCCTCTTCTTCTTCTTCTTCTTCTTCTTCTCTTTCTTCTTCTTCTTTCTGTTTTTTAATGTTTATTTATTTTTGAGACAGGGAGAGGACAGATCATGAGCGGGGAAGGGGCAGAGAGAGAGGGAGACACAGAATCTGAAATAGGTTCCAGGCTCTAAGCTGTCAGCACAGAGCCCAACATGGGGCTCGAACTCACAAACCATAAGATCGTGACCTGAGCCAAAGTCAGACACTTAACCAACTGAGCCACTCACCTGCCCCAATATCTTCCATCTTAATGAAACTATCCCAAATTGTATAGACATATGGCAATATAAAAACAATATTTAATTTATTCAATTACATTTATTAAAAGTATTTTCTTAATTCTTCATTTCGTTTGGTACTCGCTTTTATAGAACAACACATTTTGATGCCAACCCTGTGAGCCTGAGAATTCTGTGCATGGACATATGGGTAGATGATGGTTCTTATAGAAAAGTTATTCCCATTGTTTTCAGACTAGCACAGAAAAAGTAAATAGTCTTTACCAAGCCAAACAAGAAAGGCAAAATATAGCTCTGGGGGAAATTCACAGTGGTATCACTTGGAAGTCAGAGAGAGTATGTCTCAAAAGAGCTATTAGGTAAGGAATATAAAAGTACTGTACATAAAAACTGGAAAACTAGAGTAGGTAACACAAACATGAGTCTGGTAAATCCGTCTATTAAGGTTCATTTCCCTTGATATGTTTATATAAAGAGGCAGCTTTACTTTTCCCTCCAATTTAGAAGATAAACTTATCAAGTTAAGGATCCATGTTTATCATAAGAAAAATAATAGCTTCACAGGTCTTTCCACACTTTCCATAGTACATACCATTCATTGTACTCTACAGTGATCCTTTGAGTGGCCCACTGGTACTTAATCCTGAATTCAAATTCAGGATTTTATTTGACCCACATTATTGATGATAATTGTAGATGATAATAAGCTCCAGATTACTGATGATAATGAACAAATCTGTTGCTTAAAATCTAACCTAGATTGCTGTTAAATGCTGTGGATTTTAGCTTTCTAGTGAGGCAACATTTCTTGAAACATGTTCTAGTCTTTCTCTATTTAATATGACCTCAATACAGATTAACATCAACTAATTTTTTGAACCAATGACTTCCATTCATATTATACATTTGCTGAAGTTCTTGTGGAATTTGAAAAACCCATTTACATAGTGGGAATTAAAGATTCATACATGCATTGATCTGAGAATTAGGGATAAAGAATTCTATCCCAGGTTTTAGCATGGTATTTCTGAAAAGCAATCTCTAATCTTTATGAAATGTACCATTTTGATGGTAGGTTCATGATTAAAAATTACAGAAATAGTCTTAGTGTGTCTCCCTGTGTATTAAATACTAATATGAAAAGAACTTTTTTATTATTCATCAATACGTACAATCTCTTATGTGAAACAAATACAATGCCTGAACTGGAATAGACAAGGTAAACATAATCTGAATTTGCAACATATATTGAAATATTAAATTAAGCTAACATAATCACACGAAAGCTATGTGTTGATGCAATACACTTAGGTTAAAAACGCTCTTGCACGTGTGCTTAATTCAATACTGTTCTTCCGTCTGTAGCTTTATATATTAGAATTGAAGTTTTGGATTCATTATATCTTAAACCTATCACATATTTTAAAGAAAACATATTTTCCTCTTCGTGCATTAATAATTTAAATTAAATATTAAATTAAAATTAAATATCCTATAACACAACAGACAGATCACTAATAAATTTTTATTAGTAGAATGTTAACATAAGGATAGGTAGAGAGAGAGAAGGTCTTAAGAGAGTAAAGCATAGAAGGAGGAAGGGAAGGAAGTAATGGAAGTAGGAAGAAAAAAACAGTAGAAGTCAGGGAAGAAAAATATATTTTCAAGTGTCAATATCCAAATAATGTTGTAAATCATTGCATACCTGGCACTTGTAATTGCTGTTAAAAAGCCCAAAACCAAGAGCATAAAACAAATTTCAGGAATTATTTTATCATAAGCACTAATTGTTGAATGCAGATTTCATGCTTTAAAAACTATGGCATATAATGTATTAAGTGAAAGCACAATCATGGAAGCTCACATTGCAAGGAAGTTAAAATCTCTAAGATAGATACATTTGTGGTTATGTTGTAATTTCTTGCTCTTTTTAATTAAGGAAGTGCTTGTCATTGTGGCTCTGATTTTTTTTTTTTTAAACCGGATTTGCTTTATTATTTTGATTCTCCAAAATTAAGAATGAAAATTACCCAGCAAAAAGTAGTGAATCTTGGCTTTTCAAATAAGCATGTTCTTAATTCACAGGAAAGCTTCTCATAATAGATTAAAAATAAAAATTAAGAAAGCATACATTGTTATTATCTTTAGAGTATTTATACATTCTAATATGCTACAATACATTGGAATAATTATAATTTGAAAAGGCGCTTGTAAAATGTTGATGACACTACAGGAGTCCAAACATAGAGAACAAAAAGCAATATGATTAAAAGGTAATTCTTTTGTACAAGTATAATACACATGCCAAAGCAACACACAATGAGCTTCATACTTTCTGTGTATTACCTTTAATATGTTCATGTAAATTACCTAAATTAAATCCTTAAGTAAATGTTGGTCATTCAGCTTTTAAAGATGTTTTCCTTGTTCATATTTACTTAATATTTTAGTCATCTTTCCCATGACAATTTATAACTAAAACTCCATCTAATGACTTTTTGCATGCATTAGATTTTATTGTGCTTTACAACTATTTTTAACATCCTGAACAGTAATTACTTGTATGACTATATGTGAGGGCTATTATAATATTGTTTATATAAAAATAATTACTACTTTATCAGACCCATTCAATCCTCTCTTAATTTCATCTTGGGTAGGTAAAATGTAGTTTTTTTGACCTCTCTTACTTAGCCTCATCTTTTGTTCTAGTCACTCATCTTTTTTGCACGCCTCCCAAACTAATTACCCTAAGGTACCATTTTCACAGTCTTAGTAACCAGATGCCAATTTATCCCACCTGAGGGGAGGGCTCTTAAGATCTTGAATTCTATCACAATATCATTATAATATAGTAATTCATGAAGTTTTAAAATTCTACTGTAGAGTCATAGAATGACAGATATGTAAGGAACTTTAGAGACAATTTAGTGCAATAAAATCCTCAAATTTTACAAATGACGAGTATGATGAAAGAGTTTAAATATCTTGATCTTGGTCATACAGCTAATTTAAGTCGGAAAAAAACTTAGAATCTCTGAGGAGGGTTCAGTCCTCCCAGCACTTTTCTGTATGCATGCCTCTTTGTGCATGCGTACCAAAATAGTTCTATTTCTTCTCTTTTCTTTCTTCTTTCTTTCTTTTCTTTCTTCTTCTTTCTTTCTTTCTTTCTCTCCCACTCACCACAATGAGAAAATGCTTTCTCCCTCCCCCTTATTGAAACATTTGAAGCAATTATCCCCTTAGGCTGTTGAATAATATTATGCCTGCGTTAATGTAATTCATAGCCCCAAACAATATGACGACTGAAGTGAACTGAAAAATAATGTCTATTAAACAGCATATGACACAGTTTGGTGGAATTTTGTAAGGATTTTTAATAATGCACTCTACATATTTTCACAGTGGACTTTTTAAGTTTTCTCTGCCATTTTGGCATGTTGGCATGAAGCAGACCAAAATATGCCATGTGACATTTCTAAAAGAAGCATAACATGTGTGCTTTGATCAGCCTAAGTACAGGGATATTCAGTTGGCTTCATTGTATTTGTAATATAGAGTACCCATCTGCCCCCAAATGTCATCCTTTAGGCCTTACCATGGTATCTGAAACCATTATAAAATCACTTTGGTAACTGAAACCCTATTAGAATGTTGTGTGTGTGTGTGTGTGTGTGTGTGTGTGTGTGCGCGCGCGCGGATGTAATGAGCAGTGCAAAAGGCATTGCACTAGTTATTTATATACTTACATACAATCAATAGATGTCAGAGGAAAATAAAACAATGCAGATTACCTGGGATGGTCTAGATATGTTGCGGATATTCCAAGGGAATTGGATATTTAGGAAAGGAATAGACAAATTCTTTAATAAAGCTGGAAAGGAAAGTTATTCAAAAGCAGAAAAAAGAAAGTTCCCTCCGAAGAAACAATTATCATTTTTTTCCCTCATACTTGCTAACTAACTTTCAGGAAAGGATTTGGGTATATCTGCCCACAAAATAATGTGTTTCCTCAAATAATTCTTAAATTTTGCAGAAAATCAAATTTATTATGTTTCTTGTTAGGAAATAAACAGTATACTCATTTCATCAGATTCCCTACAACATTCCTGAGCGGGTCCAGTGCAGGAATAAGATTACACTCCAGGAATATCAGGATATATGCATTTTTATGGAAAACAATGTATTGCATGCTAAGAAATTTCTTGAATAAATGACTTTGTTTATGAAATATTTAGTTGCCCATTTCTTTGTACAAGTAAGTCCTGCTGGCTGTAGGTGGGACATGTGGACAGTATGTGAATAATGATCTTTCTAGGAGATTGATTGCTCTAGTTCACTAAAGTATTGTTTACAAGTTTAAGCAGTCAGAAATCTGGCATGGCAGCCCTTTCTCTTGCTGTCAAGGCCCTCAGAGCCTCACTGGAACAAGAAACATCACATATAGTGAGAGAATTGCTAAAGGCTATGAAATGCTTCCAGCATACCCCATCTTTCAGAGAACAATTGATATATTAGACATAATAAATATTACATAACCTTCAGTATTTTGGCAGTGGAAGTTGAAGCTGAGAACTTTCACTTTTTTCATTATTAATTTTTTTTTTAACCCTGGAATTTCCAACTTCACATAGCTTGACGATGTATTCAAATCATAAGAACGAAGAGGGAAGATTCTGTAGATTCTATAAGAAAACATGAATTCTGATATATGCTATGCATCATTCACATAAAAAATAAGAAAAGATTCTGTTTACGAATGATGATAAGCATCGCCAGCTTTCACATTTTCTCCCAGTGCTCAGTGCAATTTTTTTCTCCTAAACAAGTTTCTGCTGCAGCGACTCCCTCTAGCAGCTCCCTGAACCGAGGAAGGGAACAGAACACCAGACACATCCTTTCCAGTAAACAAATGTAGGGAGCAGGAGGAAAGTTTGGCTAGGAAGATCAAAAGGAGCGGGGATATTATTTGGAGTGGTTGGATGGATTCATTCTATTTCCTAGTCCCTTCTCACCCGCCTCCCCAGCCTCTCCTCTCAGTGCTCCACTGCCCCCACCCTCCGCCCCTTCTTCCTGCCAGAGCTGTGCCAGCAGCGATCTTTAGAGCGCACAGAAACGGCAGTCCCAGCGAAGGCAAAAGCTCATGCCACGCCAAAAGCATTTAGTTTCTTCAGGACCGGTGGTGAATGGATTGTGAAGTCCAATGAAGTCCACGTTGGTTATAAGCCTGGATTTTGTCGCCTCGATTGCCTCAGCTGACCCTACCAGAAGCCCAGTCAAAAGGGGCGGCCCCGCACCTCTCAGGGAGTTGATATGCAAAATAGTTACGTCAGATGATGGGGGCGGGGCGCGCCCGGGTGAGTGGCAGCAGCTTTTGCTGTGGGAGGAGGCCGCGAGAATCAGCCTGGTTCAGTGACTGAGACAAACTGGAGGTGAGAGGAGCTGGTGCTGTCCACTGGGCTGTCGGTGCTGAACCTGGGACGCGAGCGGACGGGGTGCTTCAGCACCTCGAGGCAACGCCCTCTTGCACTCTCTGTGCCCTGCGGGACCCGCTTCACCAGCAGGACCATATCAACTGACAAAGGAGTGTGGTATTGGACGTGGGAGAGAGTCCTCTGTTTGCCACCTGGGCGCCCATTCAAGCGTGACTTTGGAGATTCTATAGTTTAGACCAACTATTTTCCTCTTTTCCCAGCTAAAACAATCTTTTAGGTTTTTTTTTTTTAACTATTATTATTACTGTGATTTATATACCTACACCATTTAAGAATCTTTCTGGGAGACTTTTTTGACTCTTAAAATAAGGTAAGATAAAGAATATGTTATAAATTATTACAAAGGGGGGAGGAATGCAGAGTGCCATACAAAAATTTAAAAGCAAGTTACGATTTTTCTAATCTGAAACAGGACTTTTGGCAATGATTGCAACAATTATCTTAATAATTGCTATTATTATTTTTATTACAAACACATCTATTGGTGATTAAGCACTGAATTCTACAGGGGAAGTTGAGGGTTTGGGTTTTTTTGCGAAGTTAATGTCATCAGGTTACATTCTGCTTTATAAATATAAATATTTGTAGAGCAACACTTCCAGCATGGCTCAAGAAACAAGAACCATTCAATGTAAGCCCCAAATATGTTAGTAAATTGCAGTAAATAAATCAACCAACAAGTTGTTTAAAGCAAATGCAATCTTGAAGAAATATTTGAGTGAACTAATCTCTGATTAATCAATATTACCTCTGGTATCTACAGCATAGACTGCAAAGTACAGAGCTCTCAACATTTTTGGAGGGGAGGTGGTAAGGATAAGAGCGTTCATATCCTGCTGGATTCATTTAGATGTGTTGTTATGCAGTAGATCCAAATAAAACTGTGAAACTCAGTCTCTGAGCATTCTGCACCCCAAGGTCATGTGTAGTTCCAGTTGGGGGCTGTTTGTCCTGCTATTGAATAGTAATGTCATCCCCTCCCCACCCCCTCAGGTTAGAGGTGGATGTAAATGGGAAGCTCTGATTTATAATACAGTATTAGCTTGTATTATAGTCGCTACTGCTGTTGGTAATTGAATGGAACTGGGAAGCGTGGCTGAGAAAAATGTCTCGCTATTTCAGAAATGTTTAACCTCTTGCATGTTTAACAGAGAGCTTTTCTCTACTTAGGAGATTTTCTTTTGAAGCTGTGTTCCTTTTGTCAATTGGTAGTGTGTTTGAGTGGGTATGAAGAAAGAATTCAGTACAGAAAACCACTGAACAGTACTTCTTATAGTGAACAATATTTAAATGATAGAAGTTAACTCGTGCTCTGTGTATTTGTTATCACTATTCATGACTTTATATGTAAGGCATATTGTTTATCTGATAAGTAGAATTATGATTTTCATTTATCTCTTTTAGTGACATTGATTAAGGATAAATGATGGCTGGAAAAACAGAGAGGGGAGGGTTTACATTCCAGGGAAAGATGCAACTAGACATCCTATCTTAATAGGAATGTGTAAAATATAAGCTGTTTCAGACTTACTAAGTATCATTCAACTGACCAGGGCTATGTTTTTCAGCAAATAAAGAGTATACTAAGTTAACTTTATATATTTGTATATTTTTAATTATGGTAAACATTTCTTTTCCAGTGGCATTACACGTACCAGTATGAACTTTAGCTTTAAGTTAATTATTTAAAATAATTTTTCTGCATAGAGATTTTCATTTTATTTACAGCACACTACTACATCCAGAGTGATTGTTGCAAGAAATGGATATTATTGCAAACACTAGAGGTTAAATATAATCCCCTTAAGTTGTTCTCATGTTTTAACCCCAAGAAGATTGTTCTTGTAGGATGCCTGTCAGTCATGTGATCTTACATTAAATATTGATACAAATTGTTGAAAGACTAAGCAGGTAGAGAAGCAAAGGAGGGAATATATGAAATACTGGGCCATGAAGCTCACCCTAAACAGCCTCCTTTAAATTAATATGAAATAATTTTTTCTTCTATACATTAAAAATTTTCTTTTTAAAACTAGTTATATGGGTATACATGCTCAAAGTATGGAATTTCAAACAGAATTATGGCTTCTTTTAATTTCAGTTTCCTTTTCTTTGTCATATGGAAACAACAATATATATTGTAATTTATAACTTACTTGAAAGGCAATAACAGAAATAAACACTATGTTCACCTAAATGTATTTTAGTGTCTCATTGACTTCTTTTTGCATAAAGTTTTCCAAGATGTATGGCTTCCTTTGAGTATAACAGTTCTCTTGAACTACCAGTATCTGAAATTCTTTCAGGTGAAGTCACAGTGAGATGGTTAAATACTAAAATCAAAATATGCTATTGGAAATTGTGAAACTAAGGGGGCAGATTCGATGAGATTGCAAATTTAAAATATTAGATACGTTTTTCCTGATTTTTAAAACCTATTTAGCTTTTATATATTAGTTCTGAAGTAAGGTAAAATTAGGTGACCACAATAAACCCAAACTTAGCATATAGGGTATACTATTTGGATGTAGAATACGTTTCTTACTGTAAACAAAATAAATTGCCAAATTGGAAGATACCTATTAAAGACAGTCAAATGTGGTGTCCCTTCATAAATTTTTTGCTTCACAAAGAAATGACCATATTTTGGAGTTATAACTTGTCCATAGTGAAATTCAAAGGAATATTCAATACCACAGTAGATAGCCTCCTAAAAATGAATTCATTTCATTGCATAAGTACTACAAGTATATACAGAACTTTTTACTTCAAGATGATAAAGTTTACAAAGTGTATAGAAAGATTATTGAGATAATTAATTATATGTCACATGACATACTCTAGTTGCCTTAATTGCTTCTCAGTTCTTAAAGCACATTGATCTAGTAAAAATTTAAAAATGATATTGCTAGACAGATTTTTTTCTTACAGATAAGATGAAATAAGTATGCATGTTTGGTTATATTTAAGGCCAAGATGAAATGATTGGGTTTTCTGTTATCAAGGCTATATATTGCTTTCTTTTTAAAAATCTATTTACTAACGTGTACAATGGAGAATTAAAGAAAGTAATAATAAACCTGAATACACTAAAAAGTTTTAGGAAATTGACTTTTTAAAAGTAACTTTAAAATTAGATTTAAAAGATTATGGAAGTAATAGTTTATTGAGAATTGTCTTTGAATAATGACAATTTTTCATGTTTAATGCTTGTTTATCGATGAGACCAAACACCTTCAATAATATGTTTCTATTAGTTCTGCTCCAAATCTCCAAATCTGCTTCTGGCATTTTTATTACTTAATGTATTATAAGTTCTAAAGATTCTTTGGAACTAATAGGTCAGAAAAAATACTTCCTGTTGTTAACATTATTGCAACAGCCATGTGACCAATTATCTTTTACCAAACAGACTAATCATCTTCTGCTTCAACACCTCCAGTGTCTTTTGGGCATAGACTAGTTAAGGTGAGCTGTAGGGTCCCTTGTGGAAAATCCTAATTTCCCATTAAATTGGTCATCACACCATGCAACAGAACAATTGGTCCCTTGTGCTTTAATCACCCTGGCATTGAGGAAGTTAAATTATTATAGTAAATGAGATAGTGTTTTTGATAAATTCAGAATTTCACTGAGTCTTAGTATGGGTTTTTTTTTAAAGAGAAGGAGTTAAACAATAGTATAAGTGCATGATATAATGAGTGTATATGTGTGTACATTGTGTGTGTGTGTGTGTATACATATATATTCTTAGTAAATTAGGCTCTACCATAAACATGCAATGGAATGATCTTGAACATTCAAGTTCAAGAATGTTACTTAATACAAAAATAATTTACATAGCAAGCTGAAATACAATATATACTTTTAGTGGCAAATGTGTTCATTCTGTTATTGTTTTTGCTATTAGGCTGTTATGCTTAGCACACACCAGTTTTTTTGCCATGAAAATGTCACTCATAAGCTCTCATGCTGATTGGCAAGGGAAGGGACATTGGAAATGAAAATTCTCCAGGAATAAGAAGCAGAATGGATGTGTACATAATGAGGAGTTTATATACCACACTGATTCTGAAAAAAAAATATGAGTGATGATAAGGATTTGAAAGTTTCTATCTCTAAAAGAGATACATCAGGTTTACTTCCTATATCTCTGGGTAATAAGCCATGCACTTCTAAGGGATAGAGTTTGGAGATCCCTATGCCTAAGATATTTTTATTCTTTGTATATCAATGTTACATGCATAGATTGTTGAAATGTGAGAAGAAGAGCCACTTAACTCTGAACTTTCTTGCTTTAAAACCAAATAATTAATATTAATTTAATGTGGCTTTTAGTATCACATTATGTAAATCTCGGAAGCAAAGTAGTTGCTTAGTGAGTTCATTTGCATGTCAATACAGAGAATATTATTCCAACTCCTAACACTGGTTCATAACACTGCTAGAAGTTCTAAAACACAATGCAAAGGATTTGAAATACTTTTTTTCATTCAGTTTTATTTAAATATACCATTGTAATTGACAGTTAAGAGAAGCTTACTTTAGTGATATATTTTTTCTGTGTAAGTAGCACTAAGGTAGCAATTAAAACATACATACAGTAGCAATTAGAACACACAAGCCTGAACTGTGTTCCCCAAAGATGATGATGAAATGGAAATAATTTGCCTTTTGTGATTGGACCACTTCCACAAACACATTAGGTAGTGTTTTAATGACCATCAAGGCTTTATTTTTCTAATTTCTAAAACCCTACAGATTTTTACTAACATGATGTGACAAAAGGACAATGCCCCCATGTACTCTGTAGGTATATGCCCCCTTTTTCAGAGCTCAGTAATTGCTGTGATCCTGACATCAACCAGAGTCTGAACCGCCTCATTTAGGATTGAGGAGGGGGTCCCATTCATCCTTCCAAAGAAAGAGAGAGAGTGATTTGCTTCTAGTAAACACATCTTCTGTCTCGTGGCAAATTACCTATTGATATTTGAGCAAAAAGTCTTTGAGCCTGGATTTTCTTATACAAGAAGACAGAAAAGGATGCTATTCAAAGGGTTAATATGTGTAGACATATATTTTATACATATATATGTACGCATGTTTTACTCATGTTAGGCCATTTTATCTAGGTCATTTAACATGTGTATAACTGTGAAAAAAATTCATGGTACCTTCATTTTAGATAGGAGAAAGCAGAAACTTGGATGAAAGTTGTCCACCTCTCCAGCATGTGCTCACACAACCAGGAAGGGTGGATTAGACAATCAAACCCAGCTCACTCCTTTTGCAGCTATGCGTGCACTTCCAACACCTCTGTTTAGGACAAATATTCAACTGGGTGTGTCTTATTTAAAACATACACATTTTCTGTGAGACTTTTACTAAATGTGAATGCCTACTTGCCCTCTTTCTCCAAGTCTTCCCTTAATCATTAAATTATATTTAAATGATTTTGTGGTATTTATTCTTTAGTATACACATTTTAGAATGCACAATACCAAAGGCTTTAAGCTTTTCCTCTGTATTTAATGTTAGAAAGATGTACATTATTCTATCTCATAGAACATTAATAAGAGTAAGAGCAGGCAATAAGTAGAATAAGAAACAGTAGAATAATTAATGTTCCTAATAGTTCTAGTTTTCTTTCTCCCTCTAAAAAGTCCTACTGAATATCAAATACAAATACATCTTGAACTTTAGCCACTTCTTGAAATTACCACTTGTGCTATCAACTGATAGTCATGTTTAAACCTTCAAACTAGTTAGCTACTAATATTTCAAATGGTCTGTGAGATGAAATAAAGTAATCAAAATAAAATTAGTTTTGAAACACAATACAAAAATAGGTAGTCTAAAATGGGCTCTTGAACACTTAGGAAACATTAAATACTTCATTCATTGTTATTTATTCTACTTGAGGTACAAAGGGAAATGTTGACCTCTAGTTGATGCTCTGTGTTTTCATATAGCATTAAGCTCACTGAGTAGGAGAAAAGGTGAGTACTGGTGGCAGTAATTATAACACAGTTCCTAGGGGAGCCACAGAGTTGCATCAGATTCCCTAGTGAATCCTCATTATCCAAGTTTTGGGTTGTCCTTATTAAATGGATCCCAAAGGAGGTAGAAAAGTTTGATTTATAGAAAAGTTAACTTAAAAGTGTAAGATTATAGCGCTTTCATTAAATATTTTAGTGTAAGATTATAGGGCTTTCATTAAATATTTTACATATTAGTTAGAAATATCCAGTGTTTACCTTTTGGAATGAAGACTGGTATAAAAGTTGTTAATCCTTGAAATTTCAGCACCATTTTGTATACTATTCATTTGACTCACTGTTCCTCATTCTCTGTGGAGCCCTGCAGGAAGTCCATTCACTCCAACAGCTACAATTATTCTCTCTTCACAGAGATCTTCCAAATATATAGCTCTGGCCCAGATTTGAACTCCATTAATGTATTTACAAAGGTCTGCTGGACATTTTAAACTTTGATTTCATGGTGACAGCATAAATTCCATGAACTCATCATCTCATCCCTCACATGGTCCCCCATCTTCATTTTTTGCCTGTCAGTTAATGACATTTTTTCTATTCGCCGAGGTCTGAAAATTAATAGATGTCTTAAACTTACATCATTCTTACTATACTATATGCAGTGACTCCCCAAGTTTTGATATTCCTCCCTTTGTAACATAGCCTTTATCTAATTCTCTATTTTCTATTCCCTCATTGTATCACTTTTACCTTGACCTAGAGTATCCCATCTCAATCAGAATTATTTTGACACTCTCTACATTGATCTCCCTGATTCTTGTTTCTTCCCTGCAGTAATAATATTAGTGATGTTATTAGCAAGTACATTTTTGGTAATTCATAGTATGCCATACAATATGTTAATTTCTATAAGCAGTATTATATTTTATATGCACAATGCTATTCATAGAGATAGATAGTAGATAGTGAAAGACCAAAGCTTAAAGAGTTATGCTGCCCACAGAGCTGGGACTCAAACCAAACTCTGTCTGAAACCAGCTGCATGATCATCCTCATTATGCTCTCCTGATACACACTTCATACCTCTTCTAGATTCCTCTCAGTTAAAGTAAGCTTTTAAATGTCACTGTGTTCTTCAGAAATCATCAGTGGATCTGTAATTTTTACTGTATCAAGTTGAAATTCTCTACTTGATGTTAAGATCCTTCCTACTGGTTCTGTAGCTTCAAGCAATCAATCTGATTTTCAATTTTCTCGTATGTGCAATGCACATATGTAAAAGAGAAATTGATCAAAATATAAAGTATGATCCTTCCCTCTACAGAAAACCAATACCCTGTCTGGACTGTTGCCTTTTCAAGAATCTCCACCTACATCTCACTCCTCTAATTCCAGCCAAGTTTTTCATAGTATAAGAGCATATTGTGCTCATATGTGCTTTTCTGAGTCTTTAGTTTTGTTGCAAGTAATGTCATGTTAGTGTCACCCTGGATATTACCAAGATGTCTATTTTTCTTTACATGTATGTATTTGTTTTCTATTGTTGCATAAAAATTACCATAACCTCAGTGGTTTAAACATTTATTATCTCACAGTTTCCATAAGTCACAAGTCTCGGTACAGACTATCTGGGTCCTCTGTTCCGGATCTCACATCAAGGTTTCAGCTAGGGTTGGGCTCTTATTTGAGGTCAAAGTTTGTTGTTCTCCAAGATCACTGGTTGTTGAGAGTCTTTTTCTTTTTCTTTTTTTTTCTCTTTCTTTTCTTTTTCTTCTCTTTTCTTTTCTTCCTCTTTTCTTCTTTTGTCTTCTCTTTTCTTTCTTTTCAGCTTAAAACTAATGGAAGTTGTTTCTTTAAGGCCAGATAAGAATTTCACTGATTCCTTCAGTTCTGACCTATAGATCTACTTTTATTTTTTTAATTTTAAAAATTTTTAATGTTTATTTATATTTTGAGAGAGAGAGAGAGAGAGAGAGAGAGAGAAAGAGAGAGAGAGTTGGGGGAGGGCAGAGAGAGAGAGAGGGAGGCACAGAATCTGAAGCAGACTCCAGGCTCTGAACTGTCAACACAGAGCTGGATGCGGGGCTCAAACTCAGGAGCTTTGAGATCACCATCTGAGCCAAAGTCAGAGGCTCAACTGATTGAGTCACCAGGCGCCCCTAAGATCCACTTTTAAAGTGTCCCACCTCATTAGGTCAGGTCCAGCTAGAATAATCTCTTTTGATATACATAAAGTCAACTGACTTGGAACCTTAATTACATCTTAAAATCTCTCCTTTCCATATAACGTAACATAACCATAAGAACAATATATTACCTTTGTCATGTTCTATTGGTCAAAAGCAATTTAAAGGTTATGTCTACCCACAAGGTAAGGTGATTATACAAGAGTGTGGGTCATTGGGATTCATGTAACATACTACCTACCATACCTGACTCAAGTTCTACTTGAACCTTAGAATATTTCTCCATTGATGTTGTGCCACTAATCCCCAGCATTTATGACCTGAGCTATGCAGTGAACAGTCTGGTGTGGCCTTTGGATTTTTTAAATGTGTCTTAGGTTGTTCTTTCTAATTAATCTTAAACACTTTTTAAAGGAAGACCCTAGGAATTCCTTGCATGTGTGCAAAACATTGTAGTTTAAAATCACTTCATATACATATTATTATATAATCCTCATTGAAGTTGATTCTTTTTTATATTTACTTCCATTATGTAGCATCATGCATATTTAATGGATTGGTTTTGGTACGATGATTTTGTACATGTATGCTCATGGATTGGTTCATGTTTTTAGAGTTTAGATTTTGTTTATCTTTTATTTATTTATTTATTTAGTCTTTGGTCTTTGACAAGTTGAAACCACACAAAGGGTTTACTGTTATCATCTTATTTTATGCAACATAGGATCTTTCCATAAAAATCGGGGACTTATATTTAATATTATGCTCTACAAATGATATATAAATTACATAGAAAGTGAAAATGATATTTATATTTGTCTTTTAGAAGAGTACAAAATTTATTTCTATACACTTTTAAAGAAAAACTTTACATTTTTAAAGAATGTCATCTTCAAAATAACATAAAAAAAAATTAGAGGACACCTGGGTGGGTCAGTCAGCTAAGCATCCGACTTTGGCTCAGGTCATGATCTCATGGTTTGTGGCTTTGAGCCCTGCATCGAGCTCTGTGCTTACAGCTCAGAGCCTGGAGCCTGCTTCGGATCCTGTGTCTCCCTCTCTCTGCCCCTCCCAGGCTCACTGTCTCTGTCTCTCTTTTAAAAATAAACATTAAAAAATTTAAAAGAATGTCATTTTCAAAAGAATATCGCATTTATGATACTAATAATTTTGTTCTTGTCTAAAGATGGTAAATATTTAGACAATTACTTTATTAACATTTACTATACAAAATATTATTGCACTTATAGCTTTTATAGTTTGCATATAGTTAAGATAATTTTAGCTTGACAAAAGCTAAAAAGGGGCGCCTGGGTGGCTCAGTCCATTAAGCATACGACTTCGGATCAGGTCACGATCTCGCAGTTCGTGAGTTCGAGCCCTGTGTCAGACTCTGTGCTAACAGCTCAGAGCCTGGAGCCTGCTTTGGATTCTGTGTCTCCCTGTCTCTCTGCCCCTCCCCCACTCAACTCTGTCTGTCTGTCTCTTTCTCAAAAATAAACGTTAAAATTTATTTTTCAAGCTAAAAGATTAATTTGTATATAAATTCAATTTTTAATTTTAATAAACAATAATTTTCTTAAAAACATTAAGACCATATTTATTATAAAATAATTATTTCAATAAATATTGATAAATGGCTACTGTGTTTCGGGTGCCCTTTTGGTTGCTGGGGGTTGAGTGAGAATGGTAGAAACAAAATTGCCTCTCTAGTCTTTCTGCAGAAAGAGAGACAATCAGCAAACTAAAGTAGACAGAGGATCATGTCTATTATTGATAAGTGCCATGATCAAAAGTAAACTAGGTAAGGATTACTGAGGATTAAGAGTGGTATCTAAGGTAGGAGTTATCTTGGGGTGCCAACTCTGACATTCTATGGTCCCCATTCTGTAGTTTCTGATGTTGACATTACTTATGGGTATTGTGAATAATGCTACAATGAATGTGGGAGCACAAATATCTCTTTGAGATCCTGCTTTTTGTTCTTTTAGATAAATAGCTAGAAAGAGTTGGATCAGTTCATCATATGGTAATTTTATTTTTTACTTTTTATTTTTAAGGACTATCCATACTGTTTTCCATAGTGGCTATACCATTTTACATTTCTTCCAACAGTGCACAGGGTTTTTGTTTGTTTCTTTGTGTTTGATAATAGACATCCTAACAGATGTGAGGTGATATCTCATTATGGTTTTGATCTACATTTCCCTGATGATTAGTTATGTTGAACAACTTTTTATGTACCTGTTGGCCATCTGTATGTGTTTTTTAAAATAGTATCTCTTTCATTTTTGAATGTCCAATTATTGACAGAATCCAAAATGCTCCCATCATGAAAAAAAAAAAGATTCTTTTTATTTGTGGTGGTCTTGTTAATAAAGATTAACATCCTTCTTTGCCTGGCACTGCAATATATGTGAAATACGTTATTTAACTTTTCTTTCCACTGTTAAATACACCATACGGAGCATATATTGCAACTAAATTCTGGGATTTAAAGCGAATTTCTGAAAACTCATTTGTACTCTTGGTGCATTATACACTTTATTTGTTCAGAACTTCACATCCTTTCATAGAAAACTTAAGTGCTCTAAAATCTATGTTCCTTTGAGGCAGTGATCCACTGAGCTGGTATTATGTCAAGTATCATTAACTTAAACACTATGGCATTATTAGAGAAAGGGAAATGCTTAGTATGCCTTTTGGGTTTGTGCACATGCTTGAGAAACCACAGTGTTCATTAAAAAGTGTGACATCATATGACCATGTAAGGAAAGAGCAAAAGAAAATAAATGAGATATAAATACACCCATAACTTTATGAAATAAATGCAACAATTACATGCACAACATCTCAATCCTTTGGCAGAGTCTCAAAAGTTAGTGAATTTACAAAAAAAAAAAATAAGGCTTGAAAGAACTTGCACAAATTGTGGCAGTATTTTCCCTAAATTACTTCCTTTGGTGAGATTCCTCATGAAGTCATAATTAAGTGAGCTAAAAAATGTAAAAATGAAGTGAAAAAAGTTCTAGAAATGCTTTGTATTTTACGTCTACATATTTACAATTAAATGACAGCAAAGATTTCAAGTATATGCCTTCCATGACTGTTTCTTTTAGCAAGTGTCCTGTTTCTCATTTCCTGAGGGCTGAGTATGGGGAAAGTCTTTTCACTGAGTTTGTTTTCCTGTCTGTGCACAAATAGTACAATTTAATTGATAATGTCTGGAGTAGAAGTCTGTGTCCAGCTGTGAAAACTGCTCTTAATGCTAGCACTCGACTGGACATCTTGATAATTATATATGTTTTGTTAAACATCTCGGTCAGGTTAACAACTGTCTAAAAATCAGTAGAGGGAGCTCAAGAAGGCCTTAAGGATATTTTGATACTAGCTTTCTAATGTCACTATGCTTTCCCTCAATAATTTTTTTTTCTTTTTTTTTTCATATATAGGAAATAAAAGTATCCTTAAGTGCAAAATAACCTTTTTGAAGTTGTGAAGCTTATGGCTATTTAAGCACTTGAAGAGGCTTCCCCATTCCCCCCTAATTTTTTGTCCTATTTGTAACAGAAGGTAAACAGATTTGACTTATAAATTGTTGGAATGCTATGAAGATCCAGCTCTGTGATACTGGGGCTTTATTGTTCCAGTTTTTAGATCTCTGTACAGGGTTTTTGATTCAGAAAAAGAACATGAAAACTAGACGCCTAGTATTCAGAGACTTCTATAAAGCATTAGTTGGCTTAAATTAAACCTGTGATAATCTTAAAACTAAGTCTGGCCCTATCCTAAAATGTTACTGGTTAGCTTAAATACACTGGACTTAAACATAGGTCTGTATTCTATGCAGGACTTGTGGCAGTATCCTTCTAGAAATTTCAAAAACTGGCACAAAGATAAAGGACATCCATCTGCAGAAACTCTTAAACAGACCTGATATTTTCATTTAACAACTTCATACCAAGAGCCAGGTCCCATATTTATATATATCATAAATTTGAAAGCAACAACTCAGGCTATTTTTGATTGGGACTTTGCTCCAGGATTTTCCAAAGTTTTGCTGAAAATATAAAGCTTGCTAATTTAAAACACTTTTTCAAATTAAAATTTTAATTATTGTCTATGCATCAGAGAGTGTTATATCCCAAGGGTTCAACTGAAAACCTACCATGTTGTAAGAATGAGCTATTACATAACAGCATTTTTGAAAAAGAATGGAAATTTTATTATTAATAACTTCTAACATAGTTTCAGTATTATTTAGTCCTTATTTAATGCTAAATTAATAGATTCTTTTCTTGCATAATGACAATTTTTGGAATTCATTGCCATTTTCCATAGGACACTTAAATTTAATACCAGCATATGTGATTATTGAAATCATAATAAATTTGCATTTTAGTAAAATTTATATTTTATTTTCTATTGCTTGGCATGCTGTTTTTATAAGAATGCTGAGTGATCTACAAACTTTTAAAATGTTTGAAATCCATTCAAAGCTTTTATTGTTATTTTAAAATTTTCCCAGAAGTTGAATTATTTGGTAAAATCACCTGATCATACTTAAGTTTAGAAATGGCTATTGCTGTTTTATTTTCTATAATTATTACTATAGATTTAGGCTAGTAATATTTGAGATACTTGGTCATAGTGTTGCATGTTACAATTTTGTTAATTGAACAGTGAAAATTACACTTTCTAGATTTCTGCTTATATTTGCTTAGTGAGTGTGATATTTTAATGTTTCCTAAAGTAATTCTTCTGTTATAAATTTTCTCTGTATGTGTTTTGGCCATTAATCTAAGAGAACTTTAACTTGATTTTACAAAATCAATTAAAATTGGATTCTATTAAATAAATTATTATTATTATTATTATTATTATTAATTCACCAATTATTGGGCCTCAAGCCTGATTCTAGACAACACTTAAATTATTTCAATACAGCTTTAGAAGATTTTTTTTAATTCTATTTTTGAGAAAGAGAGAGACAGAGCACGAGTGGAAGAGGGGCAGAGAGAGAGGGAGACACAGAATCTGAAGCAAGCTCCAGGTTCTGAGCTGTCAGCACAGAGCCAATGCAGGGCTCAAACCCACAAACTGTGAGATCATGACCCTAGCTGAAGTTGGACGCTTAACCCACTGAGCCACCCAGGTGCCCCTAGAAGAGCTTTTAAGGTAGAACCAAGGTTGAACCAGGGCTTCTGGGGACATTAAAGGCCACAGTATCACAGACATAGACCTCCCAGGCTCAAAGGCAATGCTGTATGACTATATATTAAGAATTCTATAATATTGATTTCATAATTTTCATGCAAGCTGGGTTTTTCAATGTCTAAAGTCTTCAGTAAAAATACCTTAGGCCCAACAGGTTTTTTAAGAAAAC
This sequence comes from Lynx canadensis, assembly GCF_007474595.2. Taxonomy (NCBI): domain Eukaryota; kingdom Metazoa; phylum Chordata; class Mammalia; order Carnivora; family Felidae; genus Lynx; species Lynx canadensis. The sequence goes on from NC_044306.2 coordinate 66,064,095, forward strand.
ACTTGGGTTTCTCAAGTACATAAGATTTCTTCAAAGTAACTTCTCTCTTAAATATCTGTGACTCTAAACAAAGATACATTATCCAAATGCAATCCTGATTATTCATTATTTTTTAATTAAGAAATTCTCCAGTTTTGCAAAAGCAAAAGCACCATGAATTAAAACTTTCTGTAATTTAAAGAGAAAATAAAACTAAATTTATTAATGTAATTTTATCTGTGTTTTCATTCAAGCCTTATCACTAAATGATGGCATATGAGAACTTCTATTTCTGGTATACTTCCAAGTATTTTATCTTATAAACGTGTCAGAGTAGACATTATATTGAAGTTGACTTACAAATTAAGTAAAAATGTAATCTGGCATTTTTATAGGAACAGTATTTTTAAAAAATATTATTCTAATAAAAGTTAAATATAGTATGTCTATACAAATGCATATAAAAGTGTATAGAAAAATGAACTGAATCTACATTGAATTTTTCATTGGGTGGGATCTCTATTATCATCTGATTTAATAATGGGAAAACAAAGATTAAACCATTTCATTTTAATTGGGATTAAACTCAACTGTGTATGGGTTTCATTCCAGTCAGTGCACACTTCCAGATTTTTGTGTATAATTCTGAACTAGATACTGTCAGGCATTTCATTTTGGGGGATGGTGTTATTGTAATAACTTTTGAATGCTAGAACTCTATTGATGAGTCTCATACCTGTAATCGTACAGCAAATGGTACAAACAAAAGGTTTTGACTTTGAATTTCCAGTATTATTCCTGACACAAGCTTTGGTAGAGTAATGTTGAACATTTTTAATGTATATATGCTTTTCAGGCTGGGTAGGACATATGTTACTTCATAAGAGTTTACCCTTTGTAATCATTATAACGCTTAGAATTAATGTCAAATTATATAAATTGTATTCATTGGTATAGTGTTTTGACAGTCATTCCTTTGGAAATGGAAGTTGATAATGCCTGACTTAGAAAGCCAAACTGTGGTACTAAATCACATGGACTTCAAGAAATTTCATATCATTTTTTGGCTACATCGTGGAATACTTTTACATGTTTAAGATAAAAATGATTATCTCTGTGGAGGGTGAACTATATATATGATGATTTATTATTGACAGTGAATAGTCTAACTTTAATTATGTTTACCTTGAAATAAGTAGTATCCTATTTTTATATTGTGTTTGTGTGTGTGTGTGTGTATATATATATATATATACATATACATATATATGTGTATATATATGTATATTTATATGTATATCCTCTAAAACTCTCAAGTCAGTTGGAATTTTTATACTTACTAATATGTAGATAAGTACATTTTCAATGGTGTATTATATTGATACATTAAATTGAAGATCCACTAGAATCACGCATATACTGAATATAATGGTTGAAAATCTCCAAATTCAAGACACAATATAAAAGGAATTTAGGGTGACACAATAACTATAACACTAAAAAAATATCAATAGTGCATTTGATCTCACTTTACTTTTAATTGTATCTGAGGATTTCTTAATGATAAACTACTTGTGGTTATCAGAGGGAAGAATTGGTTATCTAGTATGGAATAGTCTTTCACAAGCTCATCCAATATGATAAAGTTCTGCTGGCCTCAACTTTTAAGTATTTATTTATAAGTTCTAGATATTAAATTTAGTTAAATATTGATCAGTAATCTGCCGTTTTATAGGTATGTCAGATTGTGAATTAACTGATGAGGATGGGTCAATGGTACACGTAAAAATGCCTGTCATTTACCAAAGTGGTCTATATAGTTAAAACATTAAACTTGTAAACACAAATGAATAAGAAGTGGATATACTAAAGAAACAATACAAACGATAAAAAAAATGCTTCCAGAAAACCTCTTCAGAGAAAGGATAGTGAACTGATATCTAGTAGAATTTTAACTTAAATGGTGCACAAAAAATGTGAATCCAATTGGGATTTATCACACTATTTTGTATTTTCTCACAACAGTGGAGTGAATTTATCATTCTGTACTACAAATAAATCTTGCAGCATTTATTATAGGACATACTTGGAAAATAAATAAGTATCAAAGCACTACCATAGATTTAAAATCCAATTTTTGCCTGTTGTGAAAACAGCTTCTTGTGAAGTGCTTCTTGATGTTGGACTTGGTTGGCATTATTTGAAAAGGAACATTTCAATATTATGTAGGGGGAGAGACTAAAAAGATAAGTTTAGAAACTATGGCTCAGTTGGTTAAGTGTTGGACTCATGATTACATTCAGCTCAGGTCATGATCTCATGGTTCGTGGGATGGAGTCCCGTGTTGTCATCAGTGCAGAGCCTGCTTGGGATTCTCTCTCTCCCTTTCTCTCTTTCATTCTCCTGCTTGAACTTTCTATCTCTAAAAATAAATATGAATGAATTTAAAACTACTTAAAAAAAAGAAGCTAACTCCTGGATGACAATATTTACAAAATTATGAAAAATGAAACTTAGACTTAAGTGAGGTCACAGTGAAGAAGGGTCTACAGAAACATAATTACTGTCATGTGACATCCTCAATGAGATCTTGGGAAAGAAAAAGGACATTAGGTAAAACTAAAGAACTGAGAATAAAGTATGGACTTTATTAACCTTAGTTAATAGTAATGTATCTGTATTGGTTTATTAATAGTGGCAAATGTATCATACAAACATATTTACAATAGGGGACACCAGGTGTTGGTTGGGTATATGGTTACTATATGGCATGGTATATGAACTATCTTTGCAATTTTTCTGTAAACCTAAAACTTATAAAAGGGGCTATCCATTAAAATAATGTGAAAAGAGGCCATTTTAGCTATAGATATAGTGATTTATTTTACGGGTAGTTCGTAATTTTATGTTATAGAAAACTACAGATTTGAACATATTTTTAACTCCACTTCATAAAGAGCATAGAAATTATGACATAAAGTTATTATTAAGGAATTTACTCTAGGAAGGAAATTTTGTATTTGATTCTTCCAATAGAATAGAATCCCCCCAAAACTTTACAGTTACTTCAATTAAAGAGGGACCTTTCTTTCTTTCTTTCTTTCTTTCTTTCTTTCTTTCTTTCTTTCTTTCTTTCTTTCTTTCTTTTTAATTTTTTTAATGCTTATTTAGTTTTGAGAGAGAGAGACAGAGTGCGAGTGGGGGAGAGGCAGGGAGAGAGGGGGACCCAGAATCCGAAGCAGGCTGCAGGCTCTGAGTTGTCAGCACAGAGCCTGACGTGGGGTTCAAACTCATGAACCATGAGATCATGACCTGAGCTGGAAGTCAGATGCTTAGCTGACTGGGCCACCCAGGTGCCCCAAGAGGGACTATTCTTTAGATAAATTGATGATATACCACTATCATGCTATAAGAATAAAGAATTATTATAATTAGATGTATTTCAGTAATAAAAATAAAAATCTTAATTACTATAGTACAGTTGTGAATTATTTTTAGTTTATCTCTTTCTAAGTTAAAATATTGCATAAATTACTATTTCAATATATGCTCACAGAAATTTAGTATAAAAATATTCTACTTAAAAAATCACTGTTTCAGAAAATTTAGAAAATTCAATATAGTCTCACCACCATCCTTAAAGAATCATAATACACATTAGGATAGTATAAACTTTACCACATAAAAGGTCCTAAAGGGCACCTGGCTGGCTCAGTGGGTAGAGCATGCAACTCTTGATCTTGGGGTTGTAAGTTCAAGTTCCACTTTGGGGTAGAATTTATTTGAAAAAAAAAAGTCCTGAAGTATGGTAGGAATTATTATTTGTCACCAACATTTTACCCTCCTTACTATTTGAGCATATAGAGAGATTACACAGTTGCATCCTCCTGAAAGTATTAGATGTGGTCATGTGACTTGTTTAGCCAGTGAGAAGGGAGTAGACATAACAGAGACACCCTATATACCAGTATTTAAGAGCTGGTGCCTGATTATGTTTTCTTCCCTTGCAATGGCATATCCTGATGCCCATGTTAAGATGAGACTGTCTTTTCTTGCCAACTATCAATGGATATATACCAGAGGCAAAAATTCACTTTGAAAGACAAATAGGTTTCTGGAATTTAACATTTTTAGTTGTGTAATGTAGGCAATCTAGACTATAAATACTATACAAAAATCTCTATAAACTTGCATTTTTATAGATAATTTAAAAATAAAGTTTTATTTCTGTCATACTTACTGGTAATATTCTAAGCATTTTGGCCTAAATGTTTCCAAATATGTATTTTGATTTCACTTCTTAAAACCAGTTGAGAAGCTGAGATAATTACAATATTTCTCCTTCATTATTTGTTAAAAAATAAATTCCAATATTTTATGTGTATGACTATTTTTTAAAATGTTTATTTATTTATTTTGAGAGAGAGAGAGAGAGAGAAGCAGAGACAGAGAGAGAGAGAGAATCCCAAGCAGGCCCTGTGACGTCAGCACAGAACCTGACATGGGGCTAGAACTCACAAACCATGAGATCATAACCTGAGCCAAAAATGAAGAGTCAGATATTTAACCGACTGAGCCACCCAGGTGCCCCTTTGAGTCTTCTATTTTTATATGTAAATGTGCATGTTTGTGTGGATTTGCACTTGTGTCTTTGTGTGTGTGAGTGTGTGTGTACTGATAGTAGATGTGTGTCTAATCAAAATGCTATTGTATTATATAAAAACTTGGTTTTTAAAACTTTTTTGAGGATTCTCACTTCTTAATTTACCAATGATAACAATAATTCTGTGTGGATACCTGCTATTTAGAATTAATTTCACAATTAAAGTATATACTTTTACAGCCATTTTTATAAAAATTCCAAAACAAAAAATAAATTTATAAAAATAACAATTTAATAAACAAGATTACAATAATATGTGTACAGTTTAGCAGATTTTACCTTGTTCTTTTTGATTTTCTGTATTGGCTCCTTGATGAAGTATGCATATGCTTTTTTCCTATTGATCATTATATTTGTCTAATCAAATTTTCAAAATAATCAGGATGTTCTTGATGTTTACAACCTCATCATGATGAAGCACAACTTTGAATTTGGTGCCACTTCCAGAGCTGACAAAGTTATTTAAAAAATTAAGTTGAGTTTGATTCCATACTAATCACATACTCTGAGTGATTGTATGCAACATAGTATACTGTGACATGTTTGATCGTAATGAATGGAATACAGCTCAAATAGTAATGTAGAAATAAATTTCCATTTGGAATAGCCTTGTGGGAGAAAAGTTCAAATTAAATCCTCTTAGTGCATTAAAATGCAAATATAGGAAGGCAATCCAATTGAGTTACATCGATAATAGAACATATAACACAAATGGAAATTCCTCCCAAATAATTAAGTTATAGCTATATAAATCACTGATGTGTGCATTTGAATTTTGTTCCTTTCGTGCATGCTTGAAAGTTCATTAACTTTGGATCACATTAGAATACGTTTTGTTTATCTCCTGCAGACCAGTAACTAGGCAAGCCCTTTCCCCTACTGAGGACAATGAAGGCCCTCACAGCATTTCATTGCATTCAAAATATGATAACTAAAGCTTTGAACTCTATTAGCAGGTTCTGTTTTAGACATAATTATGGAACCTCCAAAATTGGGTCACCACCCTGGTAGTTTCAATGTCTTGAATTTTCTCAGTAAATAATTTTTACTCTAAAATATGCAAATATTGTGAGAACAATAATTTTCATACACCAATCGTGTAATCTTGAGAGAAAACAAAATGCTTTAGAGAAAATTCTGTTTAGAAACTGTGTAAGAGCAAATTTCCCCGTGTGTGTGTGTGTGTGTGTGTGTATGTGTGTGTGTGTGTATTAGAAGTATTAGATTTGTAATTCTAAGTCTTACTATTGTAAAATGTGTGGTGAGTTAAAGCTTCAAGTACTAAAAAAATATGCAACTTATAACCATGAAAACCAAGGAGCACTTGCAGTAAAAAGAAAAATGGAAAGAAAGTAATATGCTTTAGGCATTTAAATTAGTAATGATGCCATTTATATGAATTAAGAAGGAATGTTAATGGTGATTTGACCACCAAACATATATAATACTGTATTTGGTACAAATTCTGATCTTGAAAAATAATCATCTCTCAGATTTAAATTAAGTAAGGAGCACAGGTTGGTAATGTTGTGAATCCAAAATTAAAATTTTAAAGTAAAATAAAATTGAATTAAATCAAACATGTACAAATGCCTTACTACAAATCAAGCTATAGTCAATAAGTTTTAAAAGTGATTTTTTGGATCATTGCAATTTCATATCTTATTCTAGAAACAAAATGACCCAATTAAATATAAATTGCAGATGGTTACTTGTGGAAAGTGTAGATGTTGTTTGAGTTAATATTTATAATGTTGTATATCATTGGATATGAAGTTTTTAACAGAACATAGCCTATTTTAAGAAATTGCTAAACAACTATAGATATTGTATTTGAGATTTTAACTGATGATAACAATCAGAGAAATAGCTCAAGGATGAAGTAGTTGATTGTCTCATTAAAAATCAGAATACTAATAGTTGTCATCATTTGAGAGCCTAATGTGTGTCAAAGTAAATTGTTAGGTATTATGCATACATTATCTTATTTAATTCATACCACAAGCTGAAGTAGAGAGAGGTTTAAATAATTTGACCAAAGATACATTATTAATAATTGACAAAGTCAAAATAAAGTTCATGCATATGAATGATAATGCTTGTTCTTTCATCTCCTTTAAAAAAAAATCTTTGGAACATATCAATTACTGTATCACATCTTCTCTTAGCTACTCAAGGACATTGCTCTAAGGATTCTCTTTACTCTTTCAATCTCATCAATTAGTTCTGCTTTTACTGGATTATTTTTATCAGCATAAAAGAATGATGTAGTTTTTCCCATTTTTTAAAAATCAACAAACAACAAACCCTTTTGACTATGATTACCCTTCATTCAATTTCTCTCTTTTGTTTTATGACAAAATTCTTTGTAAATCTCTACCACTATATCAAATTTCTCTCTTCAGTTATGTCCTCTCTTGAATCTACTTTACCTGATAAATCTAAATAGATTTATCTCTGAAATCTATTCCAATCAAGGTCAGCATATTCTGCATGTTACTAAATATGTCGCTGTTTTTAGTGTTCCGCATGCTTGAACTATTAGATGATTTGTTATAGTCTATCGCTTCATTATTCAAACTTTTTCTTCACTTGCCAATATCTACACCCAGTCCTTTTTCAGGGATTTTTAGATGTCTTGTCTCTTTTTATTTCCATATGCAATTTAAAATCAGCTTATCAAGTTCTATAAAGAACCCTATTTGAATTTTCACTGGAATGGCACTCGTCCTACAGCTCAGTTTGAGGAATATTGGTATATTAATGACAGAGTTCTCCTCTCCAAAATATAGTCTATGTTGCCATTTATTTAATATTGTTTAAAGTTTTCAGTAAAATATTTAAATTTATTCTATAAGGAAATTTTTGTATTTTTATTGGTACTCTAAATTTTAATTAAAAAAATGCATTTTCTAATAACGTTGTGGCCTAAAGAATTACAATTTCATGTTGCATGTCATCTTTTTCTTTTGGTTCAGCAATACTTATTTATTCTAACAACAAAAATGCATTTGGCAATTTCTATATAGACAGCCATATAATTAAAAATAGAGTTTTGCCTTAACTTTCTGATTATAGGTTTTATTTTACTTTTACTTTTTTTTAATGTTTATTTTTGACAGAAAGAGAGACAGAGCATGAGCGGGGGAGGGGGAGAGAGAGAGGGAGACACAGAATCTGAAGCAGGCTCCAAGCTCCAGGCTCTGAGCTGTCAGCACAGAGCCCGATGCAGGGGTCAGGCTCACGAACCGCAAGATCATGACCTGAGCTGAAGTTGGAGGCTCAACCAACTGAGCCACCCAGGAGCCCCTTACTTTTACTTTTTAACTGCATTGACTAAACCACCAGTACAATCCTAACATAATTGATAATAGCAAGCATCTTTTTGCTTCTGATCCTAAAAGGATTATTTCAGTAAGTATGGTATTCTTAATATTTTTTTTAAATTAGATGTCCTTTTTTAGGTTAAGTAGTTTCCATTTATTCTTAGTTTGCTAAGAGTTTTTTTTTTATCATGCATTATCTTAAATTTAATCAAGAGAATTATATCTGTGTATATTAAGATGAGCTTCAGTATTAGTATCAGTGGCCTTTAATCTGTAAATGTGCTGTTATAATACATACTAATCAAATTAATTAATTCAGTTAATTACTTAATTGAAGTTTCTGTAATTTTGAAGTGTTCTTTCCTTCACACCATGATTTATCAAAAAACTACTTCAAATTTAGATTAGAGCTAGATTATTGAACTGCATATATTACTTAGTAGATTTAAGAGAGAGAAGGTTTATGTTACGTTTATTTATATTTATATCTGCTATGTGTATGTGTGTAGAACTGACCCTTGAACAACATGAGTTTGAGCTTCCTGAGGACCACTTATATGTGGATGTTTTTAAATGCATGTTAAAATTTGGGGACACATTTTAAAATTATTCATTATGTAGAAAATGTCCACCAGCTTTTATTTATTTTTTGATGAGAGAATTATGATGATAGCTCTTGACTTATGGCCAACAGAGAAAAATAGCTGAGAAAAAAATTAATTTACATTTTAAACATGTTTTCTTTATTGTTTAGTATACTGCATTTTTTAAGATCTTGTTTTACTTGTTACCCACTATATGCAACTGGGTTGCATACATTTATTTATAGCAGTCTATTTCAAAGTTTAATCACAAGTCTATTTATCCCTTAATATATTCTTCCTTTTAAAAAGTAAGAATTGTTAAGTATCTTTAAGAAACCCTGCATACTACGGCTTCTTCTTGGAGTTTCCAATACACGTTAGCATAGTGAACTGAGAAATTTTTTTATAAAATTATTTTTTATCCTAGCTTCCCTAAATTTTATTTGACCATTTCAGTCTGTTTCCTTACTATATAAACTCAGCTAATATATCCGTTGTGTTCTGCAGAATGCATTTTAGAATACGTAATTTTAGGTAAGAAATATATAATTTTTCACTAATACTGTAAATCGGATTACTTCCTTTTGGTATATAAACGTCTATATTCACAGACTGGATTTCCTGATGTAGAGTTATAGCTTTTTGTAACTTGTTTGGCTAATTAATACAGTCTACTACTATAGGGTTTTTTAAATTTATTTATTATATTTTTGGTTATACTCTAACCAAGTACCCCTCTGAATCCTAAGCCATTTCACATGAACTTTTATATCCACAACTTCCCCAACTCTAGAGACGTAAAACCTAAATTTGACAGACTCTTAGTAAATAATTTGGTTTACTGCTGCATTTATATTAAAAGCAATCATCAAGGGTATGTCTTCAAGACGGTCTTCCTTTTTTTTTCATTTTTAACTGGGGTCTAGTCATCCCTCAAAGCCAAGCCCATTTCAGTTATGACTATTTCTTAAAGACCTCGCAGAGAGTTGTAGTTATGTTTTGGGAAGTGAGAGGATAATTGTCTTGGCTTAGAACATATTGTTTCTAAGACACATATTCATTAAAATTTAAAACTACATTAAAAAAAAATTTAAGGGGGGTCGCCTGGGTGGTTCAGTCGGTTAAGCATCTGACTTTGACTCATGTCATGATATCACATTCAGTGAGTTTGAACCCCATGTCAGGCTCTGTGCTGACAGCTCAGATCCTAGAGCCTGCTTCAGATTCTGGGTCTCCCTCTCTCTGCCCCTCTCCCACCAGTGCTCTGTCTTTCTCTGTCAAAAATAAATAAGCATAAAAAAAGACTACAATAGGTAATTACATTTATGAATCTGGGAAGAGAATATCTGCAATGGATATTGATTTAGGAAAGATAACCATATAGATGACAATTAAAGTCATAGGGGTGCATGGAGAGCCAGACGGAGTGGAGTAGAAAGATACAGATGTAGAATAGAAAGTCACTGGCTATGAAAGTAGTGAGGAGTAAGAGAAAATGAAAGAGATTTTGAACATTCTTCTAGATAACTAGTGGAAAATCCAGAAGGGTTATCGCCATACAAGAAAATGGAGCTATTGTTTGGAAATGAAGGATATGCTTGCTCAACAAAATATCCAAGGAGCCATACTTATGTGCCAGGCACTGTATTAGCACTGAACTACAAAGATAAATAAGACAGGATGACCTCATAGAGCTTGAAATATATAATGACACCCAATTATTTAGGGAAAGCCAAGGCAGATAAGAAAGTATGTAGAGAATCATTAAAATTAATAACAATGAGAACATACGAGACTCAGAGAGATGAGTTTTGTGGACTAGAGGAGAAGAAACCATATTGAAATGGATTGAACTGTAAGGCATTTATTTTAGATTATAGACATAAAAATATTGAAATGCACCAAAATATTAAGCATTATTGACTCTAGACTGGAATTACAAGTAATTTTACTGCATTTTTCTCATATGTATTTTATAAGCGCTTACAATTAAGATACATTTTTTATAATAAGAATACATATTATTTTTAAATGAACTGTGTTCTAATGATTATTGTTAACTAAATTTTAAATGTAAATGAAGTGAAGGTATAATATTTATCTGAATAATATGGTAAATACAAGAGATTAAATGAAATGATTCAAAAACTGACAGTAACAGAACCTTAGTCAACTTCCTTTGAGGACTTCATTATTCTGATTGGCTCCATAATGATCCAATTAAGTCGATAATTGCCAAAACTCAAGTTGTTCAATGCTGACAACACATATCCACCAAAAAAGTAGAGCTGCTTGAGCCACTAGAAGTTTTTAAAAAGTGGAAAGCAAAGCATTAATTTATGTAGCTACTAAGTTGGCACTTGCTAATGCTTTCAAAATGTAGAATAGCTTCAATTCCCACCAGTTTAGCAGCTGACATGATTATGTACATGAATCCTCTAGGAAATTGAAGAAACAGTAATAACAAGCCCAGTTAACAAGAGAAGAAAAGGACTGCCTGGCTGACTGTCTAAGTTTCCTGTGTTAACACTGATTATAAACATCAGTGGTGGTAAACACAGCCATTCCATGAGATTGAGCTGTGAACATTTATGGGAAAATAAGATCAGCAGCCATGATTCCATTCTATTAAAACAACTCCTCTGAGGCCTTTGTAAGATAATACCTTTGTTATTCTCCCTTCCCTCCAGCATGTGAAAGGGACTATGGAATTAAAATTTCCACAAGCTAAATGAGAAGGGGTTAAGCTGTTAATTTCTTCCAATGTTATTGTATTGTTAAAAAAATACACCTTGGAAAACAATGAACTACAAAGTTCTTCTTTGTTTCTTTCGGACAGCTTTCACAAAGTAAAGCAGTTTTGAAATATTCTTAGGGTGGTTTCTCATGTCATTTAATAGAAAGAGTGTGTAATTACTAGCCTGAAGCCCATCAACCAATTACAGATTAAAATATACCTCGCGAAATGTGAAACTTCCGGGGAAGTGTAATCACATATTTTAAAATGGATTATTTTGCATTTCTGAGTACACTACTAAGTCTCCTGACATAAATTTATTCTCCCCCACACACTTCCAGCAGGTCTCCATGGCCTGAGACACCACTGTGCCTAATATTCCCAGGATTATTCTTATTTCTCAACCTTACAATGCAGTGGCCCAGAGTTAGGCTTGAGAGAAAATAAACCACATATAGGAAAGAGAGAAGATAGCAAGAGCTATGGGTTAGAAATCAGAATTTTGAGCTTTAGGAAATCATGAAGATCATTCCACATCCTGTGATTGACCAAAAAAATATCAAAACAATTTCAGTGATTTACCCAACATGACAAAGGTAGGGCCACATGCCAAATCCTCTCGGCTGTCAGGATTAGGTGCACTTGTAATGCAAGCACCATGAGTCTGTTTCCTTTAGAGAAAGAGGCTAAGGAGTCAGAGAGCCTGGGAAACAGCCAGGGGCACTGGGCACCTGATAAGAGTGAGTCTTGACAGAGAAGAAGGGGGTAAATAGGCATTGTAATCTCTGTCCTTTATATTTTAGAGCTGCTTATGCTAAGTTCCTTAAAAGCAGAAACAGGAGAAATGAAGCATCTCTTTATGGCACCGGCTATCACAAATATAGGAAGATTCATAATTGCAAGGGAATTGCTTTGACAGAACTTTATTTTTTCACTTTTCAAATATTTATCAAGTCAACCATATGCCTAGCACCAGCTGAAACACTGACCTAATCTAAGAGAAGGGCTACATTTTAAAGTGAATGCTATTGGTATTTATATGAAAATAAGATGTTACTGCCTTTAAAAAAAAGAGAAGAGTGAGAAGAAGGAAGAGGGAGGAAGGGAAGCACAGGCAGTTGGGGGAGAAAACAACATCCATAAACAAGCGTACTTGTCTATCTCTTCTTCCTATGTTGTAGAAAATAAGGAACCATAGAGCTGAGATTTAGGGTGACCTTTTATACTCTGCGTGTCCTTGGAGACAGCACTCACCAGTTGTTCAGTTGTACGCTCTACAGACAGACTTCTATTACTGCCTTACTTTCAGTGTTTCAGAGAGCCACAAATACTGTTAAAAGCTCAGATGCATGTAAAAATACATTATGTTCAACACTAAGCTTTTGAACAACTATTAGAATTATGTTGCCACCACTTCTCTGTGACATATTGAAACACTGTTGTTCAATTTCTAATAACTAAGCAAAAGTCAGACTTAAAAACGTAGTTACAACCTTGCAATATCACCTAAGAGTTCATAGGTTGACAATCCTGGAGGGCCAAACAACTTTCTCCTCTAAGAGATAAAACGAAATTAGCTCCTCCTGCAGAGCAGATGGCAAAATCCCAAAAAGAAATATAAATACTTGCAATTTTTTTGATTGCAACTTTTCCTTCTTGCTTCTGAAGATGATTTCCTTTGCCACCTATAACAAAGAAGCCCTGTTACTAAGCTCAGGAACAGTTTTCAGGGCAGGCATTTTATTTTTATTTTGTTTAATGAGAGAGAGAAAGAGAGAGAGCATGAGTGGGGAGAGGGGTATAGGGAGAGAGAGATAGTCCCAAGCAAAGTCCACACTTAGCATGAAGCCCAGCACAGGGCTCAATCCCACGACCTTGGAATCATGACCTGAGCCAAAATCAAGAGTCAGAATCTCAACTGACTAAGCCATCCAGATGTCCCAGGGTGGGCATTTTTTTTATTAACGTTTATTTATTTTTGAGACAGAGAGAGACAGAACATGAACGGGGGAGGGGCAGAGAGAGAGAGGGAGACACAGAATCTGAAACAGGCTCCAGGCTCTGAGCTGTCAGCACAGAGCCTGATGCGGGGCTTGAACTCACGCACCACAAGATCATGACCTGAGCCAAAGTCGGATGCTTAACCGACTGAGCCACCCAGGCGCCCCAGGGTGGGCATTTTTAATGCCACTAATGATTTAATCTCAGGTTAGAAAGATTTGAGTGTTTTTTTTTTTTTTTCTTAACTATTGAAGTATAGTTGACACACAATGTTACATTAGTTCCAGGTGTAGGACACAGTGATTCCACAAGTGTATATGTTATGCTATGTTCACCACAAGAGTAGCTGCTATTTGAATACCATTGACTGTATTCTCTATGTGGTACTTTTTATCACCATGACTTAGTCATTCCATTCCATAACTGTATCTCCCACTCCCCTTCACCTATTTTGCCCATCCCTCCACCTCCTACCCCACTGGCAACTGAAAGATTAGATTTTTTTTTAATTCTAATGTGTGTAATATTTTGCCTCTGTAGTCTCAACACTTTTTTCCTGGCCCCTAGCCCTGTAAATGAAAGTACCTAAATAAATGAAATTCTTCCTACCTCTGGTTAGATCAAGAGCAAAGCCAATATTCAGGCACTGAAACACCACACTGAATTTAATCAGTGAAATGAAAAAATACCCTGATAAACCTTGGATTGTGAGTTTAATTCATGTGCTTTGAGCTTCATTGTTTTCTTACTTGGGTCTAGCAGACAGTTTTATAAAGCAGTGTTTCGCCAGTATGGGGTTTGCTCCACCAGTGCTGGAATCCCCTGTGATGCCTGTTTAAGATGCAGATTCTTGGATTTCACCTAAGACCTCTGGAATTAGAATCTCTTTGGTTGGGCCTAGGAACATTTAACAAGCACTCTCTGCCTAAAATTCTCTGGCCCACCAAAATCTGATAGCTGTAGGCATGGCATAAAGTCTTCTGTTTTAGAAATGCGGAGAAAGGGAAGCCACAGGCTAGGAAAGTCAGTGAGATGAGATAGAAATTGGAACAGTCTCAGTACTGACACCCCTGGGCCCTCTCATTGTGCCCGGAGCTTTTGACTTTCATTCTGATGCTGCTTGCGTCCTTCCAGCCCAAGGAATCTCTCAGTGAGAAGCTTCTGCTATAGTGGGTAGCCTCCAATTCCATGGAATAATTTTATATCATTGTGACATTTGATTACTATAATCTCTATAAATAGAGTTGAATGACTTAGCCACATCCTCAGAGAACCACAGTACATCTTTTGGAACATGACTTCAATTTGAAATGATGCCACCAGATGGCCAGCTTTAGAGAAGATCAGATGAACTTGTCCTTAAGTGGCCAAAAAGCCCCACATTCTAAAATTTTGTTGTGCCTGATATTAAACAATTGTGACCTTGCTGTAAACACAATCTATATTTTTTCACTGCCTGAGTACAAACAAATACTGTAGTGGATTCATTCATTTAATATAAAATATTCATACAGCTTTATTAGCCCACAAATAACAGAACATCCTACTCTCTATCTCCAATGAGAAATCATGTCCCATGATTACGTAATTACCCAGATAATTCCTGAGATTCTATTTGAGGGGTGAGTGTGCAGTAATGTGTTCCTGCTTGTTTAGGTACATTTTAAATCCCGTGGGTTTATATTATGGTTAACATAGCAGACAATGCTGTGTAAACCCATTGGATCACCACCTTTGCAGAGAGCATAATGCAAATCATAATGTAATTCAAATGATGTATTTACATAGGCGATAAGTCTTTGCATTAGAAAATGTGGCTCTACAAAATAATGATATTTAAAAGTAGTTTTCGGGGCGCCTGGGTGGCTCAGTCGGTTAAGCGTCTGACTTCGGCTCAGGTCACGATCTCGCGGTCCGTGAGTTCGAGCCCCGCATCAGGCTCTGGGCTGATGGCTCAGAGCCTGGAGCCTGTTTCTGATTCTGTGTCTCCCTCTCTCTCTGCCCCTTCCCCGTTCATGCTCTGTCTCTCTCTGTCTCAAAAATAAATAAAACGTTTAAAAAAATTTAAAAAAATAAAAGTAGTTTTCTTTTCCATTCAATATTATCATATATGTAATGAGAAACATGGCTTAAAGTTACTACCATGTTAGGATTGACGTGCATATATTAACACACAGTAATGTGTATGTGTAAGGAAACAAATCATGCATATAAGCAGAGAAATATGTTCAATGCATAATTATTTACCGTATTTAATGTTTCATACCATATTTATATTATGGAAATGTTGATAAGGTAAATATTTAAAAAGTACATAGCCAGTACCTGTTTCATAGTGAACTGATAATTATAATTTGATTTTTGGTCATCATGAAATAACAAGGATCCAAATCTTTATCAGTGTGGTCACATCTTGGACATATCATTACATATCAGTCTAAGTTGTTTTTTTTCCTTTAATAATATCAAATTGAATTGTTCATATAACCTACTTAACATGAAGCCTGCAATAAGTAAAATCCTAGGAAATGTTTACTATTGCTGTTAATATATCATTTTAACTGTATAGGCCTTGACATATCTGGAAGGGCTTTTAATATAGTTCCCTTTGAACTGACACAGCTTATTTAAACACAGAAAACTAAGAAGAAAAAAAATCACATTCATTTGGAGTTTTTCTTATTTAATATAGACTATCACTCATTTGAAAAAAAATCTGACTGTAAAAATAATTAGCTTCTGTTTACATAGGTCATAGATATTTAGTTCATGCACTTTCCTAATCAGTAGCATAGGAAGTGCTTACAATGTTCAGGCTTGATTGCACTTTTTTTTAAAAGACTATAATTTTCAATCCCATGAACCTTTTTATTATGCACTTGATAAGGGGTGAATTTACAGTGATGATGAAACATTTTGTACAGGTAATACTATACTTACAGATATGGGAATATTCTTCCTCCTGAAGAATGAACACATATAGACACTGAAAACCAAAAACAAAGTGAAAGTTTTTCAAAGACCAGACAAAGATGATGTTTTTCTAAACTCTTTGTCAAATGCTCAGGTATAGCAGAATACAATCATTTTACAAGACCTTCAGTTTGTTGCTTAAAATGGCAGGATGATTTTAGAAAATAAAAAATGTTCAATACCTGTGTGGACTTTATTCCTCTAGGTTCTTAGAATTCTATTGCTTCATGTTTGCAATCTCTCTGTATTGTCTTCATAAAATATATTTATAGTGCTAGCATGGTGCCTCTTAAAAAAAAAACACATTTGATATCTTGTGATGAGTAAATCTAAAAGAAATTGATGGTTTTGTTTGATTAAGCTCTTCCTCTCTTTCCTTCATAGCAGGCATGTTATTGAGCACTCTCTGAGGCTACACAATTTGGAAAATTATTATTTATTGAAATTCAACATTTTTTTCCATAAGATATTTATACAAAACTGGATTATTTAATTTACATTAAATTATTATTTGATTCAAATATAGCAGTTTTTTTCCCTTTTCTTTTAATTTTATTTTGTTTTCTACATGGAGCTGAGAGATGACCTTTCTTGTTAATACCGCCATGACACAATTTGAGGTCAATTTTGAAAAGTTTCACAACTACACAGCATTGGTTTAAGACTCTTCTTTTTTTAAAAAAAATTAAATATCTATTTTTGAGAAAGAGAGAGAGAGACAGAGCACAAGTGGGTGAGGGGCAGAGAGAGAGAAGGAGACACAGAATCTGAAGCAGGCTCCAGGCTCTGAGCTGTCAGCACAGAGCCCAATGTGAGGTTCAAACTCACGAACTGTGAGATCATGACCTGAGCCTAAGTTGGATGCCCAACCAACTGAGCCACCCAGGACACCCAAGACTCTTCTAGGGGACAGACTGTAAATAATGTTCTTTTTATATCTTTGATTATTCCGTGTTTGGGTTTGTTGATTGCTATACTTTAATTAAGAATTTGCTATGTAACATCAAGTGTACCAATAAAGGTTTTTTTTTTCTTATTAGTTTTTTTTCTTATTATTTTTGCAAAAAATATGAAAACTTGCAGAGATTTACTTGGAAATACTAAATTGCAACTGAGTTCTCTGGGAAACATTTTCTTTAAACTTCAAATACAACTCATAATGTTACCAATGCAATATTCAGAGGATTATATTTCATGTAAGATGTGGATTTGAACAAAATAAATGAATTGATTAAACATAAAAATGGATAAAGTGTTGAGCAATGAGGTATTACAGCTAAATTTAACTTGGAGATAACGTGCTGCCAAAATGTGACCAATCTTTTGTATACAAAATATTTATCATGAGAAAAATACGTAACTTACAAACGCCATTACAGAAGTATGCATATTAAACAACCAAACATTGTTAGATCAGGACAAAGAAAATTCCAGTAGCATTATTCTGTTTTCTTAATCTCTTTCTTTTGCATATTCTAAAATATAGGGTAAATGTATGGAGTTATTTGATTAGAATCTTCAATAAGTCTAGAAAATAACTTTAGGTATAAGGAAATTTTGTGTCTAGACATATTCCTATACATGTATCCAAAAATATTCTGGGCATATTACTAAGTAATTAGCTAAATACCATCAGAGTTCAACTCATTATACTGACTTTTTTCCCCCCTCATCTGTGAAAAATGACTTTGGGCTACATAATTCTAATATGTCTTTCAAATATAAAAATCTAGTTTTTCATGTTTCATGAGACTGGATTTATGTTGGTATCAGATCAAGTTTAGTATATTAATTACTTGCTCTGCAGTTTTTGAAAATTAATACATATAGAAGGATATGTTTAAAAAAGAAATTTATAAGAATCTCCTTAGTGCATTGTTTGAATTATTTGCAGGGTTGTAGATCAAATAAAGTCATGATTTTCAAATGTTATCATCGATTTTCTCCACCCAAGCATTTTTGTTAGTGTATAAATTGAATACTAATATGCCAATTCTTGTCTAATAGTTATAAAAAACCTCACTGAGACTGATACTTTCTTCTTTTCTCTCTTAGGTTTTTATTTTTTTTAATGTTTATTTTTGAGAGAGGCAGAGACAGAATTCCAGTGGGTTAGGGGCAGAGAGAGAGGGAGACACAGAATGTGAAGCAGGCTCCAGGCTCTGAGCTGTCAGCACAGAGCCTGACGTGGGGCTAGAACTCAGGAGCTGTGAGATCATGACCTGAGCCAAAGTTGGACACTAAACTAACTGAGCCATCCAGGCACCCCTAATTTTTTTTTAATGGTTATTTTTGGGAGAGAGAGAGAGAGAAGGAGCGCGCACGAGTGGGGGAGGGGCAGAGAGCGAGGGAGACACAGAATCTGAAGCAGGCTCCAGGCTCTGAGCTGTCAGCACAGAGCCTGACGCGGGGCTCAAACCCACAAGCCATGAGATCATGACCTGAGCTGAAGTCAGACTGAGCCACCCAGGTGCCCCATCTCTCTCGTATTTTTACAATGAAGCCTGAGTTATGTAATTATAGTATGTATACATTAGCATTTTGTATTTACATTTGTATTTTAAAAGCTTAATAGTACAAAAAATTCCACATAATCTTGTTTTAAATTTACTTATTTTGAGAGAGAGAGAGAGAGAGAGAAAACTCATAAGCAGGGGAGGGGCAGAGTGAAAGGGAAAGAGAGAATCCCAAGCAGGTTTTGTGGTCTCAGTGCAGAGCCCAAAGTGGTGCACTGTTTCACCAACTATGAGCTCATGACCTGAGCCAAATCAAGATTCGGATGCTTAACTGACTGAGCCACCCAGGTGCTTCTCCACTTAATTTTTATCATAGAAAGGTAATGAAAATGGTACTAAATTTATCTAAGTAAATTAGAATACCAAATGGTTTCAAGAATCTGAAGCAGGCGTCTGGCTCTGAGCTGTCAGCACAGAGCCCTATGAGGGGCTGAACTCAATGCACTGTGAGATCATGACCTGAGCTGAAGTCCGATGCCCAACCAACTGAGCCACCCAGACACGCAAGACTTTTCTATATGTACTCACTAAATGACTTGCAAATGGTGTTTCTGTGAGATCCACTTTTTATTTATTTATTATTTTTATTTTTTCTACTTTTTTTGTATATTTATTTTTGAGAGAGAGAGAGAGAGAGAGAGAGAGAGAGAGAGAGAGAGAGAGACTGAGTGAGAGCAGGGGAGGGGCAGAGAGAGAAGGAGACATAGAATCTGAAGCAGGCTCCAGGCTCTGAGTTGTCAGTACAGAGCCTGAAACGGGGCTCGAACTCATGAACCGTGAGATCATAACCTGAGCCGAAGTTAGATGTTTAACCAGCTGAGCCACCTAGGCGCCCCAAGATCTGTTTGTTTTTTGAATTCTCCACAACTCTTTTTTTATATATATATAATTTACTGAATAAGTAGTTAATATTCGTTCCATCCCTGAAAGTCCAATAGCCACAGATGGATTAGACGGTAAGTGTGCCTCAGGCAAACTCAAAAACAAACAAACAAAACAAAACAAACAAACGAACAAAACCTTGTTTCCTTATTTATCCTTTGAGGGTATTCCTAAACATAAAACATATCATCATCATCACCATCAAAGCAAAAAGGGGTATATTAAAGAGTCATAACTTTGAGGGTAAGAGGGAGGAGTTGGTTGTAAAAGCCAGGGACATGTAGGGAAACAAGTAAAGTTGCCTGGAGAATTAGTTCTTCGTGTTAGTGGTAAAAAGAAGTTTCCATGCAGATTCCTGGAAGGTGCTAGGATCAAACTGAATTCAGGAACTGAGATAGTATTAATTTGAGATGGAAGAAAAAAGGGCTGGTCATTGCTGCAAATTAAATAAAGTTTAGCATTAAGAGAGGTGGCTGCTTTTAAAAAACCTCATGATCAGGCAAGCTAAGCACAAGCTTCATAACTGGCTGCCCTTGTCTCAGCATAACCACATGGGAGAAGTACAAAGCTGCCAATATTAGACTGGGGAGGTAGGGTGAAACACAGAAAACATTCACCTTCTCTTAGACACACACATACACACATACTCAACATCATGACAAATAAATAAGTAAATACATAACTGAGTTGATTATACCCCAGAAGAAATGTGATTTAAGAAAAAAGACTGGAAAGTTTTGAAAATGAATATATTTCAGAACATCAAGTAGATAAAAGAAGGCATCATATGCAAACATAACAAGACATGAAAAAGTGAAATCAGAATTAAATAAAAATAACAATATTTTTTTTAAAAGACAAACTAGGGGCGCCTAGGTGACTCAATCAGTTAAGTGTCCAACTTTGTTTTCCTTATGAGTAGTAATATTTTAACTTGTTAAAAGACAATGTGGACATTTAATGTGAATTTAGAATGGTTATTTATAATGATCTTTTTTTTTAATTCAATGGATTTTATTTTTTTATTTTTTGAATATTTTTTTAATTCAAATTTTAGTGAATATACAGTGTAATATTGGTTTCAGGAGTAGAATTCAGTGATTCATTGCTTACATACAACAACCAGTGCTCATCACAAGTGCCCTTCTTTAGTACCTACCCATCACCTGTCTAGCCCATCTCCCACCCACTTCCCTCCATCAAGCCATAGTTTGTTTTCTATCATTAAGAGTCTCTCATGGTCTGTTTCCCTCTGTTCTTGTTTCTGCCCCCTTCCCGTATGTTTATTTGTTTTGTTTCTTAAATTCCACATATGAGTTAAATCATATGCTATTTGTCTTTCACTGATTGACTTATGTCGCTTAGCATAATACATTCTAGCTCCAGCCACATCATTGCAAATGGCAAGATTTCATCCTTTTTGATGTCTGAGTAATATTCCATCACACACACACACACACACACACACACACACACACACACACCACCTCTTCTTTACCCATTCATCAATTGATGGACATTTGGGCTCTCTCTATATTTTGGCTATCATTGATAATGCTGCTATAAACATTAGGGTGCATGTACCCTTTCAAATGTGTATTTTTGTATCCTTTGGGTAAATACCTACTAGTGTAATTGCTCGATTTTAGGGTAGTTCTATTTTTAATTTCTGAAGGAACCTCCATATTGTTCTCCAGAGTGGCTACACCAGTTTGCATTCCTGCCAACAGTGCAAGTGGGTTCCCTTTTCTCTGCATTCTCGCCAACTCCTGTTTCTTGTTTTGTTAATTTTAGCCATTCTGACAGGTGTGGACTGGTATCTCACCATGGTTTTAATTTGTATTTCCCTAATGATGATTGATATTGAGCATCTTTTCATGTGTCTGCTAGCCATCTGGATGTTTTCTTTGGAAAATTGGCTATTCATGTCTTCTGCCCATTTCTTAGTTGGGTTGTTTGGTTTTGGGGCATTGGGTTTGATAAGTTCTTTATAGATTTTGGATACTAACCCTTTATCAAATAAATTGTTCACACATATCTTCTCTCATTCTTTTAGTTTTGTTGATTGCTTCCTGTACTGTGCAGAAGCCTTTTATTTTGATGAAGTCCCAATAGTTCATGTTTTCAAGCTACATTACAAAGCTGTAGTCATCAACACAGTATGGTAGTGGCACAAAACAGACACATAGATCAGTAGAACAGAATAGAAAATACAGAAATGGACCCAGAACTATATGGTCAATCTTCGACAAAGCAGGAAGAATATCTGATGGAAAAAAGACACTCTCTTTAACAAATGGTGCTGGAGAATTGGGGAATGACATGCAGAAGAATGAAACTGAACCACTTTCTTACACCATTCACAAAAAATAAACTAAAAATGAATGAAAGATCTAAATGTGAGACAGGAAACCATCAAAAGCCTAAAGGAGAAAGCGGGAGAAAACCTCTTCGACCTCAGCCAGAGAAACTTCTTACTAGACATGTTGTGAAAGGCAAGGGAACAAAAGCAGTGGACTCTTGATTTGGGCTCAGGTCATGATCTCATGATTTGAGAGTCTGAGTGCCACACTGGGCTCTGCATTCTCTGTGGAGAACACAGACCCTGCTTGGGATTCTTTCTCCCTCTCTCTCTGCGCCTCCTGTGCTCACATGTGCTTGCTTTCTCTCTCTCTCAAAATAAATAAATAAACTTAAAAAAATAAAAAACAATATAATTTCAAATCTTGGCAAACATACCTATAGGCATTTAAATAAAAGTTAAATGGAGAGGTTACACATTAGGTTATACACAAAAATAAAAAATGGATTATAGAATACTACGGAGAAATTTATCAAGAATATAATGCTAATAATAAATAAATAAATTTAACAAAGTGAGTGCCAAAAACTGCCAAGAAAAAGAATACATTCCCTACAAAGGAATGGCAAGTAGATTAACAGAAGCCTTCTCGTTAAATTAGTATAAGCCACAAAACATTTGAAAGTGTTGGGAGAGAAAGTATTCCATATCTAGGATTACCTACCTACCTAAAATATGTTATTTTACCTAAATATTAAGTGCAAGACAATGATATTTTAAAACACAAAGAACAAGACAGTTTGCCTCTTATTGACCCACAATGAAAAATTATAGAAAGGTTTACCTCAGCATAGAAGTAAACCATTAGAAATGTACAGTGTGCAGGAAAAAAAATGACAAATGCAGAAGTTAAATTAACTATTGACTTTAACTATAATATAATAACTGATTATCTTTTAAAGGTGAGGCTACTTTATTACTAATTTCATGTAAGGTCTAATATTTTCAAAACATGTTGAAAACTTACACTATTTTGTTTTTCAGGTGAAATATACATTGAATATTTTAGACAGTAGAAATCCATCTAGAGCATCTAAATGAAGAAGGGAAAATGTATTGAAAATGTATCAGTCCAATTGAAAGTATGAAAAGAGAGTAATCGAAGTTATACAATGGTTAAAAAAACAAAACACACATACATGCAAAAAAATCTAATAGTAGAAATGTTGAAGTATATCAATCTTCATGAATGTAAAAGGCTTATATTCACTTACTAAAGATAGATTTTCATAATGGTTAACCAAAACTTCGTGGGCTGCTTAGAAAGTAAACACCTTAAGTAAATTGCACTGACAAAGATAAATCCAAATTGAATGCGAATCACAACTAGCTCTGATGAAGAAGTTTATATGCTCATTTTAAAATTGATACAGAAGAGAAAAGAACCAAGGGTTTTCCTTACTGAATATCAAGAATTATTATAAAACTCTAGTAATTCAAGTATGTACTATCTGCATAGGAATAGATAGGTTAATGGAATCAAATAGAGTATTTAAAAACATAACCACAATGCAGAGAAACCCAGCCTTTAACCAAGATAAAGTTACAAATCAGATAAACTGCTTGAAAAACTTTAGGTGAGTAGAATACAGTTAAGGTAAAAATAAAATTAAAATACAAGAAAAATAAAGTAAAATCTTATCACCATACTATGCCACAGGTTAATTCCAGATCAATGAAAAGACTAAAATGAAAAACTTCAGATGAAAATACATGTATGAGAATATTTTTGGTGAAAGGAGGTTTTCTTTTTAAATATTACAGTTATCACAAACCATTAAGCAAAAAATGTATACATTATAATTAGAGACTGTATATGTTACAATTAAAAATGAAAATAGAAAATAGAATTCAAAATTTATTTTAAAAATCAGAAGTTGTTCAATGGAGGGGAATCTACGTCCCCTGAGCCAGTTTCCCTTCATGCTTTATAGGCAATTGTGCCCCCCAAGGGCTGGTCTCAGCTATTTTTGTGTTTACTGTAGGACAATAACTGGGCTGAGTCAAACTTGTAGCTTGCTTTTTCAAGAAAAGTAATGAAATGAAAGAAGCATTTGAGTGTGCTTGAGGGAAGTTTTGATAGATTCTCCAGCTACCCCTCCGTATTTCTCAGCTGCTTTCTGGGTGTTCAAGGACCCATTTTGCAATAGATTCCCTTATTAAAGAAACTTGAGAGGCATTTCTCTCAGCCTCCAGCTGCAAGGAATCATTATGGTCATTTCTGGTTCTAATTCCATAAGAACAGGGGAAAGGAGATAAATTTTACTAGCAGTTTTGAGCCCAGCCAGTTCTGTTGGGATTTTTATATTCAGTACCCAGAAAAGAAGACTTGGAGAACCAAAGTCGCTTTAAAAAAAAAAAAAAAAAAAAAAAAAAGGATTGGTTGTCAGGGTTACAGGATTTTTCAGAATTACAAGTGTCCTGAAGCAGGCCATCTGAGGGTTGGATGTTGCTGCTAAATTTTGTTATCTGCCTTTAGACTAGAGACAGTATCTAGATGTAGTTGCAGGTTAGCTCCAATTCTATATAGGTAAATTCCATGTAGTATTTACCCCTAAATTTAATTAGAAGGAGAAATCCCAAAGGACCGCTTGTGTGAAATTCTTAGAAATCAAGCTGGTACCTGTGCCTTGCCTTTATTTTATTCTTGAAGCATTTGCTTCGAAAGATGGATACTGTAGGAAGTTGGTAAGGATATATTGCCTGGATTCACATGCCTATGCTACCTAAATCAGTGGCTTTTGTATTGATTGACTGTTATCAAGAATGTGCAAGCACATGGTATACTTGGCCTGAAGCACTGTAAATATCCAATAAACACTTTTCACTGTTATAACACATTATGTTACTGCTCTTTTTCATCTTTCTTCAGGTTTATTTATTTCAAAATCTGTTGATTTTTTTAATCCAACTTGTTACCTCTAGTTTATTTTTCGAATTTGAAACAGTGGTATAAAATAAAATGCAAGTTCTCTTATGTCCCTTAGAAAACTAACTCAAATTGGCTGCAGTTTTGCTCATGACTTGTATTTTAATCGCCAGCCACCATTGGCCTCATAACTAGCTAGTATAGTTTTTGTTACTTCCTGTTAGGAATTAATTGGAAAGTTTCAACTGCTCTTGTCTGCTTTGGTTCAAATCACCGGTAATGTGCTCATGTTCAGTTGACTTAGCTGAAATCTATCTTTATGCTTGGTTTACTCACTGCTTTCTTTGTCTTTCATGAAAGTACATAGGTTTTGATTTTGAGAAATGTTTTGAAAATCCTCACGGCAGAATTAGGTCACGTTAACCTATATTACCTCTTTTCCTTACACACCACAGTGGCCCAGATCTCTCCTTTTGGGAAGGCATTAGGTTGTTCTGAAAAATATTCAGGTCCCAATGATTTCTTCTAACTAACTGTGGACTCCATCATTGGACTTTCCCATACTTTTGTGAATATGAAGTAGAATACCTCTGAGACTCAGCTGACCTGAACAAATGGGCAAGTTTTCCCCATGGCATTTCAGTTTTAAATACAGAAGAAATTAAGTTGTTCCCTGTGCAGCACTTCATTGTTAAACTGTGACAGAATATTTTTTTCTTGTACTATAAATGTAGTTCCAGATTTAAAGAACATAGGCTGCTAGAAACCTTGGTATGGAATAGGTTGAATTTAAAATCTGTCTGACATTGACAAAATTGCAATGATTTTTTTAATAGCAAATAAAATCTGTAACATAGTACCTTTGGGATTTTAGACAGAGTCAATCCTAAGAGCTGCATTCTTCCTTAATTTACATTTTAAGTGCTCATCAAGGTAGAAGGCAATGAATTCAGAAGACAGAGCTTATAATGATTTTCTCTTCTCTTGAATTAGAGCAATATCTTCAAGGTCATATAATATATTATTATTTTTAAACTTTTAAAACATCATTTTTCATGTTATATCAAGCAAAGTTATTGCAGCTTAGATACAAACTAGGGTCACAGGACTTTTACACCAGACATACATGAAATTGCTTTTCCTTAGCCAACATTTTGCAGTGTGCAATGAAATTATATCCATAGTGTTTGAGAGAAAACAAGCAAACAATGATCAATGATTGGTTAGTTTTAGTTTCCATAATTACTTCCAGTTGGTACTTTGAAAATAAGGAGGAAATTACTTAGAACTCTCAGCTTGTATTATTATGACGTACAGATGTTATTCCTTAATTTTTTTCTTGAAAATACAAATTAAAAGACAAAGAAAAAAATGAACTTTATCATTCTGATTAATTTTTTCTTCTTTGAACTTAACATACCAAACCTCTGGGATATCAGCTTTAAGAGATCAGATGAATAAAGAAAAAGTGGAAGAAGAGACCACAGAAGGATGGCTAGAAAAGTGAAGGGAGATCGTTGGAGTCTTGTGTGATTGAAGCTACAGGGAGAAAAGGTCAAGTAAAGTGGTCACTTTCCTAAGAGCACTTCCTTTTTTTAAATTTTTAAAAAATGTTTATTTATTTTTGAGAGAGAGAGAGAGAGAAAGAGAGAGAGAGACAGAATCCAAAGTAGGCTCCAGGCTCTGAGCTGCCAGCACAGAGCCTGATGTGGGGCTTGAACCCATGAACTGTGAGATTAGGACCTGAGCTGAAGTTCGAGGCTTAACCAACTGAGCCACCCAGGTGCCGCTGTGAGAGAACTTTCAATGGATTAGTTGATGAAGCTGGATTTCAGT
The DNA here is from genome assembly GCF_007474595.2 of Lynx canadensis. Taxonomy (NCBI): domain Eukaryota; kingdom Metazoa; phylum Chordata; class Mammalia; order Carnivora; family Felidae; genus Lynx; species Lynx canadensis. The sequence goes on from NC_044306.2 coordinate 66,090,823, forward strand.
TGGTTGAGAGTTATAGTGCAAGTGTTAAGAAAATCAGTTTATGAACACAGCCACAGGGAGAATCCATATCTTTTTACTTTAGCTATTGTTCTTTCTACTATAGCATGCTGCTGCTCAGCATTACAAATAATTTTGGTACATTTTTTAGCAATGAATATTTTCAGTTTATCAACCACAAGAAGAAAAGTGCCTGCTTGATGTCAGATTTCTGTGAAAATGAGCTGAAACTCAGAAATTCAACATGTCAAATAAACTGTATACAAAGATACAGGAACATTATTGAAGCTGCTTCTTTTATGAAATTGTCACACATAACCCAGGTGGACCTACAGTGTAGAAAAGCTAACTGCAGAATATTAAGATATATCATGCTATCGTGGTTATATTAGTCAATGTTTTTTAACCACTTATTCTGTACCATGTTGCAGACGGCAGCTTTTAGGAAGGTGGAGAATTGATGCCCCTTTAGGTGTACATATAAACATATATAATCCAGAATATTCATTCAAGTTTATTATAAAATAACTCCAGTTTATTCATTGGAAGAAGGAACTGACAGAAGATTTGATAAACTATATAGAAATAATTACATAAAGTTTTTTTAATTGTTTAAATGTATTTATTTTTGAGACAGAGAGAGAGAGACAGAGCATGAGCAGGGGAGGGACAGAGAGAGAGGGAGACCCAGAATCGGAAGCAGGCTCCAGGCTCTGAGCTGTCAGCACAGAGCCTGACACGGGGCTCGAACTCACAGACTGTGAGATCATGGCCTGAACTGAAGTCAGACACCCAACTGACTAAGCCACCCAGGCGTCCCACATAAAGTTTATTTTTAAATATTGTCTATTGAAGGCCATCATAAACAAAAAGACATATGGAATTAATTTAATTTCAACCTATACATAATATACTTTTTTACTATTGAATCATGAATGTGTTATAAAGTCAAGTCTGGGGACCTTCTTTGGGAGATTGAATATTAGTCACTATATGTTGTCTTGTTTTTTTCTGCCTAAGTTTGAAGCACCAGTACATGGAATTTGAAGTCCAGGCTATTGTAAGGTTATATAATTTAATAAAATTCCTTGTTTAAGTCAGCTAGACCCAAAGTTTCATTCTGTTTCAGTTGTCAAACATGCTTTAAAAAATAATAATACCATATATATATATATATAATACCATATATATATATATATATATATATATATATATATCCTGTACTATATATAACCCATTGTATAGAACTATAAAGTTCTATATGGTTATATATCTCTCACAAATTTTATATATATATATATATACACATATATATATACATATACATATATATTCATAAAATCACTTATTCATATAATAGTATATGCTTATATATAACAAATATATCTAAAACTACTGTATAACTACACTTACATAAGCGCTACTGTAACCATGTATTTATAACTTTAACCACAGCTATATATAACCATCTTCCCGGTGAAGATCATTTTGATTAAACAAGTGTACAAACAAAATTATCCAAAAATTCTACTTGAACAATATGATTCTGTAGAGATGGTGATGCTGAAGTCCTTTCTGTTGGCTTTTGGAAACTCTTTCTGTTGGCTTTCTATTTATATTAAATATAAAGTTGTTTGGGTTCACAGAGTTGCGGCTTCTAAACAGTGCCTTAGACACTTAAAACATTTGTACACGTGTTATTTATTTCCATAGTGAATGGATTCTAGTCAGAAGTGTTGTAGCATTTAAAAGAAAAATACTGTGTTTGGAATCAGGAGAGTGACATTACACGCCTATGACTACTTTCCTTGTAAGTGCAAATGCTATTCTTGCTGCTTACTATTGTCCTCCTCTATAAAAAGAAAGGGTGACACTAGGTGTCTAATATGAATTTCACTTCTATTATCTTGTATTCTGTGTTGAAGTTCATTTTTTTATCTTAAAAGTGTTTTTAGTGCACCAGAGTGATTAATATAACTGCAGCATAGTTTTGTAAGGCAAAGATGGCTTTGGAAAACAAATATTTACCACCCAACATACTTTTCATAATGCGGGATTTTCATTTGTTTAAAGGAGAGTACTCACATCTTTTTTAAAAAATTAAATGGAATTCAGTGTGAATATTTTCACCTAATGCAAGCTTAAATTATTATACATTTCACACTGCAGTCCTTCCAAAATGCCAATGAATATATTTTATCTATATTTAGCTTCTTTCTTTTTCAAATTAAGCTGGCTATTGAAAGGTATAATTGGTTTGAATCTGGACAGTTTTGTTCATCCAAATTAATGACTCAGATGTCATTGAAATCAAAGTTCCTCCTTTGAGAGTTAAATTAATTTAATGGTCATAATTCTTATTATTTAACACTTATAATTCTATTCTTATCTTAGATGTTAAGAAAAAAGTATACTGCACACGTTATACTCTTTCAATACAGAGTTTTATATTTAAAAGTTTTGGTCTTTTCAGAAATATGAACCGATAAGGTGGGATTAAGAACTAAAGAAGTTTCCATGTTTTTGAGTGTTTCCATATAGAATTGAAAGACACTCACCCATGCAGTATGGACAGAGAAGTCACATAGCTATTGTTCTCATTATCACTGCATTTGTTTATACTGTGTCTCCATTTACATTGATCCAAAGTGAATGTCAAGTGAAAGATTCCCTCTTCCACTAGTATTCAGTCTAAATAAGTAGTTGTTTGTACTCTATGGCTACTTCGTGTACAGGCTATTCTTCTATATCTGCATCATTTTGTGCATGTTAAAAGTAGAATTAAATCACAGAATCATGGGTCAAAGGTGATTGGAGTCAGCCTTGGATTCAATTTTGACAATAACCAGTTTTGTGAACTTGGAAACCTTATCCTGATAAGTTTCTCTTTCTTTATATTTAGTTCAAATAAGCAATAATATCTATCAGAAAATATTTTTTGGATAATTAAATATTATTAGGTATCATCCTAGTATGTCTAGTAGGATATGTATGACATGTTTTTCATTTTCTCTTCTCCTGTATGGTTCTACAGTATGAAAGTGGTGACTCTTAGCTGTTTTATTTTTATTTATTTATTTTTTTTAATTATACTTATTGGACTGGATATTTGAAGAAAGGACAATGATTAGGAGATCACATTGCTCTGATGAGGATAATCTACTAATAGAGGGAAAGAATCTACTTCTGTGATAGGGAGAATATATTTCCCATAACAAAAGTAGATCCTTTGGAAAAATTTTTATCCTAGGAGAAAGACTAAATTAGAACTCAACCACAGAGTTCAAAGCCATGGGTATGAAGTTAAAGTGGGTCAAAAGATACAAACAGGTACTGCAGCAGATATGCCTGATAGATACAGAAGAAGTCTCTTCCATCTTTCCAACTTCAGTTGAGCTAAGGAATGAAAAGACTGTCAGTTCTTGACAAGGGAGGCTTTTCCACAGGAACTCCCCACTGAAAACCTGGTTTTGATCCAGTTGTAAAACAAAAGCTTTTTATAATAACAGCAACTTGAATTCTAGATTGACTTCATAGTCAGTTTTAATGAGTATTTTCAATTACAAGAAGAATATTAAGAATCCCTTAATGTATACCTACTATTTCAAATTAATTAGTTATCACCATTAATTTATTCATTCATTTATCTATCTAAAAATATTTATTGAGCTCATGCTGTATGCCAGGTACTGCTCTAATTCACACAGGTAATTAACAAAGTCCTGTCTTTATGGAACTAATGTTCTGGTTGGAAACGTAGAATACACAAACCAGTAAAAAATATAGCATGGCAGATGATAAGACCTGTGGCTTCCAGTCAGTCCATTACAATGAAAATTTCCATCTATCTTTTTCTTCAAAATTAAAATTTCACTATTTTCATTTTCTCTACCTCCTAGCAGCATTTATTCCTTATTTTGACTAAAACTGCCTGAGGGCTTAGTCTTTGGACCTCTTCTCCTTTCCAACCTCTTCCCATCTCATACCTGGGTTAGATGACATATAAATGCTAAGAACTCCAAATAGGTATATCTAGCCCATACCTCTTTGCTGAACTTCAGGTTCCTATATCCCAATGAATATTCAACATCTCCAATAGGACTACCAAAAGGCCTCTCAAAAAAAGGAATAGTTTTCTCCCTCAAACTTGTTTTTCCCCATATCCTTATCCAGATCAGTAAATCTACCCAGAAGGAATAATCTGGTATAGATTCTAGACTATATAGTGTCATAAATCCCTTCCTGCAGATGAGGCCCAAGTAATGCAATTGGTTTTGTTTAGGTTATACGGTATGACACGAGGTAGGTTAAAAGTCAATTTTTCTGTCTCATAGAATTATAGAATACCAAAAAGGGAAAAAAAGAAGCAATAATTTAGCCCACCTCCCAGTTTCAGAAGAGAACAGAGAAGTCTATGGAAGTTAAGAAACTCCCTAGATTGTGACTGAACCAGTTTAGTGTATCTCCCTCTGCAGCTATATAAGGATGTTAACCTTCTTAAATCAATCACCACCATGCAAGGTGAAAAGACACTTAAGGGAGATATGTGAAAATTGCAGCAGAGAGCAGCAAAGTCCATGTGAAATTGACAGGGGAGATTTCACAAAGGAAGTGACTGGGGATATTTCTTGGAAGACCTATAGTAGTTTTCTAGGCTGGAGTGAGAGGCAGTGAGGGTACTTCCAGTGAAACCCTCAGATACTTGACTTTTCTGCAACCTTTGATAATATTGGGGATTGCTTCACCTTGATATTCTTTTCATTCATAGACATAATACCACAGTTTCCTTCCCCATCTCAAATGCTACATTATGTTCCTAAGGCCAATACTTGAACACTCTTAGTTTGTTTTCCCAAATGGTGAGATTCTAGAGAATGTGTAAACAAATCAAAATCCCTGAAATATTTGAATCTACTAAATCATGTAACTACTCTAAATCCTACTGCCATAAGCAGCACAGCATGTTACACCATATGGTGAATAAAATAGTTTGATTCAGAGAAAAATATTATTTTCTGAAGAAAAGAAACCTCTTTCCATTCCCCTTACCATTTTCGAGTCTAACTGTGTTAAATCAAACATTAAGCAGATACTTTTTAGATTTGTGAACATTTTGTTTTCCCTAAGTTAATAAAGAGATTGTTTTCTGATGCTTCCATATACATGTTGGGGTTACAAGGAAAAGTCATAGGATCATTATTGCACCATCTGTTCCAGCTGGTTTGTTTTAGTCACATGCTCCTCAGTGTTCTTACTGAGCTATCACAAACTGCCAATTAATTATGAAAAGCTAACAGGTTGTCAGAGGTTATAGTACTGAGAAAGTTAGATCATGAGTCAGTATATCCTGGGATCGATTACTACTGATTTACAATTTCCAGAACACCTTCTGTGGATGAGTGAACTTTTAAAGACATAATAATGGCATGCTTTGGATCCTGTAGCTGAAGAGAAATAAGAAAATGATGATTATTTTCTGAGCATCCATCAAGAAGAGTCATCTTTTTATTTAGTTTGCTAATTGATTGCTGTATAATTGGATTCAAATATTTTCTTAGTAATATCTTAGTGAAGAAAATCTTGCAAGGTAGCCCTTCACAGAAGATAAATGCAGAAATTGGTTGTGTTCTTTTATCTTGTCTAACACTTAGTGTTGAGCTCAAATGCCTATCTGTACTAGAAATACAAAACAAAGAGATATGACTTTTAATATTAGTTGTTTCATTTTATCTGTCGTATCAAGTAAATCACTCCAGTTGCATGATAGCTGCTGAGATAAAGCATTTATATTTTAAAATTTTGTGTAACTTGGTATTATTAAGAAATTTTATACTTGAAAATTATAGGACTATCAATGAAAAAATTAATCATGGTTAGTAATATGAAAAGTAGATTTAAATGGTATAAATAAGTTGTATATGATGCACTGAAGGTTTACATGTTGACTTGTTATTAACTTTTGGTGAAATTTCTTAAAGTAAATATTCCTAGTCTATTGCCTCTTGGCAGAGAAAATATTTCAGGAGACTGTTGAACTAATTATCAATGTATGGAAGTTTACTTACCCAAAATTTATGAGATTTTTGGTCACCTATTAAAATTTTGTTCATTCAGTCTATATAGTATATGAAATATTTGTAGCCCTGTGGAATATATGTGTGTGAGTGTGTGTGTGAGAGTGAATTAGAAAGAGGAAGAAAAAGCGGTGCCTGGGTTAAACCACCGACTTTGGCTCAAGTCATGATCTCATGGTTTGTGAGGTTGAGACCTGCGTCGGGCTCTGTGCTCACAGCTCAGAGCCTGGTGCCTGGTTTGGATTCTGTGTCTCCCTATCTCTCTTCCCCTCCCCCACTCATGTTCTGTGTCTCTCTTGATTTCTCAAAAGTAAATAAACATTAAAAGAGAGAGAGAGAGGAAGAAAAAGAGAAACCCTTAAATGTTCAGCTTAAGAAATTTATGACTTCACCTTTACCCCATCATGGTGGGACAAGGTTGTGATCATACCTCTTTTCTCCCTCTCCTGTTTGACAACAGAGTAAAATAGTATTCAGAACCCTTAGAAAATATCCCTTCAGCTCAGTTGGTACTGTTTGCTTTATTCTTGGGCTCTATCTTGGATTTAAAATATTCCATCCAGTTGTCTTATAAACAAATATTTACCTCTGAGAGAAGGATTAGACTATACATCAAAATGACAGCAAAGGGATGGATTGCAAATGAAATTATTTAGTTTTCTGGGTTAGTTTTCAGACATTTTGTAGTGGTAGTGAAATAGGAATTGCATTCAATTTCATCAAAATGCAAAAAACACAATCTGTTTTTTACTATTGAATGCAGGATGACATTCATTTATGCATTCATTTATTGAGTGTCTAGTAGGTACCAGACAATTTGCCAGTCCCAGATGATATAATGCTAAAAAGAAAAAAAAAAAACAACCCAGATCCCTGCATTCATGAACTTTGAAGGAGATGATAATTATATAATGCAGTGAAGAAGACCAACATTATTCAAATTATCACATTAATGATGTCTAATTACAAATGGTTGCTCTGAAATAAAGGGGAACTGATCTATGAGAATGAGTAGTTAAGAAATGCAATTCAGGCTTGGTGTGATGAGGACAGCCCTTAAGGGATATGTTTGATATATGAAGGCCTTTGGGTGATAAATGGGGGTGGGGAGAGGTGAATTTCAAATGGTGGAAATACTGTATGAAAGTCTTATAGTGAGAATGGACCAAATAAGTTCAGTGTGGCTGGAGAGGAGTTCTTTGGAGGAAGAGAAAGATATGCACAGCCTAGACTCTGTGGGCACTTATAGATTATTTCAGGGATTTTCGTTTTTATTTCAAGGGTAAATGAGTATATCTTAAAGTTATTAACAAGGGCAATTACATCATGATATTTGCTTTTGACATGATCACTCAGGCTATTGGGTAGGGAATAATTCAAGGTGTATGTGCATAAATGTGGATGGCCACTGAGGATGTGATTGAGGCAATTTAGGGGACAAGTGGTGCTGATAATTGAACTAGGGTTGTGACAGTAGACTGGAAAGAAACTAATGTTTGGGATATATAGTTTAAAGTTAGAACTAACAGAATTTAAGGATGGGTTTGATATGAAAGGTAAAGGAGACAAATCTGTCTCCTTTGTCTCTGGCTTGAGTAAATAAATGAGTGGAAATCTGGGAAAGCATGACTTTATGTGGGGTTTGTATACTATAAACTGTTTTTGAAACATAAAGGTGGAGCTGTTAAGTAGGCTAACTATGCCAATCTGGAGATTGGATGAGAAGCAATAATATAAAGGTTTCCCCTGCTATCTGTAAGTATAGCCTTTCTGTAAAAACTTTCATAAGCCAAAAAGCATAAAATGAAGAAGGAATTGTCATTAATTTATACAGAAAAATTTTTGAATGTTCTCAGACCCCCCAAAAAACCCCTCTTAGTCTTTTCTGATACCTTGCTCTGATACTTTGCTGATACCTTTCTGAGACATCTTGCTCACGGATGCACAAAATAAATCAAGATAAAGCATGGGCGCTCACAGACACAGTTCAAAGCTCTGGTGGCTTGGTGCTGACATGTTGAATGTAGGTGCCTGGGAAGGAGCTTGGTTGGGCCACTGTCTCTGCTCCATGCTCCTGAAGTGCTCTGCTTCCTTAAGGGCTGACTGCAAAACAAATGCTCAATACTGTTAACCCCTTTCACCTTTTTGTTTTGTGAAAGCAAAAATCGCCTTCGCATTTCTTTTGGTTAGTGAAAACAGGTACTAATGTAGCTGTTCAGTAAAAGCAAAGTGGTCTAAGGTAAGTTTCAAAAAGCAGGAGGTAGCTGTAATTAAACCACAGATGTTGTTGAATGTTTGGCTGCATGAATAGAGTAGGTAAGTGGCTAACAACAAAATTTGATAAACTATAATATTAAATAGTGAAGCAAAGGAGTGGGATGAACTTGCAAAAGGGCTGAGAAGGAGTTTTCTTTACAGAAATTCTACAGAAATGGAAGTCAGGGGTGTCATAAAATTCCAGGTAAAGTGACCATTTCTTGAAAAAAAGAAATGTTACTTGGATAGGGTGATAGAAATGCTTGCGTGGGCTCGGTTCAGAAATTAGCTAGAATGAGATACACAACTCTTTCAGAAAATTCAAAAAGTAGAAGAGAAAAATGATCCTTAAAAAATCTTAAAAAAACCTTAAGATTTGAGCATCTTAAAAGATGGACATTAATAACTGAGTGGGGAGTTTAGAAAACAGTAACCAGCATGGTTAAATACTTGGTTAAGTTTCTCAAGAAGTCAGATGCACGGTATGGATTAGACAGGAGCAGAAATAGCTCTTTTTTTTTTTTTTTTTGGCACATTAGGTGCAAATATATGTTGGTGAAAATGATAAAAAGAAATATAGTTTAATTCAAAGCATTGATTTGTTGGTTAGGAAGGGGGCTTAGAGTTATATGATAATAAATTTATGCCATTTTACAATTTCTCTTGTGTGTCCAAAGACACAGAGAAGCGGAAAGACTCGTACAGTTTTGAGTTTAAAGCACTTATGGAGAAATTTTTTGAAAATATTCTTTGTGATAGTGTTGGAAAAATGCACTCACAACTCAATATAACTGTCTGCCTAATTTTTGTTGTACCTCAGTTTATGAAGTGCCTACCATAGAAGACTGCCTTATCCAACTGTCAGCAGTCTTTACTAGTGAATTATTTTAGTTAAGTGATATTCATCAAATGTACTCAAAGAGGAGTTCAAGATTTATAAGTATGTTGATAATTGTACTGTATATAGATGCTTAAAAAATTAACCATGGTTTAAAGTTGGGTTTTTTTTTTTCATTTTCATTTTCTTTCAACTTGATTTTAATTATTTTTTTCCTCAATACATTTTAATTGGCTTCTATATTTCTATGTATGTAATGTTGTGTAAAGCTGTACAAGTGAGAAATTTTTTAAAAAACTGTTTGTTATGATGAAGGGGATCCTAATCATTAATTGGAGAGGCTTACCTGTTATGCATTCAGTTGACAGTTGCCTACAAGTATTGATTAGATCTGTGGAGATTTCTATGCACTATTGAATATTTCTTGATGCATTTTTAAAATATATAATGCATTTTCTGATTACTTGCAATGCTAATTTTCACAGGTGGAAAGCAATAAGAATGTTTAAGTGCTGGTCAGCTGTTTTCGTTCTTGGATTCATTTTTCTGGAGTCAGAAGGAAGGCCAACCAAAGAAGCAGGATATGGCCTTAAATCCTACCAACCTCTAATAAGATTGCGACACAAGGTACAGTCACCATTCTGAATTTGCACACAATGCCTACCAATTATGAACTAAACTACTAGGTGTCTGCTTTATTATTCACTCAGGAGCACTTATGTCAGTATATGCCTTCAGAATAAAATTTCCATATAAAAATGCACATTTAAAAATGAGAAATTACTAATTTAGAAATTTATAATTTGGGGAATTAAATATTTCTTGACAAAATATAGAGATGGTTTATTGAAAAAAAATCATTAAAATTTACATTAAGCCATAGTAATGGATTTATAAAAATAAGTAAATCTGTTAACCTAATCAATCAGATAGTTTCTGTCATTTCCATATTAAGTTTAGGACTTTTTAAACTAAACATAAGTGTTATGTTTTTTAATTAGCAATAAAAGTAAATAAAAAAGGATATCTATTCCATCTGGAGATATATAGGTTGACAAAGAATTAGAATTTGTAGAAATCATTAGACATTTTAATTTCATAAAATTCATGTTATTTTATATTGGACAAATACATCACTTCCTTATGTTAAATATTTTCAAACATAAAATAAGTTGATATTTAGACATACTATAAATTATATAGATTACTTATGTTAATTAATTATATTAATATATTATACTTATATTAATTAAGCTAGTGCTTTTATTTTAATAACAGATCATTATGCTAAAGCAGTTTCATCCAATCAAATTAATTTAATCAAAATAGATTAAATCAAATCAAATCAATACATTTTGGTCTTAATAGAGAGCAGATAATAATAATAATTATTGGAGAAAATATATATTTTAAAATTTCTTATATTACTTGTCTTAAAAGAAACACTTGAAATAAATATAAGTACAGTTGACCCTTGAACAACATGGGGTTATTTAACATGGGGTTAGGGGCACTGACCCCTGCATAGTCAAAAATCTAAGCATAACTTTTGACTCCCTCAAATCTTAAATACTAATAGGCTACTGTTGACTGATAATATAAACAGTTGATTAACACAGATTTTGTATTGTATATGTATTATATGCTATATTCTCACAATAAAGTTAGCTAGAGAAAAAAACATTTTTAAAAATTAGAAGGAAAAGAAAATTTACATTTATACTACTGTACTACATTTATTTTAAAAATCATGTATAAGTGGACCCACCCAGTTCAAACCTGTGTTGTATAAATACATGTATGTTTTCATGCATATATTTTTGCTGAAATTCTTTCATAATATTACAGTGTTTTGATAAAATAGGTAACTTTTACTTGGATTTTTATGTGCCAGACCATAGGGTAAGCTCTTAAATGTCATATTTTATTTAATCTCCAAACAATCTTATAAAGATGTACCAGTTTAATTTTATATATGAAAAATCAATTTTATAGAAAATTAAGGGATTCAATGAATGCATACATTTATTAAATATATTAACTGACTAGGGTAATGTGAAGTATAAGCTTGATAGCCAGAAAAGAAATAAAATAAGTAAAATATGAAAATATACTTCAATGTCAAAAATCATTGCTGAAATTTATTCATGTGTGAAAGGAGATAAGTTTCTAGGTAAATGCAGCTGGAGAATTGGACCTGTTCTGCTACCTTTCAATTATCATTTGTGTTCCCTACCTCACAGACTGTCAGTTTCATCCTACTCCAATTTTTAGAAATAATAACTGCTTTATGAATACTCTGAAAACACTATTAATGCAATGTATTGGCTTATTTTGTTACATACTAGTAATTATTTAATCTTTCCGTTTGTCTCCCCTGAGTTATATGTTTTGAGGTCGGAAACTATGCCTTTCTAATCTTTTCATTCTGGTGCCATGAGTATAATTGATACTGTTTAATTGACTCCATGGCGGAGAAATGATCAGCAGAATGCATGGCTATGCTGTTTTTATTGTTCTTCTGCTAAATATAATACCACAGGTTTTTATGTGTCAGTGTACGTTTATAAACAAACCATTTTGAATTAAATGTGGATATTGAAGATAAATTATTTATCATGTATTGCCATGAGATTTAAACCTTTAAAGAAAAGAAACAACACAGTGAGTCAAGCCTATTTTAGAAACACAGATAATCACTCCAAATGATCAAAGTTACCTCTCAGTCTTTTCCATCTCTATGGGTCTTACCTCTGAATAGTTACAGATAATATATTATTACTGTTATTTAAAAACAAAATGGCAGAGAATATTAGTAATACCTAACTTTCCAACATTTTGGACAGAGGTAAAATTAAGTTATAAAAGGCATTTCGTGAATGTGTGTGTGAAAGTGTGTATCTTGACAAAAGTAAAGAATATCCTAGGTTGTGCCAGTCCCTGCCAAAACCCCACCAAGTACTTTCCACTCACTAGCAACACCCCTACCCAACCACAGGGAATACAAGGTCTTTATTTCCCCAAGACCTTGAGGATTAAGCTCATTATAGTCTGTCTATCTATGTATCTATCTATCTATGTATCTATCTATCTATGTATCTATCTATCTATCTATGTATCTATCTATCTATCTATCTATCTATCTAAAGTAGGCTCCAACACGGGGCTTGAACTCGACCCTGAGATCAAGACCTGAGCTGAGATCAAGGGTCAGATGCTCAACCGACTAAGCCACCCAGGCACCCTGCCTTTATTTCTGTTTGAATCAATTATTATTTGGATTCCAGAAATGCCCTGCCATCCTTTTTCCACTGATTCCCATTTCAATTATGCTTAGTTGCAACGTTAGTGGTAAGGCTTTCACAAACCATAATTAAAAACTGTTACAGTCACAGACATTTTCTATCTCTCCTTTTAAAATACATTTTCATCTATAGAACTTATCACCATTTGTCATATATATTTATATGAGAAATCTATATGTCTTATGTGTGTATGTGTATATTTGACTTATTTATTAGTTTACTGGATTGTTCCCTTCCATCATGATGTGAGCCACTATTCATCTTGCTATCCTACAGCACCTAAAATTGTATTTGGCACATGGCCAACATTTAATAAATATGTATGGAATGAATGATTCCACCTGCTGACTAGAATAAGGCTGAAATCATATATTATATGGTATATATAATTATATTATATAGTTTATTATAATTATTAATAAATTAGGTATGATTTTTCTATTAATTTATCATAGTAAGATCAACAGAGAAATACTTAATAAAATGTTTAAAATAGATTATTTTAACATACATGAATTAATTTACTATTATTTGTTATTTCCTATTATTTGTTATTATTTATTTTAAATAAAAATGGTTTTATTTAAATCACAAAGAGTATAAATGTCTATATTTCTGTAAGACTTAGGGAATACACAAGAAGATTTTCTATTTGGTTTAGGCTCCACTGTATTGAATATATTTATTGACTAAAAAACTATAAAATAAATAATAGATAAAATAGATCTTGAGATATAATTAGCTATTTTCCACATTTTCCCCAGAAAGATGTCAGTACTTTGAGTCTAAACAAATATTATGTTTAGGACTCATGTTTACCAAATGTCTGTGTGCCAACTGTATAATGAATCCTCGTTAGGGAGAAAAAGTGAAATGTGACTTATTTGTCAGATTACATAGAAATATATTGTAGATAGAAATATAAATATATATGTACATATTTTTATCATTTATAACTATATGTACACATAAATATGATTGAAAACCTATGTCTGTGTCTCAAGATAAAAATGAATACCATATAAATTCATCATGTTAATTATAGAAATTCTAATTATAGTCCACAGTATGTCTGAAGGAGCTGATCATGTGTTTTAACTGCTGTGTTATCCAACAGGCATTTATGAAACATCAAATGTAAGGATTCAATAGCTTTATTCCATACATTAGGTCATTTAATTATGAATATTCATATGCAGTAAGGAATTTTATTATTTCTTAGATGAGGAAATTAGATTCACAAATGTATAGTAATTTTTACTGTCACATACCTAGAAATTTAGGAGAAAGGATTTAGGATTGAATACACAGAGACTAAATAATGCAGAGTACACAATGAGAACTTTTTATAGTAATTTGACCTGTGTGCCATATATTTCCTATTCTCCCCACATTCTGATCACATTGTAGGAAGGTAGGATATTATATCCCTCTGTCGTTGGATGGCACTGTGTGTGTAGTTCTGGCCAATGAGTTAATAGAAGTGCCATGGAATGCATCTGGACTGAACATTTGACTGCACTTACAAAATGTTCCTGAACTCTCTTTTTCCTCTAGCACTACAAACAGCATCTGTTCAAGGTAGTGGTTGCTTAATCATCCCAAGTATCTAAATAACTAGGAGGAGTAAAACACCCAGGTAATTAGTGATTGTCTTGAGAGGTAAAATGAAAGAGAGAAAAAACAAAATAAAACAAAACACTTTCATTTTAAACCACTGAGATTTGAGAGTTGTTTGTTATCTCAGCATGACCATAGACTATCCTCACCAATAAGGACAGAACTAGAACTTAACTCATATCACCTAATCAGAAATCCTGGGTTCCTTTGTCTGTACCATCCTGGTTTCTTATTTTATTTCCATTCTTTGGATTTTTCGTACTCTCTTTTCTCTATTTCTTTCTTGTCTCTACTTCTTTCTGGGTCATAATTTCCCATCATAGTATAATTTCTTATTGTATTTACAACACTTAATATGTGTGTCCTAATATTTTAGCATATTGTCATATATTCTAATTGGTTGGTTGTAAATCCTGTTAGGAACAGAACTATACCTTACATCCCTTTTCTTACCTATAGCGCTGATCACATTGCTGCATCATTTGCTGCTGCTGATAATCAAAGTCAGGCTTGAAGGAAGACCTTATGAGGACAACAGGAGTGTTCTTTGAGTATACCTAGTGGTGCCACTTAAAGACCTTAAAATTCTTACATCTTTATGTGACCAGAGAATGCTATGTCCAACTTAATGGTACAGAACTACTCCTGCAAACCAAGAGGGGTTTATGATTCCTTTACCTTCTAAATCAAAATGTTTGTCTATGAGAGTAGTTACTATATAAATGGACAGAGTTAGGATAATTTAATACATCCATAGAGTGTTGCTATGCACCATTTTACAGAATACTTCAAAGATGTCATTTGTGGGAGATGAGTTTTTTTCTTTTGGTATTAAAGAATAGTAGCTGTGGATTGGTGAGAGTAGTAGGAGAGAACTCTAGGGCAGGAGACAAACATTAAACAGCTCATCAAAACCATGACTGCTTAGAGGCTGGAAACCTTCAGGCAAACCCAGCAGCATTATTTCCTGACTGAGGAAAAATTGTTCCATTCCATCTGAAATATCTGACTGCTTGTAGCATGTTCAACAGAAGGATCTTAAAATGTTAATATATTCTGCAGAGGTCAGAAAGCAAATCAGCACAGTAGATAAGAGCAACAAATGGTGGCAATGAAGGGAGTGAGGGAGTACTGGTCAAATAATCAATTAAATATTAAAGACTGCACTAATTAATATATAAATCGAACTATTTATGCCATATACATCATAATGGCCGAATATTATTAATAAATCACAGATTTTTTCTAGTCAAGTAAAGTATGTTTGAAAAATAAGAACATTTTTGGAATTTTATTTCTGAGAAATGAAATTCCAGTATTAACTGAGCTAGTTCCCGGACCAGGTTAAACGAGCACATATCACAGAGAATGCTACATGAGAAGATATGTGAGTTGAAGGACACCATGTCTATTGTATGGCCCATAAGCCTGCCTTTTCTTTGTATCAGAGAAAAACATGACCTTTATTACTCTGGACGGCAAGTATTCCTGCCCTTCTCTGTGAATGGACATGCAAACTCTTCTAAGGCTATAAATACACTTTCTCTTTGCTCCAGTGAGAGATGTTATCTCTATGTTTCGAGACAGTTTTCTATCCAAATATCCCTGGCAAGATCGTCCAGAGCAAATGGCTCAGTGTCTCTGTACATGAGGCCTCAGTACATGAGGGGCCATGGAAGATTTTCTCTCAATGCATATGGAGAGCACCACATTTAACAGGAAGTTAGAATTGCCATCAGGTATATCTAAAGCCAAAATTAATTCTGTGTGTGTTTCCAAGTTGATGTGAACACCCAGTATGTGGTTATAGGATCGTCTTACCTTTTTCCTGGTTAACTTTGTCCTTTCTGGAACTCTAAGGGGAGAGAAATAGTTTTCTCACCTTTGGTTGTGTTGCTTGCATGTTTGTTCAATCAAACCAGGGTATATTTGATAAACTGGGGAAAATTGGCATGCAGTGGACTGAATCATTCTGCCTAACAAAACTAAGTCAAGAAAGGGATATATCTAACTTTTAAAATTCTCAAGGTGAAGACCTGCTACAGAAAATTGTCATTTATCCCTTCAAGAATGAATTCTCAAAGCAGTACTGTTATTATAGATGCGTAAGGTGGTATGCAAAACAGGATGCTCCTTTACAGTTCTCTGACTCTACATTAAACTATTTTTTGTAAACCTTTAAAAGTAGCTATAACTTGAAAGACTGGAGCTACTTTGCATTGAAGATTTAAAGTTTTGAAACGTTAAAAATATGATGTTTTAGCATTCTATTTACATCTATTCACAAAGTATAACAAAGTAGGCAAATAAAGTCAAATTTATATAGTACATTAAAGCCAAGCTTGTGAGAATTCCAGAAAACTTCTTATGTGTCAGCCTTGGGCACATATCATGTTTTCTACCCTCCCAATATGGATTTTCATGTGATTTGAGTCACAGTGCTTCCTCCAATGCAATGATTTTAAAAATTACCCTGATAGTTAAAAAAATGGTTTTACCCCTGTTTTTCTAACAGTCATTGATTTGTTTACTAATCAACAAATACCAAAATATTAGGACCTACGTACAATGAAATAAGTTTGTCATTACTGTTCATTTTCTTTAGGTTGACTTCCAAAGCCTTCTTATCTTTAGATCTGGTTGTCTTTTCTCACCATTTCTGTGGTGAGGAGTGTACTACATCATATTAGCTTGATAGAAAATCCACCTATTAACACATCCTTATTATTTGCTAATTAAGCACATTATGCTACTTTATATTCAAAAAACAAAATATAGGTATGTTGTTTATAACAGGGTTCAATGTGGATATGCTACACTGTAGATGTAGGAAAAAGGATGTGAGTTAACAGGTCGTGAGTTAAAAGTGAATGAAGTGGAAATGCCTTTATCTGATCATTAATATTAATATATTGCATGATAGCATTTGCATTCACTACTTTAATGTGTAAATTAATTATAAGTTGTTTTGTACATCTTCAATTATTAAAATTCTATTGTGAATTCAATTACCACACCTCTGTATCATATGAAAGGAAATATCCTGATTCATGAGCTTGATATTCAGCATGTTTAAAAGATAAACACCCTATGGTATATGAACCACAAATGAGTGTGTGGTATTACTTTTAACTAATATCACTCACTGCTTATTTCAGGCATCAGTTCCCTATGTATGAGCTGAGAGTTAGGTTTTTAGAGCCACAAAATAGTAGAAAATATTCAATCCATTTAAAAATATATATAAAGCCAAGGACCTGAGAAGAAAAGTTCTTTGTTGAGGATCACACAGGTGGGTGTTGCTTGGCTAATATGAGAATCCAGATTTTCCAACTTCCAAAAAAGTTTTCTTTTCCTTTAACACTCAAGTCCATGTTTTCATCAGCAAAAATATGCATTCACTCATTATATCAACACACATTTATTAAGTAGCTGCTGAACAAAATGATTCAAATTAAGATCTTAAATACACTTGCTGGTATGCCTGTGATCATTGGTGAAGTAAACCTCTCAAATAGTGGGTTGAAAATACAATAAAAGACCTTATTTAATATATAGCAAGGGAACTGGCCCTCAGGGAGAGCCAGTGCCAAGTTTGCTTCATAGAGAGTAGTCTACAGGAAATTTAGTAGTCTACAGCATATTTGCTGGGCTAGGCACTAGAAAAAACATGCTTAGTTAAGTTGTTGAACTAGTCACCAGGCTGTCTGAAAGTGATTGTGAGTTTATCAGTTGTGTGGGTTAAACAAACAGCCCATTCAGAGATGGGGTTGTCAGTCATTACACTAACAATTGGTAGAAATATTTGACAACATAAAAATTCTATTTTAAATATTCTGTCAGGGGCTTCTGGGTGGCTCAGTTGGTTAACGGTCAGACTTCAGCTCAGGTCATAGTCTCAAGGTTCGTGGGTTTGAGCCCCGTGTCAGGCTCTGTGCTAACAGCTCAGAGCCTGGAGCCTGCTTTAGATTCTGTGTCGCCCTCTCTCTCTCCCTCCCCCGCTCATGCTCTGTCTCTGTCTCTCTCAAAAATAAATAATAAACATTAAAAATATTAAACATTCTGTCAGAAGTTTGCTTATATATTCTATCAGAAATCCTGGCAATGTGGTTTTGTTTTTGCCTCTTTTAGTCTTTCTCAATTTTTTTAACAGGCTTTTTTAAAATTTGTTTTTCCAAGGTAATTTCTTTTTAATTTTTTTTATTTGAATATAGTTGACATGCAATGTTATCTTAGTTTCAGGTGTACAACATAGTGATTCAGTAACTCTATATGTTATGCTTACTACTATTTTCAGCGCAGTTTTAGGTTAACAACCAAAGTGAGCCCAAGTTCAGAGTGCCCATATTCCTCTTGGCACCACACCTGTGCACCCCTCCTCCACTATCAACCTTCTGCTGGATATTTTGCCATTTAGGTTTATGTAAATCTTTTATAAAGACCTCACAAAAACGAATGTTCTGACGATATTCAAATAAGTAAACAAATATAAAATTTTAAAATCTATTATTTGAAGTGATGTAAACATTTCTCTTAATTGTGTAAAGGTTTAATCGCTTATATTGTATTTCTTTCAAATTTATATTTTATTTCTTTTAAATTTTAAATATACAGCAAATTTGAATGAACTTTACAGTGAATATTCATATAACCAAAACCTAGACAAATATTTTCTTATGCTTGATTTTCACATATATGTGTATATGTTTGTGTGTATCTCCATTCCTCTTTGAATTTATTAATCTACCATATTTTTTATTTATTTCAAATTATAGACAGTACACTTTTCTGTCTTAAATACTTTAGTACATATCATTAATTAGAGTTAAATATTTATTTAGAGATTTTTTTTCTTTTGAGATGACATTTTATACACAATGGAAAGGTCTGCTCTTATGTTTTTATTCTTTGAATTTTGACAAATGTGTGCACATCTGCAATAAATATCAAAATACATGGGGCACCTGGGTGGCAAAGGCAGTTGAGTGTCAGACTTTGACTCAGGTCATGATGTCCCATTCGTGGGTTTAAGCCCTGTAACAGAGCCCCCTTCAAATCCTCTGTCTGCCTTTCTCTCTGCCACTCAACTCTCTCTTCCTCTCAAAAATAAACATTAAAAAAATTCAAAACACAATTATTTCAGGGAAGATGGTGGCATAGGAGGCCGATGGGCTCACTTCATCCTGCTGATCACTTAGATTCCATCCACATCTGCCTAAATAACCCAGAAAAATGCCAGAAGACTAGCAGAACGGACTCTCCAGAGCCAAGCATAGACAAGAGACCCACGGAAGAGGGTTGGAAGGGCAGAGAGGCGGTGCACGCTACAAGGACTGGCGGGAGGGAGCTGGGGTGGTGGAAGGGCAGCCCACCTGCAGGGCAGAGCCCCCGAGTCTGGCTTGCAAAAGCAGAGGGACCAGACTCCCTGAGTTCTGACAGCCAGTGGGACTTAATATCTGGAATGTTAAAAGTCAACAGCTCTGCTCTCAGAGAGCAGGGAGGGTGATAGGACTGGGAGGGACTGTTGTTGAGCCCCAGAAGGAGAGCTCGGTGGGGGAATAAAGGCACTGGCAAGTGCCCTTTCCCTCTCCCATCCCCCAGCCGAAATTCCAAAGGGAACCAGTTCCTGTCACCAAACTTTCTTGCACCTTGCAAACGCCCAGCACTGTGCTTCTATGGATCAATCCCTCTGATGGGCCTGCCTCTCTCCCAGTGCTGCAGGTCCCCTCCTGCAAGGGACCACCAAAGGCAAAGCAAGCTAAGACTGCCCCTCCCACCCCTGTTCACCTTGTGGATCCACACTGGCTAATATGCCCTATCCATCAGAGCAGCACCACAAGCCTGGCATTGTGCAAGTAGCCCAGACAGGGGCCACACCACTCCACAGTGAGTCCTGCCCCTGGGAGAGGGGAAGATAAGGTACACACCAGGCTGACTGTGGCCCCAGCAGTGGGCTGGGGACAGACATCGGGTCTGCCTGCGGCCCCGCCCACCAACACAGTTACTCTGGACAGCACAGGGGAAGTGCCCTGCAGTTTGGAGCTACCACAAGGACTACCCAAAATGACGAAATGGAAGAATTCTCCTCAAAAGAAACTCCAGGAAGTAGCGACAGCTAACAAATTGATCAAAACTGATTTAAACAATAAAACAGAACAAGAATTCAGAATAATAGTCATAAAATTAATCGCTGGACTTGAAAAAAGCATAGAGGACAGCAGAGACTCTATTGCTACAGAGATCAAGGGACTAAAAAATAGTCATGAGGAACTAAAAAATGCTATAAATGATATGGAAAATAAAATGGAGGCAGGCATTGCACGGACTGAAGAGGCAGAGGAGAGAATAGGTGAATTAGAAGATAAAATTATGGAAAAAGAGAAATCTGAGAAAAAGATAAAAAATATCTTTTTTTAAGGGGAGAATTAGAGAACTAAGTGATGAAATCAAATGGAACAATATCCGTATCATAGGAATTCCAGAAGAAGAAGAGAGAAAGGGGCTGAAGATGTACTTGAACAAATCATAGCTGAGAACTTCCCTGATCTGGGGAAGGAAAAAGGCATTGAAATCCAAGAAGCACAGAACACTCCCTTCAGACGTAACTTGAATCAATCTTCTGCATGACATATCATAGTGAAACTGGCAAAATACAAGGATAAAGAGAAAATTCTGAAAGCAGCTAGGGATAAACAAGCTCTAACTTACAAAGGTAGACCCTTAAGAGTAGTGGCAGACCTATCTACTGAAACTTGGCAGGCCAGAAAAGAATGGCAGGAAATCTTCAATGTGATGAAAAGAAAAAATATGCAGCCGAGAATCCTTTATCCAGCAAGTCTGTCATTCAGAATAGAAGGAGAGATAAAGGTCTTCCCAAACAAACAAAAACTGAAGGAATTCATCGCTACTAAACCAGCCCTACAAGAGATCCTAAGGGGGATTCTGTGAGTGAAATGTTGCAAGGACCACAAAGTACCTGAGACATCACTACAAGCATGAAACCTACAGACATCGCAATGACTCTAAACCCATATCTTTCTATAATAACACTGAATGTAAATCGACTAAATGCTCCAACCAAAAGACATAGGGTATCAGAATGGATAAAAAAAAAAGACCCATCTATTTGCTGTCTACAAGAGACTCATGTTAGACCTGAGGACACCTTCAGATTGAAAGTGAGGGGATGGAGAACTATCTATCATGCTACTGGAAGTCAAAAGAAAGCTGGAGTAGGGGCGCCTGGGTGGCGCAGTCGGTTAAGCGTCCGACTTCAGCCAGGTCATGATCTCGCGGTCCGGGAGTTCGAGCCCCGCGTCAGGCTCTGGGCTGATGCCTCGGAGCCTGGAGCCTGCTTCCGATTCTGTGTCTCCTTCTCTCTCTGCCCCTCCCCCGTTCACGCTCTGTCTCTCTCTGTCCCAAAAATAAATAAAAAAACGTTGGAAAAAAAAAAAAAAAGAAAGCTGGAGTAGCCATACTTATATCAGACACACTAGACTTTAAATTAAAGGCTGTAACAAGAGATGAAGAAGGGCATTATATAATAATTACAGGGTCTCTCCATCAGGAAGAGCTAACAATTATAAATGTCTATGCACTGAATACGGGAGCCCCCAAATATATAAAACAATTACTCACAAACATAAGCAAACTTATTGATCAAAATGTGGTAATTGCAGGGGACTTTAATACTCCACTTACAACAATGGATAGATCATCTAGACACAGGATCAATAAACAAGGGCCCTGAATGATACATTGGATCAGATGGACTTGACAGATATATTTAGAACTCTGCATCCCAAAGCAACAGAATATGCTTTCTTCTCAAGTGTACATGGAACATTCTCCAAGATAGATCACATACTGGGTCACAAAACAGCCCTTCATAAGTATACAAAAATTGAGATCATACCATGCACACTTTCAGTCCAAAATGCTATGAAACTTGAAATCAACCACAGGAAAAAGTCTGGAAAACCTCTAAAAGCATGGAGGTTAAAGAATACCCACTAAAGAATGAATGGGTTTTCCAGACAATTAGAGAAGAAATTGAAAACTGTGTGGAAACAAATGAAAATGAAAATACAACAATCCAAATGCTTTGGTATGCAGCAAAGGCAGTCTTAAGAGGAAAATACATTGCAATCTAGGCCTATGTCAGGGAACAAGAAAAATCCCAAATATAAAATCTAACAGCACACCCAAAGGAAATAGAAGCAGAACAACAAAGACACCCCAAACCCAGGAGAAGAAGAGAAATAATAAAGATCAGAGCAGAAATAAACAATATAGAATCTAAAAAATCAGTAGAGCAAATCAATGAAACCAAGATTTGGTTTTTTGAAAAAAATAAACAAAATTGATAAACCTCTAGCCAGGCTTCTGAAAAAGAAAAGGGAGATGACCCAAATAGATAAAATCATGAATGAAAATGGAATTATTACAACCAATCCCTCAGAAATACAAGGAATTATCAAGGAATACTATTAAAAATTATATGCCAACAAACTGGACAACCTGGAAGAAATGGACAAATTCGTAAGCACCCACACACTTCCCAAACTCAAACAGGAAGAAATAGAAAACTTGAACAGACCCATAACCAGCAAAGAAATGGAATCAGTTATCAAAAATCTCCCAACAAATCAGAGTCCAGGACAAGATAGTCTCCCAGGGGAATTCTACCAGACATTTAAAGCAGAGATAATACCTATCCTTCTCAAGGTGTTCCAAAAAATAGAAAGGGAAAGAAAACTTCCAGACTCATTCTATGAAGCCAGGATTACTTTGATTCCCAAACCAGACAGAGACCTAGCAAAAAAAGAGAACTACAGGCCAATATCCCTGATGAATATGGGTGCAAAAATTCTCAATAAGATAGTAGCAAATCAAATTCAACAGCATATAAAAAGAATTATTCACCATGATGAAGTGGGATTCATTCTTGGGCTGAGGGCTGGTTCAACATTCACAAATCAATCAGTGTGATACATCACGTTAATAAAAGAAAAGATAAGAACCATATGATCCTGTCAATCGATGCAGAAAAAGCATTTGACAAAATTCAGCATCTTTCTTAATAAAAACCCTCAAGATTGTCTGCATAGAGGGAACATACTTAAACATCATAAAAGCCACTTATGAAAAGCCCACAGCTAATATTATCCTCAATGGGGAAAAACTGAGAGCTTTCCCCCTAAGATCAGGAACACGACAGGGATGTCCACTCTCACCACTGTTGTTTAACACAGTGTTGGAAGGTCTAGCATCAGCAATCAGACAACACAAGGAAATTAAAGGCATCAAAATTGGCAAAGATGAAGTCAAACTTTCACTTTTTGTGGATGACATGATATTATACATGAAAACCCAATAGACTTCACCAAAAGTCTGCTAGAACTGATACATGAATTCAGCAAAGTCGCAGGATACAAAATCAATGTATAGAAATCAGTTGTATTCTTATACACTAATAATGAAGCAACAGAATGACAAATAAAGAAACTGATCCCATTCACAATTCCACCAAGAAGCATAAAATACCTAGGAATAAACCTAACCAAAGATGTAAAAGATCTGTATGCTGAAAACTATAGAAAGCTTATGAAGGAAATTGAAGAAGATATAAAGAAATGGAAAAACATTCCGTGCTCATAGATTGGAAGAATAAATATTGTTAAAATGTCAATACTACCCAAAGCTATCTACACATTCAATGCAATCCCAATCAAAATTGCACCAGCATTCTTCTCGAAATTAGAACAAGCAATCCTAAAATTCATATGGAACCACAAAAGGCCCCGAATAGTCAAAGTAATTTAGAAGAAGACCAAAGCAGGAGGTATCACAATCCCAGACTTTAGCCTCTACTACAAAGCTGTAATCATCAAGACAGCATGGAATTGGCAGAAAAACAAATACATAGACCAGTGGAATAGAATAGAGACTCCAGAATTGGACCCACAAAAATATGGTCAACTAATCTTTGACAAAGCAGGAAAGAATATCCAAAGGAAAAAAGACAGTCTCTTTAACAAATGGTGCTGGGAGAACTGGACAGCAACATGCAGAAGGATGAAACTAGACCACTTTCTTACACCATTCACAAAAATAAAGTCAAAATGGATGAAGGACTTGAATGTGAGACAAGAAACCAACAAAACCCTAGAGGAAAAAGCAGGAAAAAAACTCTCTGACCTCAGCTGCAGCAATTTCTTACTTGACACATCCCCAAAGGAAAGGGAATTAAAAGCAAAAATGAACTATTGGGACCTCATGAAGATAAAACCTTCTGCACTGCAAAGGAAACAATCAGCAAAACTAAAAGGCAACCAACGGAATGGAAAAAGATATTTGCAAATGACATATCAGACAAAGGGCTAGTATCCAATATCTATAAAGAACTCAACAAACTCCACACCTGAAAAACAAATAATGCAGTGAAGAAATGGGCAGAAGACACGAATAGACACTTCTCTAAAGAAGACATCCAGATGGCCGACAGGCACAGGAAAAGATGCTCAATGTTGCTCCTCATCAGGGAAACACAAATCAAAACCACACTGAGATACCACCTTATGCCAGTCAGAGTGGCTAAAATGGACAAATCAGGAGACTATTGATGCTGGAGAGGATGTGGAAAAACGAGAAACTCTTGTACTGTTGGTGGGAATGCAAACTGGTGCTGCTGCTCTGGAAAACAGTGTGGAGGTTCCTCAAAAAAATTAAAAATAGATCTACCCTATGACCCAGCAATAGCACTGCTAGAAATTTACCCAAGGGAAACAGGAGTGCTGATGCATAGGGGCACTTGTACCCCAATGTTTATAGGACCACTCTCAACAATAGCCAAATTATGGAAGGGGCCTAAATGTCCATCAACTCTTGAATGGATAAAGAAGTTGTGGTTTATATATACGATGGAATACTACTTGGCAATGAAAAAGAATTAAATCATGCCATTTGCAGCAACATAGATGGAACTGGAGTGTATTATGCTAAGTGAAATTAGTCATACAGAGAAAGACAGATACCTTATGTTTTCACTCTTATGTGGATCATGAGAAACATAACAGAAGACCATGGGGGAGGGGAAAGAAAAAAAAGAAAAATTAGAGAGGGAGGGAGCCAAATCATAAAAGACTCTTAAAAACTGAGAACAATCTGAGGGTTGATGGGGAGTAGGAGGCAAAGGAAAGTGGGTGATGGGCATTGAGGAGGGCACCTTTTGGTATGAGCACTGGGTGTTGTATGGAAACCAATTTGACAATAAATTTCATATTAAAATAATAATAAAAAACACAATTATATCAAGATATTGAAAGTCATCATCTGTCCCCAAGAAAGTTGCCTTATGCCTCTTCCTGTCAATCTCTGCTGCCCTCCTTATTCTTTCTGAGGCCACCAGTGCTCTGATATTATTCACCATAGTATAGTTTTATCTGTTCTAAAATCCTTGTAAATGGGATCATACTATATATGCAGATTTGTGTAATACTTGTTTTACTTAAAATAATGTATTGAGATTCACTTATGTTATTGTCTCTTAATAGTACATTCCCTTTCATTTCTGAGTAATGTTTTACCATATGAATATATCACAGCGTTTAATTTTTTTGTTTTTATATATTTTCTGTTGATGGAAACCTGGTTGTAACTCTTATAAATAAAGTGTCTTTGAACATTCTTGTACAAGTATGTTTGGTTATATATTTTCATTTTCCTTGGGCTAATAGTTAATAAGTGTTAGCAGTGGATTACTGGTTTGTAAGTTGGATACTTTTCCTTTAGAAAGAAACCACCAGAACTTCTAATGATACACAATTTTATATTCTCAACAATAATGTAAAATTTGCAGCTACTCTACATTCAAGACAACTTTTTATGTTCCGTGGTCTTAATTTTTATTTTAGTCATTCTGAACAATGGTATTTATTGTAGTTTTAATATTTTTTTGATGACTGGTGGTGACATTGAGAATTTTTTCATTTGTGTACTATTCATAAATTTTGTTTTGTGAAGTGTCCAAAATTTTTTGCTCAGTTTTGTAATATTGTTTTTATTGTTCAGTTGTTGAAGTATTTTACATTCTCTCAATACTTCAAAGAAAATATAATTGCTTTATCAAAATATTTTTATCATTGTAAAATTTTAAACTAGATAGATCTACTGTTACAGCCTTTAGTGTGATTTCATAAAAAGCAATGTGAAGTCCGTAAAAAGAGTCTACCTTTGGACAGTCTTATATCTATTTATATTTAGGATTATATACACTGCATAATTATACATCAATGTATGTTATAATATATGATAATATATATAATTCAAAATATATTTATTTCACTCATGTTTCATTGTTAACAAATTTAGGAATTCATCTATTGCACCTATTTTATGAGCCACTATAATTAATCAATCACACCCAATTTAAGATCAAAAACAGTATTTCCCTAGTATATCATCTCTATAACTCACTTCTGTGAGATTAACAATACGCAAACCAGAAATGGCAGAAATAACATTGATGAGAAGGAATTAAAACTCCAGTTAGGAAAAGAAAGAATAAAAGGACATATAACTATTATAATGAGAAAATGTCTCTTGCTTTATCACATTATATTAGAATTTTAACAAGTCTTAAAAATGAAGTTTCATTCCATCTTTGAAGAATAAGAAAGTAAAAGATATTTAATGCTACCGTGTTCTATGTTCCTATCAGTACCATAGATATATAGCAAGTGTTGATATAGCGTCAATAATATATCACTAATTGTATCAATTCTGTTTCACTAATCGAATATTTTGGGCTTTTTAAAATTTTTGTATTTATTCTCTAAATTTATTGAGGGTTTATAGATATTTAAGAAGTATATATTAATAAATTTTATAATTTTTATTTTTTAAACTTCTATTTAAATTCTACTTAGTTAACATTCAGTGTAATATTTGTTTCAGGTGTACAATATAGTGATTCAACAATTCTATACACACCCAGTGCTCATCAAAACAAGTGCATTCTTTAATCCCCATCACCAACTTAACCTATCCTGTCACCCACCTCCCCTCTGGTAACCATCCATGTGTTCTCTATAGTTAAGAATCTCTTGGGTTGCTTTTCTTTTTTTTCCTTTGGTTATTTGTTTTGTTTCTTAGATTCCACATGAGTGAAATCATATGGTATTTGTCTTTCTCTGACTTACTTCACTTAGCATAACATTTCTCTCAAGACACAGAGAGAGAGACAGAGAGAGAGAGAGAGATATCACCTCTTCTTTATCTATTCATCCATTGACGGACACTTGGGCTGTTTTCATAATTTAGTTATTGTAGATAATGCTGCTATAAACATTGAGGTTCATGTATCCATTTTAATTAGTATTTTTTTGTATTCTTTGGGTAAATACCTAGTAGCTATTTACTGGATGGTAGGATAGTTCTATTTTTAACTTTTTGAGGAAACTCCATACTGTTTTCCAGAGTGGCTGCACCAGTTTGCATTCCCACCAACAGTGTAAGAGAGTTCCATTTTTCTCTACATCACCAACATCTGTTGTTTCCTGTGTTGTTGATTTTAGACATTCTGACAGTTGTGAGATGATATCTCATTGTAGTTTTGATTTGCATTTCCCTGATGATGAGTGATATTTAACATCTTTTCTCATGTTTGTTGGCCATCTGTATGTCCTCTTGGGGAAAAAAAATGTCCATTCATGTCTTCTGCCCATTTTTTAACTGGATTATTTGTTTTTTGGGTTTGTTTTATAAGTTCTTTATATATTTTGGATACTCTTTATAAAAAATGACATTTGCAAATGACATTTCTCCCATTCTACAGGTTGCCTTTTAGTTTTGTTGAGTGCTTCCTTCACTGTGTAAAAGCTTTTTATGTTTACAAAGTCCCAATAATTTATTTTTGCTTTTGTTTCCCTTGCTTCAGGAGACATATCTAAAAAGAAGTTGCTATGGTTGATGTCAAAGAGGTTACTGCCTGTGTTCTCCTCTAGGATTTTTGTTGTTTCAGGTGCCACATATAGGTCTTTAAATCCATTTTACAGTATATATTTTAAATGTGTTTATTTAATTTTTAGAGAGAGAGTGAGTAGGGGAGGCGTGGAGGCGAGAGGGACAGAGGATCTGAAGCAAGCTCTGTGCTGACAGCAGAGAGCCCAATGCAGAGCTCAAACTCACCAAGTGTTGAGATTATGACCTGAGCCAAAGTTGGACGCTTAACAGACTGAGCCCCCTAGGTTCAGTCTGTTTGAATATATTTTTGAATATGGTATAAGAAAGTGCTCCAGTTTAATTCTTTTGAATGTTGCTGTCCAGTTTCCCAACATGATTTGCTGAAGATACTGGATTTTTCTTATTGGATATTCTTCCCTTCTTTATCAAAGATTAATGGATCATATAGTTTGGGTTCATGCCTGGGTTTTCTATTCTGTTCCATTGATCTGTATGTCTGTTTTGTGCCAGTACCATACTATTTTGATCACTACAGCTTTGTAATATAACTTGAAGTCTGGAATTATGGAGGATGGTGTATGTGGAGGATAGAAATTGTGGAGGATGGAAAGAAATGTGGAGGATGCGGAGGCTGGAGGATGATGATGCTTCCAGCTTTGGTTTTCTTTTTTAAGGTTGCTTTGGCTATTTGGAGTCTTTTGTGGTTCCATACAAATTTTAGGATTATTCATTCTGAATCTGTGAAAAACGCTCTTGGTATTTTGATATAGATTAAATTTAACATGTAGATTGCTTTGAGTAGTTTAGACATTTTAACAATATTTGTTCTCCTAGTCAATGAAATGGAATGGCCTTCTATTTCTTTGTGTCCTTTTAAATTTCTTTCACCAGTGTTTTATAGTTTTCAGAGTACAGGTCTTTCACCTCTTTGGTAAGGTTACTTCTGGGTGTCTTATTGTTTTTGGTACAATCGTAAATGAGACCAATTCCTTATTTTTTCTTTCTGCTGCTTCATTATTCGTGTATAGAAATCCACAAAGTTCTGTATATTGACTTTGTATCCTGCCACTTTATTGTGTTTGTCAGTTCTAGCAGTTTTTTGGTGTATTCTTTCTGGTTTTCTATATAGAGTGTCATATCATCTGCCAATAGTGAGATGGGCTTTCTTCTTTTATTTGTTTTTATTTCCTGAATTTTATAACTCTTATTAAGCTTGTTTATGCTTAAGCAATATTATATTGAAAAAAATGACTACAGTGCTTGTCCACAGAACTATTTCTTTCCTCTGAATGAAGAACATGTTTTAATCAGGTATTAGAGATACTAAGGGAAAGAGTATGTGGATATCTCTGAATGACTATACCAGATTGCTAGTTTCCAGTCCATTTTATGCTTAGGTTACAGTTACATGGATGTGACCAAGAAATAATACATGAAAATGGAAGGCAAACACCAAGTTGAGCAGAAAACTCTCTTTATTCTACTCCCATTTCACGTAGAGCATTTCTGATTTTTTTTTAATTTTGACTCATAATAAGATTCATTTGGATAAAATTTGTTGCTTAATGCAAATTAAATATAGAAATGGATGGCCTTGATTACTTAGTGATTTTGTGAAATATGGTTTCAAATGATTTAGCTACTTCCAGAACTCAAATTTGTCCCCAAAGGATGTAGATGAGCTAAAACCAAATATATATTTTTAAAAAATTGAAGACAACTTTAAAAGGTTTTTCCAGGAGAGAAAATTAAATATTTTGAAAAATATTCGTATTAACTTACACAGCCATTACAAAGGCATCACTGAAAGTGAAAGTTGAGATGTATCTTCTTTGTCTACAAGTCCAGTATCTTCATTTTTGCTAGTGTAAAATTCAGGTCTTAACTGTTACATGCCCAAGTTGCTAAAATCAGTTAGTGATAGATTTGGAATAATACCCTGATCTCCTAACAAAGAGTAGATTAGAGATCCTACCCATTAACACATTTTTCTGATATTTTTGTTTAAAACACTATCATCAATTATACACATGCAGCATGTATGTGTATTGTATGTACAAATATAACTGGCACAAGCATATTTTTACCAATTGTACTAGATTTTCAGCTTCTAAAACTTTCTCTTCAAAACTTGATATGCCAAATAACTATGTGTTCTCAAAAAAAAGACAAAAAACCCCCAAATTTTTATTTCTTCCTGAAGAATCATAGCCATTGTTTAAGTTCATTATTATGCTAAAAAGCAGCCTTTTAAACACAAATAGAATTGACCTTGTGCTATAGTTCAAGCCCTGTTGTTGTGTCTAGTGTTCCTCTTTTTGGAAAACTGTTCCTTAAGAACTTATGATTTTTCCTTTTGATTGATATAATAAAGTTGCTTATTCACCTCCCAGAAGTCTGTATTCATTGCCCCTGAGAACATTATTTCTGTGAAATGTTCTGCTGAAAATGGAGTCTAATGACCAAGTCATTTGGAGAGAACTGCAGAGTGTGCTTCTGTGGAAATACACAATGCACAAGAGCATATTCAAGTCTGAGAAATATTCTAAACTTTGCTTAACCTAGAATTTCCCAACTAAATGGACTATAGAAAATTTTCAACACCTTCTGGTATTCTAAGAAACACAATTTGGGAAACTATGCTCTAGTAGCTTTAGAATTAATTGTTGCTATACACATCAGCCGACTTTGACTCTCTTGAAACTAACAATATTAGAGATCAGGCTTGGGCGCCTGGGTGGCTCAGTTGGTTAAGGGGCCGACTTCGGCTCAGGTCATGATCTCACGGTCAGTGAGTTCAAGCCCCGCGTTGTGCTCTGTGCTGACCGCTCAGAGCCTGGAGCCTCTTTCAGATTCTGTGTCTCCCTCTCTCTGACCCTCCCCCGTTCATGCTCTGTCTCTCTCTGTCTCAAAAATAAATAAATGTTAAAAAAAAAATTAAAAAAAAAAGATCCGGCTTACCATCCTTTTATAGTTAAAAACAACAAAGCGTTCTAAGTCCATCTTTTCTCTTTTTTTATCAGTGTCTATTTTAGGTTTGTTTTTTCTAGAAATAATCTTGATGTTATAGTATAATAATTATGATACATGTATCTTTTCAAATTTGTTTTTTATTTTCCTTAAATCTCATGCTATTAGTAATCACCATTCTTCGAAATACTGCTGTCAGCAACTAGGCTGTATTATTAAATAAAAAAAGTACACCAATTTTAAATTTTTTAATTGAGATAACTTAGATACAGCAAAGCATGTAGATCATCACCTTAAATTTAAGTACATTTTTAAGTATGTACATATTTGCAGTGCTTCCACTTACATTATGATACAAAAATTTTTTTGCAGTCCAGGAGTTTCCTTTTAACAGTTCTAATTAATGCCATCTTCTGAAGATAACCACTATTCCATATTTTTTGCCATAAATTAGTATTCCTTTTGAACTTCATATATAAATGCCATCCTGATGCAAGTATTCTTTAGTGTATGGCTTGTTTGTTTATTTTGCTAAACACTGTGATGTTTATCTACATTGATGAATGTAACAGAACTGTATTGTTTTTAGTACTCTATAGCGCCTTATTACACAAAATTCACAATATGTTATGCATTCTGTTTTTGATGGGTATTCTAGGAATAGGAATTCTCCTAGTTTGGGGGCTATTATGACATTCTGCATATGCCTTTTGTTGGACATATGCATTTATTCCTCTTGAAGTGTAACTATAAGATTATGGGGTTGGCACATATTTAGATTTAATAGATAAAGCCAAAGAGTTTTCTAAAGTGTTTGTGCCAGCGTATTTGTTTTGTAAAGTATTTCAGAATGATTTAGCAATTATTTTAATTCTAGATCTTTCTTTTGTCTACCTAGATGGAAAAAATGAGGTGTGAACAGATGTTATATTATTGTTGCTGCTGACTAATGGATGAGCAAAACAATTACAGGATGACTAAGTGACTGAATATTCAGCTTTTTAGATAAAAAAATACTAAAATTGAGGCTCCAAAATTTCTTACTAAGTCCATTTTTGAAAGTTTAATACAATGTGAATTAGTATGAAATGTCTGACTTGGAAAAAGAGCCATTCTTCCTTTATAAAGTTACCCTAATTATAAACAAATCACAGAATTAGAAGTTTAGTTTTTTCTTAAGGACTTTTACCCTTTTTGACATGTGAGGAAACTTAATGATTGTTAATTTAAGCTTCTTACAGTTTTTGTACATAAACACCAAAGTTCCCAATATCTATTTATTTAACATGAAATGGTCTCTCAGATATGGCATTTTATATTTATACTCTTTGGAATAAGTCATTTCAGGCAGTTTCCATCTTTTCTCAATCCCCAGTAGGATTGGCTTCAACATTTTATTTTTGTAGTGTTTGCTGATAATTAGCAAAATAAGATTTTATTACAGAATAGAGATTTTGTATCTCTGAAACAGTATTTGCCACTGGAAAGCACTATACTTCATATGTAGAAGTTTGGAATTTCTCAACAGACATTTGACCTGTTATCTAGCAGTTCTTAGGCTAGTCCAAATTTTCCTGAATTGTAAATTAGCTAAGAATGTGTGAATAGTAAAGCATTTCAAAAATCAACAAAAAATAAACAAGCATAAAAAGAACAAAAAAGCACAGCCATCCTTTGGTAGTTTTCTTTTTTTTTTTTTAATTTTTTTTTTAACCTTTTATTTTTATTTTTGAGACAGAGAGAGACAGAGCATGAACGGGGGAGGGGCAGAGAGAGAGGGAGACACAGAATCTGAAACAGGCTCCAGGCTCCAAGCCATCAGCCCAGAGCCCCACCCGGGGCTCGAACCCACGGACCACGAGATCGTGACCTGAGCTGCAGTCGGACGCTTAACCGACTGAGCCACCCAGGCGCCCCTATTTTTTTTTTTAATTTTTTTTATGTTAATTTATTTTTGAGAGACTGAGAGAGACAGAGCACGAGTCAGGGACGGGCACAGACAGAGGGAGACACAGAACACAAAGTAGGCTCCAGTCTCTGAGCTGTCAGCACAGAGCCCCACGCAGAGCTCAAACTCAAACTGTGAGATCATGACCTGAGCCGAAGTGTGATGCTTAACCAACTGAGCCACCCAGGCGCCCCTTTGGTGGTTTTCATTTGTGTAAGTGGATCACCAAATTCTTGTTATACTGTCAGGCTTTCCCACCAGCACCTCTAGTTCAATTCAAAATTGAATGCCGTTTGATATTTATTTTGTGAATATTTTATTTTCTTTTAATAATATTACTATTAATTATAGAGACTTGCTGAACCTAGTTTACTTAAATTTTCTAAGCTTATAACATAAAGCTCCTATACCAGTCGGAGACATAGGCTCAGGTATCTTTTGAATTATTTACCAACTAGTAGAATTAGTTGGTTTCTAAATGAAGCTAATGTAGCTTATTTCTATTTTACTTATCAAACTTTAGGAAAATGATTGTCAATTCTGGCTGATATAATTAAAATGCCATAGACTGAGTTGCCTCCGTGACATTTATTTATCACAATTTTAAAGTCTGGGAAGTCAAACATCAAAGTGCCAGTAGATATGATGTTTGGTGTCTTACCCATTCATAGATAAGAGTCTTCTTACTCTATCATGACATGGCCAAGAAAGAGATAGAGAAAGCAAAATGTCTTATATTTCTTCTAAAAAGAGTGCCAATCCCATTTATGAAGGCTCCATCTTCATTACCTAATTACCACCCGTATTCTGCTTCCCTAAATACTATTAAATTGGTCTGAATTTGGGGGCAGGACACAAATATTGAGTCAATAGCAATGATCTGAAAATTACTTAGTGCCATTGTTGTGCTCTTGCTATTATCAGGAGTGTAAGCCACGTGAAATAAAATTCTGGCAACAAAATGATCATCTGTTATGAATTTTACCTGTTATCAGTTTAAAAATGATAACAGACACTACTGACTCTTAACAGAAGACTTATGTTTAGCATTCTTATGATGAAACATTACAGAAACCTGTAGAAGAAGATTATGTATTTCTGTCAAATTTTTTCTTTTCAACAATCTGAGACTATTTCAAGAAAGCAGTTATAGGTATAGACTGATTTTAAGGGCTTCTAAAGCCATAGTTATCAATATTGACTGCATATTAGAATCGTCTAGTAGCATATAAAGATGGAGATATTGGTCTGTTCCCTTAGGAAATTAAATCAGAGCTTTTGGGATTAAGTCCCAGACATGAATGTTTATAAAGTTTCCTGGATAATTCTAAAGTGCAGTCAGGATAGACAATCACTGAGCTAATGACTAGAATTCTGTATCAAAGAGTTGAGTGTCAAAAAACCATAAGAATATTAATTTATGTTTAAAAAAGTAATATTAAGTATTTTAAAATTTAGATATATTGAAAATTCTATATGTATTGTAGAATTTTATATTCTCTCTCCACATATTCTTATTATATATCATATAAAATATGTATTATATAAGATATATAAGGTATATGTCATATAAGAATATATGGAGACAGAACATAGAATTCTTATATAATAAGAATATACAAGAAGATAATATTTTACAGAGAGTATATAGAATTGTATAATACATATAGAATGTTCAATATTTCTAAATTTAAAAAAATGCATAATTATATTCACATAAAATATTCATATATGTACTAAATTATGTATTATTTACAGTAACTATGAATATATGTGTATACACACATATATATACATATATATATAATTTAAATATAACCACTAAAGAAAAATGTGTGTATATATACAAAAATGTGTGTATATATACCAAAAATGGTGTATACACACACACACACACACACACACACACACACATATTTATATATATATAATTTGAATATAACCACTAAAGAAAAATGGTTTTATATAAAAGGAAGCCCATTTTGGTGAAAATTTTGTACTAGTTGTGAATATTTTTCTTACTGCTAATGTTGTTGAAAGACCAAAAAATAATAATAATGCAACAACATGAAGCAAATAGGATGTTAATATGTGATGCATGAAGTGGAGAGTTGACTATAATATGTACATGATATTAGCAGAGGAAAACCAAATCTATAATCTGTCAAGCCACAAACAAGGCCTGGAAGAATGAATCCCAAACAAATAATAAGAACAGAACTTCCAGAGGGAATGTTTGGATCATCCCTTTAATTAACATCCCTTTAATTGCAAGGTTGGCTGGGGAAAAATACCTAGAGACTTTTAATGGGAACTTATGGTGAAAGTAATCCCAAAAGTAGTTAATGCTTTTGTTTAGGATATGTTGGTTCTGTTCATAATTAAGAAAATATGTTTGGTTTAAGCCACACTTGATAGCTGTGAAGATTATGAAACACAATGCCTATAGGCTTAGATATTTAAAATCTACCAATACATTTATTTAAGTATGTATTAGTGTGGAGGTTTGAACCGTATATAGTACTTACACATTCAATGAGATAAGGTATGAAACAAAAGTCTTGAGGTAATTTCAGGGTGCAATGGAATTGCATAAGATGGTTATTTGACTTGATTTTGAGGGGGGGCATAAGTGAAGAAACAACTTAGCTCAAACTTGAAAGAAAAATGTTGATGTTACTTGGTAAAAAGAAGGGATAAAAGTGTTCTAAGCAGGTGGAAAAATATTTATTCAAAAAACCCTGAGAATGAGTTCAGTGTTTTCAAAAATTAAAGTATTTGACACAGGGAAATAACTCAATTTTAAAAGATGAGGAGCATTGGGGCACCGGGGTGGTTCAGTTGTTTTAACTACTGACTCTTGGTTTCTGATCAGGTCATGATCTCACAGTTTGTGAGTTCAAGCCCTGAGTTGGGCTCTCCTCTGACAGCACAGAGCCTACTTGGGACTCTCTCTCTCTCTCTCTCTCTCTCTCTCTCTCTCTGCCCCTCCCCTCCTCTTTCTCTCTGTGTCTCTCTCAAAATAAATAAATAAATAAACTTTAAAAAAATCTAAAAAAAACAGATGAAGAGCAGAGAGGTAATGGAGGATACTACATATAAGAAGTAGTAAAACTTTTGAATTTTATCAGGATTGACAAGGAGCCAATTGAAAGAATTTAAGAGGAAGGAATAATATAAAGTTAGTAATTTTATATACCTTTAAATTTATTTATACCTTATAAATTTATATATCTTTATATAGCAAGGTTAAAAGTATCTTGCTAATTTTTAAGGTAACATAATTTTGTAAAGAAGCTAATTTTTATCATGTTTCAGTTTTATCATACTTTGGAAAGGCTGGCCATTCTGCACAATAATCTGTAACTGAAACTGCACTATTGGGTAGATAGAAGCTTAACCTGCTTGAAAGTTCACAGTAATATTACACACCCAGTTCCTTAAAAAAGTTCAGAAAGTGATCTCAGAATCAACTCAATCAACATCCCTGGGGAACTTGTTAGAAATGTGAATTCTCAGATCCCCCCACATCTGCTAAATCAGCCTTCCTGGTAATTCTGACTCATGATAAAATTTGAAAACTACTGCCTAAAGGGAAAGGCATAATTCAAAACGCAGCAGTTTTATTCACATGAGGATTTTAACATAACAAGGTAATTCTCTTTCCCCGTTAAATAAAAAGTTCTAAAAGTAAGTATCTGATAATTTAAATCATAACTGTTCCTTCTCTTAGGATAGTTGAGTACATTATATTGTGTCTTTTGGATATCTTAAAAATCATCTAATTTACCAGATTATTATCCTTTTCTAGATTGGGTATTCTCAAATATACCTGTTAAATAGTCATTCTGCTTATACTAAGTTACTTTGAGTAACTTGAAACCACCTCCAGGTGGGTGAAACTCCTCATTGCAACTTTGAAAACCTGCTAATTTGAACTAAAATCTATCTCCTTGTAGCTTTCAATTACTGATGCTAATTTAGCTTTGCAGATTTTTCATAAAGTATCTAATATCCTCTCCACAGAGAAGGCCTCGTGAAATATCTGAACATGGCTCTCATATCCCCTGAAATTCTCTATTCCTCAAGCTAAAAGTCTCTGGTTCGATTAACCATTTTTCGTATGGCTTTGGCTACAAGTTCTGGTATTCTTAACACTGCTGACTGCGGCTCATTTTTCCCTTCCCTGTGAAAAGTGGTGCCTGGAATAAAACTCAGTTCTCTCAACTCCAACTTCCTTCTGGATATGACATCGGTATCAAAGTACTAAGTTATTAATAACAAATTAGTTGTTTCTTTTCCTTTTTTCCCATCTTATTAAAGAGCATCTACATTAGGTAGTGTAGAATCTACAATCTAAAATCTAATTTGTAGTTTTGCTTTTCTGTGGATTTTGCTTGAGGGTGAGATGTTTTTCCTACCATGTGGTTAAGTCATGCTATTTTATTGTGAATTTGGTGGACTCTGTATATTGAGAGTTAAACCGGTATTTTAACTTTATTTTTGTTAAGGATCAAAAATCCTGTTTAATACATTTTTTTGTCTACTTAGATTCTTTTTATTCACAAATCAATATATCATTTTGTGTATATATATACATATATATGTATATATATATGACATTACTACAATTTTGTATATATATATGTGTATATATATATATATATATACATATATATGACATTACTACAATTTGGAGAATATTAGTCAACTGTTGATATTGAAGATGTAAATAATTATTCAAATATATGCAAGGCACAGAGTTATTCTAGAATCAGCCTGTGTAATTCAGCATTCCATAATGATAATATAAAATGTATTCATTACTGTACTGAAATGAAGATCTACTGTATATCCCTTTTTGATAAGGGGAAATAAAGGGAATAAAAGTTAGCATATGGTGACTTTTACTTAACCCATTCTGATTTCTATATAGAGTCTCAGTTTATAGATGTCCAAAGTGTCATTCAATAATTGCTTTAAAAAATTATTTGAAACTAAATTTAAACTTTTCTTTCTGTGATTTGATAAATCTGTGTTTTGTTCTGTTTTGTTTTTGAAGGAGAGGGAATGGAAAAGATGGAATTTTTTAGACCATGAAGTTTAAACTTGACTGAGATTGGAATATTTAGTTTTTATAATCTGCTTAGTATTCCGGGATTTTATCTTTGATGAATATTTTTCTGAGATTTCGTTCTCTTGATTGAACACAAAACAAAACAAAAGCAAATTGAAGACATTTTCTTTCTGCGTAATAATCATGACAAAACAACAGACCTGTTATTTGCTTGATTTTCCCCAAATACAAGCAAAGTTATAAACCAATAAATAGCCAAACAGGTTTTCTCAACTTAGCTTTGATAAATTAGAGTAATCTTATATATGCCACTATTGGAAATTATTATTGAAGTGTTTCATTTGGGCAGAATTTAAATTGCTTTTTAAAATTCTCTTATTCTAAAGATTTGGTTTATTTCCTCTGAGCAGAAGTAAGATATTCACATTGGAGAGGAGCATAAGAATCTAGAGAAAGTTGTAAAATATCTGTATGCTACATTTTATATACTCACATTAGTACATTTCTTCACAGATTTACTCAGATTTGGTGCATTAGTAAATTAAATCTTTATAGATGCAAATATAAAAAAATTTTCTATCAGAAAAAAGTTATTTTAAAATATCCAAAGAATAGTCATCTTAATAATTCACAGAAGAATGTGTTATGCTAAAGTAGTACCTACATATTTGGATTTAACTAAATATTGAGATATACTGTTTCCATTTTCTTTACTTATAAAACATTGCTAAAATGTTAACTTAATCTTTTAGAATGTTAAACTATGTTATTATTTCCTTAAATGGAAATATTTGTTGAGTACATAAAAATGAAGTTTTTTTTTTTAATTTTTTTTTCAATGTTTATTTATTTTTGACAGAGAGAGACAGAGCATGAACGGGGGAGGGGCAGAGAGAGAGGGAGACACAGAATCGGAAACAGGCTCCAGGCTCTGAGCCATCAGCCCAGAGCCTGACGCGGGGCTCGAACTCACAGACCGCGAGATCGTGACCTGGCTGAAGTCGGACGCTTATCCGACTGCGCCACCCAGGCGCCCCCATAAAAATGAAGTTTTGAGCTCTTTGAGAAAAGATAAAAATCTATAGCTCTCAGATCAATAAACATTTTGAAAGACATAGGGAAACCAAAAGGGAAAAAATCAATCCTCCAGGCAAAATACATTTGGAATAAACCACAAAAATTGCCACAAATTCAGTATTAAAAAGTAATAAAAAGGGAATTACATTTTAGATAGTGTCAATTTTCAAAAGCATCCCACAGAGATACAAGCCATAATGCTTAAAAATATATATAATAGCATACCACATAGTCATTATTGCAGAACTGAAAGTTTTACAAATACCCTATATGTTTTTAATGTTGCCAGTGGAATTCTAGGTCAGGACATAATTGAGTAAACATCCATTATCAAAATTGAAGTTTGAGAAAAAATAGCAAAAGTAAATTTGGGGGTATTCAAGTAGAAGGACAGGGGAGAAGGAGAGAGAGAATACAAAAGTAAAGGCAATAATATGTAAGGTGGAAAGATGTAAAGGAGAGAAAAATTCTGAATATATTTCCCCTAATCCATGTTAAGAAGTTTCATATTTAGCCTGGTGCCTTGTGGAACTAGATACATAAAGCACATATTTTGATAATGACTGAGTAAAGAGCACATTAAATTTATTGAATATTAACTGAAAGAGGGGAAATAATATTAAATATTGCATGCATTCATTGACAATGCCCTGAAGCTAATAACAGAGTCAATTTCAGAGACCACCTGCCTAATATGCTGTAATTTTTGTCAAAATGCTGATTAATTTAACATCTTTTATTACTTTCTTTCAGGAGCCCCTATTTAATGTAAATATGAAAGTTTGTGATGTAAATTAGTGAATTTTCTTAGAATAGGATCACACAGCATATGTGTGTGAGTTGGGTATCTCAAAGGTATCAAATCCAAAGCCCTATATTTTAGTATCCAGGAGACTGGATCCATAGAAGTAGAATAAACCATCACCTAATTGACAGAACTATTCAATGGTGGGGCCTCCAGGGGCAGGCAGAAATTCTGGGTGCCCCACTCCATCCATACAAGTACTATTATCTTTCTTTCTCACACCCCATCTCTGATAACATTTCCTATTAATGAATCAGATGCCTTAGCATGTGGCTAATGATAATATACAGATACATTGAATATATACCGGAAGCTGGATATACATAAGCAGGTTATACGGTATACTGGCTAATATAATTGTAAGAAAATAAGAAATATGTCATTGATTTTTGTTTAGAAATTGTTAAAATCAGTATATTTTTCCAATATGTCCTTATATTGAACCTGAAATAATCTCCCTGTTAGTAGTTGTATTATTTATTTTAGGTGACAATTATTTTTAAATATTTCTTGTATATTTGAATTTTCTTTGCTATTTTTTACTATAACTTTTATAATATATAGGAATTATTGATATATTAAATACATTAACCCTTTAACCCTATTTATTACAGAAGTTTTTCCAATCTGTTAAACAACTTCAAAGACTTACAGTGAATAGTATTTTCAAAGATGCAAACTTAAAATATGTATTGTTCACACTAAATTCCTTTAATTTTAAAAATATTTTATCCTAGTTACATAGGAATGTTTCCCAATATTTTAGTCCTTATGACAACTGTTATTTAAGAGGTTTTTTTTTCCTAAGCTGGCACTGTGCTATAAAGTCAAAATGTTACTCTAGAATATTTATCCTAGAATTAATATGATTTTATAATTTGCATTTACATTGGAAAGTGTAAATATACGTTTCAAAATGTGGAATACATGTTTTATTTTTATGTTAATTTGGGTGTCAAAAATCTTTATTTCTTTTATCCAAATTATTAACCACCTTTTCAAGTATTATTTCTAAGTGATTCATATTTTCCAATCTCTTTGAATGCTATGTAGTCATAAATTAAATTGCCACATAAACATGAATCCAGGAGATAACATGCTAACTATTAAACAATAAGCATGGTCTGAGCATTTACCAATCAGAAGGACTGTTGTATGAATTTATCAGCTAACAGTCAACCCTGCAAAACTGCATCCAAAATTTATAATTTATACCAATGATGTGTCTGTTCACTCTGGCATGGGAGCAATAGCTTTATTTACTATAGCTTTATGATATACTTTACTACCTGAAATGGCACACATCTTCCTTGTTATAACTCATTTTCAGAATTCTTTCTATTGACACTTTCTTCTATGAACACTTTGGAATAATTTAGTTAAATCACAGAATGATTTATTGGTATATTGCATTAAAATTAATAATTAACTTGTTCTTACATGAAGTATTTGTACTTTTACAAGTACAATTTTACTTTTAGAAGAATTATCACCTTACAATGAATTTAACTTTTTCTAAGAGGAAATAAAATGTCTCTCAATTAGCCATTTTTTATATCTCTTAGCAATGTTTCATCGTTCTTCTGATATTGGTGCTGAGTATTTTGTTAAGTTGACTGTTAGGAGTTTTTTATTTCCTATTGGAAATTGGTCTGTTTTGATAATATTTTATTTTTTATGTTTATTTATTTTTTGAGAAAGAGAGAGAGAACAAGCCAGGGAGGGGCAGAAAGAGAGGAATCCCAAGCAGACACCACGCAATCAGTGCAGAGCCCATCACAGGGCTCAAACTCATGAACTGTGAGATCATGACCCGAGCCAAAACCAAGAGTCAGACACTTAACCTACTGAGCCACCCAGGAGCTCTGTTTTGATAGTTTTAAACATTGGGATTATATTTCTTTAAATTATTCCTTGCAAGTGTATAAAGATCTAGATTTTTTTGTAGTTATTTTGTTCTTGGGTTCTCCTATTGGTTCTGGTACATTCTTAGTTGAAAATATTTGTAGGAGAAAATCTGTTCCTAAAAGATGGGATTTTCTGCATTAATTCCTTTCACCAAATCTCTGTTATCTTGAACCAGCTATTTGAATAAAATACATGTTTATCTGATACCAAACTCTGCTCTTGAAGAAAGGCAATTATTTTACATCCTAAAGCTAAACTATCTCATTTTTTTCATGCTTTGAATGAAGTGATAACATTCATTTATGGGAGAATTAGAGCATGTCATGTGGTAATTAATGATTGTTCATTGGTTTTTATGAATTCAACATTTTAAAGACTTTCATTACATTTACTTAGCCATTAAATACAAGAAAATTGTCAAATAAATTTTAGTAGGCATATGTTTTCTGCATGTTTCTAATAGAACTACCTTAAATCAATATTGTAAAAGTTAATGTCCACCAATTTTGTTCAAAATGTAAAAAGGGATAAAATAATATATTATCTCTGATATGAATATCTTTATTATAAGCTCTTTTCCAAACAAATGAATCACAAAACACTTGCCATTGAGTAAGCAC
Source organism: Lynx canadensis (assembly GCF_007474595.2). NCBI lineage: Eukaryota > Metazoa > Chordata > Mammalia > Carnivora > Felidae > Lynx > Lynx canadensis. The sequence continues at coordinate 66,133,283 of NC_044306.2, forward strand.
TAAATACTGGCAGCAGCTTTTACTGATATCAACCATTTAGCAACCTTATACAAATCTCACTATGTGGTGCCTTCAGAATTTTCATTTATCATTCTATTTGATATTGATTTACTTTGTAGTATATACTGAAGCATTTTTTTCAGTGGTTAGTTTCTGAGTGTGTTTGGATGCCACATGAGATTGAAAGAATATTTTGCTTTGTCACAAAAAAAAGGAAATAGAAAAAAATATTTTATGTGTCCTGGGCTTGGGTAGATATGGATCAAATTTAATATGATAGTGACATCAAAAGATTTACGTATTTAATATGCTGGGAGTCCTAATTTCCTGTAAATTGATGTTCAGGACTTGAAAATTCAAATGATTTTGGAAACTAAGTAAGTGAAATAAATGGGCAAATTGGGCCTGGTGAGTACTGTAAGAAACTAGAATACTTGAAAGAAAAAATGTAATCTTAAATACCTTCTTTGTTACAGATTTTGGAAACAATAATGAACTTAATTGTTTATGCTAAAATGGACAAAAAAAAAACTTTAGGAATACATGATTTATAAAGTAGAAACAGAAATTGATAAGCTAGACAATAAAAATTAGTGGAATAGGTAAATATATAGAAAAGCCCTTTGTTTAATTTACTAATAAAATATATATCCTTTTTAAAACCTGATCAATGAATAATAACAACAGTAGGAAATATCAGGAGAAATAGAAAGAATCATAAGCAATTCTAATAGCGATTCAATTGAAGAAACTTAAAAATTATGATAAATTGGTGATTTCTTAGTAAAGGGCAAGTTATCAAAATCAACTCCAACAAAGGTGGAAAACTTATTTTCCAACTACTATAAAAGAGATTGGAAAGGAAATTAGAGATCAACATTGATATAGGGGCAAAAACCATATGACTCCACATTGAGTCATCTAACTACCTAACTTCTTAACGACCTAATTTTTAAAAATCAGATAATGCCAATGGTATTAAAATAATTCAGTTTTCATCTTGGTAATATATCTCAATTTTTAAATGTTGAAATTAATTCAAATTTTATAAAATATTTTGGGCTCAAAATAATCTTGTTGAAGATAGTGACTATTTGTTTGAAATGTTGTGTCATTGGGACTGAAGACTGCTTATTGGTTATTGAACTGTATTTAAAAATCTTTGAAATGTATATTCTTGCAATTTCTTGTCTGCCTAAGAAAATGTGTGTGTGTGTGTGTGTGTGTGTGTGTGTGTGTAGAGAGGGAGGAGAGAGAAATTAAGGGAGAAAGGAGAGAGAAGCTTAATAGTTTTTTTTTTTCCTGGTTCTATTTTCCTATTATAGACTTTTGCTTTTAGTGTTTAGTATCCATGGACAACAAGAGGCCATGCTATAAATTAGCCCTTGTTTACCAAATTATTATAATGACTCTACAGTGTTGTTAAATAATACATGGAAGTGGCCTCCTTAGAAATAAAGAGTCTAACAACTTGTATATTGCCTGACCCCTCCTGAAAAGTGGGAGTTTTGTTTCCCACCTGTTTGTATTTTGCTTTTGGGAAAGCAAAGAGAAAATATTGTCTGTTTTCACTTTCCATATATCATTTGATTTACCTGTGTTGTGTTCCCTGATAAAGAGAATCACTTTACAAATTGGCCTTTTACTAACCAAATGCCAGGCCAGAAATAAATGAGAACTAAATCATTCTGACTGGATACCTGCCTCTGATCTGCTTCATTAGCAGAAGGCCCTCCCCAGTGGCCCTTTGAACTCTGAGTCACTGTGATCTATTATATTTTGTTAGTTGTGATCTACTCTAGTGGACTTTTTACTTGTTAAGAGCATTTTGGTGCCACTGACCCAGGAAAACTCTGGTTTTGTATGTACTCCAATATTGCTAGTCCTGGAGATGCTGCCGTTAGATGAGAAGTGATTAGATATTCATCTTTAAGAAATTAGAATGCTTCCCACAGTTAAGATTATTTAGAGGGTAGGCATAAAGATATTCACTAAAATTAACTCTCCAGCTTAAGCTAATGTTATATTTCAATCTTGGAGTTTCAGTTCTTATTTTGGAAAAAAAAAGTCGTGTGGACATAATTTGTACAGAATAATATTGTCTAAAACAACAAGGATTATTTATGCTTAGTTCATAGCAATGCTTTTAAATTTTGGCAATTTAAATTCTGTAGGGTTCTCTTAGTCAATTCTTTTAGGACTCGTCAGTTTTAACAAAATGTGCTTTAGAAGTCTCTATATTTAATCTAATGCACAGAGTTTGTCAAATTCACATTAAAAACTTCAATAACAGCACATTAGTGAATTTGAAAACATGGGGGATTTTGTTGAGATTCAATTTCAAATTATTGATACTCAAACTACAAAGTAATAATTTAGATACAAGATAATGAAATAAACCATATAACACAAGAAAGTAGTAAAACTTTGAGAAACTGATTGTTTTATAATTTAATGGGAAATGCCAATCTATGATACATTTATAAAGAATTATATTTTGTAACACTTTATACAATGTCTAGAATGGACCTCTCCTAAGGAATTTTCCTGATTGGTGCTTTTAATTCAGTACCTACAGAGTAATGAACAGCAGATTCTCCTCCAGACACCCCTCTTTTAATTTGTCAATACACAGTTTTGTGCACAGAGGGAAAATACCTCTTTAAAACCCTCTGGCAATCCCTGGCAAAAATAAAAAAATAAAAATGAATAAAACCCTCTAGCAATCAGCTTATGCCCTGCAGCATGAGATTTAATTATTCTTGTCGGTTTTAGGATACATTAAATATATTAAGTCAGAATAAATCTTTATGCAATTTGCCATAGAAAAATACAATGAAAAATGTAAGTAAAATTATCCTTAAAAGCGATTGAAATCGTATTTGAGAGGGCTTGGGGAACCTAACACACATAGATGATCTCAAAACTATGTTGTTTGAAGAGACGTTGCTCAGTTAGTGATAAATAAGACAGAATATGGAGGTCCATGTGGAGCAGAAAAAAAATATATATATATATATACATATACATACACACACAGACACACACATGTGATTTTAGGGAGACAGGAACAGTTTTCCTGACTGCGATTTGTATCATTTTAATTTGGAAAAAGTTATGACACCTTTAAGAATATACACATTATTAGCTTTTTCATTAGCTAACATCATCTTTTATCTGCTATAATCCCTTAATTTTTGTTTTCCTGAAGTGTGTACTATAGTCTTATCTCTTCAACCAGTGTAATGTGTTCCTAAAGCTGTTAATTTCTTGCACCTCCAACCACACATCAAATCCAAAGTGCACTTCATTAGCTTAAACTTTCTTCCCAATTTTACTGTACTGCATATTATTGTTAAGTATTTTTCTCCTATTTTTTTTATTTTTCTTAAATGTTACATAATCCTGCTCCAATTCTCATTTACATAATTTTTCTTTTTGGAAATTTAAGTGCTTTGAAGTTGCCCTGCCCCTGTCTAGAAGAATACACTGATTAAAGCGTAATTTTACCATATCCACATATCTATACGTGCAAGTTTAGGGACGAATAAACATGAATACATCCTCATTATATTTTCATTGAATTAAAAAAACCTTTTAAACACATAGAATAGTACAGAGAAATACGTAATAGGAAGTCACATGCTCATAACCATATAAGGAAACATTAATGTTGTTCCAGATTGCTTTCATATTTCTAAAAATAAAAAAAATAGAGAAAAACCTCATATATACCTAAAGACCCTCTTTACAGGGCACCTGGGTTGCTTAGTTAGTTAAGCATCCGACTCTTCGTTTTTGGCACAGGTCCGTGACCTCAGAGCTTCGTGGGTTCGAACCCCACATCAGGCTCTGCACTACAGCACGGAGCCTGCTTGGGATTCCCTCTCTCTCTCTCTCTCTCTCTCTCTCTCTCCCCACCCCCACTCACACTGTCTCTGTCTCTCTCAAAATAAATAAATAAACTTAAAAAAAAAGATCCTCTCTCCATTTCCCTCCCCTTTCTTCTCCTCCTGAAACTCTTTTTTCTATAGCGTAAGGCAACCAATTATCATACAACACAAATCCATTTACCCAGAAGACACACAGAGCTCTTTCAGTCATAGGATCCATCTTGAGATGATATTCATTGCACTAATTCAGTCATACTCTCAACTTGGTACACTCTAACCTTAAAACTAAATTTGAAAGTTAACCACCACCTACATACCTTATGTAAAATCATAGAAGGAAGGTAGATTAATATGAAAGACAATTGGTTGTTTTTTACATGAGGCACAGAATAGAGCAAAGCAGAAAATACAGGTAGTTTCTAAAATCTGTAATTTTCAACTGATCACAAACCAATTGTAAGTTGGTTTTTATAGCAACCTTCCTTCATTAACTATTTCATGTTTTCTGGATCTCTAGACAATATTTCAGCCATTAGAGTTCTGTTGTTGTTTTCTCCAGTAGGCTGGGCTGTGACTTCTTTTCTAAAGGTCCTGAATCGTTAGTGATTTTTTTTTTTTCTGTATTAGGTTGCTAAAGCCTTCTTTCAATATTTGGCAATGCATGTAGGAATATAACGAGTTAGTCCAAAGGAACTTCTGAATTTCAGACAGATGTTTTGTGCCTGAAACCCTATTTTCTTGATCATAATCAGTCTCCCTATTTTCTTCTTGTTTCAATTACATGAAGATATACAGTTGTCAAGTAGCAATTTAAACATCCAATTCAATAGAAGAATATTTTGTGCCTTTGTGAGAGCATTTCTCCCTTGAATACTAAAATAACATAACTCGGAGTTGGAAAAGGAGTGAACAAAAATTTGAGAATACACTATTAAGTATAATAATAAGAAACATCTCTCCCATTTTTTACCTTCGTTCCCTGGCATTTGGGATATGAAAGAACAGCATCATATATTAGTTATCAATTGATAATATCCATTTCATCTTGAACCATTAATTTGCAAGCAGTTGTTTCCTCCTAGTTGGTAATGTAGCTAAGTACTCAATAAAATAAACTATTGAACTTCTCTATAAGGCCAGGTGCTTCTGAGTATTGGAATTTGTGGTAAAAGAAGTGAATTTCATAGTTGTATTAATCACTTCTTTTACATGAAAATTAGTTATTTGGGCTAAAAGCAATATTATATAGGATGTATAGCAGTAAATAAGGCATTTGGTGAATCTTAAGATGGTGACAACTTCTGAACTATTGCTTATAGGAAAGTTACAGATTACTGTCTATTCTAGTGTGGAAAATATCTATAAACTTCATGATGAAATCTGACCGATGTAATAAACCTGCCCCAGATAATTGGCTTGTTCATCTGGTTACAGATGATATATTAGAGATTTAGAGTCAATTTCTGCTTTGGCATAACCACAGTACTTTTCAAGGGTGCTGGTGATCAACCCAATGCCCTTATAAAGATTTCAGTCTGGTATTTGAAGGAACATCATTAAAGAGCTTGAATATGTAGTTTAAGATAAGTCTATTCTAACTTCACTATACTTTGAGTGTTTTATTTCATCTTTTGAACTATATAAAAATACTAGGACTCTTAACATTATTTAATAGAAGGCACTGATAAGTATTCTAGTTTTGGTCAATAAATCAAACAAAAGAATCAAGTGTCCTATTCTGAAGCTAGTCTAATAAATTCAGAACATTAATAATTATACCCAGATTGATTATTGTGGCCTAATCTAGTTATTTTTTTTTCCTATGTAGGCCATCACTCTTAGAATTCATCTCTACATGTGCCATCCAAATTTTCACTGGAACCAATGATCAACATCTTACAATTGTTATTGTGTTAGTTACTTCTTCCTTAGTCAGATTTTGCTATTTTTCCCTCTGGGGTATGTGGATCTTACACTTGGGGATAAGAAAGGGGTAGGAAAGTATTGGTATCTCATTGTAAGATAACTATTGCAAGTGAGGTTACTGTAATTTCTTTAAGCATCTCAGGAGTAACTTGATTAGACTTAGAGTTGATTTTACTGGCAAGGGAGGTATTGTAGTGTGTATCTGAAACTATCCATTTGCATCCATTCTAAATTTCAGAAATCTACTTCCTCCAAATTGATACATTTAACTCTTATATAAGAGACATGCCTTAAATCCTCACAGAGATGACAGCCGAATACTAGAATGCTAATTCTTGTCACTTCAACTGTGTCTATCATTCAATGTCACCACATTGCTTTCTGGCAACAGTAACATCAAGAAGATGGCCTGTGACACAGCAGTTGTGTTCCAAATCTCATGCAGGTGCATCTAATTGGAAGAACCCAATTCACATCTAAACCTTCACAGAAAAGGAAGTTTGGGAAATATAAATATTACTTTTTCTATCTATCCAACCAACAGTATGTACAGGAGGCTGAAAGATCAGGAGGCTATGGTACAACCTGTGGGAATGATCTCTCTGGAAAGCTTTTGCTTTTTATTCTGCCTGGCATCTTAGCAATATCCAACCAAGGGCAAATTTTGTGCTAATATCTTACCCTGGGTTTTCCTGTAGCACAGATATTGCATATTTAAAATCTACCCTGGTGGGCTTACAGTTGTGATTATATGTTTTTAGAGATTTACTCAATCCCCTAGAAATGAATCAGAGATAGTTGCCTTGTTTTTTTTGTGGTCCAGTGGATATATGTTTTTATTTTTTTCCTAGTTCAGACTTTCACTAAGGGTACGGACCACTGATGGTGCAGGTTTTTTGCAGTCCCCAAAGATATAAACCAATTTTTGGAAGCCCAAAGCTTTATTTCCTGCTTCATATGGGCAATATTTTTCAAGCCTCAGAATTGCTTTACCAGCAACTTATGGATTGTGCAGTATTCATCTTGACTCTTACAACTTGATTTTCATTTTCTTCTTTGTTTCTAGTACTTTTTGTTTCTTTCTTTCTTGAAAGCTGAGATATGCATTTAAGTAAAATTTGTTGTGTTTCTCCAAGAATGTCTTGGAGGGTGTGTGTGTGTGTGTGTGTGTGTGTGTGTGTGTGCATGCATGTGTTTGGAACAGGTTTCTGAAGCTAGTAGCCAAATTATCCTTATGGTAATCACTTCATCCCACTTATCATTATCTGGTAAATTTCTTTCATTTTATATATTCATAGATATTTAATTTTTGTCTGATGGGAAATTGGTAGTTTTCCCTGTAGCTCTCTCTTAAGAATGTTTTCTTGATTTTATTACTATATTATTTGATGCCAATTTCCAGTAACAAACACTTTCTGGATAAGCTTTGGACCATTTTCTCATAGACATGGAGGAAATCAAGGGAAAGCAGTGATGCAAGCTCTGAAACATCTTACTTGGAACATGAATTCCTTCAAAATGTTCTGCTAAGAAATTTTTTAAGATGAAATATTGGCTTTCTTTTGTTATTAATATTTTTGTTGATCTTTAATGCTGACTATTTTGCCACAAAGTAAAAGGAAGAAAATGAAAGGGACTTGCTTGTAGAGAGTTCATATAATAGTAAGATACTAATTTCAATAATTATGCAATAGGTGTATAGTAGGAGGAATAATTCACTCATATTTTAGGGAATTTAATTTATTAATAACTGATGTTTATATTATATAAAGCATATATATGTATATATACACAACATATGTATATATAATGTTAATTCAACAGATATTCATTAACCCTTGGCACATGATATCACTGGTATTTCATATGAAATTTAGTCTTTACTGAAAAAATCCTTTGGTTATAGTTGTAAAATACACATAGATATGTTTAGGAGGGAACAAAAATTCAAATTAAAAATAAATAAAACTTAGCAAGCTTTACAAAGAATACCATCACTTGAACCATAAACACTAAAGGAAACTGCACAACTATGATTATACAAAATAATAAATGCAGCTGAAAGAAAAGTGATTTTAAAAATCTCATTAGGAAAGGAAGAATCATAAATCTATAAATTACCAAATGGTGAGCAAAAAACTTGTGTTTGGGGAATTACTTGAAGTCACTAAAGGCATAATTTAGAATCACCTAAAATTAGAAAATAGCTGTGTGTAATCCAGCTGACTTTGTGAAGGCCTAATTGTGCTGAGCTAATTTAATTTCCTTTTATAATAGAATAAGAGTTTTCATAAGCAAGGGAACAACTGAGAGATGTAGAAATTCAGGTAGAAAAGGTAGATTTTAACATATAAGACTTCTCATTGACACGCTGAAATTTATAAAATGCATCATGTTTATTTTTTAAATGCATTGGTTCAAGATTCTCAAAATTCTCTAGAAATAACAGTATTGCTTTGGCAAAACTTGAAAACACTACAAACATTGCCTGATCTATCCTGTCTTATTTCTATAGGAGAGTAGTATAGCAAGAATACTCAATTTTACATACAGGAATACCAGAATAAGTAGGGTATTTTATTTAGAACCATTAATTTCCCTGTAATTTTACCCTTTACATATTATCATGACAAAAATTAATTCACCAAAGTAAACTATTATGCAACAAATATTCATTTTTTACACTTGCTATTATAGTCAAATATTATCTATATACTTTTTAATCATAAGCATATTTTCAAAGTACAGACACTTGAGTCCTATGCTTTGCTACTTCTTGAGATATTTCTTGACATAATTTTTTTCTGTTTTTGCAAAAATGAAAGATATATCACAAATAAATGCATCACAGTTTGCCTTTATATAAACAGTTCTACTATAATGTTTGCAATTTAATCAATCAGATAGTTTACTAAAAGAAACAAAAAAAAACAAGAAAAATGAGTTTCCTAAATTTGTCAGTGTAAAAGAAGTTATTCTTTTTTAAATCAACACAATATTATTATATTGAATTTATACCCATAACACACACGCATGCATATGATAGTGTGATTAACAACAATGTATTAACAACATGCATTTTTACATTTTGTATTAGGGTGCTCCAGGGAAATAGAACCACTAGGATATATACATAATTTGAAATAGATTTATTACAAGGGATTGGCTCACATGATTTTAGAGGCTGGTAAGTCCCAAGATCTGTAAGATGAGTCAGTAAGCTGAAGACTTAGGAGAGCTGGTGGTGTAGTTCAGAGTCTGAAGGCCTGAAAACCTGAAGGAACAATGGTATAGTTCCAGTGCAAATGTTAGAATCAAGGACTAGGAAGAACAGTTTTTCAGTTTGGGTCTGAAAGCAAGATAAAGCTGATGTCTCAGATCTAAAGGAATCATACAGGAGAAATTCTCTTTTCTTTGGGGAAGGTAAACCTTTCTGTTCTATTTAGCCCTTCAACTGATTGGATAAGGTCCACCCTAAGGAGAGCAATCTGCTTTATTCATTCTACCTATCTACATGTTTATTTCATCCAAACATCTAGGATAGTTTTACAGAAACATCTAGGATAATGTTTGACCAAACATCTGGGCACTCCTTGGCTCAATCAAGTTGACACATAAAATTAACCATCACACATTGTAAACTTAAGAATGTCAGCTAGGTTTTGAGTGAATATATCTTAGGTTTCAACAATCTTATATTATACACAGCAAGTATGTGCTGTTTTACCAGAATGCAATTACACTGTTAAAATTGTCTTCCTTAGGGGCGCCTGGGTGGCGCAGTCGGTTAAGCGTCCGACTTCAGCCAGGTCACGATCTCGCGGTCTGGGAGTTCGAGCCCCGCGTCAGGCTCTGGGCTGATGGCTCAGAGCCTGGAGCCTGTTTCCGATTCTGTGTCTCCCTCTCTCTCTGCCCCTCCCCCGTTCATGCTCTGTCTCTCTCTGTCCCAAAAAAATAAATAAAAAAACGTTGAAAAAAAAAATTAAAAAAAAAAAATTGTCTTCCTTGAAGGGTGCCTATATTTGTCATATAAGTATAAAACTTGTCTCTGTTCAAAGAACTTGATCACATATGTAGAAAAAAAAATCATGTTGTATATTTGTTCCTTAAATTAGTAGCAAATAAATGAATAATTATTAGTGATTAAATGAGGCATTTGTTTATTTATTAGTTTTTACCTTATAATATTCCTAATAGATTTCAGAGCAAGGTTATTTTTATTTATCTATAATTTGTTATATATTACCTTTTTATGTTTAAACAGTAATTCATTTATTCATTAATTAAATATTGAGTAAAGTTTTTAAGTATTCAATCAGTAAAGGGCCAATTATTTACCCATAGCATCATTGATACTTAATGACATCTAATGCATATGTTGTATTCATTTTGGAAATTACACAGAAAAATAAGGCAGGAAAATTTCATTTCAATATTTTATCTCTACATTTTAGAAGAATAACCATGGCTGGAATTCTCAGGGTAAAGTTTCATCTTGATTTTATTCTATGTATGTTAGTGTAAAACAAAAGATATGCTTTAATAAATAAGCACATATATTTTGGCTTTTTAGATGTGAATTAATATTATGAGCTCTGATTAGATGTCCCTTATTAACTATTCATTATTTAGTCTGTTGAACCAATGTCAATTAAACTGACATTCATTATTGAAAAAAAAAAGACAGGCTAGGTGATCTAAGTCTCCTTCATATTTCTCCCATCTAGTGACACTCCTTAGTATCACTCACTGATCGCTTGCTGTAAATATTTATGTTATGATATTCCAGTGGCATATATAGTATCTAACTAAGCAACCATACCATTTCATCAAAACTGATGCCAATCCTCACCTATTTTTTCTGTTAAAATATTACATCAAAAGACGATTGTTTCAGTGTTCTGGTTCAGTTTATGTGTTATATACATATTATAAATAAAAGGAATAATGAAACCAGGAGTTCCCATTAAGCCCTTTTGTATCCTTCTTAGCTACCAATTTCCTATAAACCAATTTCCTATGTCCCAAGTCATGTGGCATTCAATCTTATTTTCATATGTGGAAGATGTCTCTTCAATTTCACCTTGTGTTTCACCAAATTCATACTGAAAGAATTGTGTTCCCTCTCAGTGTCTAATCTTTTATTTACTGGCGCATCCTATTTCTAGGGTTTTACACCAAACCAAATAGGTGGTATACTTAGAAATTATAGATTTCAGAAACCCAAAAATAAGGGCTAGCAGGGAATAAATTATTTTAATAAATTAAATGTACATTTACTTGAAATGAATTATGATTGTGTGGAGAGCTCTCAAACATGTGTTCTTGGGGCGCCTGGGTGGCTCAGTCAGTTAAGTGTCTGACTTCAAGTAATGATCTCACGATTCATGGGTTCGAACACCGCACTGGGCTCTGTGCTGACAGTTCAGAGCCTGGAGCCAGCTTTGGCTCCGTCTCTCCCTCTCTCTGCCCCTTCTCTGCTTGCACTCTGTCTCTCAAAAATAAATAATAAACATCAAACAACAACAACATGTGTTTCTTAAGTATCACACTAGGAAAACTTCTATAATAAGCCAATCTCAGAAAGAATGAGACCAGAGGAGTCTCAAGGGATGACACTAGGGGCAGATATAGTTATGTGGGAGGAATAGGGAAAGAGTGAGCTTTTCCATACATTCTACCCCTCTGTTTATGTCCCTTGCATTTCCATTATACATTACAACTCTGGGGTTGGGGGTGGGGAGGTGGATAATGTTTCATTTTTAAGAAATACAATGAGGGGCGCCTGGGTGGCGCAGTCGGTTAAGCGTCCATCTTCAGCCAGGTCACGATCTCACGGTCTGTGAGTTCGAGCCCCGCGTCAGGCTCTGGGCTGATGGCTTGGAGCCTGGAGCCTGTTTCCGATTCTGTGTCTCCCTCTCTCTCTGCCCCTCCCCCGTTCACGCTCTGTCTCTCTCTGTCCCAAAAATAAATAAAAACGTTGAAAAAAAAATTTTTAGAAAAAAAAAAAAAGAAAAAAAAAAAGAAATACAATGAAAACACTATTTAAAACTGATATTTTATATATATATATACACACATATATATATGTGTATATATATATATCTATATATATATATACACACATATATATATGTGTGTATATATATATATATCTATATATCTCCATATGTATACCATCCCCATTGCTTTTGTTCTTTTGTGTGGATCCATATTTCCAACTGGTATCTTTTTCCTTTGGCCTAGAAGATTCATTTTAACATATCTTATAGCAAATGAATCATTTGGGCATAAAGGGAAAATTAGATGTATAGTATCATAAGGTTCTCTTATTATAGAAGACATGAGGTAATATGATTTGATGGTGGATATGTTCAAGCTGGAAATAACCCCCTAAATAACTAATAACATTTTTAAAAAGGCTAAAGAGTTGTAGCTAATAAGTTAAGGATGGAGTTAACTCAAAATGGTATAAGACCTAAATGAGAAACATAAAAGTATAAATCTCATAGAAGATAACATAGGAGAAAAGCTAGAAGACCTTGGATATAGCAATGACTTTTTAGTTACAACAGCAAAGGCATATTCCATGAAATAAATAATTGATAAAATGGACTTCATTAAAATTAAAAACTGTGCTCTTCAAAAGGCACTGTCAAGAGAATGAGAAAACAAGCCACAGACAAGGAGAGATATTTGCAAAACACATATCTGATAAAGGAATTGTATCCAAATATTCAAAGAACTCTTAAAAGTCAACAGTAAGAAAACAACCTAATTGGGGCGCCTGGGTGGCGCAGTCGGTTAAGCGTCTGACTTCAGCCAGGTCACTATCTCGCGGTCCGGGAGTTGGAGCCCCGCATCGGGCTCTGGGCTGATGGCTCAGAGCCTGGAGCCTGTTTCCGATTCTGTGTCTCCCTCTCTCTGCCCCTCCCCCGTTCATGCTCTGTCTCTCTCTGTCCCAAAAATAAATAAACGTTGAAAAAGAAAATAAAAAAAAAAAAAAAAAAAAAAAAGAAAACAACCTAATTAAAAATGGGCAAAATATCTGAAAAGATATCCCACCGAAAAAGATAAACAGATGGAAAATCAGCATATATGAAAAGATGTTCAAATAATCCAAAAGGAAGAAGAAAAAGATAAGTAATCAGACAGCAGAAAGGACAAATGCAAAAAATAGCTAGATAATAGATTCACATCTAAGTACATTAATGATCACACTAAATATAAATTGTCAAAACATTACAGTTCAAAGGTAGAGATTGTCATCATTGCATCAGTAGGCAAGGAATAATTATATGCTGCCTATAAAATTCACTTTAAATATAAATATACAAATAGATCAAAAGTTAAACAATAGAAAAATATATCACATGGTAACATTAATTAAAGAAAAAAGCTAGACTAGCAATATTGTAAGCAGGAGTTAGAGATCTCCAGAGAAAGAATGAGGAGATGTAACGTTCTTGACATAAGTAATTTTAGGCTCCTAACTGATTCCCCACCCCACCCCAACTATGCCCTACTATCTCTACTAACTCCTGCAGAACTTCCCTAGGAGGTGTCAGAATCACAAAGAAATGCAAAACCCCAATGGTTAAAGATTTTAAAGGAACAGAGGGAATGTAAAAGCTAATGTCTCTACCAGACCAGGAAATAGCCTAACTACATCAGAGACAATAAATCAGTGGTAAAATTCCCAGTACTGTTTCCAGAGTAAGCAAGACAATAATGAGCTCAAGACGTCATCCAATTTATGCCAGCTCTCAGAGCATGCCCGTAGCCTCTTCTCTTTGTCTGATAGTTACCTCTGCTTTAAATTTTTTCTTTAATGTTTTTGCTTATTTTTGGGAGAGAGAGAGAGAGAGAGGCAGAGCATTAGCAACGGAGGGGTGGAGAGAGAGGAAGACACAAAATCCAAAGCAGGCTCCAGGCTCCAAGCTGTCAACACAGACAGACCCCGACCGGGCCTCGAACACAGGAGCCATGAGATCATGGGCAGAAGTCTGAAGCCCAACCGACTGAGCCACCCAGGTGCCCCTCCTCTGCTTTATTACAATGCTAAATATTTGCTCAAGGAGGAGCACAAGTTTCATTAACGTAACGTAGGATACCTATACAGGCATGTGTTCTAGGTATGGCTGCACAACTTTATGCCTGCCTTTATATGCAATGGCAAAATTTCCTTTCTGAATATTCATTCTGAACCTAACTAAAATGAACCCACTCACCCCCTCAGAGAGTCAGGGTTTGGCTTTGGGGATTTTTTTCAAGAGATCTCCTTATTTGCTGCAAACAGTTTCTTTTGTGTGACAACTCTACCTTGTCCTAGTCTCTACCTGTAACTCACCAAGAAGCAAACTCATGTTAGTTCAGTTACAATATCACTATAAGAGAAAACTGATTTTAGGGTAAAACATATTTACTGTAGATAAAGAAAGTCATTTCAAAATGATAAAGGGGTCAATCCATCAAGAGGGAAGAGCAGTCCTAAACATTCAAGTGTCTATAAATGATGCTTCCAGATATATAAAATGAAAAGAGAGAGGGAGAGAAAGGAAGATACATATTATAAGGAAATGGCTCACAACATTATGGAGACTAAGTCTCAGAATCTGCAGTTGGGAAGCTGGAGACCCAGTAGAGGCTTGAGACCTGAGAAGAGCCTGTTTTTCAATTTCAGTCTGAAGGCAGGTAAGGACCTCTATCCCAGCTCAAGCGGTCAAGCAGGAGGATTTCCCTCTTACTCAGCCTCTTTGTTCTATTTAGTTCTTCAGTTGTATGGGGCCAGCCATATTGGGGAGAACATTCTGCTTTACTTAGTTTACTGATTCAAATATTAATCTCATCTAGAAACACCTTCACCGAGGAACCTGGAATAACATTTGAACATATGTCTGTGTTGCCCAGTCAAGTAGACACATAACATTAACCATCACATGTACCATCAGCTAATAAATGTTCACCCCTTCTACAAACAAGCCTCAGATGTAATCAGCAAAATAGCACACAGGTTCTCAAGTTTACTTTTGATCAAGAATTTTCCATCAGTAAATAACCCTATTTAAGAAGAGAGCCACTGGCCTGAGGATGAGCAGAAAGGCATATGAGCATAGTAAAAGCTGGTAAAGAAGTTTAACAGGGAGGCCTAGAGAAGGAGAATAAAAATACTAATGGAAAAATAGCTGAATAATGAAGAAAGAAAGAAAAGATAGAAGAATGTAATTAAGGTAAACATTGGGCAAGGGGAAAGAAAGAAAGTGTACTTCTTAGTTTTTTAGTCTGTCTGTCATCAATCTGCATGAAGAAACATAGATTTAGAAAGTGGACACAAATCTCTGAGAGGAAGAACACAGTACAGAAAAAAAAAACTTTCAAAAAGAGTTAGTTTTAACAATTCACTTCATAAGTAATGAGAAGGGCTTCCTAGAAAAGTCTCATGAAATGAGAACCTTGTTTAATTCCAGAGATAAATTAAAAGAGTATAATTCTCCAAATATAAAGCTCTCAAAGTAAAGCATCTATTGTTTTAGAGGAGTACAAACATTTATTTTTTAAGAGCCTACAGTTAGTTTTGATCAAACAATAACAAATCAACAAGATTTTAGAAAAAGAAAAACTCAATGATTTAACTGTCCATGACAAATTTAAGATAACTAATTCTCCTATTATAATGATATAAGTTGTTTTTTTTTAGAAATTAACATCTACATTTAGAATGTTTACTATGTATCATAAGATTTGAAAGGATGGTTTTACTGTGCTTTTTCATTTCAGTATAAAGAATTTTAGATGATACAGCATATTGATCAATACAGGCTATCAGTAAAACTCAGGGAGCCATCAAAATAGGCCTTTTGAAATTAAAATGCAATCATTGTTTTATAGGTGGAAAACAGGAATGAAAAAATTCTCATATAAAAGAAGTTTATAAAAACTTCATTAAAAGAGGTTTTGTTATTCAAAACTATGTGTATTTAAGTATGAAAATAAGTGGTAAACAAATACTTCAAAAACTTTTCATAATTAAAAAAAAAATTTTTAATGTTTATATTTTTGAGAGAGAGAGGGAGGCAGACTGCAAATAGGGAAGGGACAGGGAGAAAGGGAGAGACAGATTTCGAAGCAGGCTCCAGGCTCTGAGCTGTCAGCACAGACCCCCGATGACCCATCAACTGTGGAATCATGACCTCAGCCAAAGTTGGACACTTAACCGACTGGGCCACTCAGGTGCCCCAAAAACTTATTCATAATTTAACAGATAAGACAAATGAAAGAAGAATGGGGAGAAAATGGGGGAGCAAGACAAGAAACGCACACAATAATAACCACATTGCGGTTATTAAAAGACTTTTTAAAAGACTAATCCCGGAAGAGTTAAGGACTCAGGTAATTAAATGATGCAAAGATGTAACAATGGGATTGGAGGAGTCAGTAGGAAAATGTGAGGGCATTCAGAATATTTTTCGAAGAGCAAAAGGAAAAACTCCGTTTAAAATAGTAGCATATAGGAGTACCTGGGTGGCTCAGTCTTTTAAGCCTAGAACTCAGGTTCAGCTCAGGTGACGATCTCAGGTTTGGTGGGTTCAAACCCTCATAGGGCTCTGTGCTGACGGTGTGGAACCTCTTTGGGATTCTCTCCCTCTCTCTGTCCCTCTCCTGTTCTCTCTCTCTCTCTCTCTCTCCCAAAAAGAAAAAAAAAATGAAAATGAAAAAAAATAACATGGTAGTATATAATACAAATAATAAAGAGATGAATTTTATGAACTTGAGTCAAGAGACTGTCGTTTCAGAATCATTAATAAACTGGATAGAATTCAAATAAGACAATATTTTGTTTATAGAGAAACTTGATTTGAGGACCATTTGCAATACCTATGAAAAGAGAATCATGTGACTTTTATTGTTGTCATTACTCTTATTAGAAAACATGAAGGGATTTGAAAATGTTGCTTACTTAGTATGGGCAAAAAAGCTCAGTCATCCAACTAAATTGTGTGAGTAAACATACATTTTATAAACATTCTTCAAGTAAACTTTATTTTATCCCACCCTTTAATTGCCAAGACAGGGCATGAGGAGGACAACAAAGAAATTATTCAATATTTGGTTATAATAATAATCAATCCTAAAATGATTTCTTATTTAGAAGATACATGACAATGGATATGAAATGAGGATGGAAATGTCAGATACATGATTGTAAGTTTTTAGAAGAAACAGAAAAGAGAAAACAAATGTAAAGTGATTATTACCTGCATTTACTAAGGCAGCTAAAAAAGGTATGATGTTGGATAGGAAAGTTTTGTTTCTTTTGGGAAATTCTAATAGGAATTGAAGTAAGAAAAAAAAAGTATCCTGAATGTCAAGGCAGTATTAAGAATTTCTCTTTCTGTCTATACAGATTGCCTGCTTAGTGTATCTGTGCACTTGAAATAAGACTACTCAACTACTACTTAGACTTTGTATCCTGGACAGCAGTAAATTCATGATAAGATAAAATATTGGTTTCTATTTGCTTAATCTGTTATGAAAATGCCAATTTCATGTAAATGTTGCTAATCAGAAATAGTATGTTCCATATATCAATTGGAGAAGATGTTTTAACTTCATGCATATAATTCAGGTAGAGTTTAGAAAGCACTTCTTGATTAAGTATTCATTTTATTAAAAAAAAACAGAAAGTAATATCTCAAAATAGTTATTTGTTTAATGCTTTAAAAGGTTTTATTGAGAGGGATACTCTAAGCAGATTCACCAGTTTAATTTTTAAGGCAATTAAAAAACAAAATTAAAATTTTATGCCTTCAAATAGCCATCATACTTACTGAATGGAAGAATTACAGAAAATTGATTGCATATTTAACCATAATCTCATTATGTTAGAATAGTATAGCACATCAGTGCCTAGACTTTATCTGCTTATAAATGAATCATGTCCAGGTGAGGCCAGCTTTATGAGCATGTGACCTACACAATTGCTTGAAACCCCATGCGAGTCTGGGCCACATATTTGGATTCTTACTGTGCTGTCACTATTTTGAAATTCTTAATAACTTTTGAACAAAGGGCTTTGCATTTTCCTGTTGCACTGAGCCCTGCAGATTACACAGCTGATCCTGACTCTGGGCCACAAATACTTCCTTCATTTATTTTAGGGAGTCCTAGGGTAACAGTTCCTCCTGTGTGCTATCTCTGTGACTTTTGCTTTTCCATGGAAACACAAATGGCAATAGGAAGGTTACTGTTGCTTTCTGCTGCTCCTGACATCAGTTTTCAACGCTCTGGGTGCCTGAGGCTTGTCTGTTGACCTGGAATGGAGAGAATGACTCCTTGCATATGCCACCTGTATTCCAAAGCAGAGTCTCAGAAAATTGCTCACCAAAGCTGTGCCTTTGGGTTTATCATTCCCTTTGTTACTCTTGGGGAGTCTGGGCAGTAATGTGGCTTCAGTCATAATTCCTCCGCTACCTTGCTGGCTACTCTTGCCTTTCACTATTCCTCATAATCGTCTTCCTTATCTTTTCTTTGTTCTCTTAGTGTGTCACTTTTATTTTTTTGCTTCCTCTTCTTTACCTTAGCATCTTCTTACCTTTTATCTTGAACCAGAGCCCTTCATTTTACTTCCAGGAGAAAAACAAAACAAAACAGAAAAAAACAGGCAAGCAAAATAACAACTCAAAACCACTAAAGCATATAAACTCATGTGTGGTAGACATTTAGACATGGAAGAAAGTTGCTCCAATCTTAAAAAATACTCAAGGCCCAATTCAGTCACAGAAAAGTTGCTTTGTAACAGAACCACCCATGGAATTTTAAGTGTTTCCTGGATAAACATAAGCCAGTATTTAAAAGGGGGGTGTGTCCTTTTTCAAAAATATTTATGTCAGAAACTGTTCACTTTTTATATGACAACTTATTGGTACCAAGCAACAAAGGTCACTCAAGTAAGCTCATGTTCCCCTTAACAAAAATGATCATATGCTGTATTCATTTGCTAGGACTACTATAACAAAGTATCACAAACTGGGGCACCTGGGTGGCTCAGTTGGTTGAGCGTCCAACTTCTGCTCAGGTCATGATCTCACGGCTTGTGAGTTCGAGCCCCATGTTGGGCTCTATGCTGACAGCTTGGAGCCTGGAGCCTGCTGTGGATTCTGTGTCTCCCTTTCTCTCTGCCCCTCCCCCGCTCACACTCTGTCTCTCAAAAATAAACATTAAAAAAATTTGTTTTAAAGAAATCACTAGTAGAAAAACCATAGGTTCACAAATATAAAGTGAAATATTTTATATTTAATAGCATCCAATTCATAATTTGGGTTCTGAGAAATTGGATATAACTATATTGAGGCAAGAATATCTCTTTCATAAGTTTTATTACATTTAGGTAATTTTATCAGTGAAATAATGTTTATCTTTTATGATGTTAAAGTGAGTATGGTTGGATATGTGGGAATATGTTCTGAATTTAAAAAAATATGTCAAAGATTTTAAATAAGATACATGATATATCTCTTGAAGAAATATTTTATAAATGGCAAAAATGGGTGAAAACCAAAATTAATAAAAATCAAATATCAATCCAGAGAAGTTCAAAATGTAATAGGGAGGAAGCCTATAAACCAAACAAGAACAAAAGTAGCACCTAGCATTCTTATAGTCTTTTGTTTTGTTTTGTTTTGTTTTGTTTTGTTTTGTTTTTAAAGCGTTCTTATATTCTGAGAAAGGAAGCTAGGGAAGAAAATGATTTAAGAAATAAAACAAGACAATTGCCATCAAAGCCAACTGAGAAACTCAAGATTAGACAGAAATTCTTTTCAAAAGCAAAATCAGTTAAGATGGAATAGGGTAGAGTTGCAAACTCACATAGCCTCTGGCCACAAATTTTATTTTATTTTATTTTGATTCATTGAAAATCAAAGGCTTAAAATAATTACATCATAGCTATCAGTTAAAAGTGAAGTAATTTCACATGAAACAGGAAGAAGAATCAAAACTATCACATTTTCGATATTGATACTGTAAAAGGAGAATGTCAATCATAAGTTTTTTAGGAAAAGTGGCCAGAGGAATATTTCCATTGCACTGCAAGAATTTTTAGAGTTCAGTGTCTTGATGTGGTTGAACATGGGATCCTAGACACTTGGGAACTTGTTTTATGGTTGAAGACCCCACAGTACAGCCATGGAATCTTTTGCTTTAGAGTCATTTCCCTACATAGGATACCATCTTAGTCTAAATAGTCTATAGTATTTTGTCTCTATAGATCTGAGGACAGCTGACAGGAACAATGCTTATTGAAACCTGACATAATATTAGATATAACTCAGATCTGGAAATGACCAAAGTCAGAATATAAAAATGGAAGTAAATGGACATTATCTAATAGATAAATAAATAAGTAAACAATTAAAAACATATTTAGAAGCTTGTGTAGATTTGTACATAATAAAGTTAGCTTTATTCTTATCAGAAACTAATCAGAACACTCTGAAATTATGCTTGAGAAATCCAATCACTTTTCCAAAACTCAAAGAAGATACTGTGAATTATAGAGCCTCTCCTATCCTGTGATACATATAGTTTTATCTATTTATTTACAGATTTGAGTATAAATCTAACATGAGACCACTATTATTTCTAAGATTTTACAACCAAAAAATTTCAACTACGTTTTTAAGAAAGCTATGGAATAATAAAAGAGGTTTAGGGACAAGAAAAAATAGCAGAACTGAAAATAAGGAACTAATTTCATCCCAAATCAACACAAGCCAACTTATTGTAACTTTCAATTGTGATATGTTTTTATTTTATATTTCCAATATAATTTTGAAAGAAACTATGAAAAATGGCTTCTATGAGGAATTTATTTTAAAGATATTTCAGAAAACTATGCTGAATCAATTCACTCCTCTTAAAGTAGAATCCAAGGAAGTCTGCAGGTTAACAAGTTCCCCAGTGATTCTTATGCACACTGAAATTTGAGAAATTTGAAACTTTTTCCAGACCTGTGGCCTTTATCCAGAAGTCAGGCATCTGTGTGTGTTTCTGATCTCTTAACCTTTTTTGCAGCCCATCTTTCCCCACAGTCCACTTAAATCTTGAGCATGGTCCTTCTTTGTCTTCCTCTTGTTTATAGACATAATTGTTTGAGTTATAGATTATGCTATTTATAGACTATTATTAGCATTCCCATTCCACTGTGACTGGACCTTTTTCTTGAACTTTGTGATTGCTTGTGCAGACCAATATTGTATTACAGTAATTTGGAACAGAATGTGGTTTGGCATTGTACTTGAAAATGCTAATGGGGGCACCTGGGTGGTTCAGTTGGTTAAACATCGGACTCTAGATTTCAGCTCAGGTCATGATCTCACAGTTTGTGAGATTGAACCCTGTGTAGGGCTCTGCGCTGACAACCTGGAGCCTGCTTGGGATTCTCTTTCTCCTTCTCTCTCTGCCCCTCCCCACCCCCCAAATAAACATTAAAAAAATGCTTGATGATATTTAATAGGCTTAATAAATAATAATTAATATTGCTTTATTTCAATTTCAATTTCCAATATGAGGTTATAATTTAGAGCTTTGAACCTACTGTGATTTAAACTATTGCAACTTAATTTTTATTTGATTCTGAAGTAAATTTAAAATTTGAATGCTTTAATGCAACCACAGCACTAATCTATAAGAATCTATGACCTCTACATATGATGTTGAATAGCTAATATTTCAGTTTTGCAAACAGAAAAATTTGACTATTAAGTATAAAACATTAACACATGACTGCTGGGTTTTTCCTTTTTTTCTTTCACTTCTGGTGTATCACAAATATTACCCACTCAAAATTTGTTGGGATTTAAATATCAAATAGTTTTAGATTGTCTCA
The DNA here is from genome assembly GCF_007474595.2 of Lynx canadensis. Classification (NCBI taxonomy): domain Eukaryota; kingdom Metazoa; phylum Chordata; class Mammalia; order Carnivora; family Felidae; genus Lynx; species Lynx canadensis. Next base: position 66,154,988 of record NC_044306.2, read on the forward strand.
AAATTCTGATACTATCTCAGACTTTTAGAAATTTTTGGCTATTATTTAAAAGATATACATGTAGTCCTCCCAGTATTCAATAAGTTTAAATGTTATGAGATTTCTATGCTATTTTATTTTGATATTTATTTCGTTTCTTAAATTTAAAATTGATTGAATCACACCTATTCATAGAACTAAGAATTAGTGAACTTGCTTTCCAGTACAGTGATGCTATTGCTTTTAGATGCAATAATAAATGTTATCATTGAAAGTCTCTAGGCTCATTGATTTGTTTTTTATTTTCCGATAAGTGAGCAGGTAGTGTGAATATACCACACATTCCTTTGACCTCACTCACTTTGACCTCACTTTGACACAAAGCAAATGGTATATTCTCCTTATATTAGTTTAGAAATCTAACTCTAAATGTAGGATGTCAACTCTATTCTAATAAAATAGATAACAAGTTGAACCTAAAGTTGATCAGATTTAAAACAAAGATCAGATTTATTCTCATTTTTTGAAAACTGGCATAAAAGTCTGATCTATTTTCCTGTCATTTTATATCCTCGCTTTCTTTAAAATTTGTTTTTTGATTTTGAGAGAGAGAGAGAGTGTGGTGGTGGGGGAGTTAGAAAGATGCAGAGAGAGAGGGAGACACAGAATCTGAAGCAGGCTGCAGGCTCTGAGCTGTCAGTACAGAGCCTGATGTGGGGCTTAAACTCATGAACCATGAGATTATGATCTGAGCAGAGGTCGGAGGCTTAACCGACTGAGACACTTAGGCACCCCAAGATATCCTTGGCTTTCTTTTGAAGCCAATAATTCAAATTAAATTTCCACATTCCCAATCTAGCTTTGTCCCTAACTGATGGAAAATGAGTTTGGTTCCTTACTATTGATGTCAAAGAAGAAATCATATGGGTTCTTCATCTATCACTACACTCATCCTCATGCATCTCCCTACCTATATCAATACTCACAATCAGTGTATGTATACACCTTATCTAGTCTATAGCCATAAATTAAATCAGTTAGGATATGTATACACCTTATCTAGTCTATAGCCATAAATGAAATCAGTTAGGAATGCACACACATGTGTAGTTGGTAAAATACTAAAATTTTCTCATAATATCATGCTGTTTTAGAATGTGTTCATGGCATACTACCTTTGTCGTTTCTAATACTTCAGCATTATATCTTTTAAATGAGAAAATTTTGAATATTAAAGTTCGACTCAAGCTAAGTTTAAAACACCAATTGTAGGAATATTTAATAAACTCATGGGTGCATTTTTATTGTCTCTTTAAGCAAAATAGTCCAAGAGGGTGTAAATATATTTAACTGTCCATGTTGGTCTACATTATGCATAATGCAAAAATGCCAAAAATATTAGAGTATTAATAATTAAATCTCTTTAAAATGAGTTTTTACCAGTCGGAATAAGTGTCAAATTGTTCTTACTCTTTTGCTTTAATTTTAGCTCAGGGGAGGTTTTTTTTGTTTGTTTTGGCTTTTTTTTTTCTTTTTTCCCCAATGTCCTAGTGGTAGAGGATATGAAGAGTTTATCAGGATGGTAGCCATTTATGAGTAGAGCTTTTGAGAGGAATCTAGATTAAAAAGGAATAAGCAGAGGGAAAGCTTTTACAATCCTGCTAGAAAACCATGATTTAGTGAAATGAGGTTCCTGGAATTTAAAGATCAGATAAAAATAGAAGCTGCCTGTCAGCTCCTTTTAGCCACAGTGCTAATCAGGCAGGTGGGCCACACTCCAGCTGGGTTGGTCTGTCCCCTCAGGACCTATTTGCAACCTGCCGTACACAGGTCTTTTTAAGCATCAGTTGAAATCATATCCCTGTGCAATCACACAGCATCAACTGTCTGCATGGATCAATATATTTTTCTCTATGATAATGAAATCAACAACATATGTTTTAAGTTAATTAAATTGTTTTATTAGTTTGTTGGACTTTGTTACTGAGATAAATTTTCTCTCCCTTTAATGTTGGAAAATATTTCTGATGTACAATAATGTATAAAAATAATAAAACTCTTTGAATCCAGCATCAAAGTAAGAAATAAGATATTATAAATATTGATTAAGCTCCTCTGTACCTCTCCCGAATCATATTCTTTACCTGGCTACCTCTTCAAAAGAAAATGTTTTCTTGATTTTGTGTTAAGCACTCTTATAATATTATTTAGAAGTTTAATATATATGGATATTTTGACAATACATAATAGTGAGTCAGCATGTTACAAAAGTATATGATTGTAGGATTTTATTTTTTCATAGTGATTCCTACAGCTGCAATTTATTTATTTCCTCTATAATTAATGCTTCACTTATAAGTATGTCAAATTCACTATATGAAGGATAGTTTGTTTCACATATTTTTTTAAATTACAAACAGTGCTGCTAGGATCATTCATACACATTTTCACAAGTGCGAATATGCAGAAAGTGGGATACATTATCAAAAGTGGATTTGTTATCTCCTAGGATATCTGCATATTCAAGTGTAGCTGATATGTACAAACAACTGTAAAACCAATTTTCTTAAACAATATTTCTGATCTAGTGAAAATCATCTGCAATGTTTCTGATTTCTTCTATGGACCTCTTCATGTTTGTCTCCTAGTTCTCCAATTCCCTTCATCTTGGTGCTGTTCAACTTGTTAACTGGTTAGGTTACTTTGAACTGTCCTACTCATTTAAAAGAATATTTAAGAGGGTCCATTACTTTTCTTGTCTTTTTTCTTATCTTTTATTTATTTATTTTGAGCAAGAGAGTGTACAAGCAAGGAAGGGGCAGAGAGAGAGGGAGAGATAGAGAATCCAAGCGGCCTGGAGCCTGATGTGGGGCTCGATCCCATGCCCCTGTAATAATGACTTAAGCCAAAATCAAGAGTTGAACACTTAACTGACAGCCACCCAGTCTCCCCCATTACCTTTCTTATGTATTCATAATTCTCTATAGCTCCCTAAGTATTTTTCATCTCTGCAATTTATATTCTATATTCAGTAATCCCAGTATATGAAATTTGGGGCAGCAAAGTTACTCTATTATTCCTTCCACTGACATTTACATGTGCTTTATAAATTTGGATTCTGTGATTGTGTTCTGTTTATTTATGTCTCCTGGAAACTTGGGAACCATCAGCCAAAGGCACAAATTTCCAGAGATGAAAACTTCTCTGCTGTAAAGGATCTTAAGGCATTACCAAAGTAGAAATATTTTATTTCTTGAATTTTTATGGTCATAACAGTATGCATTTGCACTCCAAATCCTTATGAGGACATGCCAATGATTATAGATACTAAGGAAAATATATTTCCCCCAAGTAAAGCTCAGGGTAGAAATCAAACATTCTTATGTTACCTCCATTTTCCCAAAAAGTTATTTTATTTACTTGTTTGTTTATATCATTTTATGTTATTTTTTTTTTAACCAAAATCAGTGTACTCTGTGGTGCCTGGGTGGATCAGTTCGTTAAGCGTCCAACTTCAGCTCAAGTCATGATCTCACGGCTCATAAATTTGAGCCCCTTGTGGGGCTCTGTGGTGACAGCTGCGAGCCTGGAGCCTGCTTCCTATTCTGTCCCCGCCTTCTCTCTCTGCCCCTCTCCTGTTCGCACACTGTCTCTCCCGCTCTAAAAAAAAAAAAATAATAATAATATAAATAAATAAATAAATAAATAAATAAATAAATAAATAAACATTAAAAAAAAAAAACACAGTGTACTCTTTAATCCTCATCCCCTATCCCCCATCCTACCACTTAACTCTTCTCTGGTAACCATCAGTCTATTCTCCATAGTTAAGAGTCAGTTTCTTGGTTTGATCCTTGCCTTTTTTCCCCCCCTTTGCTTGTTTGTTTTGTTTAATAAATTCCACATATTAGTGTGATCATATGCTATTTGTCTTTCTCTGACTGACTTATTTCAGTTAGCATTATACTCCTTAGCTCTATCCATATTGTTGCAAATGGCAAGATTTCATTCTTTTATTAAGGCTGTGATATATATGTATACATATACATATGCATATATGTATTTGTATGTACTTACACATATATGGCTGTAGTATATATGTAAGTGTGTGTGTGTGTGTGTGTGTGTGTGTGTGTGTGTGTGTGTATCACATCTTCTTTGCCCATTCATCTATGCCTGAACATTTGGGTTGCTTCCATAATTTGCCTATTGAAAATAATGCTGTTATAACCATAGGATGCATGTATACCTCTTGAAGTAGTGTTTTTATATTGTTTGCATAAATACCCAGTAGTTCCATGATTGGATCGTAGGGTAGTTCTACTGTTAATTTTTTGAGAAACTCCATGCTGTTTTCCACAGTGGCTGAATCAATTTGCATTCCTACCAACAGTGCAAGAGGGTTCCTTTGTCTCCACAACCTTGCCAATACTTGTTTCTTGTGTTTTTTATTTTAGCCATTCTGACAAGTGAGATGATATCACATTGTAGTTCTGATTTGCATTTCCCTCATGATGAGTGATGTTGAGCATCTTATCATGTGTCTGTTGTCCATCTGTATGTCTTTTTTGGAGAAATATCTGTTCATGTCTTCTGCCCATTTTTTAAATTGGATTATTTGTTTTTTGGTTATTGAGTTATATCAGTTCTTCATATATTTTGGATACAAACCCTTTATCAGATATGCCATTTGCAAATATCTTCTCCAATTCATTCGGTTGCCTTTTCATTTTATTGATTATTTCCTTTACTGTGCAGGAGATTTTCATTTTGATGCAGTTCCAGTAGTTTGTTTTTGCTTTATTTCCTTTGCCTCAGGAGACATATCTAGAAAAATGTTGCTATGGCCTATGTCACAGAGATTACTGCCTGTTTTCAAGGGTTTTTAATGGTTTCAGGTATCACACTTAGGTATATAATCCATTTTGAGTTTGTTTTTGTGTATGGTGATAGAAAGTGGTCCAGATCCATTCTTTTGCAGGCAGCTGTCCAGTTTTCCCAACATCATTTGTTGAAGAGTCTTTTTCTCATTGGATATTCATTCCTCCTTTGTAGAAGATTAACTGACCATGTAATTGTGGGTTTATTTCTGGGTTTTGTGTTCTATTCTATCGAACTGTGTGTCTATTTTTAGGCCAGTACCATTCTGTTTTAACTACTACCACTTTGTAATGTAACTTGAAATCTGGAATTGTGATACCTCCAGTTTTGTTCTTCAAGTTTGCCTTGGCTATTTGGGGTCTTTTGTGGTTCTATACAAATTTTAGGACTGCTTGTTCTAGCTCTGTGAAAAAATGTTGTTGGTATTTTGATAGGGATTGCATTAAATGTGTAGATTGACTTGGGTAGTATAGATATTTCAACAATATTTGTTTTTCCAACCCATTTGCATAGAATATCTTTCTGTTTCTTTGCATCATTCTGAATTTCTTTCATCAGTTTTTATATTTTCAGAGCAGAGGTTTTTCACCTTTTTGGTTAAGTTTATTACTGGATATTCTGTGGTTTTGGGTGCAATTGTAAGTGGGATTGTTTTCTTAATTTCACTTTTTGCTGCTTCATTATTAGTGTAGGCAGCAGATTTCTGTACATTGATTTTGTATGCCGTGGCTTTATTGCATTTATGTATCAGTTCTAGTAGTTTTTAGGTGGAATCTTTAGGCTTTTCTAAAAATAGTATTTTGTCATCTGAAAATAGTGAGAGATTTACTTCCTCCTTACTGGTTAGGATTCTTTTTATTTTCTTATGTTGTCTAACTTCTGTGGCTGAGACTTCCAGTACCCTGTTGAATAAACATGGTAAGACTGGACATCCTGGTCTTGTTCCTGACCTTAAGGGAAAGCTCCCAGTTCTTCACCATTGAATGTGATGTTGGCTGTGGGGTTTTCATATAAAACCTTGATTATGTGGAGGTATTTTCTCTTTAGAACTACTTCACAGAGGGTTTTTATCATGAATAGATATTGTACTTTGTCAAATGCTTTTTCTGCATCTATTGAAATGATCATACAGTTTCTATCCTTTCTTTTATTGGTGTGACATATCACATTGATTGTTTTGCAAATATTGAACCACCTTTGCATCCTTGGAATAAATCCCACTTGGTCATGGTATATGATTTTTAAAAATATATTGTTGGATTTAGTTTGCTAACATTTTGTTGAGGATTTTTAGCATTTATACTCATGAGAGATATTGGCCTAAAGTTATCTTTTGTGCTGGTGTCTGGTTTTGGTATTGGGGTGATACTGACCTCATACAATTAATTTGGAAATTTCCCTTCTCTCATATGCCAAAGAAATTATTTAAAAAATTTGTATGTATGTAACTTTCCTATTTAAATTCCATACAAAACAATTAATACATATCCTTTAAGTGCCTGTTATCATCTGGTGAAATGAATTGTATATTTTATTTTTATTTATATCTACTTATAGATACATGTATGAATGTATGTATGTTTGTATCTATCATCTATCTACCTATCATCCATCTATCTATCTATCTATCTATCCACCTTCCACCTACCTATTATCTATCAATTATCTATCAATTATCTATATATCATCTATCTATCATCTATCTGTATATCTATCTACCTATTATCTATCTATCTATGTATCATGTATCATCATCTGACATTTCTCTATTCCTTTTCATCCTCATTCTCTACTTAACTCTTTTCCTTATTGTCAACCATTTTATTTGTTTGATGACTGATTTTTTTGTATGTATTCCTATAAAAATGCGTTTTCTTGTGTTTTTGTGTTTTGAATTCACATAAATAGTGTTGGTTTTGTTTTCACGCCATTAATTAATTTTTCACTCAGTGCTTTGTTTTTAACATTTTTCCATGTTACTTGATTATTGCTTCTAATTGTTGAATTCTTAATATTTACAAACCAGTTTTTCTAGTCATGACCACATCAGTTGCCACCAGTATATTTTACCACAAACAATGTTGTGATGGTCATCCTCCCCCCCTGCTGCTCCTTGTGGAACTTAGGAGAATTTCTAAGCTTTTGTAATAGATTGCTTGCCGGAGGTTGTTCCTATTTTATTTCTCTGGTTTTATGCAAACAGCAGTGTATCTTTTATAATTATATATGTTTTTGAAAATAATCTCATATACAAAAAACTTTATTTCTTATACATCTACTGGAATCTATCTACAAAGATTTTGGGGTCTGGGTATTTGGAAAGAAGTTTTCTGTGGCCATTTTGGGCATTTTTTGTTTTGTTTTCATGTATGGTTTTCAAATTTGACTTACCTATGCACATCTTCTTTTTCTTCTTGTACCATTTTGTCATTTTTAGTTTTTTCAGAATTGTATCATTTACATCTAAGATCATTAGATGAGATTTATTAGAATGAATGTTTGTCCTGTACATTAAATCACTGTTGTCTGTATTTCCATTTTTTTTTACATGACACATTTTGTTTACTCTGACATTCTACCTTTTATTTTTTAATTCAGTCTTGAAGAAGGTTTGTCTAGGAGATCTTACTAATCTTACCAAAAAGAAAATATCAATTGAAATTGTATTCAATTCTTCATTTCTTTTTGTTCTATATTTCCTTGATATCTGTTTTTTCTTGTTTCTTTATATTTATGTTGTTACTACTTTTTAACTTCTGAAGTTGAATTCATGGTTTGTACTTTATAACCTTTCTTGTTTCCTGATAATTAAAGCTATAAATTTTCCCACAAATATTGCTTTTCCAGAACTCCATGATTTTTGTCATACAGCACTTTCTTTAGCTCTCATCTTAATATTTCAGAATTACTGTATGGTTTTCTTTTTACTCAAAGGATTACTTAGTAGTCTCGTATTTATATTCTAGCTATAGGGTGCTAATTTCAGCATTCTTGTGATATTATTCTAATATTATTGATTATCTGATTAATTATGTACAATTTTCTTATTTTATATTATCCTTATATTATTAAATGTTATTATTATTAAATATAATATTATTATTAATAATTATATTATTCTTATTAAAATATTCTGATAAGTCATAAATTAATTATATTAATTTCAGGTGTACAACATAGAGATTTAATATTTTTATACATTACAAAATGATCAACTCTATAGCTCCGGTTAACTTCTGTCACTATACGCTTATTACATTATTGAGTATATTCCTGTGGTGTAAATTATACTTCCATGACTCATTTCTTTATAACAGGAAGTTTGTAACTTTTAATCACTTTATCTTTTTTTCCTATCTCCTACTCCCTTCTGATAGCCAGTTGTTTGTTCAGTGGATCTATGAAAGTGTTTTTTGTTTTGTTTTGTTTGTTATTATGTTTTTAGATTCTACATATAAGTGAAATCATACATTATCTTTCTTTCTCTATCTTATTTCACTTAGCATAAGATCTTCTAGGTCCAAGTTGCTGCAAATGGCAAGATTTCATTCTTTCTTATGGCTGAGTAATATTCCATTGTACATATGTATATCACAATCACATCTTTTCTATCAGTCATCTACTGACAGATGCTTAGGTTGCTTCTGTATCTTAGCTATTGTAAATAATGCTGCAATAAACATATGGGCCCACATATCCTTTCAAATTAGTGTCTTTGTTTTCTTTGGCTAAATACCAAGAAGTAGAATTGCTGGATTATATGTTAGCTCTATTTTTAGTTTTTTGAGGAATTTCCATTTTTTTTTAGTGGCTGCAATAATTTAATATTCCCATCAACAGAACACCAGGGTTCCCTTTTCTCCACACACTCACCAACACTTGTTTCTTGTCTTTTTCTTTTAATGTTTATTTATTTTTGAGATAGTGAGTGTAGCGAGGAAGGGGCAGAGAGAGAGGGAGACAGAAGACTGAAAGCGGGCTCTGCACTGACAGCAGAGGGCCCAGTATAGAACTTGAACTCACGAACTGTGAGGTCACGACTGAACTGAAGTCGAAGACTTAACCAACTGAGCCACCAAGGCACACCAGTTTCTTGTCTTTTTGAAAACAGCCATTCTGACAATTGTGATATCATGTGTCTTTGTAGTTTGATTTTCAGTTCTCTAATGATTAGTGGTAATGAGCATTTTTTCACGTGTCTGTTACACATCTGTATGTCTCTGGAAAAATGACTACTCAGATCCGTGGCCAGTTTTTTTTTTTTTTTCCACGTTTATTTATTTTTGGGACAGAGAGAGACAGAGCATGAACGGGGGAGGGGCAGAGAGAGAGGGAGACACAGAATCGGAAACAGGCTCCAGGCTCTGAGCCATCAGCCCAGAGCCCGACGCGGGGCTCGAACTCACGGACCGCGAGATCGTGACCTGGCTGAAGCCGGACGCTTAACCGACTGCGCCACCCAGGCGCCCCCGTGGCCAGTTTTTAAATCAGTTGTTTGTCTGTTTTGTTATTGAGTTGTGGGAGTTCTTTATATGCCTTGGATATCAACCCCCTATTGGATGTACCATTTGCACGTATCTTCTCCCATTTAGTAGGCTGCTTTTTCATTTGGTTGATGGTTTGCTTTGCTGTATAAAAGCTTTTAGTTTGATGTAGTCCCAATAGTTTATTTTTACTTTTATTACCCTGGACTGAGGAGACATATCCAAAAAAATATTGTTAAAACCGATGTCAAAAGCTTACTGCCTATGTTTTCTTCTAAGAGATTTAAGGTTTCAGGTCTTACATTTAACTCTTTAATCCATTTTGAATTTATTTCTTTTTAATATGGTGTAAGAAAGTGGTCCAGTTTCATGCTTTTGCATATAGCTGTCCCAGTTTCTAGACACCATTTATTGAAGAGACTGTCTTTTCTCCATTATACTCTCTTGTCTCCTTTGTCATAGATTAATTGACCACAAAAGAGGTTATTTCTTGGGTCTCTATTCCATTCTGATCTATGTTTCTGGTTTTCTTCTAGTATCATTCAATTTTGATTATTGTAGCTATGCAGTATAGTTTGAAATCAGGGAGCATGATACCTCCAGCTTTTTTCTTCTTTCTCAAGATTGCCTTCACTATTCAGGGTCTTTTGTGGTTTCATATGAATTTTAAGATTCTTCTAGTTTTGTGACAAATGTTATAGGTATTTTGATAGGAATTGCATTGACTCTGTAGATTGTTGTGTGTAATATGAACATTTTTACAATATTCATACTTCCAGTTTATGAGCTCAGGATATCTTGCCATTTATTTTTGTTGTCTTCAATTACTTTCATCAGTCTCTCATAGTTTTTGGTGTAAAAGTCTTTGACTTCCTTGGTTAAATTTATCCTTAAGTATTTTGTCATTTTCAATGCAATTGAAAATAATATTGTTTTCTTAATTTCCCTTTCTGATAGTTCATTAGTGTATAGATACAAAACAGATTTCTGCATATTGATTTTGTATCCTGAAACTTTAGTTAATTCATTTATTAATTCTAATAATCCTTTGATTAGAGTCTTTAGGGTTTTCTATATATAGTATCATGTCATCTGCAAATAATGACACCTTTACTTCTTTTTTTACCAGTTTGAATGTCTTGTACTTCTTTTTCTTGCCTTATTGACATGGGCAAAACTTCTAATACTACATTGAATAGAAGTGATGAGAGTGGGAATCCTTGTCTTGAGGAAAAGCTTTCAGGTTTTCACCATTGACTCTGATGTTAGCTGAGGGCTTTTTGTATATGGACTTTATTATGTTGAGGTAGGTTCCCTCCATACCAGCTTCACTGAGAGTTTACACCAAAAATGGATGTTGAATTTTGACAAATGCTTTTTTTGCATCTATTGAAATAACCATATGATTTTTATCCTTCATTTTGCTATGTGCCGTATCATGCTTTTGATATGCGGATGTTAAACAATCCTATTCCTGGAATGTATTCCACTTGGTTATGGTGTATGATCCTTTTAATGTATGGTTGAATTTGGTTTGCTAATACTTCTGTTGAGGATTTTTGCATGTATGTTCATCAGAGATGTTAGCCCATTTTTTTGTAGTATTTTCTGTTTTAGTATCAGAGTAATTCTGGCTTCATAAAATGAGTTGGAAGTGTTCCTTCTTCATTTTTTTGGAATAATTTAATAAGTATTCATTATTAAATGTTTGGCAGAACTCACTGGTGAAGTCTTCTGGACCTGGATATTTGTTTGTTAAGTTTTTTGTTTGTTTGTTATTTTTATTTTTATTTTTTGTTTTTTCTGACTCAATTCCAAGTAATTAGTTTATTCAGTTTTCTGTTTCTTCATGATTCAGTATTGGAAGATTAGGTTTCTAAGAATTTATCCATTTATTCTAGGCTGCCTATTTCATGGCAAATAATTTTTATACTATTCTCCTCTAATTCTTTTTTTTTATTTTTTAAAAAAAATATTTATTTTTGAGGGATAGAGACAGAGTGTGAGTAGGGAAGGGCAGAAAGAGAGGGAGACACAGAATCCGAAGCAGACTCCAGGCTCTGGGCTGTCAGCACAGAGCCTGATGCATGGCTCTGACTCATCTCTTCCAATTCTTTGTATTTCTATGCTGTCAGTTGTAATTTCTCCTTTTTCATTTCTAATTTTATTCATTTGGGGTTTCTCTTTTTTTCTGATGACTCTGTCTAAAAATCTGTTGATTCTGTTTCTCTTTTCAAAGAACCAGTTCTTAGTTTATTGATCTTTTCTATTTTTTTAGTCTCTTCTTCATATTTATCCACTCTTATCTGTATTGTTTTCATTTTCTACTACCTTCAGGCTTCATTTGTTCTCCTTTCTGTAGTTCCTTTAGATGTAAAATTAAAATGTTTATTTGAGATTTTCTTGTTTCTTGAGGTAGGCTCGAATTGCATTGAAGTCCCTCTTAGAACTGCTTTTGCTGTGTCTGAAAGATTTTACGTTGTATTTCCAATTTCATTTATTTAAAGTATTTTTTTTATTTTCTCCTTGATTTACTTGTTGACCCTTTCATTGTTTAATAGCATGTTGTTTAGTCTCCTTATGTTTGTGTTTTGTCCAGTTTTCTTCTTCTACTTGATTTCCAGGTTTATACTATAGTGGTTGGAAAAGATGCTTGATATGATTTAAGTCTTTTTAAATTTATTGATACTTGTTTTGTGGCCTAGCTTGTGATCTGTCCTAGAAAATGTTCCTTGTGCATTTGAAGATGATATATATTTTTCTATGTTGGTTGGAATGTCTATGTGTCATTTAAGACTACTGTTTCCTTATTGATTTTCTGTCTGAATAATCTATCTATTGATAGAAGTGGAGAGTTAAAGTCCCCACTATTATTCTATTACTGCCAAATTACGCCTTTAGGTCTCTGAATATTTTTTGTATATATTTTGGTGCTTCTATGTTGGGAATGTATGTGTATTTCCTTACTTTTGAAGTGAGTCTTTTGTAGGAAGTATATAGATGAGTCTTGTTTTTTGTTTGTTTGGTTGGTTGGTTGGTTTTCATTTGTTTGCTTTTTAACCCATTCAGCCATCCTATGTCTTTTGATTGTAGAATTTAGTCCATTTACATTTAAGTTAATTATTGATAGGTATACACTTATTGCCATTTTGTTCACTGTTTTTTGGCTGTTTTTGTAGCTACTCTCTTTTCCTTTTTCTTTCACTCTTCTCCTGTAGTTTGTTTTCTTCAGTGAAATATTTAGAATCCTTTCCCTTTTTCTTTTGTGTATTTACTATAACTTTGTGTGTGTGTGTATGTGTGTGTGTGTGTGTGTGTGTGTGTGTGTTTGCGTGTGGCTACCAGCACTACACACATAACATCTTATGTATATAACAGTCTTTTCCAAGTTAATAGTAGGTTAATATTGAACCCATTTCAAAGCTATATTTTTACTCCCCCATTTTATATTTTTGATGACACACATTACATATTTCTATTTTACATATACCTTAACTAATTATTTCATTTTAATTAATTTTACTTCTGTCTTTTACTCTTTATACTTGCTCTTTAAGTAGTTAATCCACTGTCTTTATTATTTTTTTTACCTTTTCTAATGAGTGCTTTACATAATGTGTTTTCTTCTTATTATCTAGTGCCTTTCTTTTTACCTTAGAGAGGTCCTTTTAATACTTCTTGTAAAACCAGTTTAGTGGTCATGAACTCCTTTAGCTGTTGCTTATCTGGAAAATTCTTAATCTCTCTTTTAATTCTGAATAGACTTGCTGGCTAGAGACATTTTGGTATCTTGTATTTTTTTTTTCAGCACTTCAAATACATAATGCCACTCTCACTTGACTTGCATAATTTCTGCTCAAAACTCTGCTGATAGACTTATGGGGTTTCCTTTGTACATAATATATTGCTTTTCCATTATGCTTTTAAGATTTGTTTCTCTTTGGGTTCATCTTATTTGGCACTCTTTGGACTTCCTGGACCTGGTAATTTCCTTCTATAAATTAGAGGAGTTTTCAGCCATTGTTTCTCCAAAAACATTTTTCTGGCTTTTTCTCTTTCTCTTCTCTTTTTGGGAGCCTATAATGTAATGTTATTCAGCTTGATGTTGTCTCAGAGGTCCCTAAAGATTTCCTCACTTCTTTTAAGTCTGTTTTTTTGTTTGTTTGTTTGTTTAATTTTGCTGCTCTGTCCAGATGTTTTCCATTGTCTGTCTTACTACTTACTGATTCATGCTTCTATTTCATGTATTCTATTTTTGAACTTCTTCAGTGCATTTTTCCATTCAGTTGTAACTTGTTTGCTACTTCTTAATATTTTCTGTCTCTTTTTGAAACACTTCCTGTGCTCTTTCATTTCTGTCCCAAGATTAATGAACATCTTTTGATCATTACTTTGAACTCTTTATCAATGAAGTTGAAACTCAGGGTGCTTATCTCACCCATTTGGGTCTCTGCTGAGCAAGGAAGACAAGGCTCAGGACATTCATTCATCCTGGTTGTGTCTCAGTCTCTGTGTGGGTTGGACAGGATTCAGGCACTCATCCAGCTCTGTTGTGATTTAGGTATGTTAGTTATTTTGATCCTGGTAATTATTCCATGATATATGTTTTTGTGTGTATGTGTGTGTATTTGTTTATATATGTAATATCACATTATACACTTCAGATATATACAATTATATTTGTCAATTATTCTTCAGTAAAGTTGAAAAAAAGTAAACAGTTGTAAATAAAATGCCCTAGACTTCACTCACCTTTAAGTTAAAATTAGGATGATATTATAATAGCTGCTACCACTTATCTGCCCAAGAAGGAATGAAAATCCTATTAAATATTCTTTTACTTATTTTAAGGGATATCTCACTTGGGGATATCATCTTTTTAAGATGGCAGTTAAATTAATGGTTTTGTCTCTTATATCATGTAATCACATTTGCTTGAAAATGTTGTTGTGTATACCATGGTTATCATCTCCTAGAGACCTCCATGAACCCACAGGTTGAGAATGTAAGTTGTAAGTAGGGGAAGCTAGACCATGACTTTGGTCACCTCCATGAGATAAAATATATAAATTACTTAAACATTTCTTGCTATGTAGTAAGAGTAATGCACGTGTTTTAATATTCCCCTTATTTGTCATTCCCTCAGGCTCCCCTCTCCTCTCCACATACCACCCCACCCCACCCCTCCACCCCCCCATCTCCATTCTTATTCCCCAAGTCTTAATCTTCTTTTCATAGACTTGCACCCAGTCCCTCCACCTGTTGGGATGAGCAATGGTTGTGTTTATGCTTAGAGGTCATCTATTGACCTCTGTTGTGCTTATCTTCCCTATCAAGTTCCCTTGATTGCCTGTGCCCAGAATATCTTATACTCTGGAATACTTGGCTATAAGTCTTTATATTTTCTACATTGCAAGATATATTTTTTGTACAAAATACATTTTCAATAATAAATGTGGGTTATTGGTAGCCTCTGAAAAATGTATACTACTAGAAAAAGCTTACTATACTCCAGATCACTGGAAATTTACAAATTGAATCATTAGATTCTTATAACAATTATAATTTAGGATCCATTTACAGACTTAATAAATTACAAATTTAAATCTATCAAGGGATAAATTTAAAATGGAAATAATTCTAATGTAAATGTATGCATTTTAAATAATAAATCTTCACTAAGACTTCATTTCCATGTCAAAATCATTAATTAGTGATTTATGTATCTATTTATTCCAAATCCTTTAATTAGTGATTTCTGTTAGGAAAATCATCATTATTGTTCACACTTCAAAAGCACACTGTGAAAACTGTTATAATAATTGGCGTGTTTATTTAATTTATATGGCTCTTTACCAAATAGCTTTAGCTATAATACTTAAGTAGTCATAAATATTATTCTGAAAATAGGAGAGAAGTTTCTTGAATATATTTTTATATAATACTCATGTATAAAGAAGTATGTAGGTAAGCTATGCTTACCTCTTCACTGTTTCTCCAAAAGGATTAAATATTTTACAGTTCTGTGCTTTTGCACTGCCTAATACTCTTTTCCCCATCGAATTAGTTTACTACTCTTTAATTCTTAGCTCAAGCAACAGTTTTCACTGTGAATTCTCCCTTTGCTTCATACTCAGCATAGACATTTGCTCCTCCCATTCTTGTTTCCCATTATCCTATAAATTCTTTATTTTTTTTCATTCTATAAATTATTTATCATTGTTTATAATTAATAGCTATCAGTCTCTCCAGACAGAATGTAAACTTATGAGATCAGAAATTTATGTTATCCATACTTCACACCTATCTCATAGTATATATATTCTAAACAAAACTTCATTCAAGGGGTGAGTAGTTTAATATGCTGATACCTTATTAAAGTGGTAACATATTCATAACATTAATAATTTCTAATTATATTTTGAATTTCTTCACACAATAATGCGATAAATGGATAAAGCCAGTTAGAATGTATATTATCAATTTAAAAAATGTAATCTCCTCCATTCTCTTTTTAGAAAAAAATTATCAATGTTTTAAAAATTAAATAGGTATGTCTTTTAAATGTTTCCATATTTATGCTGGATATCCTTCGCAATGAAATATTGTATACAATACAGAATTAAAATTGTCAAACATACTTAATTTTAGATATATTTTCTTTCCATTTCAAATTTATAGCTCCAAAACAGTGGCCCATCAACATAATATTAATTTTAGATATTCCCCATATTTCAACTCGAAGTCTAATAGTGTAAAACGATGCTATAAAAAGGGACTGCAGAATCATCATTTTTATTTTAATATTATAGGTTAAGTTAAATAACATTTTTTCCTCCTAGAAATTTTTAAATTCTCAAATCTTTATTACCATAAAATAAAGTAAATAATTTCATACTTTGTATAGAGAGGAGTACATATATATGTGTGCACCATGTATGGACTTTTAAGAGAGTAATTTCTCTTTTGATTATTTTAATCACCTACTATCCTTGTGAGTCTTTGCATTATTTTCTATATAATCTTTCTCACTACCTAATTCCTCATTTCTACAGGCTATTTTTTCTGCCCTAAATGCCCGTAATGCATTCATCTAGTTAAATCCTGATCATCTTTTAAGATCCAGTTTGTTTATGTTTTTCATGAGTACATGAACCAAAGAGGTCTTTTGTGACACATTGTGAGAATTCTTATTACTTGTATTTGGCACAATATGTAGTGATAGTTTATGCATATGTCATATCCATTTAACTTGAATACACATACTCTTGTTAAAAAAACAGACAAAAATATTTCTAATGTTTACATTAGATTTAAACCATGAATATAATTATATATTTTTATAATAATTGATTTTATGTTAAATGTAAATACAAGTACATTTCCATCATGAACTTCTAAATTTAATATTTAAAATTTCAGTATGTTTGTAACAAAAGGATAATACAAATATTATTAAATATGGATTTGATTTATAAGTAAATTCAGTTCTAGTTTGATTTTTTTCAAGTCCTGTGCATGTGTCTTGTTACCTAGCTTATGACTTTAGAATTGAAAGTAATATTGAGGATATCTATCAATCCAATAACAAGTTTTTTTTTTATCTTTTTCTTACTTAAAATCACATAAACATATCAAATATAATATGAATCTGCAATAATAAGCACTATAATTTTGATATTGGAATTAATGACTTTACACCAATGTATTAAGTCAAGAAAGAAGCACATCTATATTAACAACGTGTAGCTTTTCCAGGTCATGTTTTGAATATCTATATATATACCTGTATCTATACCTATCCATATAAATCTATAAAACTTATAGCATATATTTCTGATCAAATGTTATGTATGCTATATTTTAGATTATATATATATGTGTATATATATATATAAACATAAGCAAGTTACTTTGACTCCTTTAAAACATAAAGCAAGTTACTTTGACTCCTTCATGAAATGTTGAAGCCTACTAGTTGGCCAATTTTATCATCCCATTGTGCATTTACCATGAGACACTATTTGCTATCTTGCAGTCTTTCCACGCACTCTCATAGTTTCTTAACTTTGTTCAAGCTATGTTTTCTGATAGGATCTTCTTCCCATTGCTGTAGAGATGAACTACTTATTCTTACAATCTCATCTGCTCTCTGTATTTCCCAGTTTTCTGCATTCTCAAAACTTCCTTTCATCTAAGTTAAAAAGAAGACATTGTTCCCTTGACTGCGCTCTCAAGATTTTATATACATTTCCACTCTTGAATGTCACATTTTACGTATTTCTTGAGTGTGTGTCTGTCCTGCCAACAGTTTTTTAAATTCAAATGTTCAGAGACTCTATTAGGAATAGTGCCCACTCTTCTGCAGATACTCTCCTAAATACTGTGGGTAAACCAGTTAAGACTGCAAAGTCCCTTTTGCTCAGGGAATATACATTCCAGTAAAGGGAACATAAAATGAACAAATAAATACATATTCCAGGAAGTAGCAACTTTTGTGTGAAATGGATAAAAATTAAGAAAAGCAACTAGTAGTGGGGGTGCTGTTTTAGAGTGGTGAAGGTTGAGGCTTGTTGAGGAGGTGATACTGGATCAAGAACATTATTCAAATTCTAAGGGGAAGTATTTTAAATAAACGATCCTAAAATTGATTAAACTAAGCAAAACTGAAAATTTGCCATTGAAGTTTACCAAAAATAGGTCTGTATCTCCAAGATTTAGGAAACCTGATATACTGCATTTTCATTGCCAGTAGTTCTTATTTTCGAGACATTTTATAATTAAATTGCCACCAGAAAAATAGGTTTTTAAGAAAGTGTGTGCATATGTGTATGTGTGTGTGAACATGTGTGTGTATATGTGCCTTGAGAGCCTGAAGGAGGGAGCTCCTGTGTTCATGGGTATGCATGCGTCAGAATAGAAGAGATTTGCGACAAGATTGTGGTGGAGTGGTTCGGCTGAAAGTGTCCTATTCTTGGCTTACATGAAATTAATATTGCTTATTATTAAATATTAATATTAGTTAATAGCTCTAACATAAAAAACTTTAATATTTTACATTTTAACCACCTAGCACATGGAAATGTTAAATATATATATTGAACATGAGTAGTCTATTGCACATCAACATTTCACAACTTTTGTTTGGTGGTCTTTGGTAAACAATAATTGTGTCAAAGAGAAGGGAAGAATCCTGAGAAGAAATTTAAACTAGGCAGCTATCTAAAGCTAATAATCTTTACCGTTATGTTTGTTTGCCACCAAAATTTATATTTGTGTATCCTTTCTCTCCATCCATTGACTATTTTCACTGTTAGGGTCTATTAGTCTTTAGTCTTAAGTTTAAAATTATATACATTTACCTGAGTTTCTATACAATTAATGTATGTGTGTACATATACATGTATATACAATATAAGTTGTGGCAAGTATTTCTTTTTTTGATGTTTATTTTATTTTTGAGACGGAGAAAGAGACAGAGTGTGAGTGGGGGAGAGGCAGTGAGAGAGGGAGATACAGGATCTGAAGTAGGCTCTAGGCTCTGAGCTGTCAGCACAGAGCCCAACGTGGAGCTTGAACTCACAAACCGCAAGATCATGACCTGAGCCAAAGCGCTTAACCTACTGAGCAACCCAGGTGCCCCTGTAGCAAATATTTCCAATCACATTTTATGCAATGCTGTATGTTAGACTATATATATATATATAATGATTCAGCTTTGGTGAATGTTGACAATCTATTTGCTTCAATAACAAGTGTGGATCATATGTATTGAGAGCAAGATTACTTTAACCAGGACATATCACTTCTGGGTACTTGAGATTTATTTGTTTCTTTTGTTAATATTTAAGTTTTAAGGTTCATTATGGACTTGATTAAATATGCCAGTAAAACTATTCAGTACATTTGACTTTTCTTAAATCTCATGACACAAGTGGTTTCTTTTTTGTTTGTTTGTTTTGCGTTTTTTTTTTTTTCAGTATGTGATTAACCTAAACACAGTTTGAGTGTTCTTTATTATACACTTTAGGCAATGAAAAACAAATAAAGACAAAAAGACCATTTTCCCACCATGAAATAAAGAAAGTCTGTAGTCTCTCAGAAAGTCTATAGTTTTCTCAGGAAAAACAGTAGCAGCCTAGAGATCCTTTCTTTCTCACTATTGCAAGGGGAAAATGCTGCATTTTACGTACTTGATGTTCCTTACTTCCTTCATGTAGTATAGACATCATTTTTCTGTATATTCAAAAGAAAGACTAAGTATACCTCTTTAAGGGACCAAGTCTATTGAACCTGTACTTGTTTCATTCTTATATCCCTCTTTGTAAAGGAAAGCCTGTGGGATGACCAAAAAGCACTTCATTAGTCTCATTAATCTACAATATGCATATGCAAATTGAAAATAAGAGTATCATGGGTATTACTTGAATGAGGTTCATGTATTTTTTTTAATGCTTAATTATTTTGACAAAGAGAGAGAGAGAGCACATGCGTGCTGGAGCTAGGGAGAAGCAGAGAGAGGGGGAGTCATAGAATCCCAAGTAGTCTCCATGCTGTTAGTTCAAAGCCCAATGTGTCATGTTTTTTTTGTTTTTTTTTTAAGTGATTTAAGCTTTATATTATGGAGTGAGAGGACAATTCACTGTCTAATGTTTATAACAATGCTGTTATGATGGAAATGATTCACTTAGCATTTAGATGGTGTCTTCTCTTTCTAGAGAGCATGGACTTCTCAGTAAGAAAGAAGGAACCAGGTAAACTATGAAGATATTGTGGCCAAACATTTACTTTTAGTGCCTGATGAAGAGACATCAGTTTTTTATGTTATAGGAATCATGAGATGTTAGTAAATGACATTCTATAAATCCAAATACTAGATAAGAAATATTCTTTTTTACTTCTTTTTTTATTATTTAAAAAATTTTTTTTTCAACGTTTACTTATTTTTGGGACAGAGAGAGACAGAGCATGAACGGGGGAGGGGCAGAGAGAGAGGGAGACACAGAATCGGAAACAGGCTCCAGGCTCTGAGCCATCAGCCCAGAGCCTGACGCGGGGCTCGAACTCACGGACCGCGAGATCGTGACCTGGCTGAAGTCGGACGCTTAACCGACTGCGCCACCCAGGCGCCCCAAGAAATATTCTTAATAATATCTTATAGATTGAAGATATGATTCTGCCCTTAAATGGAACTAGTAACCTGTACATTAGTGTTATATGGCCATAGTCTTGTTTGCTTAGATACTTTAGAATCACAACATCTCATTTTAAAAATTATTGTGTACCCCAACTGGACTTAATTTTATACTGGCTTAGCTAGTTCTATTTATTATGTTGTATCTTTTTATATTTAAGATATTATACAATCATGTGTTCTTTCTGAATCCATACTACTACCCAGATTGTCTTTGCCAATCTTTATCATACTGTCTGCAAGGATCTATTTACTCATTTCTACCATTAAGCTGGATTTCATGGAGTCTATTTATATAATTAATATAGCACTTTGGGATTCTTCCAAGAAACGGTGTAGTACAAAGTAAAACACAAATGGTTTGCTATTATTTAATTTTGATATGTTGCCAAAATATATTTCTTATTTTAAGACAAGATCAATTTATCAGAAAGTCTTTTGAAAGAATATTAAAATTGAGTTATGCCAAGGGATTGGCATTCTACCATTGCAGACGAGACTAAGTTTTCCTAATGTAAGAATGTTTTTCAAGTGTATCATGAGTCCAGGATAACAAATCTTTCTGATCTTTTAAGAGTTCTCACATAATTAAATAATCACATTTTTCTCCTTAATATTTCCCCATTAAAAAATTAACATTTAAAACATGAAGTAATGGCATATGAAATAAAATTCTGGGAAGTATATTGTCAGGTGAATAAAGCAACATTTTAGTCATAGAAACAACTTGGACAGTTACTACTTTGAAAATCCTAAATAATGTTCATTAAGTCTCAACTGAGATGGTTCTAGATCAAGTCTTGCAGTGAATTAAGTAGTTTATCCTTATCTGATTCTTACTTTACAGGTTTATTAGTCTCAGTCCATTAAATTAATTTCTATTTTTTTTCTTTAGATACATGCTTCTTAAACATTTCCAGTTTATAGAGTATTTAAGGCTATTTTCTTTGATAATTTATAATATGTACAATTCTGTAAATAGAAAATTAGGTTTTCAGAAACAAATACAATAAGATATTATCAGTGAGTATTAAGCCTGTTTGACTATAGTCAAAAGAAGGCTAATATCAGTATCATGCAAACTTATGATGGCAAAACCCAATTAGGATTTTTACCGTACCAAGCTATCCTACACACCTAGTCTCACAAAAAGCAGTGCATTTAAAAATCTTCTTTATCTCCTCAAATTACTGACAAATCAGCCTACTTCATCACTCAGCCAACTGCCCTTCTAATGGATAAAGAAAATAAATCCTCATAGATTAAAATTTTTAAATTAATCCTATCAAACCTATAAACCTCTTGCATCTATGCCTGCACCTCTCTGTGCCCACCTGTTATATTGGAGAAACTGGTTCTCCTCCTATCTAAACGTCTCCACTCAAGTTCTGTGTCACATTCAATAACCTTATAAAATCAGTCATACCATCTCTCCCTTTTATCATAATCCTTTCCATTTCTATTATGTACCCCCCTCATTTACACATTCTCAATTCTCACTGATATAGATAATATAAAACTAAACAGGAAACAAAGAGATGAACAAAAACAAACACAATACCTGCACAGATTTCACTTTACTCTCTAGCCACAAACCACCTGGGTCTTTCTTTCCTTGCAAGTTTCTTCCATTCCATTATACATTGCTTCCTTTGAAGTCAATGGTTACATCTATGTCACTTTTTCTAATGGGCATTGCCTTAGACATAATCATACTTGGTCTGTCAGAAGTCTATACTATTGAAAATTTACCCCTGTATAAGATATTCCCTGAGAGTCCATCATTCCACCTTTTTGTGTTTTTGTTTTTTCCTCCTATAATTTGTCTATTCTTCTATTCTCTTTTGTTGTTTAATTAAACTTTATATTTTTCTTATATTGTTTCCAGTATTCAATTCTAGATCATTCAACTATACTATATGTTCTCCAGATGCAGTACTGATGATTTATACATAGGATGGTGGTTTCTAAATTTATATGTCTTGTTGACATATCTCTTATGAGTTCCAGACATTTTAACCATCTGCCTACTTTGTGTCCTCAGAGTTATATTTAAAGTAAAATAAAAGTCAGCATGTTCAAATATCAAATCCATGAAAAATTCAGGCTCTTCATCTCTTAAGAGATAAAGTAGATAAGGATTACTTTGAGCAACTAGTAGAATGGAGAGATGAGGAAGATGGAGATGAGAAAGATGGCCAAAGAAGTAAGGAAAAATCAGAAGTTCAGTTTTGGACGTGATAAGTGGGCTGTTATTAGACATCCAAGTAGAGATGTCAAAAATACATGTATGAGGCTGAAGTTCAATGGAGAGAATTGGCTAGAGATATAAATTTGAGAGTCGTTAGGAAAAGGATGGTGGTTAAGGCCATAAGAACAGATAAGATCACCAAAGAAGTGAGATGTGTATGGGAAAAGGTAAGGGTTCAATATCTCCAAACCTAGTATTTAGAAATTGAGGGGATGAGAAGGAATCAGTAAAGGAGATGCAAAAGGGGTGGTCAGACAAGAGAAAAATTCACAGAGTGAGACAGTATCAGAAATCAAGTGAAGAAGGGATAGAAATCCTTCTCATGACTCAGATCCTTGAAATCACCCTCATCTATTCTATATCTCACACCCCAAATTTATTCTGTCAGGAAATCTTGACAGTTACAACTGATATTTCAACTCCACTGTTATCACACTGTTTTATGCCATTATCACTTCCCATCTGGATTACTGTGATACTCTTCCACCTGGTCCGTCTAATTTTGTCTTTGCCCTGTGTAACCTATTTTAGTAGCCAGAATGATTCTACTTAAATGCAATTAAGATAATGTTACTCCTCTGTGAAGAAACTTCTGATTGTTTTCTCAACTATCTCAGTGTAAGAGCCAAAGATCTAACAAGTGCCCCAGGTGCTAATCTAACTGACCCCTATTAGCTCCCTTATTGTATTTTCTACAAAATTCCCCTTACTCAGTCTAGTTTAGTCACACTGGTCTCCTTGGTAGCTTTGACAATGCCAAGAATTTCTGTACCTCAGGAAATGTACAGTTGTTTTTCTCCCCTAGAATATATTTTCCCCAGATAAATGCTTGGAATAATATCTTCTCATTTCACTCAAAATTTTGTTCAAAAGTCATTTTATCAGTTGATGGACATTTTGGCTCTTCCATAATTTGGCTATTATTGTTAATGCTGCTATAAGCATGTGTCTCTTCAAATCAGTATTTTGTATCCTTTGGGCAAATATCTGGTAGTGTAATTGCTGGGTCATAGGGTAGTTCTATTTTTAACTTTTTGAGGAATTGCCATACTGTTTTCCAGAGTGACTCTTGCCATTTATAATGATGTGAATGGAGCTAGAGTTATTATGCTAAGCAAAATAAGTCAATCAGAGGAAGGCAATTACCAAATGATTTCACTCATATGTGGAATTTCAGAAAGAAAACAGCTGGACGTAGAGGAAAAGAAAAAAAAAAGGAGAGAGGGAGGCAAACTGTAAGAGAATCTTAACCATAGAGAACAAACTGAGGGTTGATGGAAGGGAGGTGGGTATGGGGATGGGTTAAATGAGTGGTGGGCATTAAGGAGGGCACTTACAGGGTGTAAGTGATGAATCACTAAATTCTACTCCCGAAACTAATATTACACTATGTGTTAACTAACTAAAATTTAAATAAAACTTGAAACATAAAAAAGACATTTTATCATTGTAGACCTAGGTAAAATTGCAGTCACTTATTCTAAAAGTACCTTCTATGATATATCTTTTTTTCTAAATAGAACTTATTAACATTTAAGCAGTATGTTACTTTAAGGACTTTTTTTTTTTGTTTGTTTTATTTGTTTGTTTCATTTTGTTTTGTTTCTGTTTTGTTCATCCTTTGTAGACTTATCACCTAAAGCGGTGTCTGGCACATGAAAGCAATCTATACATATTTATTCAAAGAACGAATGATTCAATGAATGAAAGAATCAATGGAATAAAAGGAGGAGAGAGGACAGAGAGATTATTTTTCATTAACAAATACCTCTTTGGCGAATTTACGCTTGCTTATCTTATATTATGAAAGAATAATGTATTTTTAAATCAAGTAATTAAAATTTAAATTTTAGTTTAAATGAACAACAGATATTCTAAATTAAAAATAAACCTGAAGTAGAAAAAATCAATTAGCAGAAAAACAGTACAGAATTCAAAAACAAAGGCTGGATAAATTAGGCAAAGAGAAATAGCACATAAAGTGTTAAAGTCTAATAGAATCATACGTTGGATAAGGATATTCCATAAAAATACATTTGTCAATATGCATTTTTGTTCTCAAATCTGACTCTGGGATTAATGCCTGCCACAAAATAAATTCTTAATATTTTTCATTATTTTCATAAATTTTACCAAAATTTATTGGCATTGATACATTTCTGAAGTATGTGTATCTATATCTATATCTATAACTATATCTATATCTATCTATAATTTTTATTAGAAATTTATTTCAAAATTATTTTTAGTGTGAGGCCCTGAAACTTTTAGACAGAGTAAACTGTGCTTGCATATTAATTGAGAAGTTATAGAGGGCACAATTTCTACTTAAAAACTTGAAAGCAAGCTAATTCTTTTGGGGTTGCCTGGTAACTAATAAGGAGTATGTCAAATTGAAAGACAGGTCTGACTGAAGCAGCCTTTGAATAAATAATAGAATTGTTGTCAACTTTAGCCTTAGAGAAGTGAGGCAGGGACCAATTCTAAGTTAAACTGAAGAAAAGACAGTTGAAATGTATTTTGTGTTTTTTTACTGAATTGTCCACTGTTTGCCCTTAAACATTTTTCCTCACCACCAATTTGTGATTAATGTGGAGACATTAAAAGAAAATTCTGAAGATATCATTCAATATCTGTTGAAATTAAATGAAAATGCCCTGAGGCATTTGAGAGTCATGATTATTTATTATTCATTACCATTTATTTTTTATAAATCCATATTATACAATGTATTAGTTTCTTAAAGAAATATATGGACACTAAGAATGATTACTGCCCTGATAAAAGATTTGACATAAGTGGCTTTTAAGGTGAGAATTGTGTTACAATGACTCTAGGGTATATGTACAACAAAATACCTGGACAAGTCTTTAGTTACAATGATATGCTGTATCAAGCTGTTGATCACATACTCACAGATTTTGACCTATTTCTGTTTTAATTCCAGCAGGAAAAGAGTCAAGAAAGTTCAAGAATCAAAGGTAAGAAATGGCGGTTTTAAGATCATAGTTTCATAAATTCACGTGAGTATAGAAGAAAAAAAAATCATGCAGCTTTGGAAACATAGTTAAAAATGAGGAAACAATAAGAATTCAAAATCTTCAATGTGGTTTTAAGGGCATTGTGAGCCCTGTGGAAATTCTACAAGGTCACTGGGGATCCTCTGTTGAGGTTTCCTTTTTTTCATACTGTGCTGTTGGGAACTTCAACCTAATTTTCTGTTAGTTCTCTGAATTGTTCTCCTGGAGTTCCTCCATCAGACATTGTCCAGAAGAGCTGGTGTTCTGTTACATCTATGATTCACCAGATAAACTTTACAAAATATGTCTCATGGAAGATCTACTATTAAATCACTGCTATCTTATTTTATTTTCTACGAAAAAAGCAAGAACATATTTATATATTAAAAGTTGGCGGTAGCTTTTAGTATGGCGTGGTCAACTCTAGTTAGACATAGGGAAACTCTTTTCCCCACAATGACACTCTTATGTTTTGATGTTTGTTTACTTGTTGAGATAATCAATTACTCTAGGTAGATTGTAGTTCTTCAGCAAAAGGTTTCCATTCGCTTGTGTATGCAGATCATAATAATGAATCTTAACTGATTTTTCCTGGGTTAATTCTTCCAGCCTCTCCATTCAGCTGCTGGTCCTTCTTATTGCACAATTTGGACATCCTCACTCACCAATCCCTTTCCAGTAGGCATTTAGTCACAAGCCTGACTATGAGCTGAAGTACTGTTTTCCTGTTTCCTTCTACCCTTTTTGCATAGGAAGATAGGTTTGTTTTTATTTTACTTTTTCTTGGAGTTCTACAAAACCAAAACTAACATCAAAACCAAAAACCAAAAACAAAACCAAAAACCGTGAAGTTACCAAGTATACATGTACTTCTGAAATGATGAAGGGGAAATTATTTTTCTGAGGGTCTCTAATTTGACAATATCAACCTTGCTTACCAATAAATCCAAATAGAATATTCTCTGCACACTTCACTGCAAGCAATTGAATTACTCAATTTGTTTTCCGTGTTTGGTCATCTGTGTGTGTCTGCATTCCTGAAGAATATGAAAAGGTATACTTTTTTTTTTATTTTGCTAGGTTTTATTCAAATGAATTATGGAAGATGGCCCTTCCAGGGATTCCCAAACTATTTGTGTTCTTTTTCAGCAAACTGAAGTATGTCTTGTTATTTTATATGTGAAATTATTACACTTATTTATCCTCAAAGCACTCATATTAACTCAAAGTTTCATACTTTTGTGTTACAAAGGGGAATTTCTATTCCAAGATGTGCTGTATGATGTGCATTTAAATGATATGTGCATTTTAAGCATATTGAATACACATCTTCCTTCTCGTGAAGGGTCCCAGTGTTTCAAGTTAAACTTAAATCATATTTATAATTCTGTTATAGTTGAAGTAAGTTTAGTATAGCTTTCCTCTTGATACCTTATTGTCTTGGGATATATAAATCCTATCATCTGAAGTAGTAGAAATTATATTTTTTCAACTAGTGCCTAGTAACATGTTTTCTTTTATAATGTAATAAAATTTCAAGATGATGTTTGCCACTTCTTTAACTGTTATTGGCTGACACATGGTTCAGAACTCTCACATTATGGCTTATAGGCTACTGAGTTGTAAGTAAACCAGAGACATACTGTTTTGTTGGGACCTGTTGCCTAACTCTACTTAGAACTCAATATTTTTCTTGACTATTTATGGGAATCATCTTGAAATGTTTTTTTTTTTTTACTGGAAATTACAAATGGCATGAAAATGTCTTTAAAGTTTAATATTAAGAAAAAAAGAATTGAATAAAACAAATAGTTTGCATATTGATAGATGAGAAAAATTCTAAAAATCAAATATTGTACATATTTTGGTAACTATTGAAATGTGAGTTATGTTCTCTTGACGTTAGTGATCAATTGTAACATCTAATTCCCTAGACTTTGACTAATTGGTATTCTTATTCATTAGGACATGTTTATTATGTAGTCAGGAATATATGCAGGGGAAGTCTTTAACCTTTTAGTTTTCTGCATTCTGTACTTATTCTTGCTTATGACAAAAATTCCATCCTCATTATACCAGTGACCTGAGATCACATAAATTCACAAAGCAGTCCAGTGAAAATCAATCAGTCTTTCCTCTGTGTACATGGAAATATATATTGAAATGTTTGGAAACTTGCAACTCTAACCCTGATTAATTATTTGATACACATGCTCTTATTCTAATAGTATTTTGAAATACCATAGAATCCAATATGTACATATTCTAAAATTATATGGAATTCAATTGACAAAATGAATTTGGGTTCAATAGTACACCATTGGATTCTCAATTGATTTCCACATTTAGATTGCCTATGTTGTCAAATGAATTAGAGCTTAAGCTCTAGTTAGTACACAATTTTGAGGTTTACAATTATGTAAGATATCCTTTCTTAACATTCCATTGACAAGGATAGCAGGATCATCGTATTAACAGGTGTAAAAGAATGATCAACTCTTTGGGAAGCCATATTTCACACTGCTCTTCAGTGACATTACAAATGCATTAGGATAGGATATATTATGTGTTTAAAATTCATTAAGAATTTGAGGGGTGCCTGGGTGGCTCAGTCAGTTAAACGTTCCACTCTTGATTTTGGCCCAGGTCATGATTTCATGGTTGGTGAGACCAAGCCCCACATTGGGCTCTGTGCTGACAGTGCGAAGCTTGCTTTGATTCTCTCTCTCTCCCCTTTCCCCATTTGTGCTGTCTCTGTCTCTCAAGATAAATAAACTTAAAAAAATCCGTTAGGAAATTGATAAATATTGTTAGGAAATAATTTCCTTTGAAGAATAGTTCATTACAATACAAGGAGCATAAATCAGTTGTCCTCTGCCAATATTTCTCAGGGGAGTATTTTAATTTGTGATTTGCTTATTCATTTATATTTAAGAGCCTCTCTCTAGACTTCTCAGTGATAAAACAGTAACTGTTTGTGACAAAAAATTAAATGATTCTTCCTTTACAAAAAGCATAAAACTTCTGTCGACTTAATTGAGCTTTGAATTTTCCAAAAATAATTTAAAATACTTACTACAATCAGAAGGACAATATCACTATGGAAAGTTTACATATGGTTATGCCGTAGTATGTTCCTGAGTATGTGCTTGATCTTCTGTTATTAAAAGTATGTTTGTCCATTCACCAAAAAGATTCAGTTCTTTTTTTATTTATTTATTTTTTTTTAATTTTTTTTTTCAACGTTTACTTATTTTTGGGACAGAGAGAGACAAAGCATAAACGGGGGAGGGGCAGAGAGAGAGGGAGACACAGGATCGGAAACAGGCTCCAGGCTCCGAGCCATCAGCCCAGAGCCCGACGCGGGGCTCGAACTCACGGACCGCGAGATCGTGACCTGGCTGAAGTCGGACGCTTAGCCGACTGCGCCACCCAGGCGCCCCTTTTTATTTTTTTAATATGAAATTTATTGTCAAATTGGTTTCCATACAACACCCAGTGCTCAGCCCAACAGGTGCCCTCCTCAATACTCATCACCCACCCTCCCCTCCCTCCCACCCCCCATCAACCCTCAGTTTGTTCTCAGTTTTTAAGAGTCTCTTATGGTTTGGCTCCCTCCCTCTCTAACCTCTTTTTTTTTTTCCTTCCCCTCCCCCATGGTCTTCTGTTAAGTTTCTCAGGATCCACATAAGAGTGAAAACATATGGTATCTGTCTTTCTCTGTATGACTTATTTCACTTAGCATAACACTCTCCAGTTCCATCCACGTTGCTACAAAAAGGCCATATTTTCTTCTTTCTCATTGCCACATAATATTCCATTGTGTATATAAACCACAATTTCTTTATCCATTCATCAGTTTATGGACCTTTAGGCCCTTTCCATAATTTGCCTATTGTTGAAAGTGGTGCTATAAACATTGGGGTACAAGTGCCCCTCTGCACCAGCACTCCTGTATCCCTTGGGTCAATTCCTAGCAGTGCTATTGCTGGGTCATAGGGTAGATCTATTTTTAATTTTTTGAGGAACCTCCATACTGTTTTCCAGAGCGGTTGCATTCCCACCAACAGTGCACATCCTCGCCAGCATCTATAGTCTCCTGATTTGTTCATTTTAGCCACCCTGACTCTCATGGGGTGGTATCTGAGTGCGGTCTGATTTGTATTTCCCTGATGAGGAGCGACGTTGAGCATCTTTTCATGTGCCATCAAAACCCTAGAGGAAAAAGCAGGAAAAAAACTCTCTGACCTCACCCTCAGCAATTTCTTACTTTACACATCTCCAAAGGCAAGGGAATTAAAAACAAAAATGAACTATTGGGACCTCATGAAGATAAAAAGCTTCTGCACTGCAAAGGAAATAGTCAACAAAACTAAAAGGCAACCAGTGGAATGGGAAAAGATATTTGCAAATGGCATATCAAACAAAGGGCTAGTATCCAAAATCTATAAAGAACTCACCAAACTCCACACCCAAAAAACAAATAATCCAGTGAAGAAATGGGCAGAAAACATGAATAGACACTTCTCTAAAGAAGACATCCAGATGGCCAACAGGCACATGAAAAGATTCAGTTCTTTTATCATGCATTTTTCCTTCCTCTCTTTTCAAGTGGAAACTTTTAGCTCTTCTCATTCAGAAGTGATAAAAATAAAGTATATTCCACTTTCATTGCTAGTTATATGTTGGGGGACACTGAGGACTAAAGTTGGTTCCTTAAGAGTTACTTACATGGCATCTATTTCTTCATTAAAAAAAAATTTTAATGTTTATTTTTGAGAGAGAGAGTGAGACAGAGAATGCTAGCGGGGGAGGAGCAGAGAGCAAGACGTGGACACAGAATCTGAAGTAGGCTCCAGGCTCTGAGCTATCAGCACAGAGCCCAATGTGGGGCTCAGACTCAGAGACTGTGAGGTCATGACCCGAGTCGAAATCAGACACTTAACCAACTGCGCCACCCAGGCACCCTAACATCTATCTTTTCTTAAATATCTAATAGATGTCAGAGATTGGATTGAGCTTTTTACAGGTATTATCTCGTTTTAATCCTCAAACACATTACTAGGTAAAATTTAGGATTCCAACATGACAGCACTTGGAGAAAGCACATCTAAAGTAAATAATTCAGAAAACTATTATCATTTTGTTCTATTTTTAAATGGGTCGCATTTTATTTAACCAGTACCAAGTATACATTAAACATATTTAGCATGCTGTTATTAGTGATGCTTTTTTACATTTTCATGAATGTGATACATATGATTTTTATTATTTATGTATTATTTTTCTTTAATGGTATGGTGTTACAAATATTCCCCTACTGCTAATTTGTATAAATACTGCTCAGGGCTTTGTAACTTTAAGAAAAATTTGATAGTGATACATGTGGCATAGTAATGTTCTAAGGGACAGAGGAAAGAATTGTGCCAGCTTGTTCAATAAATATTTGTGATCTTTGACAAGTGACTTAACCCTCCAGAAGTAGTTCATTTTTTCTAGTTAATAGTAACATAACATACTCCATGATATCAATAGTCATTTTATATGTATGAAAGTCTAAGGCTTATACTTCTATAAAAATGTTGGACAATGCTATTATTAAAAACACTTATCTCTTGAAACTCCATAAATCTCCATAGGTTCTATATGACAAGTATTATGTCATAGATATTTGACTATGAGAGAAATGTAAGCTGCACAATTGTTCTCCCTAGATACACACATTCATACATGTAGTGAACAATAAAGACAGTGTTATGTTAAGAGCATACCTAATGAAATTTAAGGTGTGTGTTTGGGGGTGCTTGGGTGGCTCAGTCGGTTAAGTGTCTGACTCTTGGTTTCGGTTCAGGTTTGTGGATTCAAACCCCATATCACACTCCATGTTGACAGCACAGGGCCTACTTGGGATTCTCTCCCTCTCCCTTTCTCTCTGCCCCTCCCCTGCTTGGGCTTTCTCTCTCTCAAAATAAATAAATAGACTTAAAAAAAAAAGGTGTATGTTTGGGACAATAAATACTATGGAACCTGTAGTCTTTACACACAAGCACATACACACACACAAGTCATACATGCTGTTTACTTTTATGCAACTATGTATTCAGATTCTTTTATTTCCTACAGCACAAAATTGCCAGTCCAGAGCACTGAAATGATGTGATATGTACAGGGGTGGAGATATATATCTCTATCTATATAGATATATATAGATATACACACACACACACATATATATATATCCATCCATATATAGATATCCATATATAGTATATATATATATATATATATATATACACACATACATTTATACTTATATATAATATATATAATTTATCTCTATATATTATATACATACATATACATTATATATGCATGTAATATTGAATTGGAATGCTAATAAACTTCTAATCTGGGTTGCCTGAATATTCAGAGCTTTTTTCACTAGAATAATCTCACAGAGTCACTGAGGTTAGCTCACTTCCTTAATATCAGGTAACTAGTCAGAAACAGTTATTGGATATGGATAGACCTTCAAATTTGTATTCCTGAAAGACACTGGACACATTATATTAATAAATGAAAATATTATGTAAAAATGAAAGATGGGAATTCATATACACGAGACCTTCATGAGACTCTTTGTCTAATTGTTGGATGTCTTTATGTTTAGAAAATAAAATATAGCCATACAATAAGTAATGCCTGAAATGGAGACTGTTACCATTATATGAAATTCAGAGTTGCTATATTTTTAATCAATTACAATATAATACATAATGAATGCTAGGTATTTTGGTATTCAGTGTAGAAAGCTATTGCTGAGAAAAATAATTGCAAATTTTATGAAAACTGTGGTTTTTTTGTCTATCATATCCAAGTTATAATCCTTCAGAAGTTTAAGTATCTAAAAGACAAGAAAACTCAGGTCTAGAAAATGTCAACCAAAGGATTATTTTATTTGTTTTTGGCAAAACTATAATGTTGGATAAACTCTAGACAAGTGTACTTATGGAAGACTTGTGATAATAATTATTTAAAAAATAAATGTAAAAATATGTAAGGGAGCAATATTTTTTTTCTATATACGTAGTCATACCTCATTTTATTATACTTCACTTTGCACTTCACAAGATACTGTCTTGTCTTTTTTTTTTTTTTTTTTTACAAATTAAAATGTATAGCAAGCCAGTGTTGAGCAAATCTTTGGCACCGTTTTTGCAACAGCATTTTCTCACTGTGTGTCACATTTTGGTAATTTTTACAATATGTCAAACTTTTTTGTGCTTATTATATTTGTTATGGTGATCTGCAATCAGTTATTACAACCTATTGAAAGCTCAGATGATGGTAAGCACCTTTGGATAACAAACTATTCTTTAATTAAGATTAAGATACATTGCTTTTTCAGACATGCTATTGCACAGTTAATATACTACAGTATAGTGTAACATAACTTTTGAATGAACTGGGGAATTAAAAAATTAATTTGACTCACTTTATTGGGGGTATTTATTTGCTTTATTGCAGGTGGTCTGGAATCTAACCCCCAATATCTCTGAGGTGTGCTTGCCATTTTACAATATAGCAATTGCATTAATTAAAAATTGTATTTTGCTCTATTTATTTTATTAAAAATTCACTTTTGAAATTAATTGGGGGAAAACATATTCTCATAAATGATTATTAATTACCTTGTTGCAAAATATCAATGTCATATATGCACTACTTTCTAGTGTATGATTGATTAGCATGCCTTAAATTACTAATACAAGCATCTCATTTATTTCGATGCATTTCACTTTAAACCTAACATAACAATAGGAGTATAAATGGATTGTTGAATAACAGATCAATTAAAAATTTAATTTCCAGTTTTTATGAGCACATTGCCATACTTTTCTAATTCATTAGATGACATCTGTTCCATTTATGATTTTTTAGTATGAAAAAAAATTGGTCAAAATTCTTTATATGAATGGTGTTTTGTTGTAAGGTGAGTTTTGAAATAAAAATAATAATACATAGATGTAAATTCTAGAAGCCATATACATAACTTCCAAACTGACAAACTGAAATAGCAATTTCAGTTCCAATGTATAACTCCATAGAAGAAAAAACAAATTTACAGGTGTATATTCACTAAAAATAATCTAAAAGATGCCCCCAAATACCTTACTAAATAACTTTCAAGTACTATAGATTTCACTAAAAGTAAAAATTCCTTTCAGGGAATTAAGGTAATGCTCATTATCCAGTCTTTAAAAAATTCATTTGACCAACTTGGTATAATTTTAAATGATCTCCGTGCATTTCCTTCTGCCACAACAATCAAGAAGACAAACCTTCTTCACTACATAATGATGTTATTATCATCAACCAAAAGATATTTCAAAAAGCATCTGATTCTATTTCTCATTTATGCCATGAATGGCTCAATTTGTATTATGCCAAACACATCGCCCCTTTCCCCTTTTGCACACACTCTCTAGTTTTCAAAAGGATAACAATAAATCATATTGTCCAATAGATCATTTATTTTGATTTCAAGGTGATTAATTTTGCCACTCATTTTGTCCACCAGGAGGCAGTACTAACTAAAAGAAATCAAGGCATAATCCCTTTTTTGATGCTGGAAAAACACCCAGAACAACTGGATTTCTATTTTTTTTTAAATACAGAATAATTTAATGCTGCATGTAATATCAAATTAATATTGTTCAGGTTTTTCTTTACAGAACCCAATAGTTTGTATACCTGTACAGTAACATCTCAACATTGATCTTTCCTTCAATCACAAACTCAAAACATCTTTTTAAAAAACCACTTATTTATTTATTTTTAAGAGAGAGGGAGCATGAGCAGGGGAGAGGCAGAGA
This sequence comes from Lynx canadensis, assembly GCF_007474595.2. Taxonomy (NCBI): domain Eukaryota; kingdom Metazoa; phylum Chordata; class Mammalia; order Carnivora; family Felidae; genus Lynx; species Lynx canadensis. The sequence goes on from NC_044306.2 coordinate 66,189,673, forward strand.
GATAGGGAGAGAGAAAATCCCAAGCAGACACCGTGCTCAGCAAGCCTGACACAGAGCTTGATCTCAAGAACCACAAGATGGTGACCTGCACTCAAATCAAGAGTCTGATGCTTGACCGACTGAGCCACCCAAGCACCCCCAAAAATATATTTATTCTAGACTTTAGCAAAGCTAAATTTCCCTGAGGTTTTTTTTTTAATTCTGTAGTCTGAACAGTTGAATGGCATGTTTCAAGAAAAGTGAAGTATTACTAACCAAAATGCATTGATTTAACTTGACTTCATTTATTTAACTTGATAAATCACTTCACTCAATTACAATGGTTAGCCTTTGTGACAGAGTAGTTTTTGAAATGGCTATGAACATTAATTTTGGGGGGAGAGTAAATCCTTATTTTATCTGCCAATGAAAAATTACATGGTCTATCAGTTTCCCTTTATATTTTATGTCCTCAGGTTCTTTAACATGAAATTTGACTCTATTAAAAAGGCTATATATGATAAGGATTTTAAAATGTGTATTTCTTCCTTCTTCCCATTTAATGAAATAATATTTCAGTATTTTGTAATTATTTCATGTTTTTAAATTCTGAAGGATAGAAATTTATATAAAAATGAGTTGTTACTTTGTGATATACTCAGTGACTTCTATGAGGAGAAGTAGACATACATTTCTTTGTCTAACTATAATAGATTAGTTAATTTAGAGTTTTACCTAATATGTTAAAAGCAAACGATTATAAGATACATTTGATAGCCTTAATTCATTAACTGGGTAATTTTTTTTCAATTGCTTCGATAATTACATATAAAATAAACGTTTTTATTGGCAAATGCATGTCATCTTACTAGAATTAATATCGTTTCTTAAATTCTCACTACATGGAATCCTCATCCATTGGATACTGGAAAATAAGGGAAAAATTTGGTCAAATATGCGTTGTGATACTGCAAAATTTTTACATAATCCTTTAGTGATGCTTATCTTGCTTCATTAAGCATTTTCATTGTATTTGATCAAGGATCCATTTTTCCCCATCACTCACCTTTTAAGAAAATAAGTCATACAGAGAAAGATACCATATGTTTTCACTCCTATGTGGATACTGAGAAACTTAACAGAAGACCATGGGGGAGGGGAAGGAAAAAAAAAAGGTTAGAGAGGGAGGGAACCAAAACATAAGAGACTCTTAAAAACTGAGAACAAACTGAGGGTTAATGGGGGGTGGGAGGGAGGGGAGGGTGGATGAGAGGCATTGAGGAGGGTACCTGTTAGGCTGAGCACTGGGTGTTGTATGGAAACCAATTTGACAATAAATTTCGTATTTAAAAAAAAAAGGAAGATATTTTAACTCAGAGCACTAGAATTACAAGAACTGCATTCTGAAAACCACTGATTTTTTATAACACTTTTTAAGATACATCACAGGGTTTAGACTCAGCCTAGTTAGGATCAGTTATTTATTACCCACTTTGAATTTTGTGTTCATCTGTAACATCAATATAACATATCACAAAGTGCTCTTTTAAGGATTAAATGAGGTAAATTATATGACTCTTTTGAGGAGAATGAAAAGCTCTTGTTTTATGTGAGTTCTTATTTTAATATGTTTAAAAATTGTGATTGTTTTGTAATACATTGGTGGTAGAAACATATTTATGAAAAAAACGTTTTAATTTCATAAAGTGTTAAGATGTCAGGACATGTTGATTTTACTTTGCTTCATTATTTTACATAATCTAAATTATAATCCAAATACTTTCCAAACTTGAATATATTTGACCTACTGATATTAAATAGCCATTAGGTGTCCTGTCATATTTATTCTTAGAAGAAAAAAAAAAGCACAGTTCAGTGGACAATGATTTGAACATAAACGTATATAGGAGATGTATTCTTTTTAAGGGGGGAAGTAGAGAGAATACTCTGAGAGTATGAACTTGATGTTGTAATGGCTTATATTCAAATATGAAGAAATTTATGAGAACCTTAAAACAAGAAAACCAAACCTAATTTAACGTATTGAATATAAGTTAACAACTACGACAGTTAAAAGTACTGTAGGGGCACCTGGGTGGTTCAGTCAGTTAAGCGTCAGAATTCAGCACAGGTCATGATCTCAGTCTGTGAGTTCGAGCCCCGTGTCGGCTCTGTGCTGACAGCTCGGAGCCTGGAGCCTGCTTCAGATTCTGTGTCTCCCTCTCTCTCTGCCCCTCCCCTGCTCATGCTCTGTCTCAAAAATAAATAAAAACATTTAAAAAAAAGTACTGTTATATGTTATATGTGAGAAATTTTGTGGTAGTGTTAGCTTGCCTGAAATTCAGAAAGGGAGAAGATATGATGCATTCACCTGCATCACATAATAAAGCTTAGTTCAACAAATGTTTATTAGTTATTTAAAAGTTACAAATGAGGTTAGTTGCCAGGGAAATTAAGATAAGGACAAAGTTTCCAACTCAAGGAGTCAAGTAATACTGGCTTTGAGCTTGGGAGATGGGAACTAGAGCAAATAGTCACACAAAAAGTGTGATAAATAATTTGGTAGAGAAAGGCCCAAGTGCTATACATGGAGGTACTAGGAGATCTAGGAATGGACATTTGGAAAAGGTTAGCCTTTTCTTTTTATAGAGAGACAAGATACTGTCTGGAAAAATGGGGATGAATAGGAGAGGCAAGGAATTAGGGAAATTATTCTAGGTCGTGAGTCATTGAAATATAAATGTTGACCTATTAATTCCAGGCTGATGAGAATTAGAAAAGAAATCAGAGTGCAATGGAGAATTGATGCACAGAGTCATTTATAACTAGGAAAATATCACTAGCAAATTTGATGGCAGAACTTAACACTAGTGTGAAGACGTGACCCGAGCTAGATAGAAGACTGGTATTGCTTAATAGGTACAGCATTGAGGGGCATCTAGGTGACTCAGTTGATTGAGCGTCCGACTTCAGCTCAGGTCATGATCTCGCAATCGTGGGTTTGAGCCCTGCATCCAGCTCTGTGCTGACAGCTCGGAGCCTGGAGCCTGCTTTGGATTCTGTGTCTCCCTCTCTCTTTGCCCCTCCCTTGCTTGTGCTGTCTCTCTCTGTCTTCAAAAAATAAAATAAAACTTTAAAAAATATGTACAGCATTGAGAAATATTAGGTACAAGCTAAGCAGTTTTCCAATTTGACAAATCACAGTTCTTTTTTCTTCTATCTTCTGAAATTGTTCCAATCTGTTTGCAACAAACAGAACAAAAACTAAGAACTGCACAATGGTCATGAAATCAGTTTTGTCTGCTGGTTTAGTATTCAGGCTCTAGAAATACAGTAAATTTCAATCCTGGGTTGAGCACTAAATATATAGCTGTGTGACTAATGGCAAATTATTTGGCCTCAGTGCACTAATGCCCTCATCTGTAAAATGTGGGTAATAATAGTTGTTTCTTGATAGGTTTGTTTTGATGGTTAATCAAGAACCATATACGATCTGAAATTTTACCCTCTTCACAAACTAACAAGTGAGGCTCACAGTTTCCTGGATGCTGGCAGAAGCTATGAGGCTCCTGTGTCAGAGACGAAGACCAATTTATTATATGTTACTCATGGTCAAACAGTAGCCAGACTAAAGCATTTGTGCAGGGCTAGGAGAAGAGGACTGGATGATGCCTGCAGGTGCCACCATTTACATTAGAGGAGAGGACCACTGCCCTCTCCCTCACCCAGCTCAGGAAACCCAAATATTTTATAATGAACAGGAAGCACACCTGACATTTGCTGCATTGAAAGACATTTTATTACACTTGATATTAAACATACCCGCCCCTTGCTTTAGAGGGAGACACTCTGTCTATCGCCTAAGAATATTCACTGTACAAAATACCTGAAAAGAAAGTATGGAATAAAAAACAAAAACAACAACAAAACGAACCCAAAAAGTGTCTCTTCTTTCAAGATGTGCTGAAATTCAAAAGTCGTAGGGAAAATTGTCTTTTTGAGAAGTTAGAAGAGTAGGGGCTCAAAAAACCAACTGAATAAACATTTATAATTGCCACCATCACTGCCACCACCATCATGATCAGAGAGTATTTCCCCCCCCTGGTTATCCTCTGCGGTGCAAATGAATGTAGACCAGAGAAAATGCAGGGTTCTCTTGTCTACAGCCTCTCTGTTGATGTTTCATGGAAGGGGAGATGTTTCTGAATTTGCTTCTAAGATAAAATAAGTGTATATGCATACCGCAGATGGATAGATGCACAGAGAAAAACGTTAATATATTTTCTCTTTATAAATGGTTAACCATGTTAATGCATGGTTATTTAAAAAGTCACACACATTCAGAGAGTTAAAAATAATTGCAGTAATTCGCAATTAACTGTGTAATTAATAAATGACAGGCCCCTATATATATATATACATTATATAAGTGTATGTGTGTGTGTGTGTATATATATATATATATATGAATATATATATTGTGTATATATGTATATATATATATATACATATGAATATATATTGTGTATATATATATATAGTAAAACAACCTTGGATTGTGAGTAGTTTTTATATTAATATTTTTGGGTTGTAGAACGATTATCTGAGTTTCTGTTATTTCTAATGGGGACATTCACTTTGATATACAAGTGCTTTGGATTAAAAGCATGTTTCCGGAATGAATTATGCTTGCAAATCAAGGTTTTACTGTATATACACACATATATATGATACATATTTAAGTATATACTTATATATATACTAAAAGTATATATGCTATAACATATATATTTATGTTATGTTATAACATATATATTTAACATTTATGAGTACTTGTTTATTGTCAGGTCTTCTGCTAATTCTTTCCCATGCATTATTTTATGTAAGCATCAGAAAAATTTTATATACTAATAAGAGAGTACATTTTTACTGTCAATCTATCTAAAAATGACCATAATTATCATTTTGGTATATGTGAATTCAAACATTTTTTATACATGCATATATTTCAGCAAAATAAACAAAACAAAAAACTTATATTCTTTTGAAAGTGTTAACGGATAACCTTGTTTCTCAAAACTTTGTTAACACTTTGTGATGGATACTGTAAATTGGTTCACTCAACAACCATTTCAAACACCACATAGTATGATTTCTCTTTATAGACCTTTTATAGAATCTAGTAAATTCAAAACTACATTTCCCAGATTTTCTTGCAGTTAGCCTTCTGGATGTGTTTTAGGTTTTTCCTATCAAATTCAAACAAGCTTGGACTTTTATGAAATTCTTATTGTAAAACAAGCATAGTTTGGGGAAAGAAATTTTCCTTGCACAATAGCAAGGGCAGTGTAGTTCTGAACCCAGCAACTAGGGTAACAGCTTACTTGTGTGTTAGTCCTGAGTATCGCAGGAGTAGTAAGCTTTTGCTATTATAGTTCTGTGGTGAGGTTTTAGAAGTTGTTTCTAAGAATTCAATACATAGCCCTTCTCTTCAATCCTGTGAACTATTTTAACAAATCTCTTTTACTTAAATAGTGAAGAATTTGTCTGTAACATAGAGCCTTGCTTCAAAGCATTGGTCCATTCTAGGACTACAACAGCTAGGGACCTGGAACGGACAAAGTACCCAAGGAAGCAAACCTATCTGCAAGGCTGATGCAGGCAATGATACCCAAGAGGTACAAGTTGTTAAGCTGATATTGTAGAGTGAACATGCATTGTTCAGGTACATGTTAAAACCAGGTGGTTCTATCTGGCTTGTGAGCATAACAGTAGGGAATTCTTAAGTCAAACATAATTATGGTTCATACAGTCCCTTATGCAAGCTATTCACACTTTTGTGTTGAGCATCAACTATGTGCCAAACATGAGCTCTGGGCACTGGAGAAAAAATATTCTGCCCTCCTGGATCTTAGATTGCAGTTCGTAGGAAATCTGCCCATACCACAGTATAGTTGTTCTTTTCAAAGAACAACTAAAATCTCATGAAAAGCACAGGCAACTTATCTTCTCTGCTCATCTTCTTACCATCCCCTTTCTCTACTTTACCTTAGCACCTGTCTAAAATTAAGAGTAAGACACCAGTACTAGAGGGGATGGAGGCAAGAAAGTAAACAGGAACTGATAAATTAGAATCAACTTGATGAAGGATAAACCCTTTCTCTGAGAAGTTAAACTGCTGCTATGTCTAAAGTACCCCTTTCCAGACCTTCCTACCTTAGGAGATAATTTCTGACTCAGCAAAATATGTGTCTCTCAATCTTGCCCCCAAATCTCTTCCCAGTGATTCAGAATCATGGTAATTTTCATGATGTAATTCTCATGAATCCTTAAGAGGAAAGAACTCTGTCATTTATTGGCCCTTTTTGGTCTTCAGGAGCATTTCATTTTCTCACAGAAATGAAGCAGCAATGCTTTCCTAGGATGACTTAGGGCACACAGATGTTGGGCTTATGGTTTACCTACAGAGGCATCATTACCTGTCTTGGTCTCTATGTGGTAATCTTTCTGCTTTATTAGGTACATTTCTATCCTCTCACAGGATGGAAATAATGGTAGAACATTATTATCCCAGTATAATTTTTAATAAATAGTGTTTTAATTTTCTTTTTAAAAATATTGATATGGAGGATAATTATATATAATTATATATAATATACAATACACATGTAATGTTAAAATGGTAATAGATAACATATATTATAAATAATATGATTATGTGATATATAACATGATGTGTAATGTATTATGTAAATAACATGACTAATACAATCACAATATTGGGTGATCATCAATGTGATTTATTTTCTGTTTGTGTATTTTTGTTGTGTCTGTTGTACAGGCTTAAAAGGAGAGCTGATATATATCAATCTCTTACCATGTAGCACACATCTATTTATTTATTTTATTTCTCCAGCTTATTATATCTATGAGAAAGCTCTGAGAAATAGGTATCATTTTATATGTAAGGAATAGGAATCTTGAAGGTTAAGTAACTCATTGAATCATATACAGCTAATAAATGCTTAATTTAAAGTAATTAAATTAATTACTGTAATTCCTGATGCATGTGTAATACAGTGAAATTTTCTATTTTTGGATAAATCTATTGAGAATATGGTCATTGTTTGCAAATACATAGTAACAAATATAAAGTACATGGTTACAAGATGGAAAGGACTGTGCCCTCAAAAATTGAATAAATAGGTTAATTATTTAAATATCAGTTTCCATATGAAAAATTCATGTTTCATAGCCAATAAAAAAGTGCACAGGTTGAAGAAATTAAATGGGAGAAAAACTTAAACCCTTGCCCCCCAAAAAAGAATTTCATTGTCCTATGATTTAAACAAGTGAAAGATTAATTTTACTTATTTCAATATTAATTATAAAATTAAACAGAAAATTAAAGCATTAAAATCCCTCTTATGAGAGGCCTGATAAAGCAATTATCAGTTGGTTCAATCAGCAAAGGGCACATGATAAATATGTGCTGAAAAAGCATAATTTTTATTTGAAATGTTTTTTCTGGGTTTGTTGTTGTTGCTGCTATTGTTGAAGAGTAACTTTATTCTCTTCTGCTATTTAAATAGAGTCAAATCATAATGCCTTGTGATTAAGTCACACTACATAGATGGAAACCTGACTTTGACATTCACTAGCCATGTAACTATAGGCAAATTAGCACATTAATTTGGGCCTTATTTTTCTCTTCCCTAATGAGGATCAATCAAGAGCACCTATTTAATTTGGTGGATGTGAGGATTAATTATGATTACATATAGAAGTGTTTGGAGTAGTTTTAGCACATAGGAAATACTTTATAACTGTTAGCTTAAATACCATTTTAAATTATTGAGTGAATTGACATAAGTAAGATGTGGGGAATTGTTCAATACCTATACCATGGGTTATCTTGACTAGGAGTGGAAAGAATCTATAATAAGGAAAATGATCCCTTTCAACATTCGGATTATTCACAACAGTAAACTTAATCATCAATTTTTCTAAGTATTGGATTTATTTTGATAAAATAGATTTTTTTAACAACTTAAGTTGTTAGTTTTTTTTTTTTTAATTTTTTTTTCAACGTTTATTTATTTTGGGGACAGAGAGAGACAGAGCATGAACGGGGGAGGGGCAGAGAGAGAGGGAGACACAGAATCTGAAACAGGCTCCAGGCTCTGAGCCATCAGCCCAGAGCCCGACGCGGGGCTCGAACTGACGGACCGCGAGATCGTGACCTGGCTGAAGTCGGACGCTTAACCGGCTGTGCCACCCAGGCGCCCCCTAAGTTGTTAGTTTTATCTATACTATGAGTTTATGCCTATGACTTGTGTCCCATGACCCTTATTAATCAAGAGATGAATGTTCAGTATTATTTATTCAAATCGAAAGAACAAAGTATAAGTCATATTTTTTTTCCTTTTCTCTATAAATTTTCTCATTTATAATTTGGAGATTTTTATAAGCTTTTTTTGTGAGGGACAAATAAGATAATTAATGTAATAATATATAAAAAGTACTCAGCACATTATCTGAAATCTCCAAGGTATTCAATTAATATTAGTTAAATCTGTATCAAATTTCAGTTTATGAATATATGTAGATATTTGTATATGTACTAGTAAAGAGTTCAATTATATATAGTATTAAATCTATATAATTCACAATAATTTCAGTAAGTTCACATAAAAGTGAAATTTGTTTAAAATAAACTTGTATATTTTTATACATATATACTTATATATGTCGAGGTGTAAAATTAAGTCACTTTCTGCCTTTTGGAGAAGCTACTCTATATTATAACACTCACGTGCACACACACACACACACACACACAACCACTTTCTTTATGGTTAAAATCAGTACTTATCTAGTTTTTGTGTCTCTATTGAAACATTGGAGGTTCATTCTTCATAAAAGTTATTCAGAAAATATTTATGAATAAATGATGAATGAGCTAGAAGCTATATTCAGTTACAAAATGTCACTATACTTTCATATGAGAGCATCTCATGCAATCCATGATGAATTATTTAGAATATTTCTAATTATAAATGTGATGCATTATTTTTTCTCAAAATTAATTACTTTCCCAGGTGTTTTTCATTAAACAATAGCAAGTATATTACATTTTCAGTTATCTTTTTCATGTACGATCTAGATAAACAATATGTCAGAGTCTATTATTAGCTTTTTACATTTATTGTCATACATAGAATTTTCATTTTATTTCAAGTGTTGAGGTTTGCAAATGTGGAAGTAAACATTTTCGACAAGAATTATTTATTTATTTATTTATTTGTTTATTTATTATTTTTTTAATATGAAATTTATTGTCAAATTGGTTTTCATACAACACCTGGTACTCATCCCAACAGGTGCCCTCCTCAATGCCCATCACCCACTTTCCCCTCCCTCACACCCCCCATCAACCCTCAGTTCATTCTGAGTTTTTAATAGTCTCTTATGGTTTGGCTCCCTCCCTCTCTCTTTTTTTTTTTTTTTTCCTTCTCCTCCCCCATGGTCTTCTTTTAAGTTTCTCAGGATCCACATAAGAGTGAAAACATATGGTATCTGTCTTTCAACAAGAATTTTAAAAACATGAATTGGTATCTATGGCCTGGTATGTTTAGCTAGATTTTTAATGAATAACATGTATAAATTGTGATTAGTTTAAACTTTTTATTTTATAGTAAGACTTAGAGATAATATGTATGTTACCAAAATGTAAATTTTCCCAGTTGAGGGAAAATATGTACCATATCATTAAAAAATTCAAAATTTCAGGGGCGCCTGGGTGGCGCAGTTGGTTAAGCGTCCGACTTAAGCCAGGTCACGATCTCGCGGTCCGGGAGTTCGAGCCCCGCATCAGGCTCTGGGCTGATGGCTCAGAGCCTGGAGCCTGTTTCTGATTCTGTGTCTCCCTCTCTCTCTGCCCCTCCCCCGTTCGTGCTCTGTCTCTCTCTGTCCCAAAAATAAATAAAAACGTTGAAAAAAAAATTCAAAATTTCAGATGCATAGAGAAAAAATTTCTTCACAGCTGGCTCACAAAGTCAAATTTTCAGGCCAAAAATAATTTGTAATATCATCAAAGGACTCTTGAAAAAACAATAGAAAGTTGTTTAACTGTTTGATTAGGATAAATGTTTTTATATATTACTGCAGCAATGCAAAAAATAACATGAGCAATTTAGATTTAAACAGATTATTTACTTATTTTCATGTTTCATTATTAAAGATATTATTTGCTATGGAATTGATGGGGATAGCGAAAAAGACAGATCTATCTACACTGAAACAATAAAAAGGAAAATATTGAATTCCTCAATATGAAGTATTAACACTGGAGCCATTGAAGAACAGGAATGGGGTCTGAGCTTATGTAGAATATTTTCTCAAGTTTTCTGAAAATTAAAAAGGAACAGTGAGTTAGAAGATGGCATTGATCTATGTTTTTATTTTTTTATTTAAAGTAATGTAAAGCTGCTGACACAAGACATACAGAAATATATAAAAAGTTATAGTAATCTTACTTTAGCATCAACAATAGTGAGGTTAAAAATTATCTAGATTGCATTTATGTTTTCCGTTATGTACTAAAATATTTCAGCAAGAGCATCTTACAATTATTTAAGATTTATTTTTCTCAATAGGCTTCAAAATAAGAAAACAATTACCTACAAATGAAACGATTATCAAACCACTGTCACCAATTAATACAATGTTAGGTATCAATAGGATTTTTGGAAATTAATGGAAAACAATATTCTAATAACAAAAACCTAAGATGTTTGACTCAACCTATACTAACTTGCATTGTCTTGCTTAATTCATGTTTTAAATAGGCCCAACTCTAAAATTTGTGGAGACTGGACCAAGAGTACAAATAAAACACTCCCCTACCTACTCCCACACCTTAGTTTGCTCTCTCCTTCTGTTATACATAATTGCATGCCCTTTTTTATTCTTTTCCTTCTTTGGAAAATTTTAATTTTTTAAATGTCTGTTTATTTTTGAGAGAGAGAGAGAGACAGAGCAGGAATGGGGAGGGGCAGAGAGAGAGGGAGACACAGCATCCGAAGCAGGCTCCATGCTCTAAGCTGTCAGCACAGAGCCCAACATGGGGCTCGAACCCATGAACTGTGAGATCATGACCTGAGCCAAAGTCAGATGTTTAACCAACTGAGCCACCCTGGGGCTCCTCCTCTTGGGAAAATTTAAAAAGCAAAAATATGCCCTGAGAAGTGACTTATGCAGGTCCAGGAAGCAGACTCAGAGTTATTGTTAGGGAATCCTGGTGTCCAATCACCTCAAAAAAGGCCTGGAAGAGAGCAAGATACAGACTTGGGCATAACCCCAAGCCAAGAAAGGAACAACCAAAGCAAGGAGCTCAAGACAGGAACCCACTGGCTGGTCCCAGTTGGTGCTGCTGGAAGAGGTGTAATGAACTGGAAAATACCACTTACAAAGGGTACAGTAGGTAGGGAAATCTGCGTTAGGGGAAGTTTAGAAAAGGAAACTGCATTTGAAACAACAATGGCTTACATGGGTTAAAACCACATTTTGAAAAACTTGAGTTTGATGACCTAGTCATTAAATCTTTGTACATTAGGAAAAAGTGCTATCCACTGTTGTTTCACTCTCTAAACTATTTTACTGTTCTTGCTGACCCCATCCTCTGCTGATTGTGTTAGGCTGACTTAGTGAGTGGTCTGCTGGAAGTATGAAGATAAGTTAATTAATTTAAAAATGCACAAAATCCTGTGTCTGATGGTGTTGGTGCCCTAAGCTTAGCCCACTTTAAACTGCTCTTCAAAAGGGCGGTGGAAACTATACACGAGGTCACGATGCCTTCATTGCATATCTGACACAACTTCCTCTTTACATGGTCATCTCTCGAGTAACAGTTATCATTTATAATAATTTTAGTGTGATGTGATAGAATTCAGAAATGTTAAGAGACACTTTATCAGTGAAAAATATGCTCTCACTTTTCTTTAGGGCTCTTAGTATTCAGTGAATGTATCTAAAAATACAAAAACAAAAAAAAGGTCAGGTAGAGATGTTACAAAGAGTTTGGCTATTGTCTGGTCATTCTGGAAAGAACATGCTGGCAGATAATCTACAGGATACAGCATACAGCCCATCTGGCATGTGGTCTGCACCCCACAGGCCCTATGATCTCAGTCACAGCAGGAGCACCCTCACAGGATAACTACACTGTTACCCTGCAAAGACTGACTCCAAGGGAAATTTACTCGAGAATAGGAGCAGAGAGAACTTGCATGCTTTCCATTCAGATTGTTTTTAGCTTTACTTTTAAACCATTTGACTAAATTATTAAGCCTATGTTCAATATGCCGTGTGGGCATCCTGCTTAGAATTTATCAGGACAGTTACAAGACTTCATGAAATCACAAACCCACCATCAACCAGGGCTACTGATGTATTGATGGTTCATGTAGATTTTGTCTCCAGAAGATGCTGAAATGAGTCAGAAAAAAATAGCTGTAACTCTAAGACTATTCCCTCCAAACTGAATGTTCATTCCAATTCTCTTACACTTCCCAACTATGCCCAGCCATGTTGTGAGCTACGTTTCATCCAAAATTTTATATTAAGATTATATAACATTATAAAGATACTCCAAAGAATGCCAAGACCATAGAAATACTCAAATACAATTATAAATCTCATTCTTATTTGAAGCCTGGGGAAGCCGTTAAAGAAATTCAATTGGAAGACTAAATTCCCATGTAAGTTAAATTCCAAAGACTCTAAAGTCCAAAGGAATTAAAACTCAAAAAGTCAATTATCTAGCCCCTTTAAATCCAAAGAAAATAGAATTTTTTCTATTTTTCTATCCTGCTCAGCATGAGCCCTAGGGGATGTCGGAGTCTGGCTGTAATGCAGCTTCTTTCAGCATAGTCTGGGCTTCTGTTTTCCACAGTGTTGGTGTGGTTCTCTCACTAACTCAGAAGCTCAATGAGATCAATAACAGGTCTGATGTGCCTCCCTTTTAGAAGAGTCCAGAGATTATTACAGTCTGCATTCCTAGCCAGTAAATCTTCTAAAGAAGCTTATTTCTAGAACCCAGGCAAAGTTATTCCACTCTGAATTATATTTGCAGAGGCTAGGATTTGGGATTGGCAAAGACCAAAACAGAAGCCTAATGTTATCTGAAGAAATGGAACTAGAGTACGAAAATGAGCTTTGTTAGAGCTACTCAGGAAACCAGTTCATTCACGCCAGTTGCCCATACCTGTGAACTCTGAAAATAATTTCAACCAGAAGAAGACTCTGATCAAGAGGTTAAGGATGGCACAGTGTTTACCATATCTGGGAGAAAAGTAAACTTGCAAACGCTCTCTCCTTTCCAGAAAATGGCTGTTGAGACATGATCACCTTCTCTTGAAGTTTGGAAATAACACTTGAAGGTTTTAGCATGTATTAGTTTACATAGTTTTCTTTCTCGTCCAGCATTTGAAACATCTTCTAATTTTCTGTCAACTGAATTTCTTTTAAAATCAGAGCCTTTGGAAAGACTTATGTGCTAATGTTTAGTGGGGAGGACTTCCCCAGGGACTGAAGAGTAAAGAATAAGAGAGAAAGAGAATGTTGGTGAGCCATAGATGCTCTAGCAAGCTAGCCATCATGCTTCATAACAAGCTGTGTAGTCTCAAAGGACTAAATAGTGAAACCGTGTAAGGTACTCTATCTGCAAATAATCCATCATGGGAAAGAAGGAGGAAGAATTTATCTGAACGTACCCATCGACCTCTATTAAAAACTTGTCACTAACTGCCCCATCATTCCAGGTTGTCTGTGTGTGTGTGTATGCTGAGCTGAATCTTGTGCCTCAGTGTATAGTGCCTAGTGTGGCATGACATATTATTGGACTGAGGGCAGTGGCAATTTGCTCCATGACTAAGAAACAGCTAAGTTGTGGTTTGAGTCATTCAGTCAGAAACTAAATCAACTCCATGTTTGGAGTAAGGAATAGAACTGAATCCAGAATCTTTTCTTTTTCTTTGAGTCTTATGCTTCCAACCCACCAGTGATGCAATGAATGTGGAAACATTAAAAAAATAATAATAATGTTTATTTATTTTTTTATTTTTTTAAATGTTTTTATTTATTTTTGAGACAGAGAGAGACAGAGCATGAGTAGGGGAGGGGCAAAGAGAGAGGGAGACAGAATATGAAGCAGGCTCCAGACTCTGAGCTGTCAGCACAGCCCGACACGGGGCTCAAACTCACAGACTGTGAGATCATGACCTGAGCTGAAGTCGGATGCTTAACCGACTGAGCCACCCACGTGCCCCTAATGTTTATTTATTTTTGAGAGAGAGAGAGAGAGAGAGAGAGAGAGATTTATTTTTGAGAGAGGGAGAGGGAGACAGAGTGTGAGCCAGGGAGGGGGAGAGAGAGAGGGAGACACAAAATCTGAAGCAGACTCCAGGCTCTGAGCTGTCAGCACAGAACAGAACCCAATGCCGGGCTCAAACTCCCGGACTGTGAGATCGTAACCTGAGCTAAAGTCTGACGCATAAGTGACTGAGCCACCCAAGTGCCCTGAATGTGGAAACATTTTAGTGACCAAGCCTCCATCCTCCCTTGTGGACCAACATTTATGGAGCTTGGCCACAAGAGGCTCATTGTACTGCCTTGTTACTGTAGAATTGTTCATATCTATGAAAACTGCCCCCCGGGGAATGTTTTACTCCTATTTTGGTTTTAATATCACTCTCAGAAGATTCCTAACTTTAACCTACCATTAATGCTTCAGAGTTTAAGAACACAGTGAGGACAATAGATCTGCCATGACTGTTTTGAGTGCTTTAGATCTTGAGCCTTATATCTAGCTGATGTGTGTGTGTGTGTGTGTGTGTGTGTGTGCGCGCGCGCGCGCAATAATGGAAGATAACTTCTATTGTTTTATTTTCCTACTCTTTCTCTTCTCTTTTTAGAAAAGCCATTGGTAACCTGCTTATAGAGTTAGTCTTTTTCTTTTTCTACCATGTAAAAAATAGCTCATTCCTGGATCTTACTGTCTTGCTCCTTTGCCATCTGTATGCTTACATCCAGAGTTTTAAAAAGATTTTAGACCCAGTATCTTGTGAATCTGCCAAATGCATCCATTGCCCAAGCAAATCTTGTGCACCTTCACTTTCTTGGCTTGGATAACCCCACCCGAGGAATATTATCATCTAACCATAGCATGCACTGAATCTATCCATCTGCCTTCCTGTCCTATGCTTCCTTTTTGCTATGCTTTCTTTTATTATCACAGTGTTACAAATTGATCATACATGTTCTCTCGAGGCAAAGAAAATTCCTGGCTAGCTAAGTAAAAGTAACTTCATTACCTAAAATTATTTTATTACTTTTCAAATCTCAGGCATATAGGCTAACTTCATGAATTCAAGCTTGGTTCTTCTGCCATTTCCTCTTTAGCCTTGAATGCAAAATGAAATTTCAAGCACCCTACCTATGCCTGGCAATAATAATTTAAAATCAGAACCTCTTTAGTACTATGCAGCATGCCTGGAATCCAGCTGCCTTGCAGTATAAAAGTCATTCCCTTGTAGACAAGGCTGCAAAGCACAATGCAAATGACAAATAACTTGTTCTGCTTTTTAAAGTCTAAATGGTAGGAATATGGCAAGATTTGCTTTTCCACACAGCTAAACTTTTACTTCAGTGACGTCTACTGGCTCAGGCCTCTGCAGCCCCCTGGTGGCATCTATTCAGGCACCAATGCCTTCACACATGCACTGAGGGTGCAAGTCAACCTGCCAGACTGCACTCAGAGCCAGGATTCACCAGGATTGCCCCTTTACTAAGCCTATGGGGCTTTTCAGTGTGTTCTGAAATTTTCTGACTGAATACAGTGTGTTTTGGTTTCAGATATCCGTGTGGCTTCTATGTTGCTTAAATCCAGAATGACCGGTACCTTTCTCCAAGTCAGTGAACCTTTGCTTAAGGCCTTGTGTTTGCAGGCATGTCTTTGTATCTCTTTTAAAAACTGCCCATGGAGGGGCGCCTGGGTGGCTCAGTCGGTTAAGCGTCTGACTTCGGCTCAGGTCGTGATCTCATGGTCCATGAGTTCGAACCCCACTTTGGGCTCTGTGCTGACAGCTCAGAGCCTGAAGCCTGTTTCAGATTCTGTGTCTCCTTCTTTCTCTCTCCTCCCCCGCTCATGCTCTGTCTCTCTCTTCTCAAAACTAAATAAACGTTAAAAAAATTTAAAAATTGCCCATGAAAAAGTCCTTCATAACCTGCAAAGACCAGCCAAGGTAGATAAATAATCACAAATCCTTGATTTAAGGCTGTTGGTGACCTAAAATTCATTTACATAACCTTATCTAAGCCTCTGTAAAAGCAAAACAACAAAACAAAACAACAGCAACAAAGACCCCACTCTTGTTTAATAACATGTAAAGTAAAACCATGTCCAGATCCCAATTTGCAAAATCTAAATCATGGAGAGTAGTAGAGAATAATAAAGGAAAACAAATAAACAAAAACTCCCAAAACAGAGAACAAACCAGCAAACAAAACCAAGCACAGAAAGAAAGTAAACAGGACAATCCCAGTTGTTTCTTTCCAAATTCAAGTCTCATATCTTTCTCCTAAGAATGAATGCAAGAGAGGAGAAAGAAACCATGAGTAGTGTGTGTTATACTAATGGAGTTCCTCCATATGGACGGGAACATCAGAAGAAGAAGATTCTTCCACTTCGTCTCCACTCCCTGGTCTTCAACACTGTCCTTCCCCAAATCTCAGAAGAACAAAATCACTATAGAAATGGTTACAGGAAACATTTGAAGTATAATAGACACTTGTGAAGCTATTCTGAGAGGTTATATTTTAGTGAATAAAATTCTTTTTTTTAATTTTTTTTACATTTATTTATTTTTGAGAGACAGAGCACTAGTGGGGGAGGAAGAGAGAGAGAGAGAGAGAGAGAGAGAGAGAGAGAGAGAGAGAATCCAAAGCAGGCTACAGGCTCTGAGCTGTCAGCACAGAGCCTGACGCAGGGCTCAAACTCACAAACCGTGAGATCATGACCTGAGCTGAAGTCGAAGGCTCAACTGACTGAACCACCCAGGTGCCCCGTGAATAAAATTCTTAATACTGTAATATTAAAAAATTCTAATAACATACAATTTCATATAGAGGAAGGGGGTGAAAAACATGACTCTCCATCCATTCTGGGAAAAAAATCTACAAGCTTCCATTTTAATATTAAGCACTCAGATATTTGAGTCACTTGAAATGCATTTGATATATCTAAGTTTCTTCCTCTATAATTTAACTAAAAGATAAAATAAACCTTTCTAGAAGCTTTTCAAGTTTTGTCACATGGGGATTTTCCTATCAAAACTCAGCAAAGTTGAATTAAAATTCATATGCTTAAGACTGTTTCCTTTTACTTAATATTATGCTACAGATTTTCTTAATTGAAGAAATAATTGGAGTGTTTTGAACTATGATTTAAATGGAATTTGGGTCGCATTATTTCATTTTAATTCTGATTTTCTGTTTTCACTAATAACCCATGTTCATTTGAAGAATTTATATATCCTGAGAAGGACATGTGAAATTGCACCAAGGTAAGAATCAAGTGTTGGTAATCTGTAAGAGTTGGAATAATGCTATTAAAATTCAGTACTTGTACTTCCGGAAAACCATCAAGATTTCTGTGGGTAGCATGTTCCTCAGGATAAATCATATTTTTCTTTGCCCTAAACTGAAAGGTGATACTGAAGTTCATGTCCCACTTCAGTCTGCTGCCTTCCACAGACACCCCCACAGAGGATTGATGCATGTTGTGTATCAATATTTGATGTGTTCTGGATATTGTATTTCTGGATATTACCCTTTGAACACTGTGCATCACGTAAAGATTTAGAACTCAGACATTTACTGAATATCAACCTAAGTGCAAAGTACTCACCTAGGCATACCAAAGATACAAACCCATGCAATATTTTACTTGTCTTCTCAAAGCTTGTGGGAAGCTTATTCCACAAATTCATGCCAGATCTTTCAGTATATAACTCAAGGTGAGCCTGGGGATGGAAATCTTAATGGTTTGATGGTAAGAAGAACAAGGATGGCACTGAATAGCTGACTTGAGATGTCCCCTAACTCTGAACCCTCAAATTCCAGGCATCATTGTATCCCAGTTTTCACTGCCATGTACACTTCCCATAACACTATAACCTGATAAAAATGCAGTGAAACAGATGTGTTCTTCCTTCCTGGGAGCATCTATGATCTGGTCTGGTGTTCCTAACTTTTATTGTGCTTTATAACATTCCTCAAAATCTGATTAGCTTAAGTGGAGTTACCATATACACCAATACAATTCCTAGGTATATACCCAAGAGAAATAAAAACACACATACAGAGAAAACTTGTACACAAATGTTCATGGCAGCATTATTCACAATAGTGAGAAATTTGGAACAATCCAGATGCTCATGAACTGATAAACAGAGAGACAAATTTGGTATAATGAAATGGAATATTATTCTGTAATAAAAAAGGACGATGTATTGATATATGCTACAACATATATAGATGAACCTTGAAAACATTGTACATGAGAAAAGCCAGACATAAAAGGCCACATATTATATGAATGCATTTATTTGAAGTGTCCAGAATTGGAAAATCTATAAGGACAGCAAGTATATTAGCAGTTGGTTAGGGAGAGCTAAAGAAAAAGATGGAGATTGACTACTAATAGGTTTGGGCTTTCCTTTCATGGTGATGAGAATGTTCTAGATTGTAGTGATGGTTGTAACAGCCTATGAATATACTGAAGGCATTGAATTGTATACTTCAAGTGTGTAAGCTGTGTTCTATGTGAAGTGTTTCTCATATGTTCCTCCATCATTTTTCTCCCTAGCATGATAATCATGAGTAGCAGGACTGTACTTCTTATTTAACTTCTCTATGATCTTCAGCATTAATGCATCACCACTCAAGGGCGCTTTAACAAATAATTTTATAGGCATACAAATGCATTAGAAAAGGGGGAGAAATGGTTTGAGATCTATTGCAAGATACAACTTCGTTGTTTTGAAATAGCGCTATTGGCTAAACTCTTAAGTTTGGTGTGTGAACTTTATAAAAAGCAAATTAACCTACACATAGGAACAAAGCATCAAGAAATTGTTCAGAATCATCACTTATGTTTATGTTCTGTACTGGTAAAGATATAGGAAAATTTCAAAAGGTTATTTCTTAAAACAAAATGAAACAAAAGCAAACAAAAAAATACCAAGAAAATTTATTTAAATTGCACCTAAGAAACCAAAATCCAATAACATTATGCTACTTTTCATCTTTATAGCCTACCACTACTACACCTAATTTGTAGAAAACTGGTCAGAAATGTATTGAGTTGAATGATTATTTATATGGTGTACATGGAAGAAATAAAATACTAAATGATATTGAAATTCTCATGCAGCCAGACTAATGTAGGAATAAAGAAAATAATTCTTGTTTTCTGTGTATAGCAGTTTTATTATTCTTATTTTTATGCCACCTATTAGCTTCAAGTCTGTGAGTTAATGCTTTTAAATATTATTAATTATATATTAAGATATATTATTTTCTCTCATATTGTCTACTGGCAATTTAAAGGGCAATCAGAGCTCACATATAACTTTGAAATATGAATCTAAGGAGGGCTTTTTGGGGTGGTATATTTTACAATTGTAGCTTTCTGCATTATGCAGGTTCCTACTGAAACAATTATTGTAGTCATTTTGTGCTCTTGACTTTTCATACAACTGCCGCATTTCATTAACAATTAAGGTCATATTCTGGTTCATTCCAAGTACACTCCTTTGCCCCTACCCCGGATCCTAGAATGCTATTAATAGTGCCAGCTCTGCTTAACGTTTACATCAGACTTGAGAGGAGATATTACAGTGAAGTGCAAATTAAAGCCTGCTAAAATGCTGCTGCCAACAATTATACTGGGGCACAAGCACATTTTTCATTTATTTCAATGGGTCACATTAACAAGGCTGCATGCCACATTATCATAAAAGGTGGACCAGGCTGTCGGTTCTGATTATTGTTAAAGGAATGGCATATCTAAGAAGGCTTTGCTAAGAGAGAATACATCTATTGCTAACTAGTACTTTAAATGTATATAATTATTGGACACTTTTTGTAGAATGTTAAAAGCTTCTGTCAATCAAAGGTCAAATTTTTTTATTTCTGTCCTTTTATGTATTTTTTTCTTTTCAATTTAATTTCTGTACAAAATTAAATCCTTTAGTGTAAGCTAAATAGATAGAAGAGAAAAAGTCTTTGATTTCAATAGCTTTCTGAGTAACTGAGCCTGTTTAATTTAAAATACTATCATGCAAATTACTATCCTAGAGGAAGATTGTGTAAATCAAGCCCAAGTTTAGGCAATTTATCCTTCATATTAAATATTTAAAAAAAAAAGCATGACCTAAAGTCATTCAAGCTGAAGGAAATTAGAGCCCAACACTTTTTTCTTTCTTTTTATCTAGTTTATTGTCTTTTGGGTAATGATGTCTTTCTTCTGGAACAGGGAAGGAAATTGTATTTAAAAATTCATTATTTATTTTTGTGTAATATGAACAAACATAATAGTGATTTTGTCATTGCTTCTACAGGACAGGTAATTCAGATAAGATTTTTATGTCCTTGTCACAAGAACAGTGCATGAGTTATAAGCCATCTCTATAAAAATAAAAACAACAGATGACTTTCCTATTGAATCATTTTTAATCATTATAACCATCCTTTATTAAGTAGCACTCTTTATTAGCAAAATGAGTTAACCTAAATATTATAAAACATTAAAAGATACTGTTGGAAAATAAGTAATGGATCTTAAAGTTAGATTTTTAACTCCTTCAACTCTGCCAGACTAGTCATGGCACTATGGTTCTTTGATCATTAAACCATTACTATAATTATGTAGAACACTTGTATTTGCTTTTTTTATGTTACCCTTTTTTTTAAGTTTTTTGAAAATCAAGATGAATACAGTTAGCAAGAGCTGTTATCTCATTCATGGTCATTATATTAATCCAGGCACTCTGAATTCAAATTTCAAAATGTTTAACAATATATTTACAACAAATTTCTAATTATATACAATTTTCATAATATATTTCAAAGGAATACTTTATTATAGGATATTTTATATAAACCAATAACAAGTGTACAATTTGATGTATACCACATCACTAAATAGAGTATTACAACCCCCCCTCCTTAGTTCCTCTTGTCCCACCCACTGTCCAGTTCCTAGCAAGTTTAAAAGTTAAACATAGTTGTAACTTCTAAAATTGAGTTTCATTTTACCCATTTTAACCATATATAAGTGAAATCATATAATTATTCTGTGCCCAACATTCTAAGATATTTATAACACTTATTGCCCCAAATTGTGTTTTCTTCATTGTTATTGCTGTATTACACTGTATGGACATACCACAAGGTACTTACCCATTGTGCTGTTGATGAGTGTTTGGCTAATACAGAGCAGAGATTAAAACCCAGTTTTGCCTGTCTTTTGAGCCTGTGCTATTTCTTCCACACTTATACTTTTTGAAAATAAGTTGAATGAAATTTTGTGTTATGGGCATTGCAGAGTTAACATAAGGAAATATACATAACCATACTACAAAACTTACCAAGCTGCATAAAATGTTTTAGTGCTAATATTTCCCCCCTAAATCTAAGTATTCCAAAAACTAGTGTTCTAATACATTTTTAGTGTACATTTCTCTATATTGTAATTTTTATTTGAAAAATACACTTGATTTTAAAATACTGTGGTATGCATGATGTTTACATATACTATGATTCTTTATAAACTGTGCATATTAGTAACTTCAGAATGTGGAGTACAAGAAATATCTCTTTCATTTTCTTTAAAATAACTAATGTTATCAACCACTGATAAAATCTTGTTGGTTAATTGTGGACCTGGCAACAAGTTACAAATAAATGGGGCTGCCTCCTTAAATCTCTGAAAGTAACCTAATCATCTGAAAATAAGATGCTGATTAGCTATGAGAAAGTAAAAATATCCCAAGGATTGACATGGTAAATGACAGCTAATATAGGTATCTATTTTTTTCTATTTTTTTTTAATGTTTATTTATTTTTGAGAGAGAGAGACAGAGTATGAGCAGGGGAGGGGTAGAGAGAGAGGAGAGGGAGACACCGAATCCAAGCAGGTTCCAGGCTCCAAGCTGTCAGCACAGAGCTGAATGTGAGGCTCAAACTCACAGAGGGTGAGATCATGATCTGAACTAAAGTCGAGGCTCAACCGACTGAGCCACACAGGCGCCCCTGTATCTATTTATTTAATTAAAAAATACTGATCCAATAATTTAAATATTTTGGCAATGCCCTTTCAGAAACTTGAGGCTATTTTATTGTTTTTGCTCCTGAACATTATTTGAAAATAAAAAACCTACCATAAAAATGGAAAATTGCAATATTGCAAATAGGCTCCACAGGAATGGAATAATTTTTAAAGCAGCAAATCTTACTTGGGAAACAACATGAGCATGGCAAAATAAAAGAAATTGTATTGGCTTATTATTAAGCCACTTAGTGCAATGAATAACACTGGGACTTAGGAAATATGATTTTTTTTCTTTTTACCAAAAGAATACTACTAATTCTTGAATAGTCATTCTGCTGTAGAAACATAAAAAAATTGACTTTAATCATATATTTTTTTTACTTGTATAATAACAACCTATAACATTTCCTTACAAGAAACCCAGAGAACATGTATAATCTAATTTTTTATATAATTTATTCATTTATCTGTGTCTTATTTTTTAAACACCACAGTCCCCAGGTGCTTACCAGTTTAACTTTTAAAATGAAGGTCAGAATATTATTTTTAAAGTTTGGCTATTATTCTAATTTCTTCCATTTTCCCTGAATTTATAGGAGTTCTAGGTCATAAATCATTTTTAGAATGCAAATTAATTGTGTTTAGAAGAAAACTTTTTTTTTACATTTATTCAGGATATAAATGTTATCAATGGTAAAATTAAATATTATGTGATAATAGCTATAGGAATCTACCCCCAAAATATAAATTATATGCAAATATAATTACAGCTTTATATTGGAACACTATAGTATCTCACTATTATAGTTTTTATTATATAAAAATAAAGTTTATGTTAAATTTGATATGTACTCAATATATAGCTGCCAGCAGCTAATTGAATGTGTATGTGTTAGGAGGAGGAATGTGTGTGTGTGCATACACACAATGTGAGACCAAAACATAAAAACCACACAACTTGTAGAATTAAAATTTTGTCAATAGTAGCAGGAGAAGCAGTTTACATGGGAATAAGAGCGTGGGATTTTGGATTTTTGAGTTTAAATCCTATTTTAGCTTATTAAAAGTATTTCCTCATGATATTTACTGAGCCTTTCTCTCTGCCATAGTGCACACTATGCATAAATAGTACCTATCCCACAGTGTCATACTGGGAGTTAAATGTGATAAAATGCATAGAAAGGGCTTAGAATTGTGTCTGGTATTTATTATCAATATCAGTGTTTTTTAAATTACCAAAACAGATGATATTAAGGAATTGAAAGAGGAAAGAACTAATCTTATCCCCCAAATCCTTTGTTTTTTTTTTTTTTCTTTTGCTGGCTTTACAGACTTCTCAAACTGAAGTTTATTAGGCTTCCACTTCTATCTCAATTTTCTCTTCATTTTAAGCAGAGGGTTTTTTAGAAACATTAAACATAAACATAAAAGCCTAATCTAGTCAGAGGATAGAATGCTTCTGTATGAAATGTATATTTAAAGTTATATAAAGTATATAAAGGGAATGTACCTCAATGTAATAAAAGCCATATAGGGTAAGCCCACAAATAGCATCATAATAGTGAAAAGTGGAAAGCTTTTCCTCTGAGATCAGGAACAAGACAAGGATATTTGTCTTGCCATATTTATTTTGTATGGTACGGAAAGTTCTAGCCAGAGCAATTAAGCAAGAAAAAGAAACAAAAGGCATTGAAATCAGAAAAAAAAAAGAAGTAAAACTGCCTGTGTCCACAGATAGCATGATACTATATGTGGAAAACCCCAAAGACCCCACCAAAAAGCTATTAAAACTAATAAATGAATCCAGAAAAATTGCTGGATACAGAATCAATACAGAGACATCAGCTACATTTTTATACAAGGACAACAAACTATCAGAAGGAGATATTAGGAAAACAATCCCAGTTACAATAACATCTAATACAATCTTAATCTCTTCTGGAAACACCCTGACAAAAACATCTAGATATAATGTTTAACCTGGACATCCTATAGTCAGTCAGACTGGTACATAAAATTGCTTATCTACTGTTTGCCCTCTGTCAACTTTGCACCCATATGCATCTTAAACCATACTTAATCTCTAAATAAAGACAATAACAAAGATGTAATTCCATCTAACATGACAACTATCCAGCATACAACTGAAAACATGCTAATTTCTTCCCCAGAAGAAAAAGTAAAAATCATTGAGTTGTGTTTGCTCTTCTCCTGTTATATTACTTACATACTATGAAATAATATATGTACATTTTATGTTATTGATAAGGGGATAAGGAAATAAAGAAATCAAAGATATATTAGATATTATATGATAGATAGATGATAGATAGATAGATGTATAGATAGATAGATTTATGTATGAACACATTCATAGCAAAATAAGGAGGAATACTTGTGACAATTAAAATTCTCATTTCTGTAACTGGTCTTGTGATCATAGCTAGTATTTATGACTACCACAGCTTGTCACTGTCTTTTACCCAGTGGGGTGGCCCAGACCTTCATTCCTGAAGTATCTGAGCCATTAATAGCACTGCCTAGATTGTGTTGTGGGTTTACATTGACCTTAATCGCAGGGCATGATAATATTAAGTGATGATTTAAGGTATCTCTTGTATTCCAGACATACCCTTTCTTACTTCCATTGTGGAGTAGCAGTCCAGTGTCTCCTTCATAATCAAGATCAATCACCCCAGTCAGTATTGTATCTTCCTTTTCATCCTGTTGATTCAGTGGCATGAGGAACCCAAAGACCAGGTTGTGGTTTTAACCTCCAGTTCAATGGAATCGTTATTCTGTCTCCTGGTAGAAACATTTCTTCTTCTGGACTAAGACTTCTAAGCCTGAAGAGCAAAAGGTAATGGAAACTGGAAGCAAAAATTTTGCTAGTACGTCATTAAGGGTAATAGTAGTGAGTGGTGTCACTCGCATTTTCACCCCTTAACTCCTAGACCCATAAATTATGGCTTTGGGAGAAATGGAACCATGTATCACATGCTGATTCAGAGCACCTACAACCTTCTGGAAAATCTTGCCTCAGCCCTGCAAGATAGTGTCACCTAGATGATATTGTATCTGAGTCTTCAAAAGGCCATTCCATCATTCTTTCAAGGCAACTGCCTTAGGATGGTAGGGAAAAAAGACCAGAGAATTCTATGAACAGGGACCCCTTGTCACACTTCTTTTGCTGTGAGGTGGGTTTGATTAGAAGCAATGACATATGGAATGCACAACAGTGGACAAGGCAGTCTGTAAGTCCACCGATGATAGTTTCAATGGAAGCATTGCATATAGAGAAGGCATATCCTTTTCCAGAGTAAGTGGCCCCTTACTATTCTAGTAAGACAAAACATGTCCTGTTCCATGTTGGAAGCAGCCCAGTGTAATCAGTCTGCCACAAGATAGCTGACTGATCACCACAGAGAATAGTGCCAGTTGAGATTGGGGCTCAGTGTTGGTTTCTATTGCTAGAAGACTGGGCACTCAGTTGTGGCCATAGCCAGGTCAGCCTTGGTGAGTGGAAGTCCATGTTGCTGACCCCATGAACAAACTCCATCCCTACCTCTGTGGCCACTTTGTTCTTGAACCTATTGGGCAATGATAGAAGTGGCTGGGAAATAAGTTAATACAAATCCAGGTATCTACAGTCATCTTACCTTTCTGATTATTAAAATCCTCTTCTACTGAGGTCACCCTTTAATGAGTATCATATGAGACATGAATATCTTCATTTTTTTTGTTGCTTATTTGAAGAAGTCTATCTATGTAACTCTGACCTATTTTTTTGTGTCACTAATTTTTCAATAATTTCCCTTCCAAGTCTCTGATCATCTAGTCAAAACATTAGCCATAGTCCATGAATTGATATATAATCACATCTGGCCATTTCTCCTTCCAAGCAAAGTGAGCAGCCAGGTGAATTTCTCAAAGTTATTTCCACTGGGAAAATATTCACCTTAGCTCTATCCCTCAGGGATTTCCCAGAAAGGGGCTGTATTACTATAGCTGTCTACTTTTGGGTAGTGCCTGCATATCATACAGAACCATCTATAAGCCAGGTTCTAGTCCCCTTTTCCTATATCAATCTATAATAAGAAACTCCCCATGAGGCCATAGGTACAGGATTGGAAAGAGAAGGTTAATGCAGCAGGACTGGGAACCACAGGTACTTGAGCCACTTCCCCATATAACTTACTTGTACCTTCAGAGCTTGCTTGGACCCATTCAAGTATACACCACTTCTATTTAATTATGTAATGTTTCTGTGCGTGCCCAACTTTATGACTTGGTGGGTAAGATGGCACACAGTTCCTGATGAGTAACTCAGGTCATATGGTAACTTGGTGAGCCATGGTTAAGTTTTAGTCTTTACTAAAGCCCAGAAGTAGTCAAAAGTTATTTCCAAAAGGAGAATAGTCCTTTGTGGATGATGGCAGGGCCTTGCTCCAAAATCTGAAAGCCCTGCACTGTGAATCATTTATAGAGGACTTCCAAAGCCTCTAAACAGCACTCCTATCTGTTACTAACACTTCAAACACCATTAGATCTGCTGAATCATATAGCCCAAGTGGTGGATTACCATTTTACCAAGTGACCTGAAAATCTGCTAGTTTTGAGTGGGGATCAGACCAACAACAAAAAAGGCTCTGCAATAGGTCACTTGGTAAAAGTGCTAAAGTAACACACCCAAATGAAGAAAATGTTGCTTCTCAAATCCAAAGAGGCCTTCTAGGTATTGTGCCTCTTTCTCAGTTGTAGCAGAGTCCAGATACACTAACTTATCCTTTACCTTAGAAGGAATATCTTGACATGGACCACTCACAACTAGACCACTAGAAATTTCACTGAGGTAGAAGGCACCTGAATTTTCATCAGATTCATTTCCTACTCTCGAATGCACAAATGGCCTGCCAATAAATCTAGAGTAGTTGCTACTTTTTACTCACTAGGTCCAACCAGCAGAATTTCATTGATGTAATGTACCAGTGTGATATCTGTGGAAGTGAAAGGTGATTAAGATCCTTGAGGATTAAATTATGACATAGGTCTGGAAAGCTGATATGTACACAAGGTAGGACAGTGAAAGTGTACTGCTGGCCTTGCCAACTGAAAGCAAACTGCTTCTGGTGGACCCTATGCAGGTATGGAGAAAAAGATATTTGCCATATCAGAAGTTTCATGCCAAGTACCAAACAATCAAGCCACATTTGGTATAACATCTGCAGTTGGAGTCAATACCTGGCTAAATTTACTATAATCCACTGTCGTTTTCCAGGATCCCTCTGTCTACTGCACATGCCAAATTGGAGACTTGAATGAGGATGTAGTGGGAATCACCATCACTGGATCTTTCAAGTCTTTGATTGCGGCACCAATGTCTGTTATCTCTCTGGGAATACAGTCTTGCTTTTGCTTTAGTTTTTTCAACGTAGTTCTTATGGCTCCCACTTGTCCTTTCTTACCATAATAGCCATCATTCCACAGTGCAGGAGACCAATGTGGGCATTCTGCCAGCTGCTAGGTGTGCATTCTGGAACTGGGAAGATAACTTTCAGATGGGTCCACAAACACACTGACCCCACCTTGAGATGGACCTGAGCTAAAGCTGCATAGCTTACCTGACCTCCATAAGCTTCTACTCTGACTGGTGGACCATAGTGACATTTTGAATTTTAGGGAATTATTGTCCAGACCCAGTGTCCAATCATCCCTGAAAAGTCTGATTATTTGCTTTTCCCTGTGATCTTAGATGTTGATCCTTTTGGAAAAAAGTAGAGGAAAAATTAACAATAAAAGTTTCCAGTAGTGTCTTTCCTCAAGGTGACCTGATTTCCTCATCATTCAACGAATTATGGCACTAAAAAGTGTCTCATGTCTGGGAATTGATTGAAATCCCATGATTCTTTGTTTTTATGATTCAGGTTGGACTTTTGTTCATGACCTAGAACTTTTTTGCTTATATAGATCAAGTATTTAGTAAACTTCTTATCTCACTTCTGGGAATGCCATGACCAACTTGACAATATCAGTCCTGCATAAGTCAGATTATTATTTTTTATTTATTTATTTTTTAATGTTTATTTATTTTTGAGAGAGAGACAAAACATAAACAGGGGAGGGGCAGAGAGGGAGGGAGACACAGAATCAGAACCAGGCTCTGAGCTGTCAGCAGAGTCCGATGCAGGGCTTGAACTCATGAACCATGAGATCATGACCTGAGCTGAAGTCAGACACTCAACCAACTGAGCCACCCAGGTGCCTCAAGTCAGATTATTTTGATTGATGCTTTGACTCTGTTGTCTATTATGGTAACTATGTTCACCTTGTGTTTGACAATTGAGTGCTGCCACTAGGCCCCTGCCATCCCAGGATTCAATTATTCCCATCACATTTGGGTTTCCCAATTCAGAGACTATGGTTCCCACTCTGAAATCTGTTTTACAGAGAAAAGTTATCACAGAGCTCTTCAAGGACACCAGGGCTCCCCTCAAAAATTTATGCCTCCAAGTATCAGTAAACGATATGTTTTCTGGACCCTTACTGTTGTAACATTTCAATCTCCCTCAGCCATTTAATCCTTTCCTCTACATTAAGCCAAGTCATGTCTGGCATTTCTGATGCACTCATTAGGGGGTGGAGAGGGATCACCCTTTGGTCTGTGTTTCAGTCAACTGAGCAAACAAACTTTTGAAGCCCATTCTAACTCTAATAGTTAGAATTGCAGCATTAAATGCATAATCTCTTCTTAGTATGTCCAGCCTGATTCCACCTTATATTCCTTCACCATGATCTCACACCCTTAATATACATGCCCACACATATTTCCCAGATATCTGTCTGTATAAACTAGAAAACTCAAGCAGTTCTTTTGAAATTTAGTACGCCTCCTTGTGGGTCACACTTTGTGCCCACAAAGGGCTTGCTGGGACATGAGTCTAGTTAAGTTTTAGAAGCAAAAAAGAGGTGTTGGGGTGAGTGCTGAGAAAATCAGCATTGTCTTGTAGGAGGCTATTATAGTTTCCTCAGGCAATATATTCTTAATCCCCTCAAAAAAGAGGTCAAGCAACTAATACATCTAGGGAGAGGTATGTCACTGCCATTAGGGGTAGAGAAACCTCTTCACTAACAAAGAAGACCCACTAGAATTTAGAGGCTACATAGCTTGAACGACTATAGAAGTTCTTAGGTCATTAATATGCTGTTTGAGTTGGGAATTCAAATCCCAGAATGCATCCTTTTCTTTTACTGCTTTGTCCAGTGACATTAGGAACAACCAGCCAATGTCACTATACTTTTTTTTTCCAAAAAAAATATTTGAAAGTATCATACATTGAGTCTCCTTGTTTCTTATAAGCAATTGATTAGGAGCCATGTGAAACATGTAGATATTTTGCATATCTTTATAAATAGTTCATGCCATTGACTATCAGTACTCCCTTTACTACTGGAACTATAGTCATTAGTGTCTTTAAAACTAATCAGATTGAGGAGCCAATTCCAGAAAACCCAAAACCAATTCAGAAAACTCATCATTTGGTACCACTCATGGTACCAAAATTTACGCTAGGGTTTTCCAGAGAAACAGAAACAATAGGAATTATATATATATATATATATATATATATATATATATAGAGAGAGAGAGAGAGAGAGAGAGAGAGAGAGAGAGAGAGAGATTTATTATAAGGAATTGGCTTACATAATTACAGAAGCTGAGAAGTTAAATTATCTACCATCTGTGAGCTGGAGACCCGGGAAAACCAGTGGTCTAATTCATTCTGAGTCCAAAGGCTTAAGAACCAAAGGAGTTGATAATTGATATGCCATCAGAAGAGCTGATGGCATAAATCCCAGTCCAAGGACAGGAGAAAATGAGATGAATGCCCTAGTTCAAACAGTTAGGTAGAAAAAAAAGATGTGAATTCCTCCTCTCTCCATCTTTTTTCTGTTCAGGCCTTCAGTGGATTTGGTGGTGCCCACTCACACCAAGGAGGGCAATCCACTTTACTGAGTCTGCAAATTCAAATACCAATCTCATCTGAAAGCACCCCCACAGACATACTGAACAATGTTTAATCTGGCACCCCATGACTTGTCATGTTACACGTAAAATTAACAATCACAGGAAGTTTACTCCAAGTGGTGACATATTCAATAAAATAATTAACATAATATGATTTAATTAAAAATGTGAGAAAATGGTGATGTGTGACATTTTAATAAAGGTGTTCTGAAAATGCATACCTGACATGATAATATTTAGGTAGACCTAATGATAAATACTTAGAAGAAAGTCATGCTATATGAAAAGGAGAAAGTAAAAACTCTGATGTAGAAATATATTTAGCACGTTCAAAAATACTTATTCTAAGGGACACATGCACCTCAATGTTTATAGCAACACTATCAACAATAGCCAAATTATGTAAAGAGCCTAAATGTCCATAAATTGATGAATGGATAAAGAAGAAGTGGTATCTGTATATACAAGGCAATATTACTCAGCCATGAAAATGGACGAAGTCTTGCCATTTACAATGATGTGGATGGACGCAGAGTGTATTATGCTAAGCAAAGTAAGTCAGTGAGAGAAAGACAAATACCATATGATTTCACTCAGGTGTGGAATTTAAGAAACAAAACAGATGAACTTAGCGGAGGGGAAGGAAAAATAAAATAAGATAGAAACAGAGAGGAAGGCAAACCATAAGAGACTCTTAACTGGGAGAACAAACTGAGGGTTGCTGGAGAGGAGGTAGGTGGGATGGGCTAAATGGGTGATGGGCACTAAAGAGGGCACTTGTAATGAGCACTGGGGGTTATATGTAAGTGATGAATCACTACATTCTACTCCTGAAACCAATAATATAGTATATGTTAACTAGCTTGAATTTAAACGAAAACTTGGGGGTGCCTGGGTGGCTCAGTCACTTAAGCATCTGACTTCAGCTCAGGTCATGATCTCAGGGTTTGTGGGTTAGACCCCAGCATCCGGCTCTGTGCTGACAGCTCAGAAACTGGAATCTGCTTTGGATTCTGTGGATTCTTTGGATTCCACTCTCTCTGCCCCTTCCCCGCTCATGCTGTTTTTCTCGGTCTCTCAAAAATAAATAAACATTAAAAATACATACATACATACATAAAACTTGGAAGAAAATAAATAAATAAATACATACATACATACATACATACATACATGGATGAATCAAGACACATGGAATTATATCACTGTTAGTGAAGAAGAGGTTGGTATGAGGTTCAAGAAGTAAGCAGAGATGATTCTACTTGAGTTATGACAGTAGATTTTGGGGGCCTGATTTGAAAGAATTGTGGAAGCAGAATCATTAGGTCTTAGCAATGAAGTATTATGATGGATGACAGAAACTAAATTATTAATAATTTTTAGATTTCTGACTAGGTAATCTAGGTAGTTATTTCTATGGTGGGCAACATAGGAAGAGAAGCAGTCTCAATGGGAAGAACAACGTTTAACTTTTTATTTTTAAAGTTGTACTGTATACTATCCAGGTGAATAAATGTGTAGAGAAGGATTTTATTTTTGAAGTTGTTCTGTATGTTGTCCAGGTGAATAAATGTATAGAGAAGGAAAATTTGATTACATGGGTCTAGAGCTTAGAGGACAAAAAATTAGTAAGATTCACCTTATAAGATGAAGAACACAAAATGTTGAGAAATTACTTAATTTGACCAATGATGCATCTATTAAGTGGTAGAGAAAGGATAAAAACACTATTTTCCTGACTTTTCAATTAAGTCTAATGCTACTTTCTTGATTTTGCTCTCTAGCTGTTTTCAGAGGACTTATTTCATCTATTCAAGAGTATTCTCATGGGCCAAAAGGTCACAAAATACATGCACTATTTCAATAGGATTTATGGGTGGGGTGCAGTAAAAAATGAAGAAATATGTAAAATACCACTTTATATAAAGTGCTAAAACAATAAAATATATAATTTGCACATATTTAATTAAATAACACCATTATTTTTGTAAATAAAGATCTTACATTTATAATACGTGAAACATAGAAATACAATAATATGTCATTCCTATGAATAGTAATCATACTGTTTATTCCATCCTCATCATTTAATTCATTATAAATTAAATACTAAACTTTCGTCCCTATGTTCTTTTCTGCCTGACTGCCTTGCTGCCTTCTTTCTTTCTTCCCTTCCTCACTTACTTTTTCCTTCCTTTTTCTTCCTATCTTCTCTTCTATTATTTATTTAAGTATTCATTCATTTTGTACCAAATTTGCTAAGATGATATAACATAATTGTTGAGAGTCAAAATTTCAAGGCCAAACATCTGAATACAAATTCTGAATGGCTTTGGTCACTATACCTTAGTTTCCCATCTCTTAAGTGGCTGAAGAATGGAATTAGTAAAACACATAGACTGACCACCATCTGGCACATGTGAATGTAAATGTAAATGTAATATATTATTATTCCTTGTCAGATACTTTGATAGATAAGTCAAGATGAATAAAATAATGGATGACCCCTGCTAATAACCTCTAATAACCCAAGGTCTATGGAAATAAAATCAGAGTCAGGCATGAAAACAACAAACCTTAATAACAATAATCTGAAGGATGCCTGGGTGGTTCAGTTGGTTGAGTGTCTCTTGATTTTGGTTCAGATCATTATCTCACTGTTGTGAGATCAAGCCCCATACTGGGCTCCACGCTAAGTGTGCTTGGGATTCTCTCTGTCTCTCTGCTCCTCACCCTCGCTCATGCTCTCTCTTTCTCCTAAAGTAAAACTTATTTATTAATAATAATAATTAATAATAATAATAATAATAATAATAATGTGATTGTCAACTTAGTCAAATACTACAGTAAGATAGAAGAGAAGCTTTTTGATTTAATAGAGAAAACTTAACATAAAATAATATCTTTGGGTCTATGTGGTAGATTGCTGTTATTTTATCTGATTCTCTTAAGTGTCTTTATACACCTAGAAGACCAATCTGGTACTCTCCTATGTTACTACCATGGAACGTATTCTGACGCAAGCTAGTAATAGGTTCAATTTTGCATTTGTAGCCATGTGTTCAGTAAAGATTGTTAACAAAGTACATACAATCCCATAGTTAACAAACTAAAAATAACAATGGTAATTACATAATTGATAGCATAAAACAAGATGTTACAGACAGGTGTAGCAGGAGTTTCTCTCCTATGGAGCCAATATGCTCTGGTTGAATTCAGGGAGGAGGGTTTACTAGAGGAAGTAACCATTATCTGATACCTGAAATATGTGCACAAGTTAACCATTGGATAACTGGTTGGATTTGGGGAAAGAACTTTATTGATTCTAATGTAAATCTCTTTTTAAAAATTATTTTGAAATGGAATTTTTGAGTTAGTTTCTAGTTATAGCTATATGATGGAGCAGGAATTTTCATAAGTTATAAAAGTTGTGTATAAAATCACAAAAATATCAATCTCTTTGAATTTATAGTAGAGTTCATTAAAATGTAGACTTTTTATATCATCAATTAAGTTATAATTTTCCTATAAAAATGTTAAATTTGTAACAATTGATAAAAAATAATGATATATATTTATTTTTTAAATTTTTTATAAAGTTTATTTATTTTGAGAAAGAGGGAGAACAAGCAGATAAGGGGCAGAGAGAGAGGGAGAGAGAGAATCCCAAGCAGGCTCCACACTGCAGCACAGAGCCTGACACAGGGCACAAACTCACAGCATGTGAGATCATGGCCTGAGCCAAAATCAAGAGTCAGACACTTAACCAAATGAGCCATTCAGGCACCCCAATAATGATATATTTTTAAACAAATGAGTAGGTGGTTTCAACTCTATACAACGTTATAAAACTAGGATTGACCTTGTAATAATAGTCTTTGTCCTAATGGATAGACAGTGCCTCATTATATATCCCCAAACTGCAACAGTGTCTTAAATGATATATCCAACTAAGTATAGAATTTTAAATAAAAATAAAGGAAATGGAGAACAAATCATGTTTCTTAATCTGCACCAAAGCAGGAGGAGACTGAGTTTGGCATCAATGCAGTGAAAATACTGGTTTTGGTGTGAAAATAATACCGGGCTTGAATCCTTGTGCTAACATTTAGCAATAATGGTATTATTTCTTGAAGTACTGAACATGTGTAGTCACACTTACTGAATGTTATCCATGTATATTGCCTGTACACAGGCACACATACACAAACACATTAGGCTTCTACTCGTATCAGAAAGAGACATCAGTGTATTATTCAGTTGACAGCTCATAACATAAATATGCTCACTATCTTACACTTCATGTATGATGAGGAAAGCAAAAAGTCATAGAAACAATGCAATGTGTCTAAGATCTCATGGACAGCAAATGACTGAGTTGTGATTCATATTCATGACTATGTGACTCTTAACTGTTATTCAGCAATGCCTCATTTTCACAGTCCTTACTGGTTACTGTCTCCTCAGTTCTACTCCACCTATACAAGAGGGAATAATACCAATTGACTTTCCAAGCATGTAGTTAAAAATAAATATGATAAGCAGGCACGCACTTACAAAATGCTGGTTTTTTCCTCCCTAAAGAGAATACAACATCTCCAATATTTTAACTGCATTGCAATTGTATTCAATACACTTAAGAACTTGCTGAGAAGTTTTCCTCTTTAAAAAAATGAATGTGATAAAAATGTAAGATACAATATTCAGTTCCTGGCTGGTAGTAAGTAGATATCAATTAGTAGCTGCTAGTTCTTATTTGTTTGTTATTATGAAA
Source organism: Lynx canadensis (assembly GCF_007474595.2). Taxonomy (NCBI): domain Eukaryota; kingdom Metazoa; phylum Chordata; class Mammalia; order Carnivora; family Felidae; genus Lynx; species Lynx canadensis. The sequence continues at coordinate 66,224,848 of NC_044306.2, forward strand.
CTAAATCAACACTACAAAATCTCAGGACTCTTGTCATTGTTTGACATTTTCTTTTGGAATCAAATTAAAAAATTGTGCTTGTTGATCCACTTAGTTTAAGATACATAGTTTCTAATAGATCTGAATCAATGAGATATCAAATTAAATTGTTTATACATAATTACATGCTACTTGTACTAATCTATTTCCAACACTTATAGTTTTAATACCTTGGGAAACATTTACAGGCATATTCTCCCCCCACACACATCTCTTTCCCTATTTTAGTGTTCCCCTATTGTCTACCAAGGACTGCAACTTCTGTTTTACATCTACTTCCACAACCCCTGTAAGATAGTTTATAATTATGACCTTCTAATAGAAAATAATAGCATTTATTTTAGTAACAACTTCTCAATCCCCTTTGGATTAGAAAGATCATTGTACAAAGGTGCTTTTGCACAATAACCCAATATTTTATTTCACAGTTTACGTTTAAAAATGTAGAGAATATGGCATTTTTAGTTCTTTTACAATTGTAAGTGGTACCGCATAATAAAGGAAAATATTCAACCTTCAATTTTAAAGCTTGAACTACTGAACCTGTGGGTACTCGTATCTTTGTGCCTGGCAGGCATGGGTGTAAATACATAGATTTTGGCTGATGCTGCCAGAAGTCAAACCTCTTGACATCTGTTCTCCTGATAGCCCCTAAGCAAAAGAACTTCAAATCCAATATATTAGATCAGCTTATCAGAACTGATTTCAATCTTCAATCATTTAGTACAGGCTGACCTTATGATACCTGAGATATCCAGCAAAAACTGTTACTTGCATTGAAAAATCTACCTGTTTTATCTGGGAAATCAGAGCTGAATTTGACCTCTGAAACCTTTCTAGTTTTCTAGTCAAAACCTTTTGACTAGACTAGAGGTGACTGCAATGGTTTTCAAGTGAATTAGCTAAGCAAGAATGATGAGAGGTGGGCTTTTTACGTCATTATTTCATGTAGGTTATTGACTTTATAAAATTTATGGATTATACTTGATTTTTTTCTTTTCTAAAATTAACATATAATTGAGCCATAAATGAAATTTGTTGGCTATCATGGTGTTACTTCAGCCACATTAAAGTGTTTTATCCAAATGATCATTTGTGCATACATTATGCATTGTAATTTTCCCAGAAGAGAGTATTTCTCTTCTTATTAGACTTTTTTAGACAATCTATTTGCTGATGAGTACAAATATCTTAGTGGCACCATGAAGTGTTTGCAATACATAGTTAATTAGAAAGAGATTTACTATACACACAAAAGGAGATAATTTCAAAGTGAATTTGTTTTCTCATCAATATCAATTTATATTACCAGATTAAAGTTAATATTCTGTTTTCAATGTTTACTTTCAAGGGAAGTTTGTTGGTTTTTTTTTTTATTGGTATCTTAAATATCCAGGTATTTTGTAATTTTTGATCCACATGGCATAGCATTTATCTACATAGTCAGATAATACATTTTTCATTAAAGCATATTGTCTTTATATTAAATAGCCAACTTCATATTTCAGAGTGGAAATAAAATAAATCAATATCTTTATAAATAACCTTTAAAACTTGAACATGTCTGAGGACTTGAAATGTAACAATAATTTGTTATTGATATTTTAGGCATTGGGCATGCTTTTAATATAATTCTCATAGTTTATTTTGATCAATATGTGTCATCTATTATTTCTGTAGGCAATATAGAAATTAAATATGCTCTTTCTTTTTAGCATATTTTATATTCTTATTTTTTTAGCTTCATAATGAATTCAAAGATCTAGCCGACATTTCTAAAATCATCATTTTCATTTAAACAATATTTTCAGCCTATGTTGATTTCTTCCTCCCAGATCTTGAATAATTTATTCTTGACAGGAGGCCTGATTCCTTTATGAAGGTGGTACATGGTAACATAATCATCACAGGTGTGTCATCCCATTTGGTTACCAGTTACTGGCAGGGTTATACCACAGGTGATGTTATTTCAGAGACAGAGAAGGAACATTTCAAAGTCATGAGTGCTTGCCAATATTTTCGATCTAATTATAGCCTCATTTATTTTCTTACATTGTTTTGTAAAGTTTTATCTCAAGCACTTCACATTTGGCTTTGCATCTAAGCTGTCAGGTGGTATTTTATTTTCATTCCTATGTTTTTGATATTTTCATTTTATTTTTCCTAAAATTAAGATGGCCATAACAAAGAGAATATTTTAAAATAGCTTTTACATGTAAGGCATTTTTTAATGCTTATCTTGGATTATATATCCTATTAGAAATTTTATCTAGTTATATGACTTCGTGGTAATGAACTTCTACACCAGACTAGAGGTCACAAAATCCTGTCACTTCTGCACTGAAAAAGCAGTGTAATTCACAGAAAAATTGGTGATATTTTACCTAAGAAAAAACATAACTTATGAGTAAAGCCAGAATCAGAATTAAAAAAGCCATACATCATTCACCACCTTATCTAAATAATTGGGAATAGTTTTAGATATATATACTGAAAAGTAAATTTTCTACAAAATAAAGCAATATAACATATATTTTGAAATACAGCTATAAAGCAGAAGTGATAGAAATATAAATTTAGAGTCTATCTTTTATTATAGGTATTTCCTCTTAATTACGGTATTATAATTTAATTTATTTAATAACATAATAAATTATTTATTTCACTTATATTGAGTTCACAAACTTTTTTTCTAGCATGCCACTTTCTTTTTTGGAATAATATTGCTCAATAGCACTTGAACAATTGATAAGTCATTTTTTAAATCTAGATATTTCTTTGAAAAAATATTTTTTGTTTAATAAGTAAAATAGTACATATTTCTTTGTGCAATTCATTTTGTATAGTAGGAGAAGTCATGACCTACCTATTGAAAAGCCCTGTTTTCATGAATGAATCAATTGACTGAATTGACTCGTTATTGATCCAAAAGCAATTCAATCAAATACTCTTTAGCTACGAATATTGAATACTTGGTAAAGTAAATTGCACTGAATACTTGTGAAAAATGGCAAAATTTTATTTACGGCTATTACAATAGGGGTCAAGACCCTTGCAATAGGAGAGAGCCACTAAACTCAACTCCCCTAGAGCAAAAGGTAGGAGGGTTGTAAATGGTGGAGGGAGGTAATGGAAAAGTACACGTGAATCTCCCTTAATAGGGAAGTTGGTCAATGCGATTAGGCCATCTGTGTTAGCTAATTTTTCTTATCTAAATTAGGCTCCTACCTTCCAACAAAGATTAGGAGATCAGGGCACTATCTTTCTTGATAATTACATTTCAAAGACGTAGCTCCCAGGTCCTTAAGAAAGACATTCCTGGATCACTTTCTCATACCATACACAAAAAATAAATTCAAAATGGTTTAAACCTAAATGTTAGACAGAAAACCTAGGGAAATCCTAGAGAAGAACACAGGCAGTAACTACTTCGACATCAGCCATAGCAACTTCTTACTAAATATGTCTCCTGAGGCAAGGGAAACAAAAGCAAAAATAAACTATTGGGACTTGTCAAAATAAAAAGCCTCTGCACAGCAAAGGAAACAATCAACAAAACTAAAAACCCACTGAATGGGAGAAGCTATTTGCAAATGACCATATTTGGTAAAGGGCTAATATCCAAAATATACAAAGAACTTATAAACTCAACACCCAGAAAACAAATAATCCAATTAAAAAATGGGCAGAAGATATGAATAGACATTTTTCTTTTCCCCCAAAGAGGACATACAGATGGCCAACAGACACGAGAAAAGATGTTCAACATCACTTATCATCAGGGAAATACAAATCAAAATCACAATGAGGTATCATCTCACACCTGTCAGAATGGCCAAAATCAACACCACATGGAAAATAAACAGGAATTGGTGAGGATGTGGAGAAAGGGGAGCCCCTTTACACTTTTGGTCGGAATGCAAACTGATGCAGCTACTCTGGAAAACAGTATGGGGGTCCTCAAAAATTAAAAATAGAACTACCACGGCGCCTGGGTGGTTCAGTCAGTTAAATGACCAACTCTTGATTTTGACTCAGATCATAATCTCACGGTCATGAGCTCAAGGCTTGCCCTGCAGAGTCTGCTTGGGATTCTCTCTCTTTCTCTCTCTGCTCCTCCTACTCTCTGTCTCTCTCTTAAAACAAATAAATCAACTAAAAATTATAATTATTGTTAAAAAAATAGAACTACCATGTGAACCAGTAATTACACTAGTAGGTATTTACCCAAAGAATACAAAAGTGCTAATTTGAAGTCTTACCCTGATGTTTAGAGCAGAATTACCTACAATAGCCAAATTACGGAAAGAGCCCAAGTGTCCAAAACTGATGAATGGATAAAGAAGAAGAGGTGGTATACACCATGGAATATTACTGAGCCATAAAAAGAATGAAATCTTGCCATTTGCAATGATGTAGATAGAGCCAGAGAGTACTATGGTTCCTGAAATAAATCAGTCAGAGAAAGAAAAACACCTTATGATTGCACTCATATGTGGCAAGAAACAAAATAATGAGCAGAGGAACAAAAAAAGAGAGAAAAATCAAGAAACAGACTCTTAACTATAGAGAACAATCTGATGGTTACCAGAGGGGAAGTGGGTAGGGGGATGGATTAAGTTAGATGATGGGGATTAAGGAATGCACTTCTGATGAGTACCAGGTGTTGTATGGAATTATTGAATCCCTAAATTATATACCTGAAACTAATATTACACTGTATGTTAACTGTAATTTAAATAAAAACTTTAAAGTGAAAAAAATAAATAAAAGAATAGAGTCTCTTCCATTGAGCAGCTTTAGATAAAAGAATGTTACAGACATACAATTCTGTTTCTTGCATGGTTTTAACTAGAGGTATCTGAGGCCCCTATTGCTTTAGTATTGACTGTTGGGCATAGTACAGATTCTGTGATCTATACTCACATTGACACGCTTAACATTTATGCACACACACACACACACACGCACACAAATGCACACATGTGTTAAATGAACGGACTTAAAAAACTTTGTCATTTGTTGTAGGGTCTATTTGACTTACTTTCAATTGAAATATCCATTGCAAAGAGAATATATACAGTATGCCTGATATATATATTATATATATATTATATATATATAACATATTATATATCATATGTTTTATATACATATATATTACTGCTATACATGCAGCAATATATTTAGGGAATTTACATAGGTTGCATCTCTTCAATGTTTCACGTAAGTTATTCTTTTGTCAATTGTATCCATTTATGTTACACATCTTCAGATATTTTCTGAAAATAATAAGGAAAAATCTATTAAAACATAAAAGTTTTATATGAAAAAGAAATTGGTTAATTCATCAAATAAGTTCTGGGGTGGAAATTATGTTTCCAAATATTTATTTCTAATCTCTGAGAACTTCATTAGCTCAAAATAATTCTAAAAATTCAATTTAGGTTCTTCATTTGTTCCCCACATAAGTTACAATAAAAAGTTAAATAAAACATTGTAAAACTATAAAATAATATAATATACAGACAATATACATCTGTCTGACTCATCCCATGTGAGATCTAATTAGCATGTGTTTTGACTGTACTCACATAAATTTTATTGGAGTGGTGATTTCACACTTTAAGTATAATTGCCTACTACAATGTGGTACATATTTTTAACTATAAAAATTAGATTCCTCTGTAATAACATCTATCCCGGGAGAATGATTTTTGCAAGGTTAAAAACATTTTCTAATTAGCAATAGATACAATTGGAATTCTTATAATCAAACATTCAAGACAGGCAAATATATAGACATTTAGTGCAATAATTGTAGAAAACAAATAAAGTTAGCAGATTTATCAAACAATAATCTGAGCCGGTGGTTCCATTGTAGGGGAGAGCGCATGCCAGGTGGTATACAAAAGGATGTATTTCCATGTCAGAAAAAATAAATGGCACTGTAAGGCAAAGCCTATTGAATGGTTTTAAATATGATCATTTTTATATATCCAAAGGAAGATATCAGCAGCTATGTCGAACATAGATTAAACAAAGGAAAGAGACAAGACAGGTGGAGGGGAGGCTTTTGAGAAATATCAGTTCCTAAATTATGATAGTCACAATGAAGATGGCAAGGGAGGGAGGGTTTAAGATCTATGTAGGAGTTAGAGTCAATGGTGAACATTTGGACTGGAGAGGATAAGAAAAGATCTGCAGATAACACAGTTTCCTGAATATTTGCTGTGCATTATGAAGATGAATCATGGAAGTAATGCAAGTTCTGGAGAGAAAAATGAGTTCCTTGGTGAGCAACCTTAGTTTAAGGAGCCTACAGGCCACCTGCAGTAGTCAGATCATTCTTAAAATGTGCCTTGGCCACATGCAGGATATATTACCTCAGGCAACTTATTTAATATCTTTGAGTCTCAATTCCCTTGTTGTATAATGGAGATTGTAACCACTAATTCATACAATTATTTTCAGGATTGACTTCATTAGCAAGAGTTACCTTTTCCTAGGCACCTCTGGCATTTTGGGGCCTTGTTTAGCAAATAATTGTTATTGCATTAACACCAGTGTACTTTAATCCCTCTAATAAAGTGGTTTTTATATCCCTGTGAGGTGACTGCTGTTTAAGAGTACCAGGAGGTCTTTTTAGGAGAACAGCAGGCTTTAAGATTCTTATAGGCGATCTGAAGAATGGTATGGGTCTCCAGAGAGTTCTTTTGGCTAATTGAGAGAAAGAGTATGTTTTCATTAGATATTAAAGGGAATATAAATTCAAATGCCAAAAAAACCCCACCTCATTACATGTTAATAAACAGTTTGGAAACTGTCAACATATTTAAGGAAATATTTAGAGAATATAAATTAATAATTCATTAACAACGTAGTGGTCTGTATCCTAGTTTATAGCTTTGATGTGATACAGTATCTTCAGTAAAAAAGTACTGATGCTGATTGCTCATTATTGCATTCGTAAGTGCTGACAAATTAGTAACTCTGGTGCATCTGTTTAAGGTGATAAGAATAATTTTCCCTTTACGCACTAAGGAAGTATTTGTTCAGAGAAGATTGGACACCCAAAGGATATAAGTGATACATAAAAATGTGACACATTAATTGCAAGCCAAGTACAGGCTTTAGTGTTAGGCTGTCTGGTTCGGAATCCTGAGCTCATTGCTCTACTATATGTGAGACTGGGCAACTCTCTTTCTCATTTTGCTTATTGGTAAAAGCAAATAATTCCAAATTTATCTATAGAGTGGTTATCAGTAACCAATGCTGTGCATATAAACGTATGCAAAATTTTATGCAATTTGCTTTGCATAGGCTGTATAATGTATCATTCTTATTTTATAATCATTTTTAATTAGAGTGAGGATTTGATTTCCCTCCCTAGCCTTACATCATATTAGAGTAGCCTTCTTTTAATAACCTGTATCTAAATGCACAAATCTATAATATTTTGAGTCAATTATTTATTCCAAATAAAACAACTATCTTACACTTACGCAGCTGCGCGCGCGCGCGCGCGCGCACACACACACACACACACACACACTCACAAAAACTGAAAATCGGGTCACTGTAATTTTAGTGTTAATTTTATTCACTACTACTCCTGCCTTACCCCAATCTACACACAAAAAAAATTCTACAAAAGGTATTCTTTTTTATTTAATTTATTTTTTAAAATTTACACCCAAATTAGTCAGCATATAGTGCAACAGTGTTTTCAGTAGATTCCTTAATGCCCCTTACCCATTTAGCCCATCCCCCCCCCACATCCCCTCCAGTAACCCTCTGTTTGTTCTCCATATTTAAGAATCTCTTATGTTTTGTCCCCTCCCTGTTTTTATATTATTTTTGATTCCCTTTATGTTCATCTGTACAAAACGTATTCTTAGTTCAAAGGCCAGGTTTACTTAAAAAGTCTTTCTTTGGTGAGCCTGTAATAAAGTGTGACAAAGTTCTATAATCACACAGCTTTAAAATTTTGATTTCCATACACTGAAAGCAAATAGTTTATTGTTTTTCCGTTTATTTTTGAGCAGTTTACGTTAAGATTAAAACTCATGCAAAGGTAAAATTTATTGCATACTTTTGAGAAGGACCATGGATTTTCAGTTATAAATTATATTCTATTTTTTCAAAGATTATGCACCATTTATTTTATACCTCATATATAACTTCCAAAGATTTTCTTTTTTTTTTTCTTTAATTGACTTCTTGCTATTTAGTAAAAAAGTTAACTCATAAGCCTTTTTTTTTTTTTTTTTGAAGCACCATCTAGTAAGGACCTCTGGAAATGAGTTCAGTTATATAATGGTATCATGATTTTTTTTTCAATTTGCAGACCAACCATATCACTGAATTTCTGAAAAAAAATGTTTGTAGGCAATTGTGTTTTTAAAATCATATTCATTTACATTTGACATTCAAGCCGTGGAATGAACACTTGATATCAAAGGCAGGTAACAAAACATATACACACATCATTTGTGAGACACACTAAAAAATGTCTATACATGAATATCTAAAGACATCTCAAATTTATCCTATCCAAAGCAGAATACATCTTCTCGTGCTGTGTTTCCCTTTGCAATTAATGGCTACGCCTCCCTTTCATGTGCTCAGTCCAGTCTTACAATCAACTTAGACTCTTCTTTTTCACTCAGCTTTCTTGGAAAATCTTAGTCTTTACATTCTAAGCTCTAAGTTGCCCCACAATTCCGTTTCAGCCGCTCTTATCCAAGCCACTACGATCTTTGTGAGAAGATAACCCCAATTACTCTACTTGTGCCAGCACATTCTTCCCTCCAAACTCTTCTGAATCCAGCAGCCAGAGTTATTAACATAAAGTCACTCTTGTGACTCTCCACTTCTCCCTGCATGAATGCAGATTTACCACAGGGCCCTGCAAGCCATGTCCCTGCCCCTTCTCTCCAAACTCAATCATACCACTTTCTTTTCATTCACATTTCTCCTGCCACACCACCCTCCTTCTGCTCCTTGAACACAGTCTCTCCTGGGGTTTTTGCACTCCATCCTCCCTCTTTCTGAAATCTTCCTTTCCCAGCTGTCTACATGGTTTATTCCCCTATGTCCTTGCTGTTCCTGCTTAAAGGCTATCTTCTCCTTGAGGTCTACCTTGACTCTTCTATTAAAAACTGACAATTCCCATTTGGCTAGCATTTTCTCCCTCTAACCCTATTTTCTCTTCCTTAGTGGCCTTATCAGCCTCTAACAAACTATATATTTAATTTTTTTAACCTGTTTGTTATCTGCCTCCCTCACTAGAATGTGAGCTACCTAAGGGCAAGAATTCCACCTGCTCTGCTCATTGTTGTACACCCTGTATTTAGAATATTAGTATAAATAGATCTTTGATGAATATTTTTAAATGGTTTATAATATAGAGGCTTGACTTATTTTTATATTTTAAAATATTTGATAGAATACATGAGGAAGTTCCTCCAAATCTGCCAGCAGAAATATTAAAAATATGTTTTATGAAGTTTATATATTTATTTTTGAGAGAGAGAGAGAGAGAGAGAGAGAGAGAGAGAGAGAGAGAGCATGAGCAGGGGAGGGGCAGAGGGATAGGGAGAGAGAGAGAATCCCAAGCAGGGTCTGCACTGTCAGCACAGAGCCTGATGTGAGCCTCACACTCACTAACCATGAGATCATGACCTAAGCTGAAACCTAGTCAGAAGCCTAATTAACTGAGCCACCCAGGTGCTCCAGAAATATTAAGATATTAAAATATTAGAATGACTGAGTGAGAGAAAGGACAACAAATTGAGGACAGTTGGTGTTGTAGTCACTGACATGACATTACAATGTTGGAAATCTTAGTTCTCTGGGAACTCAGTTCTTTCTTCCCAAAGTTCAATTATCTTAGGTATAAAATTGGATGCAGATTATGAAATAACATTGATTATTCAGTACGTATGAGACAAACCAGTGCATTATGTGAACTATTTTACATTAAAATGAAATGAAAATTATATGAAATTGAAACATATTATTTGTAGTTTGCATATCTTAATAGCCCTTTTATTGTTAAGTCTTGATATTACTTCCAAATCCCTAACAGTGTAATCAAGTTTGTTATGAAATTAGTGTTGAGTATTTGGTCCACATCTAGAGGCATTTTTTTTTGTATCATAAATTCCATTTCCGTTCACTTACTTCTGGGACTCTGTTGTTAACATTCAGCTAGTAGCTGCTATATTTTGATTTCCAGGTTAGTGGAGACAGCAAGTTTGGACATGTAGGTCTAACACCCAACTAGAAAGAGTAATCATTTGGTGGCTGTGATTCAGTTTAAAACTTTTTGAGTTGAATCTCACATATTTCATTCACTGGAAAGAGTTCAAAAGTGAGTTATTGATTCAATCCATTACTAACTAAGATCATGATGCTTCACAGGGATTAACCAAAAATGTTTATACAAGAAATTAACAAGATAATGGCTAAAAACCTTTCAGTGTAATATCTATGTTCTTATCATCCTATGAATTTTCATATCTCCCATTGTAGTTTTTAAAGTTTTATTTTTTTATTTTTTTATTTTGAGAGAGGGAGAGAGCGAGCGAGCATGGGCAGAGAGAGGGAGAGAGAATCCCAAGCAGGCTCAATGAGGACAGGATGTAGCCCACTGTGGGTTCTATCTCATGGACCATGAGATCATGACCTGAGCCGAGATCAAGAGTAGGACGCGTAAGCCACCAGGTATCTCCATCATATTTCCCAATGAACTGTAATGGAATGTATATATACATATACATACATTATATATGTTACATACATAATGTATGTATATAGGTATATATACATGTATATATACATGTATATAATGTATGTATATAGGTATATATACATGTATATAATGTATGTATATAGGTATATATACATTTATAATGGTGATATAATTTATATGTATACAAGTTAATATTAAATTTATAAAAGAAGGATAATTGATCCACTTTATTCTATTTTCACTTATTATATTGTATTTTTTATTTTAGATATATGTTTTTTAAAAAGTAGTATATTTAATAATTCATTCACACTTAAAAATATAAAATTTAATTAACTTTATTGATCATGATTTTATAACACCATTTTCTTTGAAGGTGCATTTTTTATTTTTAAAGAATAAACAAAGTTGAGGCGTCTGGGTGGCTCAGTCGGTTGCGCAGCCGACTTCGGCTCAGGTCATGATCTCAAAGTTTGTGGGTCCAAGCCAGCATCAGGCTCCGTGCTGACAGCATAGATCCTGGAGCTTGCTTCAGATTGTGTCTCCCTCTCTCTCTCTTTTCCCCTCCCCTGATCACATTCGGTTTTTCTCTGTCTCTCAAAAACAAATAAACATTAATTTTTTTAGATAAACAAAGTTGAGTGGCTTTCTTACAAGTGTTTAGGTAAAGAAGGTATTTTATATATAGACTAATAATCTCTCTTGCTAGGGTTGTCTGGGGAGCGCTCGACTCTTGATTTCAGCTCAGATTATGATCCCTTGTGGGGTTGAGTCCCACCTCAGATTCCGTGCTGAGTGGCTGAATGTGGAGACAGCTTAAGATTCTCCCCCCTCCTTTCTCTCCCTCCTATGCCCCTCTCCCATGCTCGCACTTTCTCTCTCTCTCTCTCTCTCAAAAAATAACATAAGTAAAATAAATATATATATAGATATCTATATATTTATCTCTCTCTCTCTCTCTCTCTCTCTCTCTCTCTCTATATATATATATATATATATATATATCTTTCTTGCCAAAAATGTAGCTTATTTTATAGTCTTATTACAAAATGAAGCTCACATAGAAACTCTTTTAAGGTTGTTTAATCAGTCTAACTTCCTAAACCAGAGTTGAATAAATAAGGATCCAGCCTCACTAGATTGAATAGACATCACTAGACTGTGTAGCATTGAAATTTCATCTTGTTTTGAGTATTTAAATTTTACTTTAATTTAAAATTAAGGGAATAGATTCTCTAAAGTTGTTTTCTGTATGTGTAAATTTATTCGATATAATTTTAGCAACAACTTTGAGGTATATTTAAGTTATGGGTGCTGTCTGTGTGTGTGTGTGTGTGTGTGTGTGTGTGTGTTTATGACATATATATACCACTATTGTCTCATGCAGAGTAATTTCACTGCCCTGAATTTCTTTGTGTTCTGCCTATTCACTTTTTTCTCCCTTCTAACTCTTGAAAACCCTTTATATTTTTACTGTCTCCATAGTTTTGCCTTTTCCAGATTGTCATGTAGTTAAAATCATACAATATGTAGTCTTCTTAGATTGGTTTATTTTACTTAATATTATGCATATAATTTTCCTCCATGTCTTTTCATAACTTGATAGCTCATTTCTTTGTAGTGGTGAATAATATTCCATCGTCTGGATATACTACAGTTTATAATTTCATACATCTAATAAAGGACATTTTGGTTTCTTCCAAATTTTGGTAATTATGAAAAAAGCTCCTGTAAACATTCATGGGCATGTTCTGTTAGTTTGACGACATATTCTCACATATACTCACCACCAACATAATCAAGAGATATATGAGTAGATATTTCTCTATACCTATCTTTATATTTCTATCTACCCATGCACACACGCACACACACACACACACACACACACACACATATGAAATTTATTATTAGCTATTTTCAGTCACAGAGCTATGAGCTTTAAGACCTGTTTAGCATCCCATAATCACCACCAAAATTAAGATATGAATAGACCCATTACCCAGTAATAATCTGTAATACCTATCCTTTCTAGTCAGGTCATTCCCCAGACCTCTGCCAGTCACTGATTTGGTTTTCTGTCCCTATAGGTTCGCCTTTTCCAAAGTAACGTATGAACAGAATCATGCAGGATGTAACCTTTGGAGACGGATTGGCATCTCTACTATCTAATGTATTTAATATTTCAATAAAATAGCATGTGTTTTTTATTTGTCAGAGTAGATACATAAAAGTCTATTTATAGTCTGACATACTCCTTTTAGCTTTGATTCCATAGCTATGCTTTGCCTGCTATTTGAAGCATGATAAGTATGTTCATAAAGTATAAAACATGTTGGAATATACTTAACAATATCTTGATTGAAATGTACTAGGTTATTTTTCTCATTGAAACACTAAATACTTAAATCTAATTGAGTATTATATTCCCAGAACATATTGATTACTTGGTATACAATTGGCTGACCTTTTCTATTCTCTTCTCAGTTTATTCAGAGGGAGGAAGCTTTTCATGTGCTAGTTTGTCTGTTTGAGAAGTCAATTGCAACCTTAGGCTTTCTTGCTTTGAATCTCCTGAGAAACATTATGAGACACAAGGCCTGTTTATTTCTTCTAAGCCTTTGTTGTACTGGCAGAGACTGCCCTTTCCCAGATATCTATTTTATTTCTCAAGTTGTGGAAACTGTTTAAAGGTTAGCAGAATCAGAGATTCAAGTGGAATACACCCTTGGCATAGGGGGTGTGAAGGTCGTTGCTGCATTCCACAAATGATTATAGTTTCCCATCAGACACTTTTCAATCTGATCCACTTGCTATCAGAAAAGTCAATATTTGCATTCTGTTGAATATGCATAACCACTAGTGTTTGAAGAAAGGGCTACTTGATATATGCACTTCTATGATTATCTTGTTTGCATTCACAAGAAATTATCTGAAAATCTTCTAATCATTCAAAGACTTGCTGTAAGGGGTTATTTCATTATTAGAATTAGTTCTGCTGCAACTTTAAGTTAAACCAACTTAGCATTTTATATTGCTTAATTTAAAGTAAATCATCAGAAAAGGAAAAAAAAACGTAAATAACTAAAAAAAACCTTCTTTATTAATAAAATGTTGGTTGCATATGTGGCAAGAACTTTTCATAATTTTCATCATGTGTCTGACTTTTTTAATCTCAAGTGTATGCATTGAAAGAGTTCATTTTCCCTGGGGGAGTTTTCATATTTTAATAAATCCAATTAGCTTCTACTGAAATTATAACATGCCAGTTTTTTTTATTGATAAACAATTTTCCAAGCTTTATTTTCCATAGAATTTTCTTCTTTTACAGATTTTAGCTTCTCCTTGAGAATTATTAACTGTCACTCTAATTAACTTATATATATTCTGGATTTTTGTTGTTTTGCCCCATATCAGGGCCAATGGTCCATTTTCTGTTGTCAGTGATTCTCTTACCTTAAACAGTGGGAAAACTTTTGCCTGCTTGGCTATCTTTGACTTCCCCATTCTAACCCTCATGTTTTGTGGTTTGTACCTATGAAAACAATCTTGTAATTACCTCCTAACATCAACATTTTCTACTTCTTCTAGATCCTATTTGCCTTTCCAATTTTGTGAAATCAAAGAAAATGCTAAACTTTATCTGAAATGGGAAGCATATTTCAACTCTCATGAGTTACGTCTATTTTTCTCTTAGTAGTTTCTGAATTCAGTCATTTATTCTCTCACTATAAAATTTGTAGAGGCCTCTTTGTATCTTCAGTTTGCAATTTCAAACTGAAATAACTTAGAAATAGATTCTTTAGTTCTTCAAGACCCACTTTCTACGTGTGTAAAATGATGAAATTGGACTAGATAAATACTAATTTTTATTATGATATGGTAGTCTAGGTTTTACTGATCTCTCAAAGTCAAGCTAAAGGTGACAAATCTCTTGTTAAGGGACATTTTCATTTAAGGTATGCTCAGGTATGGAGTTCTTCACTGAGAACTCACAACTTTGCAAGTTAGAATTTGTTGGAACCATTGAATAGGAATATTCCTCCTGATTCTGTCTTCCTCTGTTGGGCTTCCTAAACCCCTTGGATTCTCTTTTTATGTAGTGTTTATATTGTTACTTAAGAATTATTAAACCTGCTCTTCTGTTTTCAAAGTTTCTTCTGCTTTCCATACCATATCAAAATACCTTCCTCACAGCTTTGTTAACTGTTCCTGAAAACCCACCAGAGGAGCTATGTTTATTTGGGTTTTAGAAGTGCTTTTGTGAAGACAAACAAACAAAAGCAACCATCACCACCATCACTGTAATCTGTGAGCTATAACACAGAATTCTATAAGTAATAAAGAAAGAAACTGGTTTATTTTATTTTTATAGATTTTTTTTTCATTTTAGAGAAGGAGAAAGATAAAGTGGGGGAGAGTGACAAAGGGAGAGAGAGAGAAGAATCTTAAGCAGGCTCCCCACTCAGCATGGAGTCCTACATGGGACTGAATCCCACAACCCTGGGATCATGACCTGAGCAGAAATCAAGTCAGATGCTCAACCGAGTAGCCACCCAGATGCCCCAGAAACTAGTTTATTTTTTTAAATCAGGTTTTCTGTATGTGGAAGTTAATGGATTAGCTGTGATATGGCAAAACTAGGGGTAGGGCAGTAGATAAATTGGAACAGGAGTAGAGATTCTGGGAGTATTACTCCCTTAATTACTACTTCCAGGCTCCTCTTTCTGTAATCCATCACTGTCAATTTCACAACTTTTAACTTTCAGATATCGTATTTTTAGGATTTAAATTCCAAGGTTTATGACCAATCTGAGGCAAGTTTCCCCAAACTTCAAGTGTTAATTAAATCTATCAAATAACAAAAACTCAACTGTGTACATTTTAAAGACCTAAATGGTTTTATTGAATAATTCATGAATTGGGCAGCATACCATCTAGCAAGTACAAAGGAACTTCAAGAAGCTACAGAAAGGGAAAGATTATTCAAGGCAATACAAAGAAGTCATAAACAATAATAACAAAAGGATTATTTTGGCCAAGATCATCTCTCTTTGGGGGACAACTGATCTTATTACATGGATTATCTCACCAGTGCTGACCAGGAAGTTCCCTACTGACCAGTTAAGATACATTCCTAGGGAAAGTTGAAACTACAGTTAGGAGAGGCATTAAATAGCCCTGGTTTGGTGATATGGGCCTAAAGTAAATTACTCTGTTTGGGGCCTGTGGTTTATTTTTTAATAAACCCAATGTTTGTCTTCATCAGTTATTTGAGCAAGAATAGCTAAATGCAGACCAGAGCCACAAATGTCAAATGTGGTGCTTGTACCACTCTTCTAGAGTCTTGATCACCATGCTCTCCACTTTTCAGAAAGCTTTTGAGGTAAAAACATTTACCTCAACTCTCCATTCAGTCATCTCATTCGAGAAACTATTTGAACAAAGTTGTTCCTATATTTGAAGTCATTGTGAAATCTCCCAATTAATTTTCAAATCTGTACATTTATTATTCTAATTTCTTTAATGATTCATTTTTAAAACAAATATTTATTTGATGGTTACCATTTACCATGATCTTTGGCAAACACTAACATTACAATTGTTAAGGATCCCATTTCCTACCTCCAAAAACCTTATATTTTAACAGCAAAGATGTGCAAAAATAGCACTGTGATTTAATTACATTAGGTACAAAAGTCTGTGGGTACTTAGAAGAGCATAGTGACATTTGTCAGTTAAAAACATAAAAAGGTTTATAAAGAGGTGACAAATTTTGATAGGTACACATGGTAAGACTAGGTGGTAGGGGAAAGTAGTTTGGTGGAAGACTTACATCTCAAGGGAATGCATATTAAAATAATGTCTGTTTTATTTTAAAAAGTACATGTTCAAACTATTAAATATGCCTGGAGTACAGATATGTGGATAATAATAAATATTTTTATATGCAATTGTTCATAAAATTACCCTTTCCTCCAATAGTTAAAAAATGTTTTTAAACTTTATTTTTGAGAGAGAGAGACACAGAATGCGAGCAAGAAAGGAACAGAGAGAGAAGGAGACACAGAATCCAAAGCAGGCTCCAGGCTCTGAGCCATCAGCACAGAGCCCGATGCAGGGCTCAAACTCACAGACTGCTAGATGATGACCTGAGCCAAGTCAGTGGGAGGCTTAACCAACTGAGCCTTCCAAACTCCCCTCCTCTGATAATTTTAATGCCATTCAACTTAGTAAAGTGTAATGTGCCATCAAAAACTATTATTAAGTGCTTACAGATGGTATATGGATATTTATATTCAAAATTAAATTCACTTATATAACCGAATTTAGCTAGTTTTTATTTCAGTGAAGTTTTGAGTCAATTATATTTTTAAGAAAGTTATTTCAGGGTGCCTGGGTGACTCAGTGGATTAAGCCTCAGACTGCGGCTCAGATCATGATCTAGCTGTCCATGTGTTCTAGCCCTGTGTCAGGCTCTTTGCTAACAGCTCAGAGCCTGGAGCCTGCTTTAGATTCTCTCTCTCTCTCTCTCTCTCTCTCTCTCTCTCTGCCTCTCCCCTGCTCACTCTCTGTATCTCTCTCAAAAATTAATGGACATTAAAAAAATTAATAGTTATTTTATTCAGAAACACATATTCACTTATGTCAAAAATTGAATTTTGTGGTGAAACCATACAGTAGTAATAGATAGAATAATTGGGTAAACCACAAATTTGTCTTCTAAATAATATAAACTTTTCAAAAAAAATACACCCTTTTCTGAAAGTGATTCATAACTATCATTATTTTAATAGTTTCATGAAGTTTCCAAAATGTTAACATCCTTGAGAGTGACATTAAAGAATTTTAAAATAACTTTTATGAGATTTAAAAACAATGAATCCAATCAATCCTGAGGGTATTTTTGGTTTACAAGAAAAGAAATCTTGGTTAAACATAAAAATCACTCAGATAAGATATTTTAGAGACAGAAAGAAAAAGAAAGAGAGATAGAGGATAAGAGAAAACCTCCTTAGCTTTATGACTACCGGTGTTGATTTAGTAGCTCTGAGTGAAGCCAAGGAATCTGGATTTTTCAAAGTTGTCTTAGTCATTCTGATTTACAGTGAAACTGGCAGAACCACTCTTGTAATAGCAAGTACACTACAGATACGTTTACTTTTTTTTATTATTAAAAGAAGTACACACTAATTATTGTTAGTATTATTTTAATCATTTGGAAATGACTGAGGATCTGGAAATTAAAGTCAATTAAAAACAGTGAATAACAATATAGGGACCTGATTCTAAATTGAATGAGATTATTTCTAGGGTTTTTCTAAATTCTTTATTATCAAGTTTTTTATGAAAACAGTTGGCAGAATAAATAATAAATGAATGACATTTCATATTGTAGGTACTGATTATTGGTATAGTGTATTATATGTATTATATATCTGTATATATCTGATTATATATCTGTAATATAAAATTAAGGGTATGTGAAATGTCAGAAGAAAGTTAAATGAAACCTGTAGCAGAAAAACAGAGCAAAAAAAAGAAAAAAAACATATAGTAAAGGAGCTTGAAAGCATATAATACTAGTTAATTGCTAATTGATTTCACTTTGCATATTACTTGATTAGAAAAAATGTTTTGGTAATTTTGACCCTAGGGGGGACAAATGTATGGAGAAACACAAATTTTAAAATAGCATGATATGGGGGCACCTGGGTGGCTCAGTGGTTTAAGCAGCCGACTTCAGCTCAGGTCATGATCTACCAGTTCATGAGTTCAAGCCCTGTGTTAGGCTCTGTGCTGACAGCTCAGAGCCTGGAGTCAGCTTCAGATTCTGTTTCTCCATCTATCTCTGTCCCTTTCTCGCTCTCTCTCTCTCTCTCTCTCTCTCAAAATTAAATTAAATTAAATTTAAATTTAAAAAAGAAATAAAAAATAAAAATAATAGTATAGCATGAAAATAGAAGTTAAATTTCTTTTATAACATTACAGGATATTATAGTATTTACTATAATTCTTTTAAACTTCATTATGGAAGCATTAAGGAAATGTGTTTATCAGACAAGAAGCAAAAAGATTTAGTCATTGGATATTGTCTTGTGAGAAGATTTTCTGCAGATGTTTGTCAAATACAAGAGGTAAACGATGAGAGTATGTTTTAATCCAAACTATATAATTGTGCTCTGTGGTCTTGCAAAGTTTTCTTAGCATGTTCTGGGATTGTCTTGGCGAAAGGAATAATACTGGAAAACAAATAAATTAACAAGATATATCGTGTATTTTTTTTGTTGTATAAATGAGTGTCCTGGGTTCTAATTTTAATCATTCTTCTCCCATTTTCATTAAGTGTATAGATATTTAAATCTCTCTAGGAGAAGACATGTAATTCGTATTAATGCTAAACCACAGACACAAGTATTAAAAAGTGCACTGCTTACAATTGATATGAATGATACATTATTTCCATAAGAGTTCATTTTTCCCCATGCTGTAAAAACCTTCTTGAAAGTGTTTTTCTCCTGTTTCATCCTAATTTGTCAGTGCAATGCATATAAAAACTGATATGTTTCTTAATCCTTTTATTAACTTATGATTTGCTGTAATAATATCCTCCTTAAAAAAAGATTAAAATACATAAGCATAGTGGGGCGCCTGAGTGGCTCAGTCGGTTAGGCGTCAGACTTCAGCTCAGGTCATCATCTCGCTGTTTGTGAGTTTGAGCCATGCGTCGAGCTCTGTGCTGACAGCTCAGAGACTGGAGCCAGCTTTGGATTCTGTGTCTCCCTCTCTCTCTGCCCCTCCCCTGCTCATGCTCTGTCTCTCTCTGTCTCTCAATAATAAATAAACGTTAAAAAAATCTTTAAATACATAAGCATAGTATTTGAGTTAGTTTTGAATAATATATTGCAGAAGCTTCCAATATTACATTCCAATAGCCTAGAGAATGCATTGTATATTTTGATAGTAAATGAATACAGATACAATATCTTTTTCTCATAATATACTATCTTAAACAGTCCTATAATGCAGTTAATGCATTGTAAGCCATATCAAATTCCTAAGAAGTTAAAAAAAATACTACACCCATCAAACAAGTAGTCCATTCATTTATTTTTTAATGAATTACTGAGTGAAAAAACTGGCAGTTTATTTTGTAACTTCTCTTAATTTATTATCAAAAAGGACCATAATAGAATATTAAAGACCATAATTATGGTATATATAAATGAACACTATATTATTACATGTTACATATGGGACATAACTCAAATATTATTAAAATATTATTCACGTTTTCACAGAGGTAGTCTTAAATAGGTATATGATAGTTTTTCCTAAGCAAATGAATATGTAATACAAATACAGATGTGGATATACAAAAAAGTTAGTAGAATTCAGCTAAAAGACAGAAGTGGGAGAGCATTCATTTTTCTAAAGGCAACTTTGCTTCCCTTGTCAGTAACTGTGTTGCAGAAAAATAGCAATTATACATAGAGAACTTCTAATTTGGAAGTACCTTTTTGTCCTCCAACAGACATTTTTACAATTTTGGTCTTGACTTCCTGTGGATATAGTTGGTAGTATGAGGGCCCACAACAGATCTCAAAAACAAGACTTAATCCCAAATAAACCATCAATTGGGCAGATGACTTTTGTGTAGTTCATTCTTGCAAGGTAAACTCCTTACCCAGCTTCTTTCCTTTATCCAAACTAGGTCTCAATCTACTGTGGCTTTGTTGTTATTTATGAAGACGTGTAATATTTGAAAATTGCAGTCTTAACTTCAACATAATTGCTGTAGTTCAAATTTGATTTTGAGTACCCACTAGAGGCATAAGCATCATAAGGCAGCCTCTAAAATTCCAATAATCAAGGAGAAATATATCAGAATTAATGACTTTGTTTTGTTGAAGAGTTTATAAAAGTTAAATATAACTTATTTCAAAATATATCTATTTCTTTTTTTAAACTTTTTTAATGTTTATTTATTTTGGAGAGAGAGAGGGAACTAGTGGGGGAGGTGCAGAGAGAAAAAGACACAGAGAGAGAGAGAGAATCCCAAGCAGGCTTAATGCTGCCAGCACAGAGCCCAATGCAGGGCTCAAACTCACAAACCATGAGATCATGACCTGAGATCATGACCTGACCTAAGTTGGACACTTAACCAACTGAGCCACCCAGGTGCCCCAAAATGTATCTATTTCTTTTTTTTATAATTTTAAAAAAAAATATTTATTTATTTTTGAGAGAGAGAGAGACAGAGCGTGAGTGAGGGAGGAGCAGAGAGAGAATCCAAAGCAGGGTCCAGGATCTGAGTTGTCAGCACAGAGCCTGACTTGGGGCCCGAACCCACCAATGGTGAGATCGTGACCTGAGCCGAAGTTGGACGCTTAACCAACTGAACCACCCAGGCGCCCCAAAATGTATCTATTTCTAACTGAAGAAAACCAGGACCAACTTCAAGGTTCCTGTAGAATTTTATATAAATTAGTTGTGTTTTCAATTATTATATAAACGTGCAATTTAAATGTCTAAATGACATAGTAATTTTTAAACTCTTTTTTAAAAAGCGTTTATTTATATATTTGAGAAAAAGAGAGCATGAGCCGGAGAGAGGCAGAGAGAGAGAGAGAGAGAGAGAGAGAGAGAGAGAGAGAATCCCACAGGGTAGATGCTGTCAGCGCAGAGCCCAACACGGGGCTCGATCTCAAAAATGCTGAGATCATGTCCTGAGCCAAAATCAAGAATGGGAGGCATCACAGACTAAGCCTCCTAGGCACCCCAAGAGCTTATTTAATGTCAATTTTTTTTACAATATGTGTATATGCCAAAATAAGGTAAAGATTATATTTAAACACTAAAATATTGAGTTGAAGGCCAAGTCCGAGGATCTCATAGGCTACATCCAAACCTTTGTAATGAAATATCCTCAAGATGAACTAGTGGTCTGATGTGAAGACTATACTTATATATCATTATAGAAAGAAATAGTGGCATATAACTAGGGTAAAAAAAAAATAAAATATGGGAGAAAACTGACACACACACACACACACATATACACATTTGTATATATATAAGTATGAAAATTTCACATTTTTGGTTGTAGCATATCCAAAGGCAAATAGTTTTGGTTGTAGCATATCCAAAGGCAAATAGTCTTTTTACTACTCTGATTTCTTATTGAAAAGTTAGTATAAAATACAAGATCATCATTGTAACAGGAAAACATTTACATTATCTTTTAATGGATCTAAATTCTGGTTTAGAATGTGTGGTATGCATGATAGTGAATTTCAATTGAGGAAGCAAGGATTCTATATCTGTATTTTAGTAAGGAGGTAACATACTTGGCTTAGTTGTCTCATCAAATCTTTTCCTGTACTAACTTTTTAGAAAATATGTATCTTAGAACTACAAAGTGTTCTTTTGCTTTTGGTAGAAAAAAAAGAGTAGAGATTTTCTACATGCTAAGTTTTGCAAAAATTACTTGAATTTATTTGAATAAAGTACAATCACATTACACATTAAATTATTTTGTATTAGTCTCTTGCTTTTAATTATTATTATTAATGTATTATTGTTATTGTTATTATTATTATTATTAGAAGGTTTGGTGTTTTGAATAGACGGATTTATGGAACAAACTAGAGTATAAAATACCACTCACTTTCCCTATAATTTCCGTATGATACAGATGATAAATGAGAAAGAAGAGACTAAATGGAAAATTATAAGAAAACCAAGAGATAAAAGCTAAAATGAAAATGTAGGGAAGGAATTACAGTGGGCAAAGAAAAGGAAAAATGAGAGAGAAGGAGAAAAAACTGCCATGTTTAGGAATAAAGGAAACAAAGAACAGGTGCCATGGATATAACTTGTCATTTGTTCTTTGGTCTCAAGCAGCTGCTTCTTCTTTCCCAGTTTCTTTTTAAATCCACCTGTCTCTTGGTAATTTATTCAGTTCCTTAAACTTTCCTCTTTCTTTTTTGAAGGGAAGTGATCCAAGTATATTTCTGTAGAAAATGTTTTGGACTTTAGATTAAAAACCTACACAGTGTTGGATTGATTGTCAAGTACCATTCCCCACTACCATGGATCAGAGATCCTTGAGAAATGTGTGATTCCAGGTATGGGCAGTGGTGAATATGCTATTATTACATAAAGCAAAGAATTGCTCAGAGACAATAGGGTTGTGTCCAAAAAGCATAATAATTAGTATGTTAAGGTTATCCACCTGTTCAATTTAACATAATTTAAGTTTCAAATAGAATAATAATGCAAATGAAGTATAACATATTGAATAAAAACTCTTTGAATCTATAGTGACTTATAAAAACAAAGAGGGGGAATAGCGAGAGAGTTTTACTTAAAGCAAGTTAATATATATATATAGAGAGAGAGAGATAGATATTAGATATAGATATAATACATAGATATATAGATATATACATACATACAAAAAGCAAATATAAGAAATCATTTTTCAACCCCCAAAGTACTTACTAAATCAAGTAAAGCTCATCAGTATTTGCCATAATCCAGTTTAATAGTCTTATGTTATAACATATACAAAGAACATTTATTTCTCCCTCCTGTGTTTTTCATTCTCCTGGACTAGTGGCTATCTGAGTCACAAATTTTATTTTGTGGTTAAAGGAGAGCAAAACAATAAGCCTGGGCAAGGATATTTCAAGCAAGCCTCTGTTTTCATCCAATCCGCTAACATCTCATTGCCAAAGCAAGCCACATGGCCAAGTCTACATCCAAAATGAAAGAATAGATAATTCTTCTATGATTTACCTGTCACATATTAGATAGATCTAGCTAATTAGTAATCTGAAAGCTTGTTGCACATCAGGATATTTATATTAAAATATTACAAATGGATTACTTTTTTGGTTCAGAGAGAAAATGCAGTTACCATTTAAGTGATAAAAATAACCTATTTTGTATCTCCTAATATGATGTAATAAGTGCACAAATCATCTGCATAGTAAATTTGTCCAAAGTAGTTAACTTTAACTTAAATTAAATATGATAAGTCAATAGACAAATCTAGAATGTAAACTATTCTAGAAGATAAGTAGCTTACAATCTTCAAAACACACTAAACAATGGGGCTATAACTGTGAAGGAAAAGAACTAAGGAGCCATACAACCAAACACAAACTATGGAGCTTGATTATATCTTAGGTTAAAAAAAAATCATGGATACATTGATGTACATTAAGTAAAGACTAGTGTGAACTATATATTACTTGCTGTCATGAAATTATTATCAATTTTATATGGTGCTATAATGATGCTGTATTACATAGAAGACCATCCTTATTCATAGGAGATATGTGCTGAAATAATTAAAAGTGAAGTTAATGACAGCTGTGGCTTACTTTCAAATGCATTAAACAGATATGTAGAATAGATAGATGGATGGATAAAATAGGGCAAATGTGAATTTTAAAATTGTTTTTAGATTATGAATAATAAATAAAACATTATGAGTGATGTTATATTTTTTTGCATGTAAATAATAAATCATATTCACCACCTTAATGTGATTATTTAAACAAAAGATAAATAGCTCTAAATATCCAGAAGTGTCCACTAACTAGTTTTCTGCTTTTTGGTTTTTGTTTTTTTTGTGTGTGGTGATGAGGGTTATTTTAATATTTTCAAAAATGTTAACATTATATAATCAATAGCTTCATGAGATAGGTATGGAATATATGCATAGAAATATACATTTCAATATTTTATGGTTTAATTTTCTTAATGGGGAATAAATAATATATTTTTTCTAGAAAATTATCAATATTTGTGTATTTTTAATAAGAAGTCCTATTAGCCATTATTTTCAATGGCTATTAGACATAAACTATGTTAAACAAAAACAGTAGGTTGCCTTTGGAGGTTTACATTATAAATAAAAGTAGAAAGGCCAATACTATTAGTTTTGTTTTCATACTGTTGGGACAATAACATGAATGATAAATGGATTCTTCATTGTTATGACAGCATCAAAATAACTTACAGATTTCATATAGTAATTCATTTTGGTAATGTCAAAACATACAATAAGTGTTAAGGTTTTTCAATCCCTATTTGTGATATAGATTAATAAAAATATCATATTGATGGAATCTCATGGTCAGCCTAATTCTGCTTTGGTAAAGTGTGTCTCATTATAAATGATGGGTTCACTTACAATTGAGATTTTAACTTTAGGACTTTACAACTGCTCTGCTCTTTTCTGAATGAATAAAATGAAGATAGGTATAATAATCACCATGGAAAATAGAAAGGATAGTGTCCATTTGCAGAAAAATAATGATAGGAATAAAGGTTTAATCATGAAACCTTAGTCTTGGATGAATTTGCAATTCCCACATATATAGAAGGCTTTCTTCTGTTTCATAGGTCCCATGGGGTTTACCAGGTTCATGCAAATTTCTCAAACCTAAATATATCTTAAAATCACCTGATAAACATTCAAAAAACTACTCATATTTTGATCCCACACTGAGAAATTTTGATATTTATTTGTTGGGAGAAACAGTGTATCCCATTCATCCTTTATCAGATCTTATGCGTATTTTCAATTAATTACTCTTAATACAAAGACCATCAAAGAGAGGCCTTCATGATTGGATACAGTAAATAAAGCAAGCAGTAGCATTACCAATCTCCCTTACCCATAACCTCCTATTTTATTGCAAAGGGGAATACGTTCATAGTCTGAAGTTCTCCACTCGAGATAAATGTGGGTGAAGATGAAATGCACATGAGGAATCATTAACGGACTCTGATTTGGCCATGCCTGTATTTAATTGATTGGTGGTAGAGGTTGGGTCTCAGTATAACACAGTGAAGATTTTCCCTCCACTCTCATTATCAGAGTCAGAGAATCCTTCATTAGTGGTCTAACTTCTCAATCATTACCACAAGTGGGAGTACTTTGCATTGTACTGAAGTACATTTCTAACACATTCTAAAAGTATTATGAAATATTTTTGAATACTTACTCAGTAATATACATAAAACTTGGTGCTTTGCACACTATCTCATTTAATCTTTAGTATAACCTTATGGCTTTTACAAATATAATATATTATTTATATTTCTAATGAAGAATTCCTCATTGCTAGTGAAGAAATTGAAAAAGTTTTATTGATTTTTATTTTTCCAATAATTTGAAATACTTCATTTTTTGTGTATTAATTATCTCTGTTAATTTTGTGCTATTTATAAAATAAATGTGTTTTATTTCCAGTTCCACTCACATGTTATAACAATATTTAACAGAATAGGGCCTATCATAGGGCCCAGTGATATCTACACAGACACTACAGCTGTATTTGATATAGTTTATGCCAAAATTACCTTTCTTTTTCTATGTGTATATCTGGGTGTTTAAAACTGTCGTGAAACAACTTTCACTAAGTAATACAAAAGATATGAGGCACTTTAGCAAATGATTTTCTTTTCTTTCTTTTTTTAAGTTTGTTTGTTTGTTTGTTTGTTTATTTATTTATTTATTTATTTATTTATTTTGAGAGAGAGAGAGAGAGAGAGTGCAAGAGCATGAGCAAGGGAGGGGCAGAGAGAGGGAGAGAGAGAGAATCCCAAGCAGCTCCTCAGCACAGAGCCTGACAGAGGGCTCCAATTCACAAACCATGAATTCATGACCTGAGTCGAAATCCAGAGATCAGAACCCAACATGAAATTCAGAGTCTGGTGCTTAACCAACTGAGCCACCCAGGCACCCCAGCAAGTAATTTTCTAACTCTGACTGTATGGCAGTAAGTGAATCTGAATAATCCTCCCTAGGGACAATGATCAGACTGGAGACATAGATGAAGGCCACAGGTGAAAGTTTTTAGGTCATATTAAGGAAATATAAATTTCTTATGATCAATGAGAAGCCATTAAAGAATTATAAACAGTATGTGTGGTTGGAAAAAGAGAGAAGACATTGTGATTAGGTTTGCATTTCGTACAAACAACTGTTGTTGAATGGAGGAGAATGCTTTGCATAGTGGCAGTGGAGAAGCTAATAAAACACTAGTAGTCCATGTTAGAGTAATGGTATCCGTATTATTTATTTGTGGTGATGAAGTACCACAGACACAGAAGCATATAATGAAACACATTTTTGCCTCAAAGTTTCCATGAGTCAAAAGACTGGGCAAAGTTGAAATGGGTTCTCTGTTTTTGGATCTCCCACATGTAAGGTGTTAAGCATGGCTGGAGTCTCATCTGAAACTTCAAGTGTGGAAATATCCCCCTTACAAGCTCACTCAATTGTAGACACCATTTAGTTTCCTGAGGTACTAGAAGCCCATTTGAATGAGGGCCTTGGTTTCTTGCTGTCTGTTGACCGGAGCCCAACATCTTCAGTGCCTTGCCACATGGTCTGCTCCACAGGGCAGCTCCCAACATGGGAACTTGCTCCAGCAAAGTCAGCAGGAGAAAGAGTTTGCTAGTGAATCAGATGTCATTCTTATGGCATCCCAATATATTTCCCATATTCTATTGTTAAGAAGTAAGTCATTGTTTCCTCCCACAATCAAGCAGGGAGTGGAAGGTTGAGAGGAGGCGTTATCCGAGTGAGTAAATACCAGCAGGTGGGGATCATTGAGGATTATCTTAGAATCTGTGTACTATAATAATTTTGACTTGCTATAGTTCCTATGAAGGATAGAAAGTAGGGCAGAGGATTCTGACATTATCAGATAGTATCTTCAACTTGGTAAGGGATTGGATAAGGTAAGGGTGGGAGAATGATTTCAAGAATATTCTACAATCAGTTGGAGGAAAGATGCTGGCTTTACTGATTGATAAATGAATGTTTATTTATAACATTGGCTATTTGGATTTTTTGTTTGAGATACGCACAATTTATAACTAGATCTTTTTGCATTATGTCGTTTGATAGACTATGGCTGCTGCCTTTTGTATTCTGATATTTAAACTCAGGAAATGGATAGTTTTCAAAGAGAAATCCATATTATTTATTTCAATATTTTCCTCAGGAATGTTGAGGCAATCAATATTCCTACTCCCTGATCTTGATCACCTCATAATAATATGTTCATGTCTGAAGATGGTTCTCCAGGTTCCTTAGAAAATTTGTGAAAATAATTAATAGTTACCTTAAGTCATCCCAGATTATATAAAATATGTAAGAAGACTTAAAAATAGCTTAGAAATTCTGCAATATGGGATTTATAAAATTAACTGCTGATATACCAAACTAGAACTATATGGCATTTCTGGTATTTCTGTTTATACCTTTAAAATTTTTTTTAATGTTTATTTGTTTTTGAAGGAGAGAGAGACAGAGCATGAGCAGGGGAGAGGCAGAGAGAGAAGGGGACACAGAATCTGAAGCAGGCTTCAGGCTCTGAGCTGTCAGCACAGAGCCTGATGTGGGGCTCCAACTTACAAGCTGTGAGATCATGAGCTAAAGTTAGATGTTTAGCCGACCGAGTCACCCCGGCACCCCTGGGCCTATAACCTATTAAAAAAAGTATTTTTATATGGTTCAAGGTGACATTACACTACCTGTTATCTGATTTGAGAAACTCCTCTCTATCTCCTGAAATCTCCAGTCTGAGTCATTTTATATGAGCAAAATATATAAAAAAATAAATATTTAATATTTACCATTGCTATTATTATGTTATGGCAGTAATTGATATATGCATTAGCAAGAAATTATTATTACTTTCTAGTAAAATAATTCATAGGCCCAGATGGAAAAGTCATTTCTTAATGATGAACCATCTCTCTTTTTATGTAATTACATTGCTTACAGAGAGTACACAAATGAAATAGAATCCATACCAAGTATTAACTCTAATTTCTACATGATTCACTTGAATTTCATTGTTCAAATATAACTGATACACTCAGAGCTGCTTAGAATATAAATTAATTTTCAACCATGTATTGAAATCATATTATTCTTTTTGCATTTCAGAGATTTGTATTGTGAATATTTGCATGCATTACCATGGGGATTTTGTTTCTAATATTCTGTCTTTAATGGTATTTTCCTTAAACCAGGATTAAATGTGTGCCTTTTAGAAAACTTTTTGCTCAATATTTCAGCCTGAGAGAGTTTTGTACAGGATGAAATCTCTGTTTCTCACTGCACAGATGCCTTCTCCATAAGGCAACATTTTACTTTTTTCTTAGTTCAATCTGGATACCAGATTCCTGAAAAATTAAAAAAAATATAGTCTTATATGAATTAAGACTTTTTTAAAAATGTCATGTCTTGAAGGAAATGTAATGTGCTCTCATGAAACTTTGGTTGTCACCACAATTCCGCACTTTTAAACATTTAGTTCACAAGTCTGTATTCTTCTTATTGCTCTTTTCTTCCCAAATCCAGACTCAACTCACTGATACTCAGGATCAATTAAGTTGTTTCCACACTGCAAAAGTTCCATTACGAACCTGAAAAATATTATTATTGATATAGTCAACATAAACTTGCTAAATTCAGAATAAGTTCTGGAATTGTACCATTTTAGTGTTTTTAAAATCTGTTCTTTTTTATTCCTCTATCATGATCTTGCTTCAGGTCCTCATTTTCTCCATCTGGACTATTTTAATAGTGGAAGCCTCAAACAACATTTTCCACATTTTAAACTTTTATTATTTTTTTAATCACATAATTTTCCTGAATTTCCATCAAATCCAGTCCAAATTTCTTAGCCCCACACGTAAGAGTCTGGTCCTCACCGGCCTCTTCAGCTCATAGCCTTTCACTCTCTGCGCTGAAACTTACACTATAGGAATCATAAACTAATTACATTTTTTCAAACACACACCATACTCTTTATCTCCTCTAACCCTCCCTCACTTACTCATGTATTATTAATCATCCCGCCTCCCTTATACATTTTTTTTCTTTTTCCCCATTCCCCCCCCTCCCCATTTCCTCCCTTTTCCCTCCTCTTCTCCCCCTTCTTGGATTGGACTAATGAATCAGTCCCTCCAAAAAGTCCTTACTCATCCTGAGACCAAGTTCTTCCTCTTCTATTTCCCTACAGCACCCTACAATACATCTATAATAGCAGGTGTTATCTTTATTCATTCTGCTGGAAATAAAGGTGTATTATATAATTGGGTGTATTTTACATTCAATGAAATAGAAAACATAGTATTAGATTTTGAGGAATATTTTGTATCATTGATTTTCCTTCTATCTCTGGCCTAACTGCCTACTTGGTTGAAAGTTTAATTATTTTATTTCTTCCAAAGCAAAGTACCTACATTAATATCTTGATCTCTAGGTGCCCCCTAACAAATTCTGCTACTTGTCCTTCTATAAACTAGCTCTTTTACATGATCCTATAAACATGTTGCTGCCCTCATTTATATAGTCTTAACTTCCAACTTTCATTTTTATTTCCCTCCAAATGCTGAACATCACAACCAGTTAATGTTGGTTATTACTTTTCCTTCCTTCCTTCCTTTCTTTCTTTCTTTCTTTCTTTCTTTCTTTCTTTCTTTCTTTCTTTCTTTCTTTTGGGATGGAAATCTATTTTATGTTCTCATCCTATCCTCTGCCCTTTTGAACATACTAACCTACAAACTATAAACATAATATTAATTATTATCATTTTACTCTACATTCCAAATGGTTGACTCACCAATATGCTTTAAGGTAAGCTTATGTTGTTAGAGGGGATATTCATATGATGTATTGATCATTTTCTCAAACATTCACTGCTTGTTTCATTTTACCAACATCTGTATCAACAGTGCCCATATGCCAGGTTGTTCCTCTTTATGTCTTCACCCATTCTGTTGATGCTATGCTGAAATACGTCCTCTGTGTATATGTTATTCTTTCATCTATTACAGGCTGAGTTTCTTAAAGCACTGTGATATTCAATTATGTATCTTCTATATCTGTGGCTTTAGCTAATCTCTCCCAATGATATACAGCCCAAATACATTAAAACATTTCTTATAAATGAATTTCTTTCCAAATAGAAGCAAACTTAAGTGCATTTGGAAGTTTGTGATTTGGTATTATTCTATATTTTTAGATTACAGAGGAAATGCTTGCCAAATTTGTATATGTCTTGAAGTTCTGATAGAAAATAAACTAGGTAAATATTTTGTAACCCTAAGCATGCCAACATTAGGCCAAGTAGTTTTAGTATAATCAGACAAAATATGTTACTTCCAGGCTTTGGTGGACAAAATGACTTGAGAAAGGAAACAGTGAAGCAGCAGAAGAAAGTATGATTTAAACTTATTTGTATATACTTAGTAGGTCATTTGAGAGAATAGGTTAACTGAAGGTGCACTTTCTACTAACAGTAAATATGGAATACTATTGTCACATATAGGCTGGCCTTTATTTCCAGAAACATGTGGCCTCTCTTCCCCGCCACCACCCTGGTATCTGTACAGACAATGCCAGTGAATGTGATAAAAAGTTTCACAGCCAACTCATAAATCCCTGGTCCTTAGACATTTCTTTTGAAAAAGACAAAGTACTGTGTGTATTTGTGTGTGCGTGTGTGTGCGTGTGTGTGTGTGTAAATGTACATATGTGTGTTATGGGTGTTAGTGGGAAGCATAATTATTTTCTTTGCTTATTTAAAGTCAGTTATGACAAGAAGGATTGTTCTTCTCTTAATACCCCAAAGGATTAATAAGTAGAGGCTAAAGTGAATATATTTGGCTCTATAAAAACTAAATATTAGTTTTAAATAATCAGGATGCTAGAGACAATTTAGCAGGCAATATGTGTTACTGCTGCGTATAACAGGTATTCAAACATATATGGATTGAATGCCCGGCTGAAAAGCTTTGGGGGGAGATTAAAATATCAAATGAATGGCCTGTTTTAGAATGTCTCTGAGGTGCCTTCTAAATCTCAGATTACCTATTTTTTTAATGTTCTGTTCCCAAATGGCCAGTTTATATATTAGGTAGGGAATTTCTGTTCTGAGTTTATGCTATAAGAAAAATACAAATATTTTATTTTATATGACTGTGAGAAATATGCAGTAGTACATGTATAGTACAATGTATTTATTTGATTTATAAATATACTGTTTCTCAAGTACATGTGTTTTTACCTCTTTCATAGACTATATCACTTATTTCAGTGGAAAGAATGACAATTTTTCAAAAAAATTGCATTTATATTTTATACATTATATATAATATTACCCACATACTTAATAATGAAGATATATTTCTCCCTTAACCAAGTTTTTCTAACATTTTTGCCAGATGAAGTCTCCTTGTATCATATCACACAATGTCATATCATGTAAGTTTAAGAACAAGACGTTTTACAGATAAAGAAATATGTGCAGATTAATAAACTACCCATGGTCCCTCAGTTAAGGAGAGGGTGTTTTTTAAAAATCAGAAGTACACCAAGCCCTTGTTCCTCA
This sequence comes from Lynx canadensis, assembly GCF_007474595.2. NCBI lineage: Eukaryota > Metazoa > Chordata > Mammalia > Carnivora > Felidae > Lynx > Lynx canadensis. The sequence goes on from NC_044306.2 coordinate 66,257,086, forward strand.
CAACTGCATTATATTTTAAGCAAATAAAGAACAACAAAGAAGCATTTATTTTATTTTTGAAACATCCATAAGCACAGCAGATATTAAAGGAAAACTCTTTCTTGGAAAGTTCTCTAGTTTATTTTCAGCACAAAATATTCTCTTTACTAAGGTGTCTGGAAGAAGATATTTCTTTAAATATGAAGGCTTGAGATTCCCCATTCATCATTTTCAATCCTCTCTATTAGTCTTAAAAATTGAAAAGGAAACATTTTTATTTTCAGAAAGAAGTTTAAATCAGGAGCCTGTTTGAACCAACTACTTCCAGTGATTAATGCTTTTAAAAAAGAAAAGTTAATTTATTCTAGATAAATTGTGTCTCAAATGTTCTAGTGTGAGGATGCTTTTTGTCTGTCTGCCCTTAATTTTTTAAACACTTCAGTTTACTACAAGAAGTTATATTATCTTTAGTTCCTCTATATCTTTATAGCATTTGACAATAAGTCAATAACTTACAAGTTTACTTTATATAATTGCGTATTTTTTCTCCTTTCCTTAGAATCAGGATCATCCTGTTTTTAGCTTTCCTCTTCCTAGTTTTATTTTTTCCTTTTGTTTCTTTTTCTTCTTCCCTTCTCTCTCTCTTTCTTTTTCTTCTCTCTTTCTCTCTCTCTCTCTCTCTTTTGGTGGGGGGATTATATTTGTTGTGTGCTTTTTGTTTAGGAAAGTATTGACTTTGTTGAGGGAATATGGAGGCAGGCTATTTATCTTGTTTCTAGCTCAATAAGCCTTTAAAATGATTGAAGAAGAAATTCCATAAGGTGGAGTTTCTCAACAGTACATGACAGAGACATGTTAACTTCCTTCAACAACTGTAATTCTTGCCTGGAATTTTTTTTTCCAAGTCTAATGTTTTCTTTTCTTTCTTTCTTTCTTTCTTTCTTTCTTTCTTTCTTTCTTTCTTTCTTTCTTTCTTTCTTTCTTTTTAATTTACATTTAAGTTAGGTAACATACAGTGTAGTCTGCCTTCAGGAGTAGAACCAGTGATTCATCTCTTACATATGACACCCAGTATTCATCCTAAAAAGTGCCCTCCTTAATGCCCGTCACCCATTTAACTCAACCCCCACTGAACCCCACCCCTGCTTTCTAGCAACCCTCAGTTTGTGCTCTGCATTTAAGAATCTCTTATGGTTTGCCTCCCTCTCTGTTTTTATCTTTTTTGCTTCCCTTCCCATGTCCATGTGTTGAGTTTCTCAAATTCCACATGTGAATGAAATCATATGATATCAGTCTTTCTCTGACTGACTTATAATGGATATAGCTAGATGACTATCTCAGCTACATTAAACTAAAACCAAAAGTTTTATTCAAATTCCTATATTTAGGTAATGCTATAACATGGTTTAACTATGAGACAATTGTGTGTTTGAGACATAAATCTCAAATTACTAAATTGGGCAACTTTTTATGAAACTTTTATTTGTAGAAATTAAATACTGAGAGTATTATCTAAAAGGGACAACTTCAATTTTAAAGTAGTTTATCTGTGTTCCCTTTAGAACAGTCAATAATTTGTTTAGAAATTTGAAAATTTAAATGAAATATGAAAATGTTTATATATAAAATGAATTATTCATATAATGACTTAATTTATTCAGGAATTGTTATCATTCAAATAGAAATCAGAAGAAGGAGTACTAGAATGTACTCAATTTTGTGTATTTTAGTAGTGTAACTCTTGATTTTAGAGAGCAGTTTATAGTTGTTCATCAATGACATTTTGAACTCATGAGGCTTAGCTGGTAACTGATTCTGTATACAGAATAAAAGGCTGGAGGGGAAATAGAAAACAAGTCAGTTAATCTTATACTACTTTTATGTGGAGAGGGTTAACAGGTTTCTTATGGCTAAGTTAGTTGTGACTAAGTCCATCTTATGTAAAATGTTTCCACTGAAAGATCTAGATTTTCTTTCATGTTAAGCTATGAGTAAGTCATTCATTTGACTTACGTAAAGCATTATTTTATAAGGATGGAGTGGATGTACCCAAATAAAATCATGATGTCAAGGAAGATGTTCTATATTAGTTTGCTTGGGCTGCCATAGCAAATTACCCCAAACAGGATGGCTTGAAGAGAAGAAATTTAGTTTTTCACAGTTCTGGAGGCCAGAAGTTTGAGACCAAGGTTTTGGCAAGACTGACTCCTTCTGAGTACCATGAGGGAAGGATCCATTCCAGGGATCTTTCTTTGACTTACAGACGGCCTTCTCCTTATGTCTTCACATTTTTTCCCTTTTGTCTACCATTGTGTCCAAATTTCCTTTTCTTATAAGGGCTTTAGTAATATTGGAGTAGGGTCCACCTAATAAACTCATTTTGACTTAATCAACTTTGTAAGGACACTTCCTTCAAATAAGGCCACATTCTAAGTATTGGGGGTAAGGACTCAAGCATACTAATTTTGGGAAGGGACACACCACCTCATTGGTGGCTTTTGTTTGATATTTCCTTAAGTGCTTATGAAAATGTCCTTAAAGATTTCCTGAATAATTCATTTAGTGTTTTATATGTAGCAGTGCAAAGTAAGTGATTTAGTGAAACCTAGAATGTAATGCTTGAGATCAACAAAATCAGGATGGATGATCTCAAATTATAGAGCTGTAAGCCAAATTTCAGTGTGAACTGAAACTTAAGCTTTCATAATCTCATTTATCTGCTTAGTATGAATCAAATAAAATACATTAAGTTTTCTTGTGATAGCCTTGTATTTCCTACCATAAAACTTTATTGCAAATCAGCTCTGTGGCAATAAGAAAATCACACACACACACACACACACACACACACACACAGAATGCACACTCACACACAAATGCTTCCACACAAAATCACAAATTTATATGTACACATACATACAGTAAAATTTACTAAGTCCCAGGTGTTTTACATAACATTTATTTAACCTGGCTATTCAACAGTCCCTACATTAATAAACTAAGTATGTAGGAACTTTCTAAACTGTGACAGACTACCCATATTCTACTGATAATTGGTGAAAAGAGAAACATTATTTCCAAGGCATCTAAGTTGGTATCTAAATATATTTACCAGTAGAAAATGGCAATCCCTATCATTTTTCATCCCTTAAATCCCTCCACTCTGTGCTGTAAAGCAAGTGCCTGAAAAATGCTGTATTCAGTATTAAGCAAAGTGTGAATTATTGCTCCCTGACTTATTTAAATATCCTTTATAAGAAGAGCAGGAAGAAAATTGTTAAACTGAAAATAAAAAGCCACAATGATAGGCAAATGATCATTCACTTGCTAGCAAGGAATTGCAATTTGGGGAGCACAGATTCTGTGTGTCCCACATGCAGGGTGAAAGCAAGGAGTTTTTATGAAGAAGTAGAAGAGGGAATAATTAAATAAGTTAAAGAAAACAAAGTTTGCTATGGATGTTAACTAGCTAAACTATTTTGGGTTATACATTGATTCACTACTGATTCCTACTTCAGAAAATCCCAAACCATCGGTCTTATGAACAGGATGTCCATTCACCTGTTGAGTTTTCAAGAAATTGTTTATAACTATTTATAGTTTTGCCCTCTCCAAAGATTTTGGCCCGGTTCCAAAAAGAAAAAAAAAGGTATGGCAGTTTTTCTGCAGTGGCTCAGGGTGTATGTTAAAATTGTTCCAATCATGTCAGTTTTTCAAAAAAGAAATAAAAAATAATGGCCTCCTCAGTAGATACATAGGTCACATTCTTCCCAAATTTATTTCTACTGGGCATATCAAATGCATATCTCAAGACAAATCCTGTCTGGTCTTATACAGACTGTGAGCTGTGAGCTACCCACTCAGTTTGCTTTCTAGTGTGTTCTCTTTCTCACTCTCTCACTCCAGCTCTCTCTCTCCCTCTCCCTCACACAAATTAAATGAATAATTAGTTACATAAAAAGTAAAAGGTGAAAGATACCAAGTAATATTAGTTTCACTCTCTAGTTCAGATGAAAAATCTAGTTACCATTCCAAGGTGAAGTTATCAACACTCTTTGATCCTCTCTCGTGCTCAAATGAGATTGCTACAAGATTTAAATCCCTAAAACGTATTAGGGTAGACCTAGTCTTTAGTCCTATAAATTTGTGACACTTAAACTATTTAGAGGGTGGTCACATGCTTAAGATTCTGAATATAGTTGTATAAGGGACCGTAGGTATTGAATGGAAGTTAAGGTCAACCAACAAAGGTAATGGGCCCATTAGAAATATTAACGATTAAGATATAATAAAAAAAATTCAACATTCCCATGAATAAACATGTGTTTTAGGAAAAATATTCAAAATAATTAATGTATACTTCCTAATAATCAGTTATCCTTTAGATTTAATAATGCTTTAAGGGATACCTTAATAGTTTTACATCAACTCTGGATGCTTTCTTAAAATTAGATAGGCATTATCCTGCTCTAGAATAAAATAAAACAATGCAGTGATGAACCAACAATTAAGGATGGTCTTATTTGTTACAGAGAAATTATACTTTTCTAGGAGCTCAGGAAAAAAAATTCTGGAAAGTAGTGACCATATGTGATATAAAATTAGGAATGTTTTATTCCAAATGTAACTCTTATAACTAGAAGCTAAATCTCATGTTTCACAAATTTCTATTACTATCATGCTGTGTCCTAGAAGGCAAATACAGGAAGTTATTAATATTTATGGACTAAGAATGAAGCAAACATTATAAATTAAATATTACCTGTTTTCATAGAAGAGTACAGTAAACTGACCACAAATCTGGCAGATGATTTCCTATGGTAACAGAAAAAGAAAAACCACAGGGGGTCTTTAAAACAGTTAACCTTCGATATTATTAAATCTCTCACTTTACCACATGCAAGAGCCTGAGATTTCTTGATGTAAATAATAAATAGCTAATTCCTGCAATTTCAGCTAAAACTTTGTAGTCTTTTTATTCAACATAATGTAGCTTCATTTCACTATGTGGTTTTGAGAGGAAAACCGTAACAATCTACATGTAACTTGAAATGTGTTTAAAGAGCTACTGCAAAGCTCTTTTGAATCTAATAAAGAATTTGATAAATTGATTGTTAATTAAATAATTCAAAACCAAAATCAGTGAGCTGAAGTGTGAAGATGTCATTTTCTGCTAGAGGTGAAATCTGACTTGAAATTTTCCACTGCAGTCAAAATCATTGCCAATCGAGAATATACCCTCAGATATATGCTTCAAATTATAATAAAAGCCACCTTCAATGCAGTGTCTTTATTTGATATCTATCATATTTCAGGGTCACATAGAATTGAATAGGGACTAAAATCATTGCAAGTGTGAAAAGTTAGTATTTAACATTCATAAAGTTTAAATACAACTAGAGGGGGAAAAAAGGATATTATTTAAAAGTTAACTTCCTGAAATCTTTTGTCTCAGTAATAATAATAAAAAAACTATACATAATTCAGAATTCATGGAGATATATTATTATGTGCAAGGATCTCATAAGATTACTATTACAACCAATTTCCAAAGTGTCTTAGTAATTTCAGAAATTATTTAAATCACTTTTCCATATATTTTACAGTTAGCCATGTGTCCAGAGTAAGCAGGGGGAAAATGCCTTGAATTTGTACAGTTAGTATAGTGTCATATTAATACATAGGTGAGGCCATTAATTGGTTTTAATATTAAGTTTGCATTTTGTGTTGAAATCAACAATAGGCAAACTTTTGTGAAAAAATTAATTTGAGGAACTCTTTTTATTGAATTGCATCAACCTCTTGCAAAAGGTCAGTCATTAGAAATGGAAGGTTCATAGAAGCATACATTTTAAAGAATACCATATTTTAGGTTATGATTTTCTTTATATGAGTTTTCAAGTATAGATCCTAATTCAAGTTTCTGCAATACAACGTTTTACTCTTTTAAAGGTGGAAATGTATGAGACCATAATTAAGTTATCTAAGGAAGAGCCAAGGTTACTGTTGTATTTCAGCTGCAGTGAGAATTATGCATAATAAACCTGCAAATGAGGAAACTTGGTGTGAATGCTCTGTTTTGATTTATATTTTAAAAAAATTCAAAATCAGCTTCTTAAAAATGCCCTTCTTGTAACTGTATGCAATATATGAAAGATTTCTGAAAAAATATCTTTTTAACAAAGAACATTTTTGTGATCTTGAAGGTGACTCTATGAACTTGATAGAACAAAGGGAGACTTCCTATTTTACTATTTTACAGTTATTTTGAATTCATTTACAAGAAAGTGCAAGGAAAAACAGTAATTATCATCTACTATATTCACATGTTCTGCATAATCCTTTACTTAAATGATTTTGTTTAAACTTACAGCAATTCTGTGAGTTATTATATTTCCTCTCTATTGGTAGTAAATTGGGCTAAACAAAATGCAACTAGCAAGTGGCATAGCTGGAATTCAAACTTAGTTTAATCCCCAAACCTATGCTTTTTCTTTCATAACAATACTTACCTCTCAAAGTGCAGTATACATCAACATACATATACATACGTATACACACACACATACACACACACACACACACACTTTTATTTCCTTTCTTGAAATATCTTTATAAATTAAAATAATCCTTAATGGGGTTCTAAACATTCTTTGATAGCAACATTTTGATACACTATCTACAGATAGCTTTTCAAATAGTTTTTGGTATTAATAACCAAGAAGTACTTGTTAATTGCATACATACACCTATGAAAATGCATGTTACTCTTGTTGGTAAGATTCAGGTTTTAGAAGAATGGCAACTTTTATCCATTATTGTAATAATAAGGGGCTACTTGAGAGAAAGGAAAAATGGATTCTGATCTCTAAATCACATGTCTAGAATATAAAATTTTTACATCAATTTTCCGCAATTAGAAAATGAATGTGTTTAAATGATAATCCTTCAAGTGCCTTGAGAAATAACAGTTTTTTAGTTCTATGGACATGCCTGAAATTGCAGTTAGTGATTATCTAAATAGTGGTTTAAAGAGTATTAAGGTCTCAGTTAATAAGCTGTATCAATGACAAAATTATTTTTAATTCATAGTGCCTGCCCTAGAGGAACTTAAAAGATAGGGCATCAAGTTATGAAAATTAAAAGATGGATAATCAACAGTAAAGGTAATAATAAAAGATGCTATCATACAGTGCTTCTAATTCCATTTTCAAACGAGCAGTATGGGCAATTATTCCTCTCAGTTCATAGGAAGGTACCAATTAGAGTGTTGAGGGGTTACAATAGAGGAAAAGAGAATTATTAGATCTCAAAAAAGGAACAGTGTTGGCTAAAGTAGGAAGCAGAAAAGATTTTCTAATTCATATCACAATAATTGCACACTGAGAATAATGTTAGGTTCTTAGACAAAATATTTAAAAGAGCAAGTGGGACTGTATTCTTAGGTAACTTAGAATCTACTTAGGAATGTTTATGTAAATACTCAAATTTTGTTCTGTAACTGTCTTAATATTCTAATATGGTACAATTATTTTAAATTTGAGAGTAGGGTACACAAATACTTAAATACTTCATTCGACTTTATTCATATTTGACTTATTCTGTGAGTGTCTGTGACTCAATTTTTATAAATAAAAAGATTCTATTGAAATAAATATAAATTTTATGTCATATTAACATATAATATCATCAACACCTATTACTATATTTAGCATAAGTAAAATATATGTCCGACTAGTTAGTAGAGAATTAATTTATTTAAAAATACATAAATTCACTCAATTGGGACCCACCTGACCCAATTTGTCTAATTGAAAAATTTTATAATTACAGTGTGGGTTTTTTTTGTTTTGTTTTGTTTTCCAGTGTGGTTTTTTTTATGAAGTTTAAAAATGATATGAATTTTGGTAAGAAGAACTTTTAAAAATTAATACTCGGGTACTAATTGAATTCTACAATATGTAAAAAGAAGTTAATATCACCAAATTACCAACTTTGGAGACATTGATGTTGTTCTGTTTTATGGACAAAGCTTTGATAATTGTTTTGGAGATGGAATGAAAGTTCTCAAGGTTTAAAATTTTCAATTTAATAAGAAATGATGGTTATTAAATAAAGAGAAGATGTGATTCAGAATTCAAACTTTATATTTATAAAATATTCATGTATGTTTCCTTCCAGGGTGAAATGGTGAATATAACATTTATTTGCTTATTATATCTTTGGGACCAAAGAGGCCAGTTAAGCTAGTAGCTATGCAAGGTATCATTTCAAATTTTAAGATCTATTACAACCAAAGTTATTTCTTCAAGTTTTCATTCCTTTTGAAAGTAAAGAGCAAAATACAGCTAGTTATAAACATATAATCCATATAGGCAAGAGTATACATAAGAAAGCTTCACCAAGTCGTTATATGTAATGAGATATACATGTAGAGCAATAATTTAAATTTAAAAGTTTTCATGTTCATTTACAAATGAATTCACTGCATTTCCTGATTATTTTCATCATAGTTCATGAATCTTTACAACTTTGAGTTGTTAACATAGTTTTCCCATTCACATCAGAATTTTTTTTTAATTTTTTTTTCGACGTTTATTTATTTTTGAGACAGAGAGAGACAGAGCATGAACAGGGGAGGGGCAGAGAGAGAGGGAGACACAGAATCTGAAACAGGCTGCAGGCTCTGAGCGGTCAGCACAGAGCCCGACGCGGGGCTCGAACTCACGGGCGGTGAGATCATGACCTGAGTCGAAGTCGGACGCTTAACCGACCAAGCCACCCAGGCGCCCCCATATCAGAATTTTTAAAAATTATTTTTGCTTTAAATTATCTTCTCAAAATTTCTTACTATTTTAATACCATATCAGGCTACATTTGGTGGAAAGCAGATACTTAAATGTTTATTTATTTATTTTGAGGGAGAAAGAGACAGTGTGTGAGCAGGAGAGGGACAGAAAGAGGGAGGGAGAGAAAGTATCCCAAGCAGGCTCTGTGCTGAGCCCAACAAGGGGCTCCATCCCAGGAACCGTGAGATCTTGACCTGAGTTGAAATCAAGAGTCCAACACTTAACTGACTGAGCCACCCAGGCGCCCTGTAAAGCAGATAGTTTAGCAGCAGTTTCATTTCCGTCCTGAAATATATATGTAAATATTTCAATAAAATATTAATATATGTAACATATAAATAATTATTGAATAATAAGTATTTATATTCATTTTTAATAATTATTATTTTTAAGCAAATAATTATTTAATAATAAATAATATTATTTAATAAATTATTTAATAAAAAATAATTTAAGAAATAATAATGATTCAATAAGAAATAATAAGTATAGATTATTTAATACATATATAAATATATATAATTTATATACAGATTTCATTGTATATTCATAGTATATTCATAATATTCAGAGTATATTAAAATTTCATATATCTCAATCTGCCTGTTTATATTTTAGCATAGGACTAAATATTGGAAAAGCAAATAAGCTAACTGAACATTCAAGTGCTGAAACTTATTTTTGTTTAACTACATCGTGGATAATAAATGTATATCTGCTTTCTTTGGCTTGATTTGAAATTTCAATGTGATTTTAGTTTGGAGTTTGGGAATACTCTGAAATGCTAGCTTTGTCATGCTGAGCATGCAAGAAGCCAGAAGTTCTCCTCTGTGTAAACTGCTCCCTGGATATAAATTTAAAACATTGTTCATTCTTCTAGGCAACCAGGACACCACTTAGTGAATTACTGTTTGTGTTAAAGGCCAATTCACCATCACACCTCTGAATTAGCTTTCTCAGAAAGCCAATTCTCACCCAATAAATTGTAAGGCACAGAACTCTGAAGGGTGAAACATTATTGAAAAAAATCTCTAAAACCATTTGTATACCAAGAAACATTTCTAATCTAAATAGATGATTTCTCACACATATATGCTACTTTTTGTTAATGAAGTTAGAAATTGTTGACATTACTAAAATATATTAATTTAAAAGCTTGACTGAACTTTTTGCCATTGTTACCATTTTTTCAATCAATTGGTATTAGAACTGTAATAAAAGGGTCTACGTATTTTTAACATGATAACGTAGTCATAATTCACTAAATAGTTAAAAACTATTTACCTAAGTCAGTTTATAACTTCTGAAGTAATATATCACACTGAATGTAGAAGTCTATTTATTGTAAGACTTTATTTGGGTACTACAAAACTGAAAAATAAAGTCTGTAAATTGAATCATTGCATCTATGTAGGCAAATGTTCATCTTAGAATCATTGAAATTGGCATATTTCTTTAAAAGTTATATAAGTCTTTTGTGACCTTAATATACTATATAGTCACCTTAAATAAAATAATGGTTATATAAGAGTAAAAGTTCAAACTCCATTGCAAAATATGTGTTTCCGGCCAAGTTGAAGGACCAGGAAGAGGGTTCAGCCTCCTCCTTGAAACAAGTAGAAAATCAGGAGGAATAATATGAAACATTTTTTTAAGATCTTGGTCATCAGGGAACAAAACACAGTGATGTCTGAGAGACCAGTAAACAACAATGTGAGAACAATGCTTCTTCCAGGTCATGGGCTGGGAGATTTCCATACCATATGACCCGGTGACAGGGATGTTAGAATGGGCCCAGGAGTTTCCATAAATTAAGGAGACAGAGCTGGAGTCTGGAGAGGCTAGCAAAGCTAGAGTTCAAAAGGCAAAGTACTGGAAAAGAGAAAATTGCACAGAGAAAAAAAAAATTGGACATCTGGATATCTGAAGAAATTCTTCCTTGAGGCTTCAGCTGAGTTCTGAAGAACAGAAACATGAGAAAATGATCTGAGAAATAATTAGAGGGATCAATCTCTAGAGCTCACATAGAACTATGAATAGTTCCTTTGCCCATAATCCAAAGTAGAGTATTTCATAATTCAAGAAGTAAAACATTAGGGAGAGTAGTCAAAAGGGTCTTGTTTGAGGAATGAGGCAAATTTAGCACTACGTTAACCTCTGTTCTAATCCTAGTTAACAAAGCTTAAAAGCACATTGCAAAAGGATCAAACTTTTTCCAAGTAGCTTAATTCCATCCCAGAAGAAAGCTCCGTAGTACTTACAGGAATACAAAATATCAAGTACCTTGGGTAGAATTCACAACACCTTTTATCCAATCAAAATTCACCAGACATGTGAAAAATTGGGAAGTATAACACACAATGAGAAGAAATACCAATCAATTTAAATCAGTCCATGACAGAGATGATAAAATTAGTAGATAAGAACATTAAAAGAGATACTATAACTATATTCCATAAAATCAAGAGACTAGAGATTTAATGTGTTAATTAGAAATATGGAAGATGTAACTAAGACCCAAATTAAACTTCTAAAGTTGAGAACCACAATGCCTGATATGAAAAAAACAATGGGTGGATTGACAGAAAATTGGACACTGCAGAGGAAGAGATTGCTAACATTAAGTATCAAGTATAGATTCATAAAAATTATCCAAAATATAACAGAAATAGAAATATGATTTAAAAATATTGGGGTGCCTGGGTGGCTCAGTTGGTTGGGCAGCCGACTTCGGCTCAGATCATGATTTTGCGGTCTATGAGTTAGAGCCCCACAGTGGGCTCCGTGCTGACAGCTTGGACCCTGGAGCCTGCTTCGAATTCTGTATCTCCCTCTCTCTCTGCCCCTTCCCCATTCGTACTCTGTCTCTCTCTGTCTTTCAAAAATGAATAAATGTTAATTTTTTTTTAAATATTAAGAGCATCATTGATTTGTGGGGCAACTTCAAGCAGCCTAACATATATAGAACTGAAATCTTAGAAATGCTATGTGTAACTGGAGCCCAGAAAATTATTTTTTCAAATTTGATAAAAAATTATAAACCAGCAAATCTATGAAACTCAACAATCTCTAAAGGCTAGAAAATAAACATAAGTGTGTGTAAGTCAAAAATTACACCTTGAGCTGTAATTATTCAATTTATAAATGTTTACAGAAAATTAAGATTACATACTTTAAATATATATAGTTAAATGTACATCAGTTATACCTGATAGCTGTTAAAAAATCAACTTCTGAGGATTTCATAAAATGGTTGTCTTAAATATGCTATTTTGTGTAGTAGGAATTACTCTGTTTGGCTGCTGTAGGCCTTTGCTCTCCCCACATGTCTCTTTCATCCCTTCAGTTGCTATTCTAAGCATGTTTTCATTCATTAAGAAGTAAGAGAAACAAGAGAACAAGATTTTTACAAGTCTCTGCTTGTATCTTGATTTCTAAAATTCTTTTGGCTAAAGAAAGTCACATGAATAAGAGGAGCAAAATGTATTACCCACTTGTTATGAGGCCTGGACATGAGGGGAAGTACCATACCACAATATAAAATGGAAGAAGTGTATGTTTGTGCAAATGTCTGCCATTTAGTTTACATTAATGCAAAAGTATGGTGCTAGGTGATATGCATTTATACACATTTTATAAATTATATTTGGTCACAGAAGTAAAGCCTGAAGACAATAACAACAGCAAAACAGCAACACTCTATCCACCATTCATCCCAACTGTGTATTTTCAGAGTTTTTTTTTTTTAATAAACATTGTTTTTATAAGCCAGGGAATCTTTATATCTTTTCAAATCAGTTCATAAAAATCTAACTTAATTTTGTTAATTTTTGTTAAATTACATATTTTATATAACCAGCCCTTTTCTCAAACAATTTTATAACAAATTCCTTAGTGCTTCTGCTGGTAATGCTGAGCTATTTTTTTTTTTCTGTCAACAGATTAAACACATTGCTTATAGACATTATGTATTTAAAATTTTACTAAGTAGTACCACATCACTCTAATAAATAATACCAACTTAAATGTATAATTATTTGAGACATGCCAGTGTAAATACATTTAGTGTTAACATGTTCTACAATTTTTGTCAATCGTGGGGTGCCTGGGTGGCTCTGTGGGTTGAGTGTCTGACTTTGGCTCAGGTCATGATCTCACAGTTGATGAGTTCGAGCCTGGTGTAAAGCTCTGTGCTGACAGCTCAGAGCCTGGAGCCTGCTTCTGATTCTGTGACTCCCTCTCTGTTTGCCCCTCTTGCACTCATTCTCTCTCTCTCTCTCTCTCTCTCTCTCTCTCTCTCTCTCAAAAGTAAATAAACATAATTTTTATTTAATTTTCGTCAATCTTATGGGTAAAACATCAGTTTGCATTGTTTTGTGTACCTTTATTAGAAAGTGTCAGCATTTTTCACATTAACTTATGATTCCTATTCTATGCCTTATTTGGCAGCATAATTTTTTATTAAATTATGTGGGACTGGCTTATATATTATAGACACTAGTCCTTTCTGTTTTATGAGTTGTAAATATTTTTCTCTTTTCCTATTTTTTGAAATACAGAAATATCCAAATTTTATTTGATAAAATAAGTCAGTGTCCTCCTTTATAATTTTGGAGAGTTGTAAAGACTTTCATGCATTCCTAATTATTATTTTTTGTATTATCTTAGAGTAGATATAAAATCATTTTGTGTGTCATTTATCAATTTTCACATATTTTGTCTATATTTCATTTTTATCCTCATTTTTAAATAAGCAACCTACATACTTACATTTTGAAAGAACTAGATGTTTTGGTATTCTATTTACTCTTGAAATTCATTTATTTATATTTCACTATTCATTCCTTCCTCAGTTCTTTGTTCATTTGGCCATTTGCAAACTAAATCTTTATGTAGATTTAAGTGAATAAGAGGTTTCATTTGTAATAACAAAATAGGTAGCTGGTACAATAGTTTCACTCCGACACCAATCTCCCATAAATTTTTTTCTTTCTTTCTGTGAATGTAATTCTCATTTTTCCAGTTTCAAGGCTTCTGCCCCTCCAGGCATCTCTCTGTGTTTCAATGATGAAGAAAATTTAAGGGGCGCCTGGGTGGCTCAGTCGGTTCAGCTTCCGACTTAGGCTCAGGTCATGATCTCACGGTGGGTGAGTTCAAACCCCGTGTCAGACTCAGTGCTGATAGCGCAGAGCCTGGAGCCTGCTTGCATTTGGTCTGCCTCTCTCTCTGCCCCTCCACCGTTCATGCTCGCTCTCGCTCTCTCTCTCTCGCTCTCTCTCGCTCTCGCTCTCTCTCGCTCTCTCTCTCTGTCAAAAATAAATAAACATTTAAAAAATTTAAAAAAAGAAGTAACAGGTCTGTGTCATTGGTCAAAATTTTTAATCCTCTTATATATCGCCCACTTGTTATTAATCAAAACCATGTCACATGATCACTCCAGCTGCAAGTGTTCCGGATGGTGAATATACTAAGCTGGACTCAACACACTCCAAATGCAGGTTCTTTTTGCAGCAGAAGAGGTCACTCCTTAGCTAGGCTGCTAGTCTTGTGTCTTTTGCTAGCTGTATATTTTCTGGACATTCTCTTTTGATGTATTTTGTTGCTCAGTTTTTATTTGCTATATGAGATACTTAGGTTAATTTATTTCACGATTTCTACTTAATATTAAAGAAAATAAGTTTAAATATTTCCCTTTCTGTGGGATTTCTACATCCTCTGAGTAGTGCCATAAAATGTTATTGCCTTGCACTGATTTCTTTTAAGTTCTAAGTTTTATTTTTATTTTTTAATGTGAGATTTATTTAGAATAGATGTTTTCGGTTTTGTTTAAAGTATCTACCTGAGGGTTATTTATATTATTATAATTTATTTATCTTTTAATTGTCTTGAGGTCCAGTAATGTGATATGGAGGAATTCTGCCTTCTGTAACTAATTAAAGTGTGTGCATGTGTGTGTGTGTGTGTGTGTGTACGTGTGTGTGTATTAAGGTAATTTTTGTAGCTGTTCCTTACACATATAAGAACTTTCTTTCTTTTCATGGGACATAGTGTCTCTCACTCTTTCTCTCTCTCCCAGAAATAAATATTGTCTGTGGAAAATTATACATTTTATTATTTGACTCATAAATTAAAACCGAAATACTCAAGTAAAATATTTTTATATCAATGTGGCATAAAATATCCAGAAGATAATTTAAATTGGGAAGTATAGTTTTTTTTAATGCTTGCATTTCTCAGTAAATTTTCCTCATGTATTTTATTATTTTTGTTTTTCTGTGTTTTAATATGTATTATCATTATGTTTTCATTGCATATTAAAACTTTTATCATCATGAACTTTTGTCTCTTTTCCCATTTGCTATCTGGTCCTAAATTCCACATTATCTAACTTTAGTCTTTTCGTGTCCTGTTTTATTATATATTTTATTCTTAATTTGCCTCTGACATTTATTGAGACATATTTTAAGTGATGGACCAATAGACATACATATATTTTTAAGTAGGCTCCCCACCCAACATGTGACTTGAACTCATGACCCTGAGATCAAGAGTCACATGCTCTACCAACTGTGATAGTCAGGTGCCATTTGACATATTTTCAATGATAGACATATTTTCAATGATAGTTTATTGATTTCAGCTCTGGGAGAAATATGTAACGTGCTTGGTATACGTGAATAAAAACAGTGAAAAAAGAAGTAACAAAGGAAGGATGGAGTTGCCTTACAGGAATATAAAACCCAGGCCTACCATGATGATGGATAGATGAATGGATAGATAGATAGAGATGGACACACTGATACATTTTACACACATAGGGGCACACACAAACAGGGATATTTTACATGTAGACTCCAATATATAATATATGGCTTGAAGAGATCTATAGAATAATAGCCAAATTTATAGGCACTAATTTCCAAGTAGTTTATAAAAATATCTGTGCTAATTCTACATGGCAAGAAACTAAAGGAATTTGGTCTGTGGATATTTTGAAAATTTTGAGATAGCCTTTTAAAATATTTTAATAATTTTATATGTATTATGGTTCTTAATATATAACTGACTTTATCTCATTTAAAAATCTATTTATTCAAATTAACTAAATTAGGAATAATTCATTTCTGTGAAAAATGCCATTGGAATTTTGATAAGGATAGCATTGAATCTATAGATTACTTTGGGTATAGAAATTTTAACAATATTTATTATTCTAAAATGTGAACATGGATATATTTTTATTTATTTGTGCCTTATTTCAACCTACAAATATATAGCAATCAAAACAACGTGGTACCAGAATAAAAGCAGATACATATACCAATAGAACAGAATCAATAGCCCAGAAATAAACCCACATGTATATGGTCAACTAATATTTGACAAGGGAGTCAAAAATACTCTGTCGGGGGAAGGGTAGTTTCTTTAATAAATGAAATGGGATAAAACTGATATTCACATGCAAAAGAAGTAAATTGAACCCCTATCTTACAATGCTCACAAAAATTAACTTGTAATGGCTTAAAACTTAAACGTAAGACCTGACACTATAAAATTTCTAAAAGAAAATATAAGGAAAAAGCTCAATGTTGGTCTTGGCAAAGAATTTTGGGATATGACAACAAAAGCACAAGCAACAAAACAAAATTCTACTAGTGGGATGACATCAAATTGAAAAGCTTCTACGGAACAGAAGAAATAACACAATGAAAAGGCAACTTACAGAATGGGAGAAAATATTTGTAAGCCATATATTTGATAAGAGAATAATATCCAAAATATATAAGGAGCTCATACAATACAATAATAAAAATAAGCGAATAATCCAATTACAAAATGTACAAATACGTGAATAGACGTTTTTTTTTCTAAAGAAAACATACGAATGAGAAAACCTACAAATGGCCAACAGAAACTTGAAAAGATGTTCAACATCATTAATTGCCAGGGAAATGCAAATCAAAACCACAATTTTATATCACCTCACATTGTTAGACGGTTATCAAAAGATGAAGGGGCACCTGAGTGGTTCAGTTGGTTAAGCGTCTGACTCTTGGTTTTGACTCAGGTCATGATCTCACAGTTCATGAGTTTGAGCCCTGTGTAGGTCTCCGTGTTGACAGTGCAGAGCCTGCTTGGGATTTTCTCTCTCTCTCCCTCTCTCCCTCTCTCTCTGCCCCTCCCCTGTCTATGCTCGCTTTCTCTCCCTCTCTCTCAAAATAATTAAACTTTAAAAAAAAAAAGATGAAATAAGTGCTGGCAAGGATGTGTCGACAAGGGACCCCTTGTGCACTGTTGCTGAGGATGTTAATTGGTGTAGCCATATGGAAAACAGTATGGAGGTTCCTCAAAAATTAAAATTAGAACTACTGTATAATCCAGCAATCCTATTTCTGGTCATATATGTGAATGAAATGAAATTACTATCTCAAAAAGATATCTGCAATCCACTCCCATGTTCACTGAATCATTATTCACAATAGCCAAGATATAGAAACAACCTGAGTGTCCATTGACATCTGATGAATAATGAAAATATGATAGTATTACACAGTGTAGAATATTTGTACATATACAAAAGAATAGTGTTTGGCCATAAAAAAGGAAGGAACTCTTGACATGTCTGAGATGGGTGGACTTTGAGGGAATTATGTTAAGTTAAATAAGCCAGACAGCGAATGACAAACAAAATACTGTATTGTATAATTTCAGTTATGTATGTAGTCTAGAAAAGTGAAACTCATAGAAACAGTATGGTGGTTGCCAGGGCCTGGGGGATGGGGCAAAATGGGAAGATGTTTGTCCGAGGGTAAAGATTTTCATTTATAGATGGATAAGTTCTGGGGAATCTAACATGCAGCGTGGTCACTACATTTAACAATACTGTTTTATATACTTGAAATTTGCTAAGAGTGTAAATCTCAAGTGTTAGCTCTCCCACCACGCACATACAGACAGTAACTGTATGGGGTGGTAAATATGTTAGCTGACTTCATTATGGTCATCATTTCATGATGTATAGATATATTGAATCGTCACATTGTATACCTTTAACTTGTATAGTGTTATAAGTCAGCTATATCTCAGTAAAGCCAGGAAGAACACAAATGCAAATAAAATAAAACCCAAAACATAAGAATAATAGGACTACTCATTTTACTCCACTCAGAATCTAAGGTTAGATATCAATTATTCATGTGTACCACAGCTTTGCCCATTAGAGGTTCAAATTCTGTAAAAAAAGAAAATTCATTTCATACATGCTCATTTTTATGTTTTAAATATTATTCTAATGTTTTTCTGTAACACAGCTGAATCTTGTAATATGTTCATTTTACTTTATCGTCCTTTGATACATAGCACTCAAATTGAATACTAAACATTAATATGCAATGGATCATCTAGCATATAATATCTCAGTAAGTTATACTGCATAGTCGATTGCAAAATTAGTTGTGTTAATATTTAAGTAATGGATATAAATGACTCCTTGACAAAACAAAATTCAAATTTAAAGACACATTTTATTTTATTATTTTTTATTAAAAATTTTTTAATGTTTGTTTATTTTTGAGAGAGAGATAGATACAGAGCATGAGTGGGGAAGGGGCCGAGAGAGAGGGAGACACAGAATCCAAAGCAGAATCCAGGCTCTGAGCTGTCAGCCCAGAGTCCAATGCAGGGCTTGAATTCGCAAGCTGTGAGATCATGACCTGAGCTGAAGTCGGCTGCCCAACCGACTGAGACACCCAGGTACCCTGTAAACATACTTTTTAAAACTGTTTCCAGATCTACCAAGTTTTATATCTTATATAGAAAACAGTTGAAAATCATTAGGGAAAAAATGTATATATGGGATAATTATGGGGTTTGAAATACAAAAAGTGAAGCAATTTTGTTTTTGTTCCTCCTAGATTTAAATTATTTCTACCCTATTTTTGAAAAGATGTGTTTGGCAATTTTGTGGTGACCTAATACTGTGCAATTTTATTAAACTCACATAGAAAGATTGTTATTTGACTCTATCAAGGCAAAATTACCTACTTAGAGAAGTGTATCAGTTCTGTTAAATATGTGACAAATTTTTTAATTGAATTCACATGGACACATACAGCTTATAAATTAGCAGTGTCCATTATATATTGTCTAAATGCATAAAATAAATGTCTTATCCTAAAGGTAAATTTTCCTGTATTTTATATTTTCAAATAACTTAAGCACAACTTGTCACAAATCAGTTGAATACAGAGTTAAATTTTAAAATTATAAATAAAAAAAGCTTCAGAATACTTAAATTTTATAATTTTCTAATCTTACTGTAATTTAGATGAGTTCATTGTAAAGTTAACAGAAGGACTTGTAGCATTATTCTTTAAGATATATACTTGAATTGAGTCCACAGGCTCACACATTATATAACAGATTACAGTGCAAATCTTCTAAATAGAGAGAGCAAACAGCCACATTTTTAAGGTATGGTCTAAAGGACCTACTTAGATTGCCTGTGATAATACATTCTAAAGGGGAGAAAGGGGAGTAAAATAATCCTGTGATAAGCCATCTTTCTTCAGGGCCTGCAGGCAGATAAATGTCTAAATCATTCCTAAGAGTTGTGTCTTGTATTCATGAAGATAAGGAACCTTGCCTTGAGCCAAAAGTAAATGGTCATATAATTTAATGTATGCTTAGCTCTCTATAAACCCATCATATTTTTGTACATGGTTATTTTTTTAATAAAAAGGTTGTTCTTAAAGTTATGATGATAAGGTCTACATTTAATTTACCTAAAGATACTTTCAAAAGCAGTTAATAGATTCTACTTACCTGGTCTAATCAAAATTAAAAGGTATTGCTTAATACTGTGGCCATTTTATTCCTTAGTCTAGTACTGTGCCTAGTTATCCCTCACATATTTGTGAAATGAATGAATGAATTCAATTAATTCTTTAATTTTTAAAGCTAAGACCTTAACCATATTTATTTCCAAAGCCAGGTGGCATCTTTTACACTGTGTAAGAATGTTTACATTAAAAAATGAGATTATTTCTTATACTTTCTAAGTTGCTATCTGATGCACAAAACAAAACTTAACTAGAAGTTCCAGATGTTTTTCAAGGCTTTGGCTAAAAGCACTATGAAGTAATTTTTTGTCCTTCTTATTATATGATGAGTTAAACTGTTTTCCAATGACCTCAGATCACTCTGTAACGATCACTTGAAAACTACTACATTATATCCTCCCTTCTTTCCTTTGTCCAGATTTTTATCTTCTCTCTCACTTTCCATCTCTAGTTCTCCTGAGACATATTTTTCAATAAGGTCAAAAATAGAACTATTGATTGTGTCTGACAAGTGTCAAAAGTATTTTCTGTTAAAAAGAAAAAGAAAAGACGACAATACCTAAAAGTCTAATCAAAGCTAGTGAGATGGATGGTGTTACATTAAAAAGGAACATCCATTATTTCCCCAGTATAACTTTTAAACCTTTTGTTATTTGTCATTATGTATCTGTAAAGTTTTCTTTTTTTCAGAGATTAATTTTCAATTTAACATTCTACCAAGCAGCTTATATTTTTATTACCTTCCATGAGTAAACATATAATACCTTGAAAGTTATATATTTCACCTAAACAAGGAATCCGTGAAGTTGGCTATAGATACATTGAAATCTTTTTTATAAAACGTGAAGTTCTTCTATCAATATAACTGAGTTGAGAATTATGTCAATAAGGACATTGCTATAAAAAGTCATTATTTTCCCACTGCTATTATTCCAAAAAAATGTAATTCTATTTTAAAAATAAAACTGCATTCCCATGTAAAGACATAATACTATATGAACATTCTCATATACACAATAGATAAATTGAAAATTCCAAAATATATTTCAAATAATTTTGCAGCAAAGTGTGTTATGCGATTCTTTAGTCAAAAGTTACGGATTTTATGCATTATTTTATTTGACTTTTAAACTTCATTTACACTATTGTTTTTCATTTACCTAATAGGTAAAATAATTTAAATATTACAGGTAAGTTAATTTTGACAATAAGCCTTCAGGTCAGGATTAGTTAGTATACACTTAATATCAAACTTTGCAGACTTCTGCCTCCAAGTAAGACATAGAATGTTTCAAGAGAATATCACTTTTACTCTAATAATGAAGAAAAAAACAGAAAACTGACAAAATTGTAGTTTTAAGAACCCATTAAGGAAATGAGGATGCAAATAAACTTTAATGAAGTAAAACCTATGAAGCAACAAGACCCTCTTAGGAGAAAAGAGACCTAAATCTGCTTTCATCCTTGGTGGAGTGGATGAAGGAGGAGGAATTCATCAGGGAATGGGGTAAAGTGAAACAAACCGAAATTAACATACAGTAGTGGTAGTAGTACTAGCAACTAGCAAATAATGCCAAATGGTGTCTGGCATGATGATGGAGAATCCTGAGGGGCTCCACCTTGCAAGCAAGTCTTCATCTACCTGTCAACTCTCTACATTCTTCAGTGAGAACGGGAGTTGCAGCCAAAAGACTAAAGAAGAGGAAGGGTGGATAGAGAGACCTTTCATCTGAGGCATTTGGAGCCCACCGAAGACTGAGGGCAGGTCTGGATAACTGAAGGAAAACGAAATGAGGCTTTCTGGGCCTTCAGTAACTAGGAGGCTATGGCTGTTGAACACTGTGGGGAGGGAGAAACAGTTAAGATAAGCTCCTTAGAGGTAAACATTCTGGGAAATACCAGGCATGGCTGCTACAGGTTGTGTAGCCCAGGAACTAAAGCAACGCCTCTGAGCACATTGTGTGTTCTCAGAGTCTAAAGCACAGCATCCTAAGGATGTGGCAGGATAGGGAAGTTGAGAAAAAAAAAAAAAATCACCAAGGCTTTTCAAGCTTTCACTGAATGCTAGACCACAGTTCTTCAAAATGTAGGCTTGGGGAAGCAGGGCAGAGAACAAACGAGAGAACATCTGAATATCATAAAGGCAGAAGTAGGAGGAGTAGGAGGCAGAAGTAGATAGCAAATAGAATTTTTCACTAACCCAAATAGCTGAGAGCCAAATCTCCTGTGATTTAGAGTGTTGGTTCTGTGTGTAAATCAAAAAAAGTGATTTTTACAGTGTCCTTGGTCGTGAGATCCCAGGCGCTGCTGAAGTGAATGAACCTCATCAGAACTGAACTCAATATAAACATTAGCTTAGGCTAGAATTTCCCAAGAACACATTTATCGACTCAGGGACTCACATTACTGTTCAGAAAGATAAAGGATGTGCCCTTTTCTGAAGGTAATATTATTTATATCATTTTCTTCCGAATTACAAAAAAATCATGAAAAGGAGCCATAAAATATAACATCATCAAAGAATGAAACCATTAATAGAAACCACTGTAGAGATGGCCTAAATGTTAGAATTATCAAGCAGAGAATTTTAAAAGTTTGTAGTAAATATGCTAAAATGCATAGCAGAAACTTGAGTGAACAGAGGAAGTATTGAAGTAGAAAATGTCAACTATTTTTAAAAATCCACATGGAGATGTTAAGAAAAACACATCTCCGTTTGGATATCAGAAAAATGGACACAGGGAAGAAAAGAATCTGTGAATTTGGACAGCGATTTTAAAGATGATCTAAACTGAAGCAAGAAGAAAATGCAGAGTAAGAACTATTGACAGAACATTTGAGATCTTTAGTGCAATAAAATATATTCTATATATGTAAACTGGAGTTCAAAAATAAAAGAGATTAGAATTAATCTCATTAGAATGAGAAAAAAATGAAGATATAATTGCTAAGATTTTCAAAATTTGGAAAAGTACCTGTAGAATCAAGAATCTCAGCAGACACTATGCAGGAGGAAAAAAATAAAACCATACCCAGGTATACAAAATCAAATCAAAGAAAATCATATCTAAATAGAACTTCTGTTAAAAACAAACGAACAACAACAACAACAACAACAACAACAAAAAAAAAAAACCAAAGAAACAAACAAAAAAACTGTGTACACTCAATAGTAGCTCCCCAAAGATGTCCATATCCCATATCCCATATGTCCATATTCCAGAACCTGTGAATACCTTACCTTATATGGCAAAAGGAACTTTGCAGATGAGATTAGGAGGATAGGGATATGGGGAGATTATCCTGGATTATCTAGATGGGCTCCATATAATTACAAAGGTCCTCCTTATAAAGGAAAAAATGAGACAAAAGACTGAGATCTGAGAAGATAATGAAAGCCTAGAACAGGGAACAGAGATATTTGAAGATGCTATGTTGCTGGCTTTAAAGGCAAAGGAAAGTACCACAAGCCAAGGAAAGACAGGCAGCCTCTGGAAGCTGCAAAAGATAGATACTGCCCTGGGCCCTCCAGAAGAAACGCAGTGCTGCCAATACCTATGGTTTAGGTCAATAGAACCATTTCAGAGTTGTAATTTCCCAAATTGTAAGAGATTTGGTTTGGGTTGTTTAAGCCATCCAATTTGTGGCAATTTGCCACAGCATCAATAAGGTAGTAAACTACCAAAGGAGAAAGACATGGATCATATTGAAAAACATTAAGAAAAATGGCAAAATTGTCATCATAAAAAATGGTGAAATAATATCTTTTAAAGGCTAAATTTGGGGTGCCTGTGTGGCTCATTTGGTTGAACGTCAAGTCTTGATTTTGGCTCCGCTCATTATCACATGGTTTGTGACATGGAGCCCCATGCTGGGCTCTGCACTGGCAGCACAGAGCCTGCTTGGGATTTTCTCTCTCCCTCTCTCTGCCCCTCCCCTGCTCACTCTCACAGGTTGTCTCACATGTGCCTGTGTGCAAAAAAATAAATAAACATTTTTAAAAGGCTACATTAAACAAAATAAATAAATGAAAATTCAATAATTATTTCAGCAGTACATCCAGAATGAATGAAAGTAAAAAAAAACAAAACACTTGTAGGACAAACAAAAAATGAAAAAACAAATATTTCTTTCCTACAGAATACACTATAAGAGTAATTAAAATAAAAGCAACAACAGCAACCTAAGTTGTACAGGTTTAAGGGTAATTGTATTGGATCAAAACCTAATTTTCAGAAACAAAATAATGAAGATTACCAGAAAGGATGAATCAATGTCTCTTTTTCTTTCTTATTTAGAAAATAAAATAAAACAGCATTTAAAATAGCTTTAATGTCAAATAATTAATCATAAGGCATACAAAGGAATGAAAGACCTCTCTATAGAAAACCTAAATAATAGAGAGGCATACCATATTTATGGATTGGAAAACTTAATATTATGGTGTTTATTCTTCCAAATCGATAGATTTAAATAAAGCTAGAAGACAGTATTTGTTTTTTAATTGCAATATGATTCTAAAACATATTTGTACATTCAACAAATCTGAACTGGACAAAACTATTTTGAGAGAATAAATAAAATAAAGAAAAGAAAATGCTGCAGCCTTCACTCTGGGCAGCTTTGACATATACAAAGGATATCTTAGGATAATACACAAAAAGTAAAATCAAAAAGACAAAAAATAAATAGAACTTCAGAAAAAATAAATTTCTGTTCATCAAAAGACTTCATTAAAGAAATTAATAGGCATAAACAAACCACAGACTAAAACACACGCATACATATATATCTGTCAAAGGAATCTATACAGAACTTTTAAAAACCAATATAAAATTAAAGTCTTTTTATAATATTTATTTTCAGAGACAGAGAGCGCACGTGTGTGAGAGGGGCAGAGAGAGCGAGACAGAGGTTTCATAGTGGGCTCCACACTGACATCAGGGAACCCAACGTGGGGCTTGAACTTATGAATGCAAGATCATGATTTGATCTGAAGTTGGATACTTATCTGACTGACCTACTCAGGTGCCCCCAAACCAATATAAAATTATATATGACTGAATAAATATGGACAAAAGTCTTGAATAGATATTGAAAAATGAAAATATGAATGTCTAGAAGGTACATTAAAAGATGTTCATCATCATCATTTATCAGGAAAATTAAAATGATTGTAACTATGAGATGCCATCCCATACCTACTAGAAAGGCTAAATTCCAGAAGGATGATAAGAACATGATTTAACAAAGATGTAGCAAATGTGGAACTCACATATAAGTGTAAAATAAGCAGCTACTTTGAGCAATATTTTGGTAATATTTTATAAAATTATAGATCTACCTTATGACAAAGAAATTTCACCACTAAATACTTACTTAATAAGTGAAAACGTATTTCCAAACATATTTGTTTATGAATGTTCGTCACAGTCTTGTTCATGATAGTCCCAAACGGGAAAACAACTCAAATAATCATCCACAGAATAGATAAGTGGATATTAATATATCCATAAAATGGAATACCACTCGTCATTAAAAATGCAAAATCACATATGGTAACACGGATAGTTCTCAGAAAAGAAATGTTTAATGAAGGATGGCAAACACAGCAGTGCACATACTGTATGATTGATTTCATGAAATCCAAAGGAGAGAAAGTTTTCTATGGTGAAAGAAATCAGGGCTGCATTGTGACTGTGGACCCTAAGCACATTTGACTC
Source organism: Lynx canadensis (assembly GCF_007474595.2). Lineage (NCBI taxonomy): Eukaryota > Metazoa > Chordata > Mammalia > Carnivora > Felidae > Lynx > Lynx canadensis. Next base: position 66,282,478 of record NC_044306.2, read on the forward strand.
TTCTCGTGTAATAAGAAAAATAATAATATTATGTAACATTTCCTTTCACCTAAACCTTATTTTTCCTTCCGGCTTTAAAATAAAGCATTTCCAGGGGCCACAAAGAGTACTGAGAGCCCTAGGCAGTGTGTCTTGACCGATATCAAAATGGTGCTTCTCTCTGAGGTGAGGAGTTGAGGTTGGGATTGCCAGGAAAGGTCAGAAGTGAACTTGATGTAGATGGAAATATTATATATCTTAATAAAAGTGTTAATAGAGTGTAAGATTGTCAAAACTGAATTGCTTGAGATCTATGCACTTACTAAAATATAAATTCTGTCTCGAGCTAAATATATAAATCAAAATGTTCATATTCAAATTTATCATATTCCCAAATATATGTCTAAAGAAAATTAAAATAATGGGTGAAATTAGGAATTAATTCTTGCCTTCCTAAAAGAACATTTTATCCCTTTATTCTCATTGCTCTGTGCTTCCTATCCCAGATCCCCTAAAAAATGTTAAAGCTTCACAAAGTCCATTCTTTCGGTCCAGCTTAATTTTGTCTTTATGTTTACAGCAATCATTCTCAGAGTGAGAAACCTAGTGGATCAATCTCCAGAAGTTAGCAGAGCTAAACAATAATAAGTAATTAAAAAGGAATTTTTCTTTACTTCTGTTCCTCAGGATAGAAGGAAAATGTGATCCTCTTTTTTTTTTTTTTTTCTGCACTCTAACATTTATTTTTAGAAATTGCTCCTGTCAATCTGGAAGGCTATTTAACAACCTTTCTTGCTTTACTGTAAAGAAGGGGAATGTATGCCACTCCACCTGACCTATCATATTACCCCTTTTTTCTAGTCACATGGATTAATCAGGCATGGGCATCTGATCCAATTAGGACCAATTAGAAACCTTTTGAAGAGGTTGATATCCCAAATGATGATTATCTCTTCTACAAAGATAAAAGGTTGTTGGCACCATGTAAGTCTAGAGTAGCTTGAAATCATCATTGCTGTAGGGTGGAAGTACTACTGAGGAAAATGAGGCCAATGGTAAGGAAAATAGTTTCAGAGGAAAGAAAAAAAACAAAAAAGAGAGATTCATGATGACATTGAAGAATATCTGAAAAGAGCATGTCTAAAATTAGAAACAACCTCGGACATGAGTTACAAGGGCCAGAGATTCTCTTTGTGTAGAATGTAAGGAAGCCCATGAACATTTCTACACTAATAGTTTTCTGTCCCTTTTCTTGCAAGAATTGTTAGAAATATAATCTTATTTACAGCCATAATTATCATTAGATATTTATAATAAATTCAGTGTTGAAATAAAACACACATTGCATATTAAATTTTAATTGTAAACAAAATAAATGCAAAGTGCTGGTATGAACAATCACTTATGTTTATTTATATATATATTTTAAATATTTATGCACATTCATATGGGTATAAATAAATGGCATCCATGGCTAAGATATATTAACATACTTGTCATCTATATATTGCTTAAAAATAAAGTTGGCTTTTCTCAGATAAGTACATTTGCATTTTAATTTTTCAGTAGATCCTAAATTACCACAACATATTTTATAAACTTCTGCAGGTAAAATTTTAAAACAATACAAAGCAGAGCTAAGCAACCATATAGATACATTAACAGAAATTAACATGTGTGGCTTTGTGACATATCTGGAGCAAAATTTCTTAGACAAAGAAGGCTAAAAGGTAATCTATGAGTCGAACATATTTGTGTGTGCTCTGTAATTCCATCTCCATTATATAGATTAAGGAGTAGGGCACAGACCAGTTCTCTTATATTCAGTACTCCTGTTGGTATGTTGAACTCAAGGAGCATTACACACATCTAATGTATAACATCACAAATTGTTTTCTCGATAATTACATTAATATAATTTTTATATTTGTAATTGTACATGCAAGAATCGAAATTGTTTTAAGTGATGGCAAGAATGAGACAATTTTGTTTTAAGCTTTTCTTATGAAATCAGCCAAAGGCATGATGTATTTGATCCACAAGTAGGGACACGAACCAAGGTACAGAGTGTCATTAGATAACCAGATAGTTTTTTTGTTCTGTTTTGCTTTTTTTTTTTTTTTTTGCCACTGTCAATTCCCTCAGCAGAAAGCTGTCCATGCTCTGTACAGAAGCATTGACAAATCCACATCCTCCAATTCTAAATGTTAGAATTCTTCAACTCTATGCAGAAACCAGCTAGTAGTCTCTCACTTCCAACTCCAAATTTGAGATAAAACAAAATCTAATTAACAGATCTGGGGTTAGTCCTCTCCCTTTATTATATCAGCTATGGTCCAGGTGTGTACATTTTTTTTTAATGTTTATTTATTTTGAGAGAGACAGAGAGAGCAAACGTGCACTGGGGAGAGGCAGAAAGAGTGGAAGAAAGAATCCCAAGTAGGCTTCGCCTTGTCAATGCAGAGCCTGATGAGGCACTTCATCCCAAGAACTATGAAATCATGATATGAGCTGAAATCAAGAGTTGGACTCTTAAACAACTGAGCCACCCAGAGGTCCCTGGTGGGGGAACCTTGAGGCCTTTGTAAGACATCTCACACCAACTGTTCTTAAATGACATTCTGTAGACCACATCATATTGTATTAAAAACAAATCCACAAGGGGTGCCCGAGTGACTCAGTCGGTTAGGCATCCAACTCTTGATTTCAGCTCAGGTCATGATGTCACGGTTAATGAGGTCTAGCACCACACTGATAGGGCAGAGCCTGCTTGTGATTCTCTCTCTCCTTCTCTCTCTACCCATCCCTCTTCCTCTCTCTCTCTAAAAAGACAAACAAAAAACCCCACGAATTCACAAGAAAAGAAACCTATTTCCTCTTTCTGCTAAGTTTTGAATGTTTGTTCCATTCTAAGTGTTCTTTCAAATGTAGAGTTCAAAATTTAAAGATTAGTTACAACTGTATTTAAGAAGTACAGTCTAAACACCTCCCCTTTCCATATATACCTACTAAAATTCTAACAACCAAGCAAATGGAACAACTCATTACATTCTACTTAGTGTAGAGATTCCACAGAAAGTATGCTAACATGATTAACAGTCATCTCTGAGACATTTTACTCTTTGTGGACTTGTACATAATAGTATTTTAAACATAGAATGAAAACAGAGTCAGATCTTAAAGAATGGATCCTAAATCTTCTGGGGTGGTCTTCAAAGTTATGAAATTATTACAAGTTACAATTACAATATTTCAAAACGACAAACTAATTTAAACTCACAATCTGATTTCATGAAAGTATCAGAAATCCAATAAATATTTTGCATTAGGTAACTCAGTTTTTAAAAGCATAGCAACTTTTAAGAGAGTAGCATAAGATCTTAGTCATGCTTTGAAGTGTAGGAGAGGAAAGCAACTTTTCCTCTGTCTTCTTATTTCAGTACCTGGGTGTCTGAGAATTAAGCTGACAAAAATATTAACAGGAAGAAAAAAAAAAGGTTTATGTGTATGCATACTATGCATGGAGCTAACAAAATAACCGGCTCCTTAAATGATTAAAATTACAAGCTTAGAGACCTAATGAAGTAGGGAAAGGGAAGAGGGATGAAAGGCTCTTCCAGGAAGAATAGAAAGTTTTCTTCAAGAAAGGTAAATGGCTTTTTAGGAGAACCAAGGAGAGATAAGAAAGTTTATATATTTATCTATATAGACATGAGGGGTCTCTCTTTCCTTCAGTGCCTTTATGTAGGCTTATTTTTATTCTTCCTCCAGGAATTGACACACTTTGAAGAGCGAATTTATAGCAGCCTCACTTCCAGGAAGTTGCCAATTTTAGTCAAATAAGGGAAGGTCAAAGTAGGCTTTCATTCTGCATGTATTGAATTTCACATGTCTTCAGTTTAAAATAATCTTCAGACCAATTCTGGGATTCCCAATGGGTTTCTGCACAAACAAATGGAAAGCTTTGCTAAAAGACAGACTACGCAATATTAAAAATTGTAAGTTTACTTGAGCAAAATTCAATTTGAATTGGGAGCCAAGAAAAATAATTATATGAGAGTGCAGAAGCAAAGAAAGGAAATTACCTGATTGTCTATGGCTCAAAGCCTAGATGGCCGCATGTGATGGTGATTGGTTGTTCTGAGTGTTTTGATTTTGGAACTTTGAGGCATTTACAGGCTTAGACTTTTGGTTTGCTCATGTAAGCTGCCACGGCGTTAGAGCTACCTCTGTCTAATGGCCTTCTTGTTTAATTTATTTAGCAACATCTATGATGTAAATTTGCTCCCTAGAGCTCCACATTATTTAAAAGTTTTGTTAAAGCTCTGTATCTTCTGAAGTCATATTAGAAGGAGGTAAGAGAAGAATAGCAATTAATGAACACAAAATGAATCACTTAAGACACAAAGTTCAAAAGTTACCAGACAGAATTGGAGACCATAAAATTTAGATGTCATTGGAAAAATAAGTCAATGGATGAACATATTAGATTGATTTATAATTAGTTTGGCAAAGAAATTTGAAACATGGATTATTTAGTATAGGGAGAAATGTATGGCAAGTGTACAAAGAAACCTTTGACAAGCTTGGGTTATATCTTTTTGTGTAAACACATACCGAAATTATTTTATCCATACAAATATATAATATTGTTAGCAGTGATTAGAACATAAAAAGATTAGCAAAACTTTAAAGTAAAATTATAATATGACAATGTTAGAAACATTCTAAAAACTGTCTTTAGCTCCCTCTCTCTCTCTCTCTGTCTCATTTTCCACTTCAAGGCCCTCTCTCAGAATTCTGTTTTTTTTGTTGTTGTTGTTCTTAGTTTACTCTGATTCAACTCAAAGAATGTTGTAACACGTGCACTAGGATTTCTTCATTCCTCATCTGTAGTTTGTGAAATTGGGAAGAGAAAAGGAGATGTGGATGGGATCTCCCTCACATAAAGGAGATCTGGGGTGCCTGGGTGGCTCCGTAGGTTGAACTTTGGACTTCCGCTCACATCATGATCTTACAGTTAGTGAGTTTGAACCCCACATTGGGCTTGCCAGAGCCCACTTTAGATCTACTGCCCCCCTCTGTCCACACATCCCCCGCTCATGCTTTCTCTCTATCTCAAAAATGAATAAACCTTTAAAAAAATGAAGGAGATCTAAAAATTAGGAATTCTGTTGGTTGTGGGTAAATTCTATGAGGAAAATATTACAGATCTACATATAGCATTTGCTTTGGAAAAGAATTTAACAGTTGCCATTCTTTGACATATCAGAAGCCTTCAGTCTTCACTGGATTATTTTAACAGTAACAATATTTTTTTTTCTTTTGTGAAATTGAGAATAAAGTTCTCCTGGGTACAAATAAAAGTGTCACCTGAGATAACCTCAATAGAAAGACAGAATTATGCTAGTTTCTCCATCCCTACTCATTGAATGTTTGGGAGTTTTTTAAAAAATCTCCCTGCCTCTAGCATCATATCTACTAACCAAACTGCAAAACCAGTAATAACAAATTTTATATCATCAACTTAGTTTAACAGGCATTAGTTTGTGAAATTGAAATAATTGTTTTCAATGTATATATGATACATACTATAAAGGATGATGGTTCTGAGTCTAAAATATGTATATTCACTTTTTATAAAGCAATTTTTCTACCCTATTTCTCTATTTATACAATTCTATGAGCACTGTGGCTTGGGTTGGCTAAAATCCATACTGCCTTCTTTATGTCTGCTTTTATATTTTTCTAATTAGCCAAGAACAATTAATCAATTATACTTCACCATTATATTATTTCGTGATGTCAAATATGTTTCGTTTTATGGAACAATGTAACAAAGCTTTCATTTTTTAGATTGCTTTTCAATTTTTAATTATACGTGTAAAATAGACATTTACTGGAAAAATATTTTGACATGATTTCTGAGGTCAACACAGATTACTGGCAGTTGACATTAGGGTGTACAAGTGTAAATATAACCATAATTAAATTCTGGAATATTTTTGTAAAGTGGGAGACTATATTGTTACTAGCAAGCAACTTTTAACTATAAATACATCAAATTTCAGAATGAAATACAAGCTAATGCAGTGAACCGAAGACAGTTTCATAGCAAGATAGAACTTTGAAACTGAGGTTTGGCATTGCAGAGAAAGGAACAATTAATTTATACCTCAGAAGATTGGAAACTAGAAGCTGTAACCCTGAAGAAAGACAGAAGCCTTAAATTGATTCTCTGACTGTTTAAAAGAGAACCAGAAAAACTGTGTAACTCTATTCCTCAACTTAAGACAGTGGAAAAAGAAAATCAGCTCTATGCGTGAGAACTTCATGGAAGGGGGAAAAAAAAGTTATATAGAGTAGTTACACTATAGAGGTTATGATGGGAAATACCAAATAAAAAAACTTATAGGACTTCTGGGAATGTGATGGAAGTAATAGCCCCAGGAGATATTAGGCAATAGTTTACCAGATAAAAAAAAAATGTGCCAATCATCTAAATAAGCATAAAACACTTGAGCAAAATAAATGGAAATAAATTCATATGTAAACATATCATGTCAAAATTCTTAAAATAACAGAGCACCTTAAAAATAATTACAACTACACTATAAGCATGTTTCTTATCAGCATTTAAAAAAGATTAAAATAGGGGCGCCTGGATGGCTCAGTCCGTTGAGCGTCCGGTGTTGGCTCAGGTCATGATCTCACGGTTGGTGCGTTTGAGCCCCTCATCGGGCTCAGTGCTGACAGCTCGGAGCCTGGGCCTGCTTCGGATTCTGTGTCTCCCTCTGTCTCTGCTCCTCCCCTGCTCATGCTCTGTCTCTCTCTCTCTCTCCTTCAAAAATAAATAAAAACATTTAAAAAAATAAAAAAATAAAAAAGGTTAAAATAAAATAAAGTAATAATAGTAGCTAGCCACAATGGAACTTCGGTAGTACTGTCACCTTAACAATATTTAGTCTTCAAATCCAACAACATAGAATATCTTCATATGGATCTTCATACAGGTCACTTTAAATTTATTTCAACAACGTGTTTAGTTTCTAATGTATGATTTGTACTGGTTAAATTTATCCCTAGATATTTTATTCTTTTACGTGCTATATTGTAAATGGAAGTTTTCTTAATTTCTGTTACCATTTTGGATTGTTCATTGCTAGTTTATAAAAAAAAAACTGCTTTTTCTGTGTTTATACTATATCCTGCAAAGGTGTTGAATTTGTTTATTAATTCTAATCAGTTTTCAAGGTTTCCTGAGCATAAGATCATGCTGTATGTAAATTAAGATACTTTTACTTCTTCCTTTCTAATTTAAGTGTCTTTTATTCCCACCGCTGACGGCAGCCCCAGCCCCAATTGTTCTGTCTAGAATTTTCCAGTTAAAAAGACCAGTGGAATTGGGCATTTATGTCTTGTCACTGATCTTAGTGGGAGACTTTCAGTTACTGTGTAATAGCAGTGGGTTTTCTCATAAATAGCCTTTATGAAGTTGAGGAAATTCCCTTCCATCCCTAGTTTGTTAAGTGTTTTTATAATTTAAAAAGAAATGTTGAATTTTATCAGATGGTTTCTTTTTTTTTTTTTTTTTTTTACTAACTTATATAATCATCCACTTACCTCCTTTATTCTATTACTATGGTGAATTATATTGTGTTCCCTCTTCTGTTTTTGGAAATGAATGGAAAAGAATGACTGGATAATTTTCCATAAATGGTTGGTAGATAAAACCAGTGAAGTCATCTAGTCCTGGGTTTTGTTTTTGTTAGTAGGCTTTTGATCACTGAGTCAATCTCTTGTTATTTCAGTTACACTTTTTATTTCAGTAAGGTGGTAGTAATGACCCCATTCTAATTTTGAATTTAATAATTTGATTCTTCTCCTCCAAGACATTGTTTTCTATTAGTGAATCCAGATAAATGTATGTACATTTTGTTGATTTTTTTCAAAGAATCGACTTTGGTTTAGTTGATCTTCATTGTTTTTCTATTCTCTTTTTTAAAATTTTTTATTTTTATTTTAGAGAGAAACAGGTGTCTCTCTCTCTTTGACTGACACAGGGATCTAGCCCACGATCATGGGATCATGGAGTCATGATATGGGATCATGGGATCATGAAATCATAGTTATGATTTCTCTCATAACCTTTCCATCTCTGAATATTTTAAGTATGGTTTGTTATGTTTTCATTTTCACTCATGTCAAAGAATTGGGGGTGAAGTTTTCTGAATATGTCTACTATGTGTAGCTGGTTTACAGTGTTGTATGTTTTTTATTTCATTTTTTGATATTGTCTCTATTTTTTTTCCCCATTATCAAAAGAGGGGGGGTGAAGTTTGCAATTATTACTGTAGAACTGTAAATTTTTCTCTTCAATTCTGGCCATACTTGTTGCATATATTTTGGAGGTCTGATGTTTGATGCCTATATGTTTGTCACTGCTATACCTTCTTGGTGAAATGATCCTTTTATCAATGTATAATATCCTTCTTTGTCTCTGATAACAATTTGAGACTTACTTTTTATTTTGTCTGATAATGTTATAATCATCTCATCTCTCTTTTGGTTATTATTTGCATGGAATATATTTTCCATCTTTTGACTTTCAGTTTGTATTTTTAATCTAAAGTGCCTTTCTGCTAGACAGTATATAGTTGTATCACCTTTTTATCCATTCTATTAACCTCTGCCTTTTGACTTGATAATTTAATCCACTTAAATTTAAAGGAATGAATGATAAGGAAGGACTTCTATATTTTTCTACTTTTTCTATAAGTCTTACTATCTTTTCTATTTCCCAGTTTCCTCCATTACTGCCTCATTTTGTGTTGTTGATTTTTTTATTTTTTGTAGTATTCCATTTTGATTACTTTCAATACATATATATATATATATATATATATATATATATATATATATATGGTTGCATTCTTGGTTGTTCCCCTTGGAATTGTAATTAACCTCTTAAACTTATTATATTTGTTTTGAATAAATATCACCTTAGCCTTAATAATACATAATAAAACCACTGTCTCATACAGCTCCACTCCTCACCCTTTATATTGTTGTTTTCACAAGTCAGATTTTTATCCATTATGTACATTAATATAAATTTAAAATTGTTTTTTACTTTTTATTAACCCATGTAGTTAAAAAAAAGGAGTTAGGGGCGCCTGGGTGGCGCAGTCGGTTAAGCGTCCGACTTCAGCCAGGTCACGATCTCGCGGTCCGGGAGTTCGAGCCCCGCGTCAGGCTCTGGGCTGATGGCTCAGAGCCTGGAGCCTGTTTCCGATTCTGTGTCTCCCTCTCTCTCTGCCCCTCCCCCGTTCATGCTCTGTCTCTCTCTGTCCCAAAAATAAATAAACGCTGAAAAAAAAAAAAAAAAAAAAAAAAAAAAAAAGGAGTTACCACTCCAAAATTCAGTAATACTAACTTTTGTATTTCCCTATATAGTTACCTTTATCAATGCTTTTTATTTCTTTATATAGCATTTAGTTATTATCTAGTATCCTTTTATTTCTGTCAAAAAAGAGTCCTGGTACTCCTTAGAGGTCAAGTATACAAGTAGCAAATTCTCATAGGCTTTGTTTATCTGAGAATGTCTTAATTTCTCCATTTTTGAAGGAGAGTTTTACCTGATAATGGAATTCTTGTTTGTCAGTATTTTTAAGTCAGGAGATTAAAGTTATCCTTCTACTATATTCTGTTCTCCATGGTTTCTGCTTAGAAATCAGCTGCTATTTGGGGTGCCTTGGAAGCTCAGTCAGTTAAGCACCCAACTCTTGGTTTCATCTCAGGTAGGTTGTGGGATCGAGTCCTGTGTCAGACTCCGGGGCTCTGCTCTGAGTGTGGAGCCTGCTTGGGATTTTCTCTCTCCCCCTCTCTGACCCTTCCCCAATCGCACACATGTGCACCCTCTCTCTCTCTCTCTCTCAAAACCTTTTTTTTTTTAAAGAATTCAGTTGTTATTTTTATTTTGTATTTATTTTATAGGAGAAATATCATATTTTGCTATTTTCAAGATTCTTAATGTCCAAATTCTTCCCAGATTTAATTTAAAAAACACAAATTTTCACAGCTAATAAGCGCCAAGAAGGATAGATACAAAAATTGTCACACTGAGACACACTTTAAACTTCTGAAAGATAAAGAATCTTGAAAACATAATGTCCAAATTCTTCCCAGATTTAATTTAAAAAACACAAATTTTCACAGCTAATAAGCGCCAAGAAGGATAGATACAAAAATTGTCACACTGAGACACACTTTAAACTTCTGAAAGATAATGTTTTCAAATGTTCTTTCTGCCTCTTTTTCTCTTTCATCTCCTTCTTGGACTACCATTATGCTTATTGTATATGTTTGATGGTGTCCTACAGGTGTCTTAAGCTTTATTCTTCTGTTTTGTTTGTTTTGATTCCTTTTTATATTTGTCCTTTACACTGGAGAGTTTGAAGACTTATCTTTGAGTTTTCTGATTCTTTCCTCTGCTTACCAAATTCTGCTATTGAAAACCTCTAGTAAATTTTTCATTTCCATTATAATGATCAGAGCCAGAATGGCTGGAAACATGGACTGATATCTTTAACATAATTACCACTGAGCTGGGAAAGAGAGAGCAAGGGAAAGAGAGAGCAAGGCAAGAGCAAGGGAAAATGTCACAAAGCTTTTCTACTATTTTTAAGTTGACTTTTTCTGGAGTCAGCCCTCTCAGTTTCTATAAATTCTTGAATATTTTCTAGAGTTGTGATAAAACTTATTCTGAGGGCTTAAGTTTAATTTTTTTTATTTTTATTTTTTGAGAAGGACCAGACTCTTGCAGCTACCTGCTTCACCATTATCACTGACATCATCTTGCACATAACTTTAAAAGTAACTTTTCTGATTCACTATTTTCCTCATGTTACTGTTTGTTCAGTAATCCAGAATGATACCTTATTTCCTGCCAAATCTAGCCAAACTCCTCAAACTGGCAGTAAGAATTGCTATACATAAGTAGCAAATATTAACTCCTCCTGTATCGTCCTTTTCATTACACAGACATTTTTATGCCTGAGTTATGAAGTGTGTCAACCAGCTTAATGAATCTGAGTGCAAACTATCTAGAATCAGCCAAAGGGTATAAAGAAGAAAAGTTGGGGCGCCTGGGTGGCTCAGTTCGTTAAGCTTCCAACTTTGTTCAGGTCATGATCTCGCGGTTTGTGAGTTCGAGCCCTACGTTGGGCTCTGTGCTGACAGCTCAGAGCCTGGAACTGCTTCAGATTCTGTTTCTCCCTCTCTCTCTGCCCCTTGCCTGCTCTCTCTCTCTCTCTCTCTCTCTCTCTCTCTCTCTCAAAAATAAACACTAAAAAAAATAAAGAAAGAAAATAAAGAAGAAAAGTTACTGAAACCATTGACTGAATAAGCCTAAAATAAAATTGAGTCTTATCCTGATTATTTGGGATTTAAATAAAGAGAAAATATTGTAAAGTTATATATATATACAGTGAAAACAAAGCTTCTCTTATTACAAATATTTTCAATATAATTTCAAGTTATAGGTCTCCAACAATAACAAGAATATACATTTTAGGATTTCATTAAAATTTCTACCTTGTTCTAATTTAATACATAAAAACACAATTTCCTTTATTCTAAGAAAATAAGATAAACTTTCTTTCCAAATTCAAACTCCTTTATTATTAAATAGTTCGCCAATTTTCTGTGTCAATATACAATATGATAGCACCATAATAATTAAATTATATTAATGCTTTTTTACATCTTTAGATGATATAATTAATTATCAGTTTTAACCAGGAAAGTGATATATTATGGTCATTGTCATTCTCTTTTTGTATTATGACATCTTCTGAACATATTTCCATATTACTAACTTCTCTCTTTGCTGAGGACTAAAGCAACAAATGGTACATTTTAAAATTATTAATTAATAAGATAATGAAAATTAACCACTGGAAACATTTTTCTGTGACTTACATCACCAATAAAAGGAAACTTGAGTCTAAGAATAATTTATTCCCAATAGAAAATAATATAAATAAATGTAACACTTATTCATAAGAATGATACTAAATTATTTAGGCATCTTATAACCAAAACACTCAGAAAAAAAATAGAGATCAGGGACAATCATTGATAGGTATACACATTGCAGTATTTCTTTAGTTAAGTCACATTTTTATAAACTGTATTTTATTTAATCAATTTATTATTTTCTAGCATTTGACATTTTACTACTCTAACTTACCACTGATGTTACATTTTATTCAATCACGATATATAGAAAATGAAGATGTGCACCAGTGTTTCATATCACAACATTTTCATGTAATCTTTCTCACAGATAAAATTTTTCCAAATATATGAAGTTGAAAAATAATAATGTTAACTGAGTATCTATGTATCTATCACTTTAAAAGATAATGTGTATATATATATATAATAAAATAAATATATATATGTATATGTGTATATATATATATATATCTTTTAAAAATATTTCACATTGTAGTTCAATTTGTTGATGCAATGTGATGTTTTTGGATATAATATCAACTAATGTGTCGGGGTGCCTGGGTGGCTCAGTTGGTTAGGCAGCGACTTCAGTCAAGTCATGATCTCCTGGTTTATGGATTCGAGCCCCACGTGGGGTTCTGTGTTGACAGCTCAGAGCCTGGAGCCTGCTTCAGATTCTGTGTCTCCCTCTCTCTCTGCCCCCTCCCTGTTCTCTCTCTCTCTCAAAAATAAAAATTAAAAAAATTAGTTAAAAAACAAAAAACAAAAAACTAATGTATCAGGCATTCCCTTATCCACTTATTAAGATTCACCAGGGACTCTGCTAGGGGATGAGGATCCAGTTGTTGGACAAGCAGGCAGTATCTTTGCTCTCTTGAAACCTCGATTTATTGACACACAGATATTAAACAAATATTCATACCAGTAGCCTTATAATCGGTTCTGTTTTAGGTGTTATGGAGAAAAGGCACAGAGTTCTACAAAAGTGCATTGACACTGATGGCCAATGGTGGAGTAAATTTAGTAGTAAAGTAGTGTAAGGAAAGGGATAAAGAAAGGGCATAAATGAAGGCCTCTTTGACAAGAAGCCACATAATGTGAGACCTGTGTGATGAGTGGGAGTTAGGCAAAAATGTTGGTGTGTTGGTGTGCAGTTGAGATGATTTCCGAGGGATCGCCATATTACAATATCTTAAAGACCAGAAGAGTGCAATGAGGCCATTGGCAGGGCTCTAGTGTGAACCAAGCACTAAAGTACAGCAGACACATGGGCTGAGAGACAGGTCTTTGAATTGTTTTGCTTCCAAATTTACCATTCCCTACCTCCATCTTTCAGGAGTAAGTCGAAGCAGAAATACCTCTGTTGAGAGACAAAAAGTGTCCTCAGGAGCAGGACATGGAGAGGAGGGCAGGTGCAGGGAAGACATAAGCACAAGGTTCTTTCCCCTTCAGAATTTTGTACTGCCTTCTGGCCTTCTTGATTTCCCTGTTACAGCTGACAAGTCAAAGGCCATTCTGTTTTCTAATCTGTTTTGTGTGACGGAACATTTATTTATTTTTTTCTTTTTAGAAGCTTGTAGAAAATTCCCTTTGTTTTCAATATTTTTAAATTTCACAGTGTCATTGTAGGAGTCTATTCTGATTCATTTTCCTGGGCACTGGGTGAGCACTGTCAATTTGGCAATTAATGTCTTTAGTTCTGGGAAATGATTTAATAATTTTATTAGTTATTTCCTACCATCTGTTTTTCTTCCTTCACCATCTGGACCTTCTATTATTTGGACTTTGGAATTCTGGAAGTGATATCCATGTTGCTTTTTTGTGGTTGTTGTTCTATGTGTTATCATTTTTTCCATTTAAGTTTTTTTAACGTTATTTTCCAGACTTCCTCTTGAAGTCTGGTTTTTAAATTTATCAGGTTTTTAAATTCCAATAGTTCTTTTGGTTTTTGTAATGTTTGTTCTTATTCTTATTTCAGGGATCAACTATTACCTTTTATTTCTTTAAAAATATAAATTACAGGTTTGGTTCGGTTTTGGTTTTGTAGTATTTTTCTCCTCGCATATTCTCATTTCACGCTATTTTTTATGCTTATTTTGTCATTAGTTTCTTTTTTTTAATTTTTTTTAACGTTTATTTATTTTTGAGACAGAGAGAGACAGAGCATGAACAGGGGAGGGGCAGAGAGAGAGGGAGACACAGAATCTGAAACAGGCTCCAGGCTCTGAGCCGTCAGCACAGAGCCTGACGTGGGGCTCAAACTCACGAACCGCAAGATCATGACCTGAGCCGAAGTCAGACGCTTAACCGACCAAGCCACCCAGGTGCCCCTGTCATTAGTTTCTATGTTAGACAGTTTACTCGGATGTCCAGCTAATGTTGGCTTTCTGCTTTCGATTATGAAAGAAATATCAAGAAGCTGACTTAGAATTTCTGAGCACCAGGTAAGGTTTTTTAACTGTAAACTTCACTGTGGTTGACCTGGGTGGATCAATTTTAGGGAACTCTCGATAGTAAGTTACAGATTTATCAGAGAAGAGTCTTTGAATCACCTGCTTCAGAGTTATGCCTATGACTGCCAATATTCTTGCACAGTGCTAGGATTGAATGCACTGCAGGGAGAGAACTTTTCACTGCATTCAATATTCAGTATTTTTCAAATTCCATATAGTTTTTGTCTTGAGTGAATTAACTTTCAGACTTCTACCAAGGTTGTTCAGTGGAGAGAATCTAGTAATTTAGCAATTTCTCCAATAATTTTCAGCAGAGCTCTGTATTTTAAAATCACTGCCAGGGTGCCTGGATGGCTCAGTCGGTTAAGCGTACAACTTCAGCTCAGGTCATAATCTTCCGGTTCGTGGGTTTGAGCCCTGGGTAGGGCTCTGTGCTGACAGCTCAGAACCTGGTGCCTGCTTCGGATTCTGTGTCTCCCTCTCTCTGACTCTCCCCCACTCATGCTCTGTCTCTCTCTCTCTCTCTCTCTCTCTCTCTCTCTCTCTCTCAAGAATAAACAAACATTAAAAAAATCACTTCCACTCTCACTTTCTGAGAGACACCTGGTGCTGCTAGTTTTCTGGGGAATCTGTGCAGTAAATAAAGTTTTTCAACTTTACCAACATAGTGTTCATATTCAGTTTCCCTGGAGTCACTAAGTCAGCTCCCACCTATTTATATTCTTTCAGACTTCTAATATTTTTTGTTGTCTTTCTTCCAGTTCTCCTTATCCTTGTATATATCTTTTAAAATAATTTCTTTTTGGTGGTTTTGAAGGGCTTAAGTAGGGAGCATAATGATGTTCATATGTCCAATATGCCATAGTAAACTAGAAGTGCACTATAGTGTGGTGCACTAAAATATATATGTGTGGTGGTGTATATGTACATACACATACTTAGATTATGTATTTTGCACATTTGTGTGAAATATATGTAAAAGAAGCTTCATTGTTTTCTTAATTTCTGCAATTCCCCAATGTAACCACTGTTAAGGAACTTTATCTGTATTTCATTAAACGAAAATCTATACTGGGTAATAGTTTCTAGTTTTTGTTTGTTTATTTAAGAAAATGTTCAGAGGAGGGTCTTTAAGTCTACACATTTTCATAAGATTATTTGTGAAGGAAGTAAAGGTTTATCCTATTGCTTGTTATCAAGACCATTGAGTAACCTAGAGAAAAGTCTGTTAATTGGGCCTGAATGGATGAAAGTTGAATAGAAGGAAACTGATATAGGACAAAAAAGACTGAGTATCAAAAGCAACAGATCGGTGCAAAGGGAGAGGCAGAATGTGACACCCAACAGTTTGAGAAAAACCCTCATATTCTCTATAAAAGTTCAGTGAAACCAAGATGCCCAACCCCTAAATACTTCTTACTGGTGATTGAAGAGATAGCTCTGACTATGTAGCCCTAGATGTCAATCAGAAGTATCATAACAGAGATGCATTCAACGACCACAAATGTCAGAGAGAACATCTGGTAAGCAGATGGAGATGACACAGTGTAGGATTGCCTTTTTTCGGAAACATGTCATGAGATGGTTGGACTCACCTTCCTGAGGAAAGACAGAGAGTTTTGCACCATTGATGCTGTGTACCCTAGAACAGAGAATAAATTGGAAACAAAGATTCTCTGGGAATCAAAATTTATAGTAATAAGTGGTCTCCAAAGTTTTCTGTTCCTAGTATCTTGATGTTCACATTTTTCTTTTTACCAACACTTTACAAATGCCTTGCCAAACTTGAGCTCTTGTGTCAATAAAATCATTAAGTAGGAATTTGAGATGTTTTCTCATTTCCACTACTTGGTAAGTTGACAATGTGGACAGGAAATCTTCTACAATAGAAGAAATGTAGTCATGAGATCCAAAGTTAAATTACTGGCCACATTGTCGTTGAAGAACATTTTCTGTAATACTATCAATATGGTACCATGCTATTGAATCATCAAGAGTTAAGTAGAGTGTGTGAACTAACCTGAGAGCTTGTCAATTATGGTTCCAATGAGTATCAAATAGCACATAAGCTTTGGATTATGACTCTTTGAAAAGTGAAAATTTCAATATAAAATTTTCAACTTTGAAAATTTGAAAATTGCCTACATTTGGGTTTATGCATTAGAATGAACAATACTAACAACAATAACAATAATAACAACAGCAGCAATAATATTGTTGTTAATAATAGTTAATAGTAATATAGTTATTAATAGACAGCTACTATCTTAAGGATGTTAATTTATAATAAGTCTGTGAAATCTGTTTTATTACCATCTCCGTTTTTCAGATGAGAAAACTAAAGTAAAAAGACACAAAGAGAATTTTCAAGATTACACAACCAGTTACTGATGGAGCCAGGTTTCAAACCCTGACAGTGTGTGCGCACACACACACACACACACACACACACACACACACACACATATGACTTTTAATACCAAGTCTTTTATGACTAAAGGTGAAGGTAATCTCCTTCAGTCCTTGTGAAAAAAATTTCTGAAGTCCAAGTTGCTCTACTTCCAAACTCCCTTCTATGATTTTTTTTCTTACAAAGCATTCACTCATGTTATCACTTATCATTTTATATAGATGGCTGTCAAATTCAGATTCCTAGACTTTCCACTAAGCTCATATTTTACATTTCCAATTGCCTATAATAAATATGTTCTATATATTCGACCAGAAATATAAAAATCAGCTGGCACAAAATCCAGGCAAAATAATGTAATGGTTAATATTTAAAATACATAGTTTGAAGCCTGGGGCCATCGCTGATCAAGTGTGTGACCTAGGACATGATAAGTAAACATTTTGGGCTAGTTTCTATTTTATTTGTAAAACAGAAAGCAAAAACTTAATTCATAGGTTACAAATACCAAGAAAAGGAAAAATAATTAGGAAAATGCTTTAGTCAGTATTCATAAAAGATAGTTATCAGAAAGGAAACTTGTTTTGGAGGTAATTCTCTACTTCAGAGCTACCACTCAAAGAACTAACTACCTAAGAAAAACTTTATTTCTGCCTTTAAAAAAAATTAATGTTTTTATTTACTTTTGAGAGAGAGAAAGAGACAGAAGGCAAGCAGGGGAGGGACAGAAAGAGGGAGACAGAATCCGAGGAAGGCTTCAGGCTCTGATCACAGAGCCTGACACGGGGCTCCAACTCACAAACCGTGAGATCATGCCCTGAATGGAAGTTGGACGTTTAACTGACTGAGGCACCCAGGCGCTCCTATATTGCTGCTTTTTATATAATTTTTGAAAATATGTGATAAGTACTTAAAAATAAATAGTTTAAAAGAGATATCATAGGTTCTAGTGTTTTCCTTTATTGGGACAATAATAAAACATTTAGGAAATCATCGCTCTGAACCTATTTGTAAGGGTCATATAAAAATGATACAAGAGCCAAGTTTTATAGAACATAACATATTCTTTCTTGTCTTCCCATGCTTTTCCTTTTCCAACCAATTTCCACCTGTCAAATTCGTAGCCAATTTTTAAAAATCTTTGATCAAATATGACTTCTGTTAGGAAGATTTTGTTATTACTTTCCCTTAAAATAAATATCTTACTCCAAACTTTCATATAATTTTGTATCTACCATGTGACAAGTTGTTTTTTTTCTTTATAATATATTTACATCTTAAATACTTCATATTCCTATTAAAACGTAAGGTCCTTTGGAGCCTAAACACAAATGACATATATTTTAGTCTACTTTTCAGTACTTAGGTGATTACCTTGTTGTAGTGAGTTCCAGAACATAACCTGTACATCCAAGAAAGAGGAGATAGACAGAGGAAAGAAACAAGGATAGTCACAAAGTTATAAACGCCATAAAATATCATTCCAGTGGGATCATGTGGCCATGGAGCCTGAAAAGCATAATGAGAGAGAAACCCTTGGAAAAGAGCATCAGTGCTAGATATGTTGGCAGGGTAGGGAGAATGAGGTGCCAGATCATGAAATAATTCTAAATTTACACCAATTTTGCCATATTTGTCTGCCAGCAGTGTAAAATGGAAAAATGATAATATTATCCAAGCAAATTGTACATGATATAAAGGTGTATAGAGATTATCATGTGACTATGGAGATTAAAACATTTATAAAAAGATAAATATTTCTTTATGTATTGTAGAGATTATATTTTGTTATATAAATTATAGAGAGTTTATCAGCAGTTTAAAAGTAAGCAAAATCCAGTGATGGGGAGAACACCACAATCAAAATATTTGGAAGGCTAAGGAAACAACTATCTAGTAAAATTAATAAAATAATCTTTAAAAATAACTAAAAAAGCATTTGTTTTGGTCAACCGATGAACTAAAATATTTATTTTATTTTGTGGAAAAATGAGATTGCAAATATGTAGAAGTCAGAAATGTGTAATAAGTTGAAAACTTTTAGAACGTTTAAAATAATACAGTGATATGAAGCAAAACAACAATAACAAACAAACAAACAACAACAACAAAACAAAAATAGAATGTAGAGCTACAGACTAAATCAGTAAGACCAAACCAAGAAATCACAATGGAACATAGGCTACGTAAGATTTTAAATACAAATATATAAAGGTAAAGTTGGTCTCATAGAATGCATTTGGAAGTTTTACCCTTTTTGAGATAATTACCCTGTGAAGCCCTGAATTTTTGTTTTTTGGAAGTTTTTTGATTATTGATTCTATTTCTTTGCTGGTCAGTCTGTTCAAGTATTCTATTTCTTCCTGTTTTAATTTTGATAGTTTATATGTTTCTAGGAATTTATCCATTTCTTCCAGTTTGACCACTTGTTGGCATATAATTTTTCATAAATATTCTTTCATAATTGTTCATATTTCTGTGGTATTGGTTCTTATTTCTCCTCTCTCATTTATTTTTTTTTATTTGGGTCCTTTCTCTTTTCTTTTTGGCTAGAGGTCTATCAATTTTGTTAATTTTTTTTCAAAGAAATATGTCCTGGTTTCATTGATCTGTTCGATTGCTTTATTTTTGTAGTTCTATATCATCTATTTCTGCTCTCATCTTTATCATTACCTTCCTTCTGCTGGCTTTAGTCTTTGTTGTTCTTTTTCTACCATTTTTAGGTACAATGCTAGGTTGTTTATTTGATACTTTTCTTGTTTCTTGAGGTAGGCCTATATTGCTATATACCATGAGATATCACTTTACACCCGTCAGATGGCTAGAATTAACAATACAAGAAATAATAGGTGTTGGTGAAGATGTGAAGAAGAAACCCTCTTTCACTGTTGGTGGGAATGCAGTCTGGTGTGTCCATTTAGGAAAAATGTATGGAGGTTCCTCAAAAAGATAAAAATGTAAGTTCCCTATCATCCAGTAGTCACACTACTGGGTATTTATCCACAAACTACAAAAACATTAATTCAAAGGGATACATGAACCCCTATGTTTATTGCCACACTATTTACAATAGCCAAATTGTGGAAACAGCCCATGTGTCCATCAATAGATGAATTGCACTACTAGGTATTTATGCAAAGAATACAAAATTACGAATTCAAAGGGATACATGCACCTGATGTTTATAGCAACGTTATCTATAATAGCCAAATTGTGAAAAGATCCTAAATGTCCATTGACTGATGAATGGATAAAGAAAAAATATATATATAAATATATATTCTCAGCCATAAAAAAGAATGAAATATTGTCATCTGCAACAACATGGATAGAGCTAGAAAATACTATGCTAAGTGAAATAAGTCAGTCAGAGAAAGACAAATATCGTATGATTTTACTCATATGTGTAATTTAAGAAACAAAACAAACAAGCAATGGGGAGAAAAGCAACAGAGATGGAGGCAAACCAATAAACAGATTCTATTTAACTATAGAGAACAAACTGGTGGTTACCAGAGGGGAGGTTGTTGGGGGGATGGGTTAAATAGGTGATGGGGATTAAGGAGGACACTGTTGTGATGAGCACTGGATGTTCTATGGAAGTGTTGAATCACTATATTATACACCTGAAATATTACACTGTATTTTAATAATTGGAATTAAAATAAGAACTTCAAAAAAATAACTAAGATTTTAAAAACAAATATATTAAAAGTTCTAATATGACATTCATTTCATTGTTAGGATAATTAGCTTTAATATATACAAATTATATTTCTGCTACATACAGCTTAATTTTCTGACTCATGTGAAAGCCACATAAGTATTAGAACTTATTAATATAATGGAGATAATAAACAGTAACTTAAAAAATAGAAGAAGACAACAGCTTGGCAATTTTACATCTAAAAACATCTCCTGTTATCTGGGTGAATAGAAGGAGAATTTTTTTAATTTTCCATTTGTCAAAGAAACATAATGGATTGTCATTTCAGCTGACAAGAGTATGTTAGACTTAATTCCATGACTATAAGTGATGTTAAAGTAGTAAAGCAATTTACCAGGCAAGAATTCAGAAAACTACCTTATTTTCCCTACCTGTACCCTGTTCTTTGTACCCTGCTTGCAATACTTTCTTTTGAGTTGCTTCTGGTTTTCATCCATTCAAATCCTTCCATCATGTTCTCCCCATCAGTATAGTGGTGAATTTCCCTGCCTGTCAAATCTTTCCACCACACTTGACAAGTAGAACCATTACTCTTGATAGTAATCATCATCATCATCTTACTTTCCCATTCTTCTATGTGAGATGAGTGAGTTTTGATGAAAAATAACACAATGTTGTAAATTCATGCAATTAAAGCTATTCGGATTCCAGCCTAAATTGTGTCATTTTCATCCACAACCAATTATTTATTGTGCTTACTGTTATTATTATTCAAGTTTATTGAGACTAAGAATTTATTCAACCACTTACAAAGCTGTTGACAAAATTATCTTTATTTATAACTACTCTTAGACTCTTTATTTATGTTCAATGTTTCTCTTTTTGCCTCATCTCTTTATGACTGATATTATATTGCTCCATATATTGATTTTCTAATAGATGTCCTTGTTCTGACTCACATTATTTTTATGTGGGCCAGGGTGGTAGCTCCCTACCTGGTGTTTATTTTCTATCCTCCATATGGATTCATCCTTAAAACTATCACTGCTTCTACTGCCACAGTAACACATCCTTAACATAACCTTCAGGGCTGCTATTTTAATCCTGTCTCTAATTTGGGCACCACATTCTCTAACAATCTCAACCATAATCTTTGCCTTTTGGTAACATTAAATCATCTTGTGCATATATTCACACCTTGTTCAAAGACTCCTTTTATGATTCTTTTCTTTACATGGCTAATTCCCATACAGTGCTGGTCTTTTCTCCTGTAATATGGCTTCCATAACCCTACAGGGCTGAGTTATATGTCCTTACATTATAAAGCGGTGACATAACACTTTTGAGGTAGTATTCTATTATTTTCTCCTTGACATTTGTCCAATTCAAGCAGTGGATTGAACCCATGTCTGTTACCTCTGAGAAGTGAAGTGTGTGAACAGCCTAAAATGCCTATTTTTGTTCCAAACACCTAAGTCATGGGAATTGAGGAATTATGAGGATAAACAAAGATTTTTGGAGAATTGGATATGTATTAGATTTAAACCACAGTTGGTGGTGGGAAGAAGTAGGTGGTTAAAGGAAATAAGGTATGAGAGTAGAGAAGGTGCTTTATGTCTTATGTTGTTTGTTATTGTCTTATGTGTTGTTGTCTTATGTGCATAGAAATTTGAGTGACCATGGGAATAGGAAATAAAGTTGTAAAATAACAAACTGGGGGCGCCTGGGTGGCGCTGTCGGTTAAACGTCCGACTTCAGCCAGGTCACGATCTCGCGGTCCATGAGTTCGAGCCCCACGTCAGGCTCTGGGCTGATGGCTCGGAGCCTGGAGCCTGTTTCCGATTCTGTGTCTCTCTCTCTGCCCCTCCCCCGTTCATGCTCTGTCTCTCTGTCCCAAAAATAAATAAAAAACGTTGAAAAAAAATTAAAAAAAAAATAAATAACAAACTGTGTGTTCTGAACCTAAGGTCAAATGAATTGATCTCTCATGCCTTACTGTTTCAGAAAATTCACCCTTACATTGACTTCCACCCTCAAGGAGGAAAACAAAAACCTCAAAAATGACTGAGATTGAGGTTTTATAATTAATCGTGGAAGTATAGTGTCTTAGAGTGGTGATGAGTTGACTCAGGAAGCAAAGGCTCTTCTTTGCAAATAGTGGATGATCAAGTTTTGTTGGTGGTGGGGAAGGTTGTGTACTTTGGAAAGAGGAGATATATAAGAACTCTTTGGACTTTAATTTTTTTTCCAAATTTATATTGTAGTAAAAAAAATATGAAACTACCTTTTCAAACATTTTTAGTGTGCAGCCCAGGGGCGTGAGGTACACTGATATTATTGTGCAAACATTATCACCGGTTTTCAGAGCTCTCCACATCTCTTTTCATCTTGCAGAACTGAAACTCTTTTTTTTTTTTTTTTAGTTTTTCACTTTTTTTGTTTTGTTTTTATTTTTTTTAATTTTATTTTTTATTTTTTAAATTTACATCCAAATTAGTTAGCATATAGTGCAACATGATTTCAGGAGTAGATTCTTTAGTGCCCCTTACCCATTTAGCCCATCCCCTCTCCCACAGCCCCTCCAGTAACCCTCAGTTTGTTCTCCATATTTATGAGTCTCTTCTGTTTTGTCCCCCTCCCTGTTTTTATATTATTTTTGTTTCCCTTTCTTTATGTTCATCTGTTTTGTCTCTTAAAATTCTCATATGAGTGAAGTCATATGATTTTTGTCTTTCTCTGACTGACTAGTTTCACTTGGCATAGTACCCTCCAGTTCCATCCACGTAGTTGCAAATGGCAAGATTTAATTCATTTTGATTGCCAAGTGATACTCCATTGTATATATATACCACATCTTCTTTATCCATTCATACATCGATGGACATTTGGCTCTTTCAATACTTTGGTTATTGTTGATAGTTCTGCTATAAACATGTGGATGCATGTGTCCCTTTGAAACAGCACACCTGTATCCTGTGGATAAATGCCTAGTAGTACAATTGCTGGATCATAGGGTCGTTCTATTTTTTAGTTTTTTGAGGAACCTTCATACTGTTCTCCAGAGTGGCTGCACCAGCTTGCATTCCCACCAACAATGCAAAAGAGATCCTCTTTCTCTGTATCCTCACCAACATCTGTTGTTGCCTGAGTTGTTAATGTGAGCCGTTCTGACAGGTATAAGGTGGTATCTCACTGTGGTTTTTATTTATATTTCCCTGATGATGAGTGATGTTGAGCATTTTTTCATGTGTCGGTTGGCCATCTGTGTGTCTTCCTTGGAGAAGTGTCTATTCATGTCTTTTGCCCATTCTTCACTGGATTATTTGTTTTTTGGGTGTTGAGTTTGATCAGTTCTTTATAGATTTTGGATACTAACCCTTTATCTGATATGTCATTTGCAAATATCTTCTCCCATTCTGTCAGTTGCCTTTTAGTTTTGCTGATTGTTTGCTTCACTGTGCATAAGGTGTTTATTTTGATGAAATCCCAGTAGTTCATTTTTGCTTTTGTTTCCCTTGCCTATGGAGACATGTTGAGTAAGAAGTTGCTGTGGCCAAGATCAAAAAGGTTTTTGCCTGCTTTCTCCTCGAGGATTTTGACAGCTTCCTGTCTTACATTGAGGTCTTTCATCCATTTTGAGTTTGTTTTTGTGTATGATGTAAGAGAGTGGTCCAGGTTCATTCTTTTGCATGTCACTGTCCAGTTTTCCCAGCACCACTTGCTGAAGAGACTGTCTTTATTCCATTGGATATTCTCTCCAGCTTTGTCAAAGATTAGTTGGCCATACATTTGTGGGTCCATTTCTGGGTTCTCTATTCTGTTCCATTGATCTGAGTGTCTTTTCTTGTGCCAGTACCATACTGTCTTGATGATTACAACTTTGTAGTATAGCTTGAAGTCTGGGAATGTGATGCCTCCTGCTTTGTTTTTCTTTTTCAAGATTGCTTTGGCTATTCGGGGTCTTTTCTGGTTCCATACAAATTTTAGGATTATTTGGTCTAGCTCTGTGAAGAATGCTGGTGTTATTTTGATAGGGATTGCATTGAATATGTAGATTGCTTTGGGTAGTATCGACATTTTAACAACATTTGTACTTCCTATCCAGGAGCATGGAATCTTTTTCCATTTTTTTGTGTGTCTTCTTCAATTTCTTTCATGAGCTTTCTATACTTTTCATTGTACAGATTTTTCACCACTTTGGTTAAATTTATTCCTAGGTATTTTATGGGTTTTTTGTGCAACTATAAATGGGTTGGATTTCTTGATTTCTCTTTCTGTCTCTTCATTGTTGGTGTATAAGAATGCAACCGATATCTGTGCATTGATTTTATATTCTGCAATTTTGCTGAGTTCATGAATCAATTCTAGCAGGTTTTCGGTGGAATCTTTAGGGTTTCCCATATAGAGTATCATGTCATCTGCGAAGAGTGAAAATTTGACCTCCTCCTGGCCGATTTGGATGCCTTTTATTTCTTTGTGTTGTCTGATTGCAGAGGCTAAGACTTCCAAAACTATGCTGAAGAACAGTGGGAAAGGTGGACATCCCTGTCTTGTTCCTGACGTTACGGGGGAAGCTCTCAGTTTTTCCCCATTGAGGATGATATTAGCATTGGGTCTTTCATATATGGCCTTTATGATCTTGAGATATGCTCCTTCTATCCCTACTTTCTTGAGGGTTTTCATCAAGAAAGGATGCTGTATTTTGTCAAACGCTTTCTCTGCATCTATTGAGAGGATCATATGGTTCTTGTCCTTTCTTTTATTAACGTGATGAATCACGTTAATTGTTTTGCGGATATTGAACCAGCCCTGCCTCACAGGTGTAAATCTCATTTGGTCATGGTGAATAATTTTTTTAATGTATTGGATCCGGTTGGCTAATATCTTGTTGAGGATTTTTGAATACATGTTCATCAGGGAAATTGGTCTACAGTTCTTTTTAGTGGGGTCTCTGTCTGGTTTTGTAATCAAGGTAATGCTGGCTTCATAACAAGCGTTTGGAAGTTTTCCTTCCATTTCATTTTTTGAAATAGCTTGAAGAGAGTACATGTTAACTCTTCCTTAAATGTTTGGTAGCATTCCCCTGAAAAACCATATGGCCCTGGACTCTTGTTTTTTGGCAGATTTTTGATCACTAATTAGATTTCCTTACTGGTTATGGGTTTGTTCAAATTTTCTATATCTTCCTGTTCAGTTTTGGTAGTGTATATGTTTCTAGGAATTTGTCCATTTCTTCCAGATTACCCATTTTACTGGCATGTAATTGTTCATAATATTCTCTTATTATTGTTTTTATTTCTGTTGTGTTGGTTGTGATCTCTCCTCTTTCATTCTTGATTTTATTTATTTGGTCCTTTCCTTTTTCTTCTTTCAAACTCTTTTGTTAATCTTTCAAAGAACCAGCTTCTGGTTTCATTAATCTGTTCTACAGTTTTTTTTTTTTGTTTTTTTTTTTTTTGGTTTTGATAGCATTAATTTCTGCTCTAATCTTTATTATTTCCTGTCTTCTGCTGGTTTTGGGTCTTATTTGCTGTTCTTTTTCCAGCTCCTTAAGGCATAAGGTTAGGTTGTGTATCTGAGATCTTTCTTCCTTCTTTAGGAAGGCCTGGATTCCTATATACTTTCCTCTTATGACCACCTTTGCTGTGTCCCAGAGGTTTTGGGTTGTGGTGTTATCATTTTCATTGGCTCCCATATACTTGTTAATTTCCTCTTTAACTTCTTGGTTAGCCCATTCATTCTTTAGTAGGATGTTCTTCAGTCTACAAGTATTTGTTTACCTTTCTAAATTTTTCCTTATTGTTGATTTCAAGTTTCATAGCATTGTGGTCTGAAACTATGCATGGTATAATCTTGATCTTTTTGTACTTCTTAGGGTTAATTTGTGTCCCAGTATATGGTCTATTCTGGAGAACGTTCCATGTGCACTTGAGAAGAATGTATATTCTGCTGCTTTAGGATGAAATGTTCTGAATATATCTGTTAAGTCCATCTGGTCCAGTGTGTCATTCAAAGCCATTGTTTCCTTGTTGATTTTTTTGATTAGATGATCTGTCCATTGCTGTGAGTGGGGTGTTGAAGTCTCCTACTATTGAGGTATTACTATCAATGAGGTTCTTTATGTTTATGATTAATTGATTTATGTATTTGGGTGCTGCCACATTTGGCGCATAAACATTTACAATTGTTAGGTCTTCTTGGTCTATAGACTCCTTGATTATGATATAATGCCCTTCTGCATCTCTTGATACAGTCTTTATTTTAAAGTCTACATTGTCTGATATAAGTATGGCTACTCTGGCTTTCTTTTGTTGACCATTAGTATGATACACACACACACACACACACACACACACACACACACACACATATATCTTTTCTCCCTTCAGAGGATCCCCCTTAAAATTTCTTGCAGGGCTGGTTTAGTGGTCACAAACTCCTTTCCTTTTTGTTTGTCTGGCAAACTTTGTATCTCTTCTATTTTGAATGACAGCCTTGCTGGATAAAGAATTCTTGGCTGCATATTTTTCTGATTCAGCACACTGAATATATCCCACCACTCTCTTTTGGACTGCCAAGTTTCTGTAGATATGCGACAAACCTGATCTGTCTTCCCTTGTAGATTAGGGACTTTTTTTCCCTTGCTGCTTTCATGATTCCCTCCTTGCCTGAGTACTTTGTGAATTTGACTATGATATGCCTTGTTGATGGTTGGTTTTTGTTGAATCTAATGGGGGTCTTCTGTGCTTCCTGGATTTTGATGTCTGTGTCTTTCCCCAGGTTAATGAAAAGTTTTCTGCTATGATTTGCTCACATAACCCTTCTACCCTTATTTCTCTCTCTTCCTCTTCTGGGACCCCTATGATTCTGATATTCCTTTTTAATGAGTCACTAATTTCTCTAATTCTTAAAATGTGCTCTTTTGCATTCATCTCCCTCTTTTCTTCTGCTTCATTATTCTTTGTAAGTTTGTCCTCTAATCACCGATTCTGTGTTCTGCCCCTTCCATCCTTGCCGCCACTGCATCCATCCGTGTTTGCAGCTCAGTTATCACATTTTTACTTTCATTCTGGCTATTTTTTTTACCTCTTTTATCTCTGCAAAAAGGGATTCTAATCTGTTTTCCATCCAGCTAGTATTCTTATTATCGTGATTCTAAATTCTGGTTTAGACATCTTGCTTGTATCGGTGTTGGTTAAATCCCTGGCTGTCGTTTCTTCATGCTGTCTTTTGGGGTGAATTCCTTCATATTGTCATTTTGATGGGAGAAAAGGAATTAATGAGGTAGAAAAATTGAAATTGAAAAAAAGGTTAAAATTTAAAACATATTAAAATTAAAAAATTAAAAACACACACACAAAAATCGAATAGATGATGCTAGAGCCTAGGTGTGTTTTGCTCTGGGTGTTGAAAGTGGTTTGACATATTAGAGAAAAAAAAAGGGGGGGAAGAGGAAAAAAAAGGAAATCATCTGAGAATTTGAAAAAATGAATACACTGATGTAGACTAAAATAAGATGACGGGGGTAAAATAGAATTTGAAAAAATACACACAAAAATAAATAATACAGTAGAAAAAAATTAAAGAAAAATATTTTAATAAAAATTAAAAATAAATATGAAGTTTTTCATTTTCTGTATTTAATAAAAAGAAAAGAAAAAAAGATAAAAAGAAAGAAAAGAAAAAAAAATCGTTTGAAAATTTGAAAAAGTGAGTACACTGTAGTAGACTAAAATAAAATGATGGAAGTAAAATAGAATTTGAAAAAATTTACATAACAGCAAAAATTATAGTAATAAAAGTTAAATTAAAATATTTTAATAGAAATTGAAAGTAAAAAATGAAGTTTTTCTCTTTCTTCATTCAAGAAAATGAAAAGAAATGAAAAAGAGAAAAAAGAAAAAAGAAAAAAAGGAAATTGTTTGAAAATTGGAAAAGGTGATTACACTGAAGTAGACTAATATAAAATGATGGAAGTAAAGTAGAATTTGAAAAAATGTACACAAACGTAAAAAAATATAGTAATAAAAATTAAGAAAAGATATTTTTAATAAAAATTGAAAATAAAAATGAATTTTTTCTCTTTCTGTATTCAAGAAAAAGAAAAGAATTGTAAAAGAGAAAAAGGAAAAAGAACAAAAAAAGAAAGAAAGTTGAATAGATGAACCTGCTAACAGATTGAAGTAGGACTGAAATTGCTTTGTTTTCCCCTAGAAGTCAGTCTATGTAGCTCTTTATAGTCCATAAATTAAGCCAGCAGTGAGACTTGCGTTCTTGAAGAGAGAATTTGGCCCAGTTGGGCGGGACTCAGTGTAACAGCTCCGCTCTCCACTAGATGGCGCTGCTAGCCTACTGGGGGTGAATTGTTGTGGGGCTTGTAGGTGCATAGGAGCATGCGCGGGAGCGATGAAACTAGCCACCCAGCTACCCAGTGTTTTCCTGGATCAGCAATCACACACCCGTCCTCCATCTTCAGCTCTCACCCACTCTCTGCTTCTTCACTCTCCGTGACCAGGCCCCAGGCATTACCTGTCTCCCAAGTTTTGTCTTAGATGTGGCTGTTTTCCCCGGCCCCTTATTTCTGAAGGACTGCGGCTTTGACCCGTTCTGCCCCTGTTTGGGAGGGTCTCACCAAGCAATGGTCAAATGTCAGCTGCACCCAGGTATGCCTGCTGGACCCTGTTGTTGCTGGTGCCCCAAGACTGCAGCCAGGTGCCAGTCCGTCCCAGAAAATGTTAGCGAGACAGTGTAGCAGCAGCAGCAGCAGCAGCAGGGATTATGGAAAATCACAACACACATCGGGCACCAGTCTTCACCCTTAACGACCTTGACCCAGCACCAGCGAATGTGGCCACTTTCTGGGGTCTGCTGGGACCAGGTGGCTTCAACAGTCTCTACCAAATGTCTTTCCAGCAGTGGAGCCGCTTTTCCCCGTGTGGCCTGAGAACCTCCCGGACCCCACTCTTTTCCTGGGGATTCGCCCTTCCCACCACAGCACCACCAGGTATTGAGCTGTGGAGTTGCAGCCTTTGCACTCCCCTTGTTTACAGTCTTAATGGAATTTAAGCCCTCTCCTTTCTCCTTTCTCCCTTTTTAGTTTTAGTCCCTGCAGCTGTTTCCAATTTTCTACTTTCTCTCCAGCTGCTTTTGGGGAGGGGTGATTTTCCCATATTCTCCCCCACTCCCCAGTCTCCATCTTCTCTCTACCCACAAAAGTGGTTCCCTACCTTTCGCAGCTTCTTGCTCCCAAGTTCAGCTCTCCATGCTGTGTACCTGCTGAAGTCTGTGGTTCAGGTTGTGCAGATTGTTGCGTTAATACTCCAATCAGTTTTCTAGGTGTGTAGGATGGTTTAGTGTTGGTCTGGCTGTATTTCATGGACGCAAGACACACAAAAAACTTCCATGCTGTTCCACCATCTTAGCTCCTCTCTAGCAGAACTGAAACTCTTACCCATTAAACAGGAACTACCCATTCTCCCTCCCCCAGCCCCTGTCAAACTACCATCCTACTTTATGTCTTTATGATTTTGACATCTCTAAGAAGCTCATAACTAGAATCATATTGTAGTTGTCTTCTTATGATTAACTGACTCTGTATTTCCTACAGAATTTTGCTATGAACCAAAAAATACTCAAAAAATAAGTCTATTAATTAAAAATATAAAATCAAGGAATTAAAAACACTATATAAAAACAATACTTTTTCAATGGTAAGCGAGCATATCAAAATAATTTATTGAAGTGGATTTTAAAATTGAAAGCTTTTTTCACTAGGAAAAGTGTTGGGTTGTTTCATTGTTAGTTTTTGGCTTGTTTTAAATTTTTATTTAAATTCTAGTTAATTCACATGTAGTGTAATATTGGTTTCAGGACTAGAATTTAACGATTCATCACTTACATTTAACAACCAGTGCTCAACACAACAAGTACCCTCCTTTGTACCCATAAAACTGAAACTTTTAAATTCTAAAAGCAATGTTCCTCTTCTGGCAGCCATTTATGATTACAGTCAGTACAGAAATTGTTGTCTTCATTTCTTCCTCAATTCTCTATTAGTCATGTTGTTGGTCTGACTCCAGCAATCAGCATTACAATGAACCTGAAGATTGCCTACCCAAATCTACCCTTCCATTATAATGTTTGATCTTCAGTTTAAAATTTTTATTTTGCTATTTAATATTCTTTATCATTGTGTGAAAATATCTACATTATTTGAGAATAATCTATATACTGCTTTAAGTTTTTATGTAAATAGGAAGTTAGATATTTTTTATGATTTGGGTTTATTCCAAAGCCTGAAATATTTTAAGTATCACAGATGATTTAACATATGTCTTTAGTCTCCTTACATAGACTTCTATAAAATACTTTTATTTTATGTCTGTTAATTGATTTATTTTCTTATTTATTATAAGGGTCAAAATCATTCATAGAGAACAATAGCCACTAGTTACTAAGCAAAAGGATTACTTTTTTCCTTTTAATATAACTCATAACTCATAATCTTCACAGAACTAAAATATTTAAAAATAATTTTTTTCTTTTTAATAATCACTGTCATATTTTAAAAAAGTTTTAAATACCATATACTCACCTATGATCTATCCATCTATCAGTTTATCAATTTATCTATTTACTGATATGTCTATAATGTCATTGCATTTCTAGCTACTAATAGCAAGTATTAGCAAGTGAGATTTCTTTGGCTTCCAACCCATTTCTGTGATCTAAATAAATCACACAGATGATGAAAGTATTTTTATCTGGTAAAGTGTATAACCACAAGTACTACTCTAAGTTCTCAGTAGGATTGAAATATTAAGTTGATAGAGAAATCTTGGCTCCTAGTTGTTACTTGGAAAAGATAAAATTAAGGAGTAGGATAAATTTTGGTGTACTTTGTGATCAAGGTGTCTAGTTGAGGTTGGAGAGAGTTTTGAACATGTATCTTGGGTTCTTTCAGTGTTCTGCTATTGGAATTATACTGCAGTTGAGAACTTCAAAGAAGTAACTATTAGCATATTAGCTAGTGATCAAATTATCTAACTTCTCATAATGACACATGAAAAACTATCTGTGTTGGCAAAAATTTCCTTGAGTTAAACAGGAACTATAATTTGGATGGTTGCAATTTAACTGAATTCCTGGCTTTTTATTGTACTTATCTTTTTTTTTTTCATATTTACTTCTTTTAAAATAAATCTCAATGCAGAATTACATGAAAGTGCTTACAGAAGTCCAATGGGATGTTTAAAATAAGATGGGGAAGAAGGTTCCAAATTCACTGAACTACTGTTAGGTGGTCATTCAAACTGTCTTTCAGTAGTGGTACCCTGGGCAAACTATCAATCAGGTAGCTTTGTTTTCACCAACTTCACAAAGTAGCAGCAGGAAATATATATCCTAATCATTAAAGGTCATGAAAAGATCATAACTGTGCTCAATCTTCTGCAGGCATTAGAATATTTACTTGAACTGCTACTTGCCATGAAGTTAGTGAGGACCGAATGTGTTTTATTCATTTACAGTGTGAAATTGTATTTTGCATTTACTGAAGAGTTTTGCAATTTTTCTTTATGTGGGTAACAAAATGTCACCAAAGTATTATACTTATTTATAAATCAAAATATATAATTAGATAAATTTAGGGGTTTTTTTTCTTTCTTTTTTATTTTTCTTTCTTTATTTTTCTTTCTTTATTTTTTTTTTTTTTGCAGGTGAGGGGAATTCTTATGTAGTGGATACTGTTTAAAATTTTTAGGTATATTATTTAGAAAAACACACCTCAACACTCCCATAAATACATTTCTAATGAACATAATAAAAGCTAGAGTTGTCAAAAGCTGTTCTTTATTCATTCCAGTGATATTAAGTCCATGCCAAATTGATCATAAATGATAATTATTAATAATAATAACTACATCTGTCATACTCTAAGCCAAGTACATGCAATGCATTATCTCATAGAGGATATCTCTATGCTATCTTCTCATAGGCTCAATCATATTATCCTATGCTTATTATTATTATCCTCATTTTATTTATTCACTTAAATAATACTTATAGAGTTTCTTCTATTTTTTAGTTAGACAAGGAAATTGATACTCACCAATTTGAACTAATTGCCCAGAAGTTTCACTGGTAGTGACAGTTGGAATGTAAATTAAAGGACTGATTTTAGGCCCATTGTTGTAATTATTAACATGATATAGAAATAGAATATATCATCACAAAATCTTAGAAAGGAGAAATTAGAAAACCTATGTTAAAAATAATTTTGCATTTGGGGCACCTGGGTGGCTCAGTCAGTTTAAGCATCTGACATGGGCTCAGGTCACAGTCTCGTGGTTTGTGGGTTTGAGCCCTGCATTGGGCTCTGTGCTGACAGCTCGGAGCCTGGAGCCTGCTTCAGATTCTGTCTCTCCCTCTCTGCTCCTATCCTGCTTGTACTCTCCTCTCGCTCAAAAATAAACATTAAAAAACTTTTTAAACAATAATAATTTTACATTTTGTATGTCTGACGCTATTTCTAGAGTATGAAAATATTTAAACTAGAAAATATTGAGTATGTGATTGTTTAATGCAGGTGAAGTTTAAATATTAAACATTCTAGAGAAAGCTTATTAATATATTTCTTGGATATTAACTTTTATTAAAATTATGTTTTGCCAAGCATTCTTAAATGAAGAGATTGGATGAGAGTAAATCTGAACATAATTTATCAGTTCCCTTTTATTTTACCATTTGAATATCAGACCTAAAGACATTACAGCCTAGATGAGGTCAGACTAATATCTAATGGAAAAGCAAAGACTGTAATCCTGTTCAATTCCAAAATCTGTTTTTTTTTGTTTGTTTGTTTGTTTAACAAATCAAAGTTAACGTAATACTTATATTTGGTACTTTAGCATTATACATTTTTATGAGACAATTAACACCTCAAAACACTTGGCACTCTAAATTAATTATGTTTATATTCCATTGGAATCATTAGAAGTAGTTAGTTCATCACAATCTTTTACCTCCGTCTGCTGCTTCTGTTTTCAATCCAGTATCTGTTTATTCCATACCATGTCTAATCCTAGAGCAGCTTTCTGAACTCCGAATCCATTTGTAGGACATAACCTCAACTGTGACGTGATACATTGCTTGTGAGGTCTTACCTGTTATTATCCATCTCACTCTCCAAGTTGTGCCCCTCCAACTTTCCTTCCCTACTGGGGCAGACTCAAATCCTGCCTTATGCCCTTTGTGAGCCACTACAAAAAGTGTCAATGACGATTCTTTTCATCTGTCCTATAGCAACTAACATAGCACCTTACAAATAAAAATAAGTACATTATATTAAAGTTTATTTCAATTTAGATTCATTCTATATTAAGTACTCTTTGGTAAATTGTATATTATATATGTAATCACTTGAAGAGGATTGCATCATGATTGAGAATTGAAGAAAAAATTTTTAGAATTCTATGGAATTATTTTGCTTTATAACTTGGTGTCTTTTATCTGTAAAGATCTCATCTTTGTTTCAAGTCTTTTGAGGAGTTTTTATACTGCTCTGAAGGCATAGAAATTATAAAATGATGTACTTGTTAAACATACAGCACTTTTTGGGGGAACAAATGTTACTTTATTAAGTTATGAGACAGCAGGATATAAGTTCTTGATTAAAATTCATTTAGTGTGTCATCTGCCTGAATGTACTTAAAAGAAATCTTTGACATGTTGATCAGATTAAATTGATTTAATCTCAGCTGAAACTTAAGTTCAGTGTTAGTCATGGATAATTACTGTCAGAAAGGATATGTTCTAGCTATTCATTTACATAATATGAGCTTTCTTTTGGATTGCATATGAATTAATTAAATTTCCTTTAATTGTAGCAACTACATGCAACATGCAGCTTCTAACTAGTTCATTAACTTCTAGAAAATGGCCAATATCCTAATATAAATCTCTAAAGTAGAGTATAGGCTTTGAGACAGAAAAAAAAAAATAAAAAGACGAGAGAATCTGGGAAAGCAATTCATCAGATATACCAGAAATGACTTCATTTTTAGCAGAGCATTCCTCGCTAAAAAGAAAACTACTGATTCAGTTAGCCAACTCATTTTGTGACTAAAGTGTAAAATAATCAGACTCTCTTAATAAACATTAAACTCATTCTTTGATAGCAAAGACATGAAATATTCTCTTGAAAAATCTTAAACTATTTGATAGCAATAAAACTATTTAGAATTAGTAAGATAGTAAGAACACAAAGAAATATAAGGTGTAAAATTATACAAAATGCAAGTATGTGAGTCAGATTCCTGGCACTCACATTTTGGACTCTGTCAACATTAGATCAACAATTGGCATAAATACTGGCATAAGGATGAGGAAAAAAAGATTTTCCAGATTCAAATCAGTCATTACTGTAGAGTTACAGTTGACATAATTTTGGACTTTTTAAAAAAATGTATTGCATTGAACATTAAAAAGCAGTAATACAAACATAGGAAAATTTGCCCAGCATTATATCCACCTAGTTAATAAATTGTTTATTTTACTTTATCTTTTCTTAGTTTTTTCTATGTTTCTTAGCTTCTTCTTAGTTTCTAAGTTTCTTAGTTTCTTCTTACATTATTTTATATGTTTTTATTGGTACCATATACTTCTCATCTTTCCCACTTAAGAGCATTGTTTAACTGTTTACCTAGTCTTTCCCTTTGTGTTATATTTATTTTAAATATAAAGTAGGATTTCAATAAATCAAAGACCCTAAAGTATGATCTCAGAAACAACAGTACCATCATCACATAGGATCTTGGAAATATAAATTTGGGGCTACACATAGCCCAGATCTACTGAATCAGAACTCTTAAGTGGATTGGAGGTAGAACTGATCTTTTAACAACTCCTCTAGGCCATTTTAATGCATGCCAAACTTCAGAAACTACGACATTAAGTGTATTTTACAAAATTTAACAAAATATTTCAGTAAGGTATCATATAAAATAACACATCAGGAAGGTTTGTTAAATAAATTATATTATCTTTTTATTTATTTTTCTTATTTTTTATAAGTTTATAGACTGCATTCTCAACAACTGGAATATATTATCAAAGGGTTCAAATATTTAAAAATTGTTTTCAAGAAAATTTGTTCCAATTTAAACTGCTATCAAAAGCCATACCTTAAAAAATACAGTTGATAGTATTGGTCTTTTTTGTTTGTAATATTATGTTTGTTATACTCCATTTGGAAATACATGCATATGTATTGAAATAAAAGTACAGCATAGGTTTCATTTAAAAGCAAATAAAATCGATTTTTAAAATATTTAAATTTAAATTTAAATATTAAAAAAAAATTAAATTTAAATTTAAAAAAAAATTTAAAATTTTTAAAATATACACTTTTTATTTGTATATATCTGCCTTATGAAAATTAGTCCCTAAAAATATAGTATTAATACAAATAACCAGCAATTAAATGCATTTTTATATATGCCAAACATTTTAATTTTAATAACCCTATGAGGATATGATATTATCTCTATTTTACAGATGAAGAAACTGATTTACAGACGTGTTAGGTACTCACCCAAGGTCCTGAAAGTTGTAACTAGTGGGGTTATGGCTTAAACTCTGTATAAGAATCTATGTTCCTTATCATTATGATGTCATTATGTGAAGAGACATACTATTTATTTATTTATTTATTTATTAATTATTTATTTTAGAGAGAGAGAGTATGTGCATGTGTGTATGCACGTGGGTGAACAGGGGAGGGGCAGAGAGAGGGAGAAACAGAATCTTTTTTTAAAATTTTTTAAAGTTTATTTTCATTTATTTTTTAATGTTTATTTATTTTCGAGGGAGAGAGGGAGAGAGAGAGACAGGCAGAGTGTGTGTGAGCAGGCAAGGGGCAGAAAGAGAGGGAGGCACAGAACCCACAGCTGAGCCGTCAGTACAGAGCCCAATGCAGAGCTCAAACTCACAGATCACAAGATCATGACCTGAGATGAAGCTGGATGCTCAATGGACTGAGCCACCCAGGCGCCCCTTAATTTTTTTCTTAATGTTTATTTATTTTGAGAGAGAGACAGAGTGCGATCAGGGGAGGGACAGAGAGAAATCTGAAGCAGGCTCCAGGCCTGAGCTGTCAGCACAGAGCCTGTCAGGAGGCTCACAAACCGTGAATACATGACCTGAGCCCAAGTTGGACACCCCACTGACTGAGCCACTGAGGCACCCCAGGAGAGACAGGATCTTAAGTAGGTTCCATATTCAGTGCAGAGCCTGACATGGCACTCAATACCATGACACTGGGACATGGCCTGAGCTGAGATCAAGAGTTGGACATTTAACTGACTGAGCCACCCAGGTGCCCTGGAGCAATGGTTTTAAATCAACAAGTTGAAAATATACATTACATGTCTAATAACTTATTGTAATTTATTACTTCACAATTTTTTTCTTTTTTTGCAATATATAGGTGTCATTGATTGTTTTATATATATATATATATATATATATATATACATACATACATATATATACACACATATATATGCACACACACATATATCCACATGCACACATATATCTCTGTGTGTATCTCTCTCTGAATATATATATGCATGTATGTATACATATATATTCATGTATTTTATATATATATATATATATATATATTCATATTAAGTTTACTGACAATTTTCACTTTCCAGTCAGATAAAGTCCAGTCAGATAAAAAAAAAAAGCCAGATCTGCCTATGAAAGTGCAGGGATTATAGGTGATTAGTTTGGTTTTAGTACAAGGCTGTTGGATCCATCTTTTTTTTTCTGATGCCAATGGAGACTGTTAAACTGAATAAGTAACAAGAAAATTGAATTCTTCATGATTTGTTCATTTAGTCAAGAAATGTATTAGTGATTGTCAAGTGGCAAAGGTCAAAACAAGAAAGGAGTAGCTATAAGAACCCACCAAGAAGTTTTCAAGGCACAATAATTTTCCATTCCTACTTCCTGCTTTTTATACATACATGTCATTTCTCCTAGTCATTTCTCCATGTCATTCTCCTGTCATTTCTCCAGGATTCTATGGAGAAATAGAACATTTACTCTACGACAGGAAAGTCATTCCTGTGGATTATTTACATGTAATATTTTGTACAACTTTAGGAGGTGGTCTATACTATTACCATCATATGACAGATGGGACAACTTGGCACAAAGACGTAATTTATCCAAAGACATACAGCTAATAAATGGTAGACTTAGGATTTGGACTCAGGCAATTTAATTTTGGGGATCATGTTTTTAAGGACCACAGTACTCACTGGAGAGATGGAAGAGAGCTACAAGCACATGGGGAGAAGAGGGGAGCAATGTTGAGAGTATTTTCAAAAGTTAGTCTCCGTCTAATACAAGTCTCTTTTCCACTGAGAACAACAACTGAACCCTGCTTATACTGCATTTCTCTTAGAATTTTTTTATTTCACACTTTGACATGCCACATTTAGGCAAATGAATACAAATGATTTTTTCTTTATCTTCAGGATTCCTGATTCAGGATGTCCCTTTGGGGTCTTGTGAAAATAAATACTGTGGTTTGGGAAGGCACTGTGTCATCGGCAGAGAGACAGGGCAAGCAGAATGTGCCTGTATGGACCTTTGCAAACGTCACTACAAACCTGTGTGTGGATCTGATGGGGAATTTTACGAAAACCACTGCGAAGTGCATAGAGCTGCTTGCCTGAAAAAGCAAAAGATTACCATTGTTCACAATGAAGACTGCTTCTTTAAAGGTAAATACAGGGTGGACCTAAAGTGTCACCTTCTATTTCTTTCGTCTTCTCAACTACTGCCTTTAAACTTCAAGTTTAACCTCTAACACAATTTTATATCAGGAAATATTTAAAAGTGGAAAGGAAAAGATTGTGAGTTTAATCACACCAATAAACAGTAAGTATATAGAAATTTACATGGATACAATTCTGAAATCTCAATTATGAGTACAAAGTTGGCCAAAATCTGACTCAAATTTAATATAGCTTACAGCATTGCACCATATGGCTTCCCAATCATGGCAGTTATCTTAGGACACAGGGAGGCCAATTCAGTCAACAGGCCAAATCCACCCAGTGGAAAGCACCTGGAGTGGAATTGAGTGAATAGTGAATGCCAAGCCATGCTGTGATAACATCGCCTTTCTTCCTGATTAAAATTGATGGGTTTCAGTTTGCACCACATAATTCAGATTATATGGAGCCTGCAAATGTCCATTTAAATAACTCTGAAGAACTCATGCTAAATTTAATTAGTAAATTTGAGATGACAATAATATAAAATCTGAAAGTATTGGTGTTTACTTTCATGGTACTCAAAATCATTGGTATTGTCTATGAAAAGGCACTGCTGATTTAGTGATTTGAAAAATTATTTTAACATGATATACAAATAAATATTTGGACATTTTTAATGTTATTTATTTATTCACAAACTCATTTTCTATTTGCTTCTA
Source organism: Lynx canadensis (assembly GCF_007474595.2). Classification (NCBI taxonomy): domain Eukaryota; kingdom Metazoa; phylum Chordata; class Mammalia; order Carnivora; family Felidae; genus Lynx; species Lynx canadensis. The sequence goes on from NC_044306.2 coordinate 66,321,525, forward strand.
CTGGAGAGAATATTTGCTTATTAATTGTCATAACCCACACTGAAATTCTGAAGTCTTAAGTGTATGGAACTTCCATCATTCGAATAGGTCAGTGATCAGCTTGATTTCTCATCTTTGATTGGTTCCTCATCTCATTTTTCATAATGTTCCTGAGGTTTACTTACAATTAAATCTTGTCTGATATTTTAATTCTTAGCTTAAATGTATGACTGAAATATAATGTATTTCATCTGTGCACCAATTAAGGTAAATGACTAAAAACGTTCCTTTTTTCAAATTTGGTAGAGTAAATAAAATATTATTTCCAAGGTAATAATAAAATTATGCACAGAACTTTTCAAATGATATAAGGGGTAATACTCTAGTCAGTGTGGCCACTAGACGCCTACTGATATAATTGAAGTAAAATTAGAAGAATAGTTTTCCTCACAACAGTAAACTATGTGCAACTTGAATACATGCACAGAAATTTTTATGGTATCAGATTATCTTCTTGTACAGAAAGAATATCAGTTGTTGTGGTTTCAAGTCTATTTACTCCCCTCTTCTGTCAAGTCTATTTTACAAATAACTATAATTAATTCTATTAGCATTGTGCTTTAAAACTCATGAGAGAGTAGTGCGTGTGTGTGTGTGTGAGAGAGAGAATTGATTCTGTCATTTTTTTAAGTTTATTTATTTATTTTGTCAGAGAGGGAGAGAAAGAGGCAGAGAGAGAGGGAGAAAGAGAATCCCAAGCAGGCTCCCTGCTGTCTGTGTGGAGACTGATGTGCTGGGCTCAATCTCATGAACTGTGAGATCATGACCTGAGCTGAAATCAAGAATCAGATGCCTAATGACTGAGCCATCCAGGCGCCCCAATTCTGTCATTTTGACCTGAGATGGTACAGTGCAGATATTACTATGCCAATGTTGTATAACATCCTAAAATCATATAAATAATATTCTATTAAGGTAATTTAGAATCATATTCCCAAAATGAAGTTTTGTCCAACCGACACACTGTAAATGATTATATGGAAACACATGATAGTAAATTATCATGTGAGAAAAAACATTTGGAATATCTAATGTTCTACTTTACTGCTGGATGCTTTGGCATATTGCAAATCAATGTGTATATCAGTATGGAGGTGGAAGAACTGGATATAGCTAGGAACGTTGCCTTCCTTGTGAGTTCATTAAACAATGGTTTGAAAATTTTTTGCTTTTTAGACTGATACTCAGCATATTTATCACATCTATGATCGTTTCAAAATACTTTTGCACCATATGCAAGTCAAAGTACTTCCTTATCTCTTTATATATAGTATTAAAATTTTATTAATATTGTCTGGGTTAGTTAGCAAGGGTTAGCATGTTTCTTTGGTCTCAGAATTTGTGAGTCTTCTGCTTATTTATTTTGGGGTTTTGCCTAACATTTTTATAACTCACAAAAGGACTTTGCTTCAGCAGAAAGGAACTAAATAATATAGAACAAACAATAAGTTGCCTGTCTTATTGGTGTGCAGTTGGTCAAGTTTTAGGTGTAAAACAAGAGCCGTTATAGCTGAAGGCCTGACATCATTGTGATGGCCAAAATTAATCCTTGTGATTGTGAACTCTATTTCCTCTAGAAAGTCTGCAATTTATATTGTTTACAATAATGGCCTAAAGGAAGAAGCAAATCAAAATATTAAGTTCATGAAATGCTAAAAACCTATATTTAATTAGATTTTTAATGAAAAAAATCAAAACTAAATAACAGGAACAAGTTTTCCTCCTTTGGGGGAAAAATTTGGTAGTTTAGATCTAATAAAAGGTAATTAAGCAAACCTTAGAATATTACTCAACAAACAGGAAGTTAGAGGCCAAATTCAGGATCCAGTCCATTTTTTTAAAGCAATGTGTTATTGAAACAGAGCCACACCTGCTAATTTAGGAAATTTTCTTTGGGTGTTTTTGCACAACAAAAGGAGAGTTGAGTATTTGCAACAGAGATAGTATGGCCTCCAAAACATAAAAAAAAAACATTTTGTCTGCATCTTCCCAGAAAAAGCTCGTTAACATCTGCTTTAAAAGATTACCAGCACCTTAAAATTAATTATTTAAAATATTGATGGGTATTGGAGCAACTGTGTGGCTCATTTGGTTGAGCATCCGACTCGTGATTTCAGCTCTGGCCATGATCTCATAGGTTTTGGAGTCTGAGCCTGCATCAGACCCTGCACTGACAGTGTGGGAGCCTGCTTGGGATTTCTCTCTCTCTCTCTCTCTGTCTCTCTCTCTCTCTGTCTCTCTCTCTCTCTGTCTCTCTCTCTGTCTCTCCCTTACTTGCTCATTCTTACCCTGTCTCTCAAAATAAATAAATAAACAAACACATTTTTGTAAAATATTGATAGATTATTACTATCGTATATCTTCTTGGCTATGGTGGTGAATATAGGGACATACTCATTGTTACATTTGAATAGAAATACACACACACACACACACACACACACACACACGGTTACAAGTAAAACAGGAAATCTGAGTAATATCAGTAGGTAATATTAAAGATGATATGTTGGTTATGATATTGTACTACAGCTTTTCAAAATGTTACTATTGGTAGAAACTGGGTAAAGGGAACAAGGAATCTCTGTATTATTTCTTACAACTTCATATGACTATTACAAACTCATATATACAACATCATACAACCTCATATGACTCATATAACCTCAATAGAAAGAGTTTAATAAAAAAAAAAACCTGGAAACTATTAGCAAATACTAAGATAATTTTAAAGACAGTATGGTTTGCATTATTCATTAATTATTTCAATTTTAGGCTGAGACCTATTTCACATATCAAATTTATCAGGTTTATGTTTGCCATTTATACTTAAACTTATTAAAATTATATTTGTACAATCATGCTTATTGATTGTTTTAAAATTAAGATTAGAGTGTAAGTTAAAAGGACTTACATTTCCATCTTTATACATATGTATATGCTTATAACTATATCTATATATCTTCCTTTTATTATATTTGTTAAATATTTGAATGCCTCTATAGTATGCTTAGTATTTACTCTTACTGACACCTAAATAGAGACATTAATTCACTAAGAACTTTCTTTAATGATTTATGATTTATGGAACTATAAATAAAGCATCTAATATACCTAGTAATAAAACATCTTTAAATTTATTTCTATTCACATTTATGCAATTACAAAGAAACTGGCTGAAGTAAGAAAGAATAATGTAGCATTTGTTTTTTTGGAATCAAAGACTTTAAGATGACACTTGACATATGCTGGGGAGGAAAACAATTTTATGTACGTTTCTACATTCTTCTGGATGGCCTAATCATCAAATTGACATGAGACAGATAAGAGGAGAAAGATAAATTTAATTATATATGCATAGGGCCTCCAAGAGAATATGAGATCCACTGACAGGGAATTGAGGTTTATATGCAGCCCTGAAGTAAGAAGAGGGTAAGGGTCTAAGACTTCAAACGGGAGAAGATAATTCATAAGTAGATGGAAGAGAAAACATTTGGGGGGGGGAAATATATATATATATATATATATATATGTATATACATATATATATATATATATATATATATATATATATTTACTGTGTCATGCTGAGAAATTCTTCTTATCCAAAAAAAAAACAACCACAAACAAACCGAAAAAGCAAGTTACCTTTAGTAATAGCTCTATGGCCTCTATCTAAATTCTTTTAGGCAGTTAAGGGAGTATAGAGGGGGGGGGGGCAAAAATCCCTTTTTGCATCTGTAGGGCTTTATTGTCTTCAGCTGAAAATAATTCTCATGCCAAAGCAGCACATTCTGATATGAACTGTGCTGAATCCTATCACATAGCATAAAACTTTTATATTTTTATGTAATGCCTAGCTATTCGTTGTGATGGCAGTTTGGGCTTAAAGTCATTTCCCATCCCCACCTCTACCCCCAAACAGCTTCTAACTTCTACAACTCACATCACTTATAACAAGTAAAATTTCCTCTCACCCTGACTCCAGGTCAGTCTGTCGTACACAGCCGAATTTACTTACTCAGAGAATAGACAAAAGCTAGAGTAAGAAACTCAAGATATAACCTATGCCAAAATGAATAAGGAATTAAGCCTTTTATGAGAAAGTCAATTGAACAGAAACCCTTTTGCCATTTACTGTGCTAAGAATAAAATTGCCATAAAAGCAAATGTTGTGTGCATTTAAATGTGCATCACAAACAATAACAACTTGGCAAATATGTTTTTTATGGCTATGTGTGCACTATTTGAATGAGATCTGACATTGTGGGTTTTTTTTCTTTGGTATAATCTGGAGAGACATTCATATTCCACTTTTTAATTCGTTCTCTTACCTGATTTTTTTTTTTTAAGGATAAGACTTGTAGAAATTGTGCTAGAGAACTAGGCTGCCAATGATACAATGATATTTTAAAATATAACAGTAATTGCTGTGTGTTAACACAGAGGAGCTTTTAGATTACTTTTTTTTTTGAAGCTTTGTAAAGTTTCTATTTTCTGTCTACTTTTTTATGCCATTTCATGAAAAACAGTAATCTTGATAAATATTTAAACTTTGGAAAGTGATGCCCAGATACTTGTTTAATTTTGTTTTTGGTCAGTGTTAGCCAACTGGAACTGCAGGGTGGTAGTGAAATTAATAAAATCAACAAAATTTATAGTTGTTAACTCTTGAAGGTCATATTACAGACACAGGAACTCTAGTCCTTCTGAAAGCCTTGTACACAACATCAAAATTTGGTTAATCAGCCATATTTGGGTAGATTTATGGTAAAATTTTCTGAATTTGGTGATATGAAATTGAGTTGTGTTTCACTTTTAAAATTTATATTACATTTAACATTTAATCAAACTTAACAATATAGTTTCGTTGCCACTCTCTCTAATCCTAATGGGAAATATAGAATTCTATGTATTCTCATTACGTAACATTACATAATATTCTTTAGAAATCATTGTAGTGTGTATACTCATACTTACCATTTTTATTAAAATCATACCAAATATTTGTTTCTCCTCTGATTTAGGATTAAGGATTCTGTAAACATTACATTTTATATGGGTTTATCTTTTGTTTATGGAAAAACAGTAGATAAATGGTAGATATTACACAGAATATGAAAAATGATCCAAAAAGAGATTTAGATGTTGACTACTTAACAAATGTATTAAAAAATATTACCAGAGGGGCGCCTGGGTGGCTCAGTCGGTTAAGCGTCCGACTTGGGCTCAGGTCATGATCTCGCAGCCCATGAGTTTGAGCCCCGCATCGGGCTCTGTGCTGACCGCTCAGAGCCTGGAGCCTGTTTCCGATTCTGTGTCTCCCTCTCTCTCTGACCCTCCCCCGTTCATGCTTTGTCTCTCTCTTTCTCAAAAATAAATAAATATTAAAAAATATATATATATATATATATATATATATATATATATATATATATATTACCAGAAAGTAAGAGAGAGAGAATACCAGTAATAATAGTAATACATTGGGTATTTATTTTAAAACACTTCAAGTATTATACTACTGTTTTATCATAATAAGCCAATATACTATAGAGAAGGCAACAAGCCTAAGGTTTTAAAAATGACCGGCAGACATGCACATAGCAAGTTAATGCTGCTGGGACAAGAACCAATGGATTCTGTCTTCTCTTTTAGGGTACGTATGCTGCAAATGTTCTGCTTAAACATATAACACCATGACATCTTACTTGCCCATGTCTTTTAAAAACTTTACTTTTAATAGTGATTTCCAAGAACATGCAACATTATTTGGAAACATTCTTGCTCACTGGGTATTTTTAAGGATTAAGTAATGCATTTGATATAGTTCTTAGCCAATTGAAGAACATAGTAAAAGATAATACTTACTTAAGACTGTAACGTTTATATAGTAACTGTGAACATTTGATTGCAATAAATTTTCAAATTTGAGTCTGTGAAGTCACACAGATTTTATTTTAGGTTAACATTAGGTTATAATCTTACATCAAAAGACTCAGGTTAAATTATTATATAACTGAATTTGCCAGATTGTAATAGGTTAATTTATGGTAGTAATTTTTTTTTATTTTAGATAAGAATACTTGAAAAAATAACTAACTTGAATTTAGAAATATATTTATTGTTAAAAAATACATTTATTATTAGTTTCTTGGTTGACATTTAAGATGCTATCTTATAGTCACCTTTTGCACAGATTTATTTTAGGCTGATTTTGCTGATCTTATGCTATAAATAGAATATCTATTAGATATGTTACAAAGTTATTTCAATCTCCTATTCCTCCCTCCAAAAAAGAGAAAAAAAAAAACATTTAAAGACTAAATTCATTTACTGATGCGTTTAATTTTAGTCAAATTTTCTCATTTTCCCCCCATTATAGGAACTAAATTTAACATTCAAATACATGGATAGTCTTATCTTGTTTTTGTATATTTTCATGCTATATCATTTTTCTTCAATTTCAAGTTATAGAATAAATATTTTAGTTTAATATTTTATTTCATACTTTCTATGGATATATGAATATCCCATCAATAGTTATAAACACAATATTCAATAGTGACAGAAAAAAAATAAGAACGTTTTATCAGTTCAAATAACTTGTCCTTGTCTTGTATATTGAGGCTGTTTAAACATTGTATCAGTCATTGTCTCTCACTGGCACCTTCACTTATCATGTTTATTTTTTCAGTATCCTATTTTCAAATGCTGAATATGTATTTTTAAATGCTATAACTTACGAAGTGAAGAACATTTTAAAAACCATTATTTTTTAATGTGGTTAATTTCTTCTCTTTGACATTTCTTTGCAAAAACATGATGATGAAAAACTTTCCAATGATTACACTCCGCATATATAACTGGGGATAAAATGTTCTAGAAAATGCAATTGAAAATTGTTCTCTATTAGTCTGATTCATATTTCACTTTTAAAATCCTTTCTGAAGGGTGTATATATACTTTAGGGGACATTTGAAAACTATTAATGCTAAAAATTTTAAACCAAATGGGAAAAATGAGAAGCTTTGTGTGTGGTTATCATTCAGATAGTTATGTGGGAAAAAATAAATATTTGAAGGGAATCACCCTGAAGAAAGAAGATTTGGCACTTTCTAGCACAATGTAAAGCATAGGTAATTAGCAATGTTTCTGTTTTGAATACTGGTTAAGAAAAGTATAAGGAACTTCAGTTCAATTAACAAAAATTCAAATTAATTTAATACCGTAATATGCAATCAATTTGTTTTTAGTTCAAAATACCACATCATCTAGCTGTAAATTATTTATCAATCTCATGGTTACAATAGAAGGTAGTGTGTGCTCAGACAGATGTGAAGCATTTCATGTGTTCCCTTACATGATAATCGCTTTAAAGAATCGTTTCTATATGTTTCTCTAATCAGTATATGAATTTCCAGTGATTTGTATAATGTCTTTCTAAAAGTCTTCCCCCAAAATCTAGGCATAAGTTGTGATTACATTTTGTCAGTATTTTTTCCCCTTGATGATATCTAAAGAGATCACTCATAACCACCAAAGTTCATGAATGGATTTGTATATGAAACCAGGTTGAACTAAAGTCCACAATGTGTAGAAACAATATTGTACTAAAATTTGACTTTAGCTTTTCTATAAGAATAAGGCATTTTCTATTGAATAAGGCATTTATCTCCACATTTCTTGAGAATTGTAAATATAAAATAACATAAAAAAGACAGTTACAAATAGGTCTAGAATAAAAGTTTGTAGTATTAGTGGAGATTTCTAAATGAAATTTTCACTTTTTTTTTTACCATAAATCAATAACGACTTTCAAAAATCCATAATAATTTAACATAGAGGTGTAATTTAAAAAGTGGTAGCATAGTAAATTCAACAATTGATACTGTTTCCAAAGGTTTCTTCCCAATAATTCCAAATCAGTTAGGTGCCAGATAGGTCTTCCTTGATGATTTTCATTCATTTTAATTGTAACACAGTGGCTCAAAAGTCCTTAGGTGAAAGTATGGAAACATGTCTGTGAGTAACCCTTAAAGGATGGTAATAACAACTAAGTTACTATTAGGGAAATCAAAAGTTACAATTAAGGCCAGAATAATCAATGAAGAATCTTGGTGGATTAAGTAGAAAGATTTGCCAAAACTAAAACATAAAATGTTTCTGGGGTACCAGGGTGGCTTGGTCAGTTAAGCACCCAACTCTTGATTTTGGTTCGGGTCTTGATCTCAAGGTTTGTTGAGTATCAGCCCCTTAATGGGCTCTGTGCTGACAGTGATTCTCTCTCTTCCCCTCCCTCGCCACTTGTGTTCTCTCTCTCTCAAGATAAATAAATAAACTTAAAAAGCAAAGACATAAAATGTTTCTTTGTTTTAGTTGGATAAGAATTCCATGGCACAGAAAAGCAAGGTGTCAGTTGGGCACTCAGTTAGTATCTAAGTGTAGTTGCCCAAAAGAGAGTAGAGATGATGCTGGCTTGAATCAAGATGACAGAAGTGCCAGTGATGGTACAAAGTTGTCTGACTACCTAAATACAACTTTTTTGGGCGTGGACATGGAGTTTATGGGAACTAAATAAATGAGCTAAGCAAAAATAAATAAATAAATAAATAAATAAATAGTCATTAACTGAAATATGAAATGCTGGGGGACTCACACATTTGAAAATGGATATGAGGAGAAAATATATACATATGCACTTAAGATCAGTTAAATTTAAATCTCTTTTAGACAAGTGAGGAAAAATGTCATTTATGCAGTTGGATCTGAGTCAGGAAATCAACGGAGAATTTGGAGGAGGATACATATATATAGGATTTATAAGTATATTAATAAAGAGGCAGGCATGGAACTTTATACTTGAGATATACAAGACAATGAGTGCACATTGGGAAGCAAAGAATGCTAGGGATAGAACTCTATTGTATTTCACCCTCAGAGGTCAGGAGATGGACAAAGAGCAAGTAAAGGAGTCAAATACATAGTCTGCAGTGAAAAGGGAAGAAAACCAAGAGAGTGTGGATACATGAAGCTAATTAAAATTTTTCATGGAGGAAAAAATGATGAACTGGATTAAATGTTGCTGAAATCAAGTATGGTGGGGATTAGGAAATGAACATTGATTTCGAAAGATTAAGGCCATGGTTAACTTGGTAAAGTCTGTAAGAGAAAATAGTAGGTGAGGAAGTGAGATAGTAAGCATGTTCCAGAAAGCTCATTGGAAGAGTGTTTCTCAAAAGAGGAGCAGATACATGTGCAGATATATATCTATATCTATATCTATATCTATATCTATATCTATATCTATATCTATAGTGATCAGGAGACACAGACATGTGGATGGGAATAAGAAAACAGAGAGGGGAAAACTTATAAGGCAAGAGAAAGAGGAGGTAGTTGTCAGAGCAGAACTATTGGACGGATAGAGAGAATGGGATCCAACAGAGAAGGGGTAGTTTTGACTTTAGATGAACACATGGATTCTTCATCCATTAAATAGGAAAGGAAAAATAAGTACTTTCAGGTGCAGGTAGATAAACTTATTTTATGATATAAAAGTGTGTTGTTCTTATCTGTATATATAGATACAGATATATATCTCTATATGCATATACATATATATATATGAAATAAGACATGAAGCATTCATTTATTTCATATGCTTTAATCAATCTGCTTGCCAATAATGTTGGAATATAGATTGATTTAATGTGGGTATTTCTGGGGCTCGTAGCATTTAATTCATTTTTAAAAGCATTCTTTTTCCTAAAAAAGAAGAAAATCCTATTAAAAATTCAGAAAGATGCATGAGCATTTGATTAATTTAATTGGTCATTAGTGTAATTAATTGTAAAAAACAATATTACATACACTTGATTAATTCTATAAATGCTCAAAATGTTGTGTACTTAAAAGAGTTCAGGTAATTAATATAAAATATCTATAGAAATAAAATATATGCACATGTACACATGGATAGGTATGTATGATAAAATATGATTTTTTTAATCATTCATCAGTGATTATTTATTGACACCTGATCCTGTGTCAGACCTATCCAAAAATGTAGATGGCACCATTCTTAATTTTGCTAACTGGGTAGAGATGAGTGGCTAGACCAATCTGTTAATGACCAATAATATGATATTTTCCACCATGTCTGGAAAATCTCATGATATGCAGTTAGATTAGCATCTGTACCTGATATTCAGGTACGTGAAATTATTCTGTGTCAAAACAAGCCCTTTTGTGTAAACCTTTTGTATAAGGGAAATATTTTTTCTCATAGGGTATATGTGCCACATTACATTCCATTGTTATCAATGGACATTTAGTTTTTCTCCTGGCAGTTTATTGAGTATAAGGTCTAAATCAAAAGGAAGATCAGGGATCCCTGATAAATATATTCAGCAAGAAATAAGAATCAGATTTAGGAAACAGCAACGTGGAAGTTAGAACTCGAATGTAGAGAAATAATTTTATCTTCTTATCACTTATGTTAATTCCTTTAGCTTTGGAAGGTACTGCATATTGTTTTAATCAGCAGACAATGTTTCTTTATAAGAATTTACAACCTCAACCTAAGTTCACTCTAATAACCTAGGAGATACTGGTCATTCACTCCACTTTCATGTAAGTGATGATATCAGGTAAGGTGTAGTGACATTGTATACCCTGAGGCTAATGCATACCTATATAAATCCAGAGAACCTAATGGTATGTATGTAGTGTGTGGCATAACTTGACTAAGTAAATATTTCAAGGAGGAGAACGACATTTGGGACTACTTATTGACATTGTATCTATCTGGTCATTAGACTTTTATCTACTCCCGAACAAGCACGGAATATTAACATTAGAACTTTAGCTTTGAGGTAGTTTTATGCCTTATCAAAACCCATAATTTCTTTTATGTATCCCCACATTTACTTATTTTCAAAACATACACATGTGTGTAAATTAGTCATAAAAGACAAAGTGATTATTGTTTAAGCTTCACTTGAAAAATACTACAATAGGCCCATATCACCTGCACTTTTAGTGAAATATAAAAGAACATGTAAGTTGGTACGGGATGTGTTTTTCAGTATTTAGAATAATAACTATGGCATTTAGCTTTGATGATGGTCTACAAAACATAACAGTAGGATTTGGGGGGTTAATTAAATTTATGCCAAAATTACTTTCAAATCCTGGGGAAAAATATGCTTGAATAATACAGCACATGTTTTGGCCTTTAAAAATTTTAACAAGTGGAAACATTTACATGACACATTGGCACAATCTCCGTAGTTCAGACATAGCTAGTATACAACATAGCAACAGCTTTGTTCATTAATTCCATAGTAAACACGCACACTGACTCTCGCATAAATTTGTCAGTGCTGTGTCTACATCTACAGGGAACAGCCAGCATGGAAGTGAGTTTCATTTCAACATATCAATAAATATATGGAAGAAAGATTACGCCATGCCCTTTTTATGTAACTCTAATTATTTCAACATCAGAATACCACAATAAATAAATAAATAAATAAGTAAATAAATAAATAAATAAATAAATAATAAATAGATAAATATCTTATTTAGACATCCAGATATCCTACTGCAAGCAATAGGGAGCAGAAGGTTACTATTTTTGACTCCAGGTAATTCTAAATATTTATAAAATTTACATGCAGCTACAGAAAATGGTTACCAAAGGCAAAGCCTCCTGTCACCCTTCCCTCGCCCCAGTCCTCTTCATCCCCCTTCACAAAGGACTCCACTGTTCTCTGAGACTTGAAATCAGTGGTCTTGGCAAGGAAAAAACAAAAAACAAAAACTTATAATACTGTGAGTTTTGGAAGAGGCCAAGACATCAACTCCATTTATAGTCCAATCTCCTGACTCTGTTTCTTAAGAAAAGCTCAGAAGGACACAACTGTTAAATGCATAAAAAGCAGCTTCCTTTCCAACCTCATTTCCAATCAAATGAAAGTGAATGGATCAATTTGAGCTACAGCCTTTAGCTATTTCAAAAATTTATCTTCTTTTCCCAAAGTGCTTAACCTGAATTTTTTTGCTTTTGTCATTCTACTTCTATCATTTTTCCTACTCCTGGATACTGGCACAATCTCATCACTTCATCTTACCACTGCCAACTAGAACTGAAGAAGGAAAAGATACTTATTAGTAATGGTATCAGTGAGCATTCATAGAATTTGACTTAGCTGGCTTCTTGTCATTTTCTTGGGGCACTTACGTATGTCTTTTCCTCAGGACACTCAAGTCTTTTTTTTCCCATTCTTCTATCACAAAATCTATATCTTTTATACGGACTCATGAGTTTGGAACTTTTGACTCTTTGAACTTATCTCAGGTATGCACGTGTTCATATGCCAATATCACAGATTAAAACACTGTCCACAGGCACGTTTCCTGGAAGCTCCCAGGCTCATCCACGTTCTGGGTCAAAAAAAAGAAAACCTCTCTCACAAACCAGTCCATTCCCTTCTCTTGTGTTTGGTTGTGCTTTGACTGTTCAGTGTCCTCTACAGTCCTAAAATCTCAACCATGATTCTACCAGTCCACTCCGTCATGCTTCCTTTGTTTTGAGTATCAGTGGAGAAGCTTATAGTCTTCAGTTTTACCAACCTGTGTACCCCCAGAGTCTTTACATAAACAGAGAAAACAGTGTTTTGTTGTTGCTGTTGTTGTTGTTGTTGTTGCTATCTAAGCCATACATATTCACAAATTTTGGTCATAACAGTCTTTAAAAATAAATGTGGTTGGTTTGCTTTATACTCATATTTTAAAGAGGCCATTCAAGGGTCTCTTTCCTGATCACAGAATGGTAAACACACAACGTTCAATTATTTCTGACCAAGTACCTATTACACATGAAGTTTCATTTCAGATGTATCTTATTGTCTACCAAACTGTCTACGCTAAATATATATATATATATTTATATATATATTTATATATATATATATATATATATAAATTATTTATATATTATATAATTTATTTATATATATTTATATATAAATTTATTTATATATATTTATATATAAATTTATTTATATATATTTATATATAAATATATATATATTTATATATAAATTTATTTATATATATAAAACCATTTTTTAATTTTAAAGGAGCTATATTATGAAAGAACACCTGTTATAAAATGAAAATTACTTAGCAAAATGATTTTTTTCCTAGTTTATTACAAAGTGAATTTTTATATATCAGGTTTGTTAAACTACAGTTATCATCCAACTGCCTATTATTGTGATAGACATATTGTAAATTCATAATAGTAGACAGGAAGAAGTAATTCATGTATAAGTTTAAAAATAGGGGTGGCTGGGTGGTTCAGTCAGTTGAGCGTTCACTTCAGCTCAGGCCGTAATCTCACAGTTCGTGGGTTTGAGCCCCACACCAGGCTCTGTACTGACAGCTCAGAGCCTAGAGCCTACAGCCTGTTTTGGATTCTGTGCCTCCCTCTCCCTTTGCCCCTCCCCCTCCCCCACTCACGCTCTCTGTCCAAAAAATAAATTAACATTAAAAAAAAGTAAAAAAATAAAATATAGGGTGACACCTGGGTGGTTCTGTCAATTAAGCATCTTACTCTTGATTTCAACTCAAGTGACCTTATATTTCATGAGGTCGAGCCCCGCATCATCCTCTGTGCTGAGCATGGAGCCTGATTGGGATTCTCTCTCTCCCTCTCTCTGCCCCTCCCCTGCTCATGCTCACTGTCTCTAAAAATAAATAAATAAACAAATAGATAAATAAATAAATAAATAAATACACATTAAAAATATGTATGTACACATAAACACATTTATATGAAACTATAACATTTACATTAATATTAATCTTTATTTTCCCACATATTATAACGATAGAACAATGACTTTTTTGAAGAGTACCATTCATGCATACTGATGCCTCAATACTTGACTGGCTGAGGATACAGTGATTTTCAACATAATATATCAAATTAAATAAGAAGATATATTACTATAGGTATTAATACTCAAGTCATTATTACTTTGTTTTTTTATGGAGTGCAAATGTGTCTGTATTTCCTGAGGGGTATTTGTGTGTGTGTGTGGGGGGGGTGGTTTGTTTTCTAGGAATAACACATAGTCTTCCTTTATTGGTCTGAGTTTCTGCTTAACACCAAACATGTCCTTACCCCTTAAAAAAAGGTATGTTATATAAATTTAACTCTATGATTATTGCTTCACAAAATTATTTAAGATAATGTGAAGTTTAAACAATAAATTGTCTTATTCTGAGAAAAATGAGAATGGTACATTTTAAATATACCATTAGCACTCAGCACTGGTCAATAATGGGTTGAATTTTGAGAAAATAAGCTTCCTATTTCTAATTGTCAAATCCTAAAGTACTTGAATAAATTAAATTGTGAGACACTTTAAGAATGATCCCCTTTTGACTCCTTAACTGTGCTAAGGAAAAATCATCACATTTATGTTGTGCACCTGTAAGTTCACACTAAGACTGATACTTAACTGCCAAGGCCTATGAGTTTAAAAGTGACAGAATTCATCAGAACTTTGTCTGCTTATGAATCTAAGTTAACAGGTCTGTAAATTGTATGAAAGTTGAGAAAATATATGCCTTAAAGTTTTAGAATTTGAGACAATAGAAAAAAATGAGAATTCTTTTTTCATCTAGGACTTTCCTAAGGCATGTTAGGATAGTGAAGGAAATTTTTTCTTTTTCTTAACTTTTTGTCTCCAAAAATTTGGCTCTTGAGTTTATCTAGTAATACTTTTTCCATCTCTGTGATAAAATTGCTTTTCACCTTCTACTGTCTTTACATTATTGAAGCAAGGACTGAAGACTTGGAAGATAAATAAAGATCCCAGACTAACACTGTAAGGGTTTGGGTGGCCAAGAACATGCAGTGTCTGAATTTCAGTTAGTGACGGATCTATGCACCTATGCTTTTGGAGAGAAAATACTAAATATACTAAATGTACTCTGAGAAAATCTAAATACTATTTCCCAAGAGACAATTATTGCCTATTCCTACACACACACACACACACACACACACACACACACACACACACACACATACACAAAGCCCCATGGATGTCTAATTTTAGGGGCAATCTAATGTCATTTCAATAATTGAACTATCTGGGGGCACCTGGGTGGCTCAGTTGGTTAAGTGTCTGACTTTGGCTCAGGTCAACCGCGAATTTTGTTGGTTTAAGCCCCACATTGTCTCTGTTCTGGCAGCTCAGAACACACACTCTCTCTCTCTTTCTCTGTCTCTGTCTCTCTCTCAAAAGTAAATAAACATTAAAAAAATTAAATAATTGAGCCACCTGACTTTTGATAAGAATTTAAAAAAATATTGAGGTATTATTACTAAGATTCATGGGATGTGACTATAGTTGTTAAAAAAAACATGTTTTACTAAAGATCTAATATAGTTACAACAAGGATTTTTTAATACATTATACCTAAAATGAAGTAGGACTAAAGAAAAAAATAAATGAAAGGGTGGTTTCATCTAATAATACTTGAGGAAATGAATGAAAAAAGGGTCTCTCATTTTTATTATTTTTATGGGACAAAGGTGTAATGGTTTTTGAGGGGTCTAGAAAAGGAAGGTTTTTTTAAAAATTATCTCTTTATGCCAGGAGGAAATGAAAATTATAGTTGAATAGAACACTTGGGGCAGTCACATCAATAGTGTCTTTTAAAATGTGTTAAAAGTGATGGCACATAAAATGAGGAGAGAACATTATAGAAGACTTAATAACCTGATCAAAAGAAAAAAAAAATGAATGAACTACATGAAAAAAAATCTTAGAGCTTGGGATTTGATATCCTGTAGGAATAACACCTATTAAAACCATCACAATAAAAATCCTGAAAAGATGTTTAATATAGTGTACTGTCAACTCTCACTAGGTTGAGTAGCCTGACTTTGCTGTTTAATTAGACCTCACCATTCAAACATCTAAAACCAGTTATCAAAATCTTAATATTGGCAGGTAAGCTGGCAAAATGCAAGGTAGCTGATATGAGAGTAGCAAGGATTAAATATGTTCACAAAATGTATTCTTTTGGATATTATTTTTAAAAGAAAAGCTTTATACATTAATTCTTTCATCATCACTTTGATAAGACACAAATTCATTGAAGATGAAGAAAAAAAGAGAATCACTGCTACATTTAAATTTAGCCTTACTTCCTTTATCTATTATTTAAGCATGTGTATGTTCCTTTGCCTACCATTTAAATATTATTTGTTAAAAAATAAAAACACCTTTCTCTACTACTGTAGCAATTCAAGAAGAATAATTTAGTTAAGGCTTATTAATACATAAAACATGTCTGTTGGATTTTCCAGCTTCTCTTAGTGAGCTTGAATAAATGCTTATTTATCAGATTAGCTATCATATGATTTTATATATTCAGTTGATTTTATAGAGTGTCTTTTAGGGAGGTACAGTCTTCATTAAACTAATTAAAAACTAGGTAAAATACCAATATGCATAATTTATAATTGGTAACTATATTAGGTTCGTAAATATTTTAAAAGACTGAGAACAATAAAGTTATCAGAATACATGTGAGAGAGGATATTAGATAAATAAAGCAAAGATAACGTTGAAAATGTTCTGGGGTGCCTGGGTGCTTCAGGTGGTTAGGCATCCGACTTCGGCTCAGGTCATGATCTCATGCTTCTTGAGTTTGAACCTCATGTCAGGCTCTGTGCTGACAGCTCAGAGCTTGGAGCCTGCTTCAGATTCTGTGTCTCCCTTTCTCTCTACCTCTCCCCCACTCACACTCTGTCTCTCTCTCTCAAAAATAAAAAAAGGAAAGAAAATGTTCCACCTATATACTCATGTTTAGTGGGGTTTAATTTATGTAAACCTTAGGTTTTTTTTCTAACTACATATCCATTTCAAAGATCAGAATGAAATTTATAAAAGATAAAATTATGTTACTCTCTCTCTCTCAAAACACCCCGAATGCATTTTGATGCACCAAATAAAATACATTGTTTTAACCACAATCTAGAAGGGTTTCATGTGTTCTAATTAATACCTATATAAATGCCCATCCTCTTTTATAACTCTCCATAACTGCTTACTCATTTCAGCCTTCATGTCTGTTTTCATTGATACTAAAACACAACAAGCTCATTCCCACCTAAAAACTTGTTACGTTTCCTGTTTTTGCACTACTGGTAATGTTATGCCTCAGATCTGTTCAGGGTTCATTGCCCTACTTCATGAAGCTCTCATACATCACCTCTTCACAGGATACCTTTTATAAGGTACTTTTTGATATTTTCTTCCAAACACATCACGTATTCTGTACTTAAATGTTAATGTTTATTTATTTTTGAGAGAGACAGACTTAAATTGTTAAAATACAAAACACTTTAAGTAAGTACACATTTGAAAAATTGCCCAAAACATTATCAATTTATGTCTTACTTTTTTTGGCAGGTTTTTCTACTAAAAAGTAATCTCAGTGAGGGCAGGGGCATCTTCTTTCTTGTAGATCATCTATGTCATCTCTAGAACTGAGGTAGCCACTCAGTAAATATGTGATGAATGAATGAAAGAATGAATGAACAAATATTCTAAAATATCTCTTCAGATGTATTTAATAATAACAATAAAAGTGGCTTAGGAAAACAGTTACAGACTATGCATGACTGATTTCTAAAGAGTTAAATAGCACACATAATATCAAACATATTAAACCTTTCCTATAATCTCTTTACAATTGAGAGTTGTGCTAACTAATCACATATAACCAGACAAATACCACACTTCTACTGTTTTAAATGTTTGCATCTTCCTATGTTTCAAGATGTACACAGACCCCTTATGCAGTGGCTCAGTGTCCACCTCATGCTATCCTTATTAAGGGTTTTCTGTTCTTCCGAGAATCCATTAGTCACATTTGTAGTTGTTCCTGCCATACTCTGTGCTTCATTTATAATGTGGCTTTGTGCTGTGACTCCGGATGTGTCTTCTGTCATCATCATGACATGCTTGTTCAGCTGCTGTTTAAAGCTGAGATTTTCAAAGCTCACTCTGCAGCCACTTTTGCATTCCCGGGTTCAGAACTTTGGTGATACTACTGTTAACATGTTTTTTTTTTTTAATTTACTTATTTATTTTGAGAGGGATAAAGGGAGCATGTGAGCAGGAGACGAGTAGAGAGAGAGGGAGAGAGAGAGAATCCCAAGCAGGCTCTGCACTAACAGCGTGGAGCCCCAACGCAGGGCTCTCATTAATGAACTGAGATCATGACCTGAGCCAAAATCAAAAGTTGGACGCTTAACTGCCTGAGCCACCCAGGCTCCCTTGTTCACATGTTTTTTAAATGTGGGATGTCTTATGGGAAGTTTGCTTTGTTTTCTTTTCACAAAAGCCTGGCTACTCTGAAAATGGGATTTATGTCTTTGGTTTATTTTCTGTTTCTCTGCCCCACCCCACCCCCCCTCACCAGAATGACATTTTTTGAAGTCAGAGTCATTTTTTTTAATTTTTCATCATTGTGTCCTCAAACCCTAGAACAATATCTGACACATAACAGATGTTCAATAAATAAGTTCTAGCTTAAATAATTGGATAATAGGAAGTGAGAAGCTTCCTAGAAGTTCTATTATGACGGGTAGAGAATTTTAGGCCTTTCAATGACACCTATGTTTGAATATATCTGTTAACAACTTTGAGACTTGACAGAAAAATCCAGTGAATTGGATGGAGTAAATACTAGGGAATTCAGTGGTATATACAATTAAAATTGTTGCTTCAAAATTTCAAACTTAAAATCGTAAGAGTAGAATACAATGCACACAGGGGTTCTAAGAATATCCTAATGTGTCCTCTGTCCATGTTCCACCTCTGTTCACCTCTTTTTCAGCTCTACCTAAGAGGCACAAGTAGATTTTTCTCATATGTCTGTGAAACCATGTGGCTTAGTTTTTTTCATATTTTACTGTCTGAAGGAAAGATAGTTTCTCTTACACACAAATTCCAATGAG
This sequence comes from Lynx canadensis, assembly GCF_007474595.2. Taxonomy (NCBI): domain Eukaryota; kingdom Metazoa; phylum Chordata; class Mammalia; order Carnivora; family Felidae; genus Lynx; species Lynx canadensis. Next base: position 66,340,624 of record NC_044306.2, read on the forward strand.
AATCTCATGGTTACACAGTTGAGTCACATGCTATCCCTAATTCTTAGCCTACCACCTCACTCCCGATGACAGGCTTGCTTTAAATAATAAAGAAGGAATCACTCCATCCAAGAGGATACAGAATGGAGGAAGAGTATCTTCCTAAAAGAAGGGAACTGCAGTGTTGCTAGCTGAAGGGAATAGAGATTGACAGTGATGGACACCTCAATAAAGAAGATAAGAAGATGGAGAATACTTAAGCAAAAATGCTCAATATTATTTTTCAGTTGGAAATTGCAAAAATATATAACAATTCAATACTAATACACACCTATTAGAATGGATAAAATAAGTAATAAATAAAACCCCAAAATGACAATAATAAATGTTGGTTTGTTTCTAAAGGACTTAATACAAACCTGAATTTGACATAAAATGGAATCCTTCAATTTCTGTCATTTACTGACTTTGGCATTCTGGTTGTTTAAAAATATAAGAATTACACTTTATACTTGAGCTTGTAGTAATTAAAATCTCAAGACTGAATTGTACTTTCCTGCAATCTGAATATAAGGATATTGAATTAATTACTTTGTCTATCTGTGCAGATACCAAAGACCTGATCTGTGGCTCGTAATAATATTCAATCATAAATTAGCACTCTGAATATTCAAATTTAAACACATATTAATAATTGTTGAAAGTTTCTGAGAACTAGTACTTGATTTTAAAAGGTAAGAAAGCATACTTTGGGTGGATGGATGCAGGTTTTAAAAACCTTAATGTAGAATAGTCAGAAGTGTTCCCTACTGTTATAATATCCAATGCTTCAAAATTTCAAACTCTCTGAGCCTAAGTAGTTGACAGTTTGGCAGTTTCTTACAAAACTAAACATGTTCTTACCATATGACCTAGCATATATTTCTAGGTATTTATCCACTTGAGTTGAAATTTTAAGTCTATAATAAATAACGCTGCACACAAATATTAATAGCTGCCTTATTTATTTATTCACTTTTATAATTTGTTGTCAGATTGGCTTATATACAACACCCAGTACTCATTCCAACAAGTGCCCTCCTCAATGCCTATCACCCACTTTCCTTTCTCCCCTAAACCCCATCAACCCTCAATTTGTTCTCTGAATTTGAGAGTCTCTTATGGTTTGCCTCCCTCCCTCTTTGTAACTTTTCCCCCCTTCCCCTCCTCCACAGTCTTCTGTTAAGTTTCTCAAGATCCACATAAGAGTGAAAACATATGGTATCTGTCTTTCTCTGCCTGACTTATTTCACTTAGCACAATACCCTCCAGTTCCATCCATGTTGCTGCAAATGGCCAGATCTCATTCTTTCTCATGCCAAGTAGTATTCCGTTGTGTATATAAACCACATCTTCTTTTCCATTCATCAGTTGATGGACATTTAGGCTTTTTCCATAATTTGGCTATTGTTGAAAGTGCTACTATAAACATTGGGGTCCATGTGCCCCTATGCATCAGCACTCCTATATCCCTTGGGTAAATTCCTAGCAGTGCTATTCTTGGGTCATAGGGTAGATCTATTTTTATTTTTTTGAGGAAACTCCACACTGGTTTTCAGAGTGGCTGCACCAGTTTGCATTCCCACTAACAGTGTAAGAGGGTTCCCGTTTCTCCACATCCTCATCATCTATAGTCTCCTGTTTTGTTCATTTTAACCACTCTGACCGGTGTGAGGTGGTATCTCAGTGTGGCTTTGATTTGTATTTCCCTGATGATGAGTGACGTTGAGCATTGTTTCATGTGTCTATTGGCCGTCTGGAAGTCTTCTTTGAAAAAGTGTCTATTCATGTCTTCTGCCCATTTCTTCACTGGATATTTGTTTTTTGGGTGTAGAGTTTGGTGACTTCTTTATAGATTTTGGATACTAGCCTTTTATCCGATATGTCATTTGCAAATATCTTCTCCCATTCAGTTGATTGCCTTTTAGTTTTGTTGATTGGTTCCTTTGCAGTGGAGAAGTTTTTATCTTAATGAGGTCCCAATAGTTTATTTTTGCTTTTAATTCCCTTGCCTTTGGGGATGTGTCAAGTAAGAAATTGCTGCAGCTCAGGTCAAAGAGGTTGTTTCTTGCTTTGTCCTCTAGGGTTTTGATGGTTTCTTGTCTCACATTCAGGTCTCCCATCCATTTTAAGTTTATTTTTGTGTGTGGTGTAAGAAAATGGTCTAGTTTCAGTCTTCTGCATGTTGCTATCCAGTTCTCCCAGCATCATTTGTTAAAGAGACTGTCTTTTTGCATTGGATACTTTTTCTTGCTTTGTCAAAGATTAGTTGGCCATATGTTTGTGGCTCTGTTTCTGAGTTCTCTATTCTGTTTCACTGATCTGAGTGTCTGTTCTTGTGCCAGACCAGACTGTCTTGATGATTACAGCTTTGTAGTAAAGGTTAACATCTGGGATTGTGGTGCCTTCCACTCTGGTTTTCCTCTTCAATATTATTTTGGCTATTCAGGGTCTTTTGTAATTCCATACAAATTTTAGGATTGTTTGTTTTAGCTTTGAGAAGAATGCTGGTGCAATTTTGATTGGGATTGCATTGAATGTGTAGATTGCTTTGGGTAGCATTGATATTTTGACAATATCTACTCTTCCAATCAATGAGCATTGAATGTTTTTCCACTTCTTTGTGTCTTCAAATTCCTTCAGAAGCTTTCTATAGTTTTCAGCATACAGATCTTTTACATCTTTGGTTAGATTTATTCCTAGGTATTTTATGGTTCTTGGTATAATTGTAAATGGGGTCAGTTTCTTTATTTCTCTTCCCATTACTTCATTATTGGTATATACAAATACAACCGATTTCTGTATATTGAATTAGTGCCAGGAGACTGCTGAATTCACATATCAGTTCTAACAGACTTTTGGTGGAGTCTGTTGGGTTTTCCATGTAAGGTATCATGTTGTCTGTGAAAAGTGAAAGTTTGATTTCTTCTTTGCCAATTTGTATGCATTTTATTTCATTTTGTTGTCTGATTGGTAATGCTAGGACTTCCAACACTATATTAAACAACACTGGTGAGAGTGGACATCCCTGTCATATTCCTAATCTCAGAGGGAAAGCTCTCAGTTTTTCCCCATTGAGGATGATATTGCTATAGGTTTTTCATAAATGGCTTTTATTACATTTAAGTATGTTCTTTCTGTCCCAACTTTCTTGAGGGTTTTTATTAAGAAAGGATGCTGAATTTTGTCAAGTGCTTTTTCTGCATCTATTGACTGGTTCTTATTCTTTCTTTTATTAATGTGATGTATCACATTGATTGATTTGCGAAGGTTGAACCAGCCTTGCAGCCCAGGAATGAATCCCACTTGATCATGGTGAATAAGTCTTTTTATATGCTGTTGAATTCGATTTGCTAATATCTTGTTGAGAATTTTTGCATCCATATTCATCAGGGATATTGGCTTGTAGTTCTCTTTTTTTGTTGCATCTCTGTCTGGTTTGAGAATCAAAGTAAACCTGGTTTCATAAAATGAGTCCAAAGTTTTCTTTCCATTTCTATTTTTTGGAACAGCTTGAGAAGGATAAGTATTAACTCTGCTTTAAAGGTCTGGTAGAATTCCCCTGGGAAGCCATCTGGTCCAGGACTCTTATTTGTTTGGAGATTTTTGATAACTGATTCAATTTGTTCACTAGTTATGGTTCTGTTCAAATTTTTATTTCTTCCCCATTTAGTTTTGATAGTGGGTGTGTGTTTAGGAATTTGTCCATTTCCTCCAGGTTGTCCAGTTTGTTGGCATATAATTTTTCATAGTATTCCCTGATAATGCTTGTATTTCTGAGGGATTGGTTGTAATAATTCCATTTTCATTCATGATTTTATGTACTTGGGTCCTCTCTCTTTTCTTTTTGAGAAGCCTGGCTAGAAGTTTATCAATCTTGTTTATTTTTTCAAAAACCAACTCTTAAGTTCATTGATCTGTTCTACTGTTTTGTTTTTTTTTTCTCCTGAATTGTTTATTTCTGCTCTGATCCTTATTATTTCTCTTCTTCTTCTGGGTTTGGGGTGTCTTTCCTGTTCTGCTTCTATTTCCTTTAGGTGTGCTGTTAGATTTTGTATTTGAGATTTTTCTTGTTTCTTGAGATAGGCCTGGATTGCAATGTATTTTCCTCTTAGGACTGCCTATGCTGCATCCCAAAGGGTTTGGATTGTTGTGTTTTCATTTTCATTTGTTTCCAGATATTTTTCAATTTCTTCTCTAATTGCCTGGTTGACCCACTTGTTCTTTAGTCGGATGTTCTTTAACCTCCATGCTTTTGGAGGTTTTTCAGACTTTTTCTTGTGGTTGATTTCAAGTTTTATAGTATTGTGATCTGAAAGTGTGCATGATATGATCTCTATTCTTTTATATTTATTGAGGGCTGTTTTGTGACCCAATATGTGATCTATCTTGGAGAATGTTCCATGTGCACTCAAGAAGAAAGTATATTCTGCTGCTTTAGGATATAGAGTTCTAAATATATCTGTTAAGTCCATCTGGTCCAGTGTATCATTCAGGGCAATTGTTTGTTTACTTATTTTTTGTCCAGTTGATCTGTCCATTGCTGTGAGTTGAGTATTAAAGTCCCCTGCAATTACCACATTATTACCAATAAGGTTGCTTATGTTTGTGATTAATTGTTTTATATATTTGGGTGCTTTTGAATTCAGTGCACAGACATTTATAATTGTTAACTCTTCCTGATGGATAGACCCCATAGTTATGATATAATGCCCTTCTTCATCTCTTGTTACAGCCTTTCATTTAAAGTCTAGTTTGTTTCATATAAGTATGATTACTTCAGCTTTCTTTTGACTTCTGGTAGCATGATAGATAGTTCTTTTTTTTTTTTCTGAAAGTGTCCTCAGGTCTCTTGTAAAATGGGTCTCTTGTAGACAGCAAATGTTTTTTTTTTATCCATTCTGATACCCTATATCTTTTGATTGGAGTATTTAGTCCATTTATATTCAGTGTTATTATTGAAAAATCTAGTTTTAGAGTCATTGTGTTATCTGTAGGTTTTATGCTTGTAGTGATGTCTCTGGTCCTTTGTGGTCCTTGCAACATTTCACTCACAGAGTCCCCCTTAGGATCTCTTGTAGGGCTAGTTTAATGGTGATGAATTCCTTCAGTTTTAGTTTGTTTTGGAAAACCTTTATCTCTCCTTCTATTCTGAATGACAGGCTTGCTGGGTAAAGGATTCTTGGCTGCATATTTTTTCTGTTCATCACATTGAAGATTTCCTGCCAGTCCTTTCTGGCCTGCCAATTTTCAGTAGATAGGTCTGCCACTACCCTTGTGTGTCTACCTTTGAATGTTAAGGCCCGTTTATCCCTAGCTGCTTTCAGAATTCCTCTTTATCCTTGTATTTTGCCAGTTTCACTATGATATGTTGTGCAGAAGATCAAGTTACATCTGAAGGGAGTTATCTGTGTCTCTTGGATTTCAATGTCTGGATTCCTTCACCAGATACTATGATTTGTTCAAGTATACCTTCAGTCCTTTTCTCTCTCTCTTCTTCTTCTGTAATTCTTATGATAAAGATATTGTTCAATTTGATTGAATCACTTATTTCTCTAATTCTCCTTTTTTTTATCTCTTTTTTTATCTCTCTTTTTTTCAGCTTCCTCTTTTTCCATAATCTTATCTTCTAATTCACCTGTTCTCCCCTCTGCCTCTTAAATCCGCACTGTGGCTGCCTCCATTTTATTTTGCACCTCATTTATAGCATTTTTTTAATACATCATGACTATTTTTTAGTCCCTCGCCCCTTGTAGCAATAGACTGTCTCCTGTCTTCTATGCTTTTTTCAAGCCCAGTGATTAATCTTATGACTATTATTCTAAATTCTTGTTCAGTTTTATTGCTTACATCTGTTTTGATCAATTCTTTAGCTGTCATTTCTTTTTGGAATTTCTTTTGAAGAGAATGCCTCTGTTTCATCATTTTGGCTAATTTTCTGTCCCTTATGAGTTTTAAAAGCTTGTTATGTGCTCTGCACCTGTGAGCACTATAGAAACTTTATTTATAAATGCCCCAAACTGGAAGCAATGAAGATGTCTTCTCAGGGTGCATGGAGAGAGTACCATATCCATATGATAAATACATATGCATAGATATCATAAACATGAATATAATATATAGGTTAAAATTTTAATATTAGTAGCTGTATGTATTTCATGTATTTTATTTATAATACATATAATAATATATTGATAATATATATAATAAGCTTATATATATTTATGTTAACACTAATATCATAATGTTGCAAATATAAGTATATAATATGACATACACATATTCATAAATACAATAAAAAGAAATGAGCTATCAAGCCACAAAAAGGCATAAAAGAACTTTAAATGCATATTGTTAAGTGAAAAAGCTACATAATGCATGATTCCAACTATACTACATTCTGGAAAAGGCAAAGCTATTGAGAAAGTAAAAAGATTTGTGCTTGTCAAGTATTTTAGAGATGAAAGGAGAAATGAATGGGTGAAACCTAGGAAATTTTTAGAGCCCTGAAACTATTCTGTTCAATAATGTAATGATGATTCCACTATGCACTTATCAAAATCCATAGAATGTACAACACAAAGAATGAACTGAAGTGTAAACTACAGACTTTACTTAATAGTAAGGTATTACTATCAGTTTATTTAATTGTAACAAATGCACCAAAGCAAGGCAAGATGTTGATAATTGAAGAAAATTTAGGACTTGGTGGATTGAAGTATCTCTCTGCATTATGCAATTTTTTTGTAAACATAAACTTTTCTAAATATTAGCCTATTAATTAAAAAAAAAAAGCAGGGGTGCCTGTGTGGCTCAGTAAGTTAAGCATCTGACTTGTGGTTTCAAATCAGGTCATGATTTCAGGGTTTGTGGGGTTGAGCCTTCCATTGAGCTCTCTGTTGACAGTGTAGAGTCTGCTTGGCATTCTCTCTTTCTCTCTCTCTTTCTATCCGCCACCCTCTCTCTCTCTCTCTCTCTCTCTGAAGCTAAATAAATAGACTTAAAAACAATAACAATAATGGCTTTCACTACAATAAGTTAAAAGAATCTTGCCACAAAGAACTTAGGAACTTTAGGTACCTAATGGATATGTTAAAAAAATGAATTACTTTAAAATATCTATATATCTCATTAGAATATATATTATATATATTATTTAGTATTCCTCCAATTACCTCTTACAAATAAATTGAATTAAATATGTAATTTAATCCTCCAATAATACGATTTCATAAACAGTATGATGCAGTTGAATTCTAATGTTTGATGTTTTCCTTACTTAAAAAATGTTTATTTGTCTATTTTTGAGAGAGAGAGAGAGTGAGAGCACAAGAGGGGAGGGGCAGAGAAAGAGGGAGAAATAATCTCAAGCAGGTTCCATGCTGTCAGCACAGAGCCTGATATGGAGCTCAAACTCACGAACCGTGAGATCATGACCTGAGCCGGGATCAAGGGTCAGACACGTAACCAACTGAGGCACCCGTGTTTTCGTTATTTTAAAGATATATCACTATTTTGAAAAGATTTGTATGTTATATATGTCAATGGAATCTTTAACATCTAAGGGAAAAAATGTAATACATTTCACAGAGTGTACGATTTACTGATGCTTTCATATTGGAATTAAAAATGTATAATATAAATATACACAATAAAATCTCTATAATTCAAAAGGTCTTAAGTAAATGCAAACATGACCATTTAAAAAAATTATAAAAATTCTTCTTAAGGAATTCTGTAAATGCCCAATTACCTAATTAGAAAAAAAATTAATATTTTTTCAGGTTAAAGATATTAAGATTTTCATGTTTTATCAGCTTATGTAGCTGCAAGCATTATTAGATGCAAATTCCATTGTATATGATATTAATATTTATTGAGAAATGAAAACCAATTCTTAATATGGTGTAAAAGAAAATCAAAGATATGAGCTTTTCACAGTTGAAATAAGCTGCTTTAATACTTATTTGGGTGCATGTGTGGTGGCATGGGAGTTATCCCTCTAGCATTTAAATTAAATTTTCAAAAAGTGTTGATATGTTGGTGGAAGTCCGTTAGGAAAGTATTACATTATAACCAAGGTTAGCATGTGTATTTTAGGAAATAAGATAGTATTATCAGTTCAAAGCATACAAAATTGCTAATATTTACCATTTTTTTTTACCTAAAACGTAAGTTTGTATATTTCAGTCTAATTTGTAATCTATCATTTTTACCATAATTAAGGAATGAAATAGTTTAAGTAGCAAAACAATGGAGATGTCAAAAGATGCCTATATATTTATTGGTAGAATTTTTCAAAGTTTAACATTATTATGGAATTCAGATGTCATGACAACGAATCAAACATATTAAGGCTAAACTGATACTTAAGGATTAATTATCTAGACACATACTGTTCTTATGTATCAACTGTATATTTCCATGGCCATATAGGTGAAGGAGGAAAATACTACTCTTTTGTGATTCAGGTCGCTGTTCTGTGTCAGTGATAAAATGCAATATGGTCAGATATCTAAGGGAAAATAATACAGGAAGGAAAGCAGCAGATATGCTCCTCTGTATTGTTTGTTGCTCACCAGAAAATGCGAACTCTGCATTGCAGAATACTCATTCTGTATTCCACCATTAGAAGCCAGTGGTCCTCTGGTCAGTGATTAAGACATGCAAAAAATATTATGGCATGTAAAAATAATCCTAATAAATAGTCTGTAGTGAGGATTAAAGAGCACAATGTATAAGCCCCTTTATCACAATGGCCAGCATAAAGTTAAGTGCACTCTTGTAAGTGAAAATAAATAACTTTATTATTTTTTTGCTTCTTGCTATATTTCTGCTCTGATATATCATATATAGCATCACAGTTACAATTGCTGTGGATGGAGTCTCAGGCACATTAAAAAAAAAACTGTGTGAATTCAGCTTCATATTTCTCTACTTAAAATAGCTCTGGACTGAAAATCGGAAGACTGGGTTCAATTTCTGTCCCTGCTACTTCCTAACAGTATGGAAAGCCTTGCAACTTATTTGAGCTCCTCAATTAAATGTGAATCCTATATATCACTTAAAAGCTGGTTCCAAATAAAAGAACATGACACATAATAGTTTTTTAAACAATATATCTTTGAAAGGTAGAAAGAACTTTAACAATGGATTTGTTTTTTTCTTATTCATGCAGAAGAAAGGACATTTCTAACACAATATTTAAATGTAATAATGGAATTTAGTGCAGCTAAGTGGTTAAAATAAAGAACACTGGAGTCAGATTACACCTGGTGGGTGTGCTTCTGCTACTTGTTAGTTGTGAGATCTTGGGCAAGTTAACCAAACATTCAAGTCTGAATTTTCTTAACTGCAAAATGGAGATAATTACAATACATAACCCACAAGAGTTGTTGTCCTGGTTGAAGACTCTATAAGAATGTAACTCACAAATCACAGTGCTTGTCACATAGTAAGTACCGTGTACATGCAAGCTATCATTATGATTGATTTCTCTAAGCATTGATTTACTTTTGGCAAGTACTGATATAGCCAGGAGAGCTTTACTCAATCATGTGCACATTCTTGAAGAAAATAATTTCCTATCTTATAGAAGCTTCCTTTCCCACATAGGATATAGTATAAATATGCACCACGTAAATTTATGTGTGTCTGCATGTGTGTCTACGTAAATATGTTTTGAAAAAGCATATGTATCTTTGTCCACAGGCAGACATATGGAAATGACCAAGAGAGTTTTTCTTTTTTTTTTTTTTATTGAGTTGTTCAAATACTACACTAAAATATAAAGTGATGGTAGTCTAGTAATGATGTGAGCATGAACTAAGAAAAATCCTGATTTCACTTAAGCTTAGACTAATAGTTTTATAGTGAAATGGAGAGAAACTGGAACTTGGGACGCAGGGAGGCTTGAGATTAATCTATGCTCTACCTCTTACCATGTAACTTTATCCAAACATTCATCTCAGACTTAACTTTCCCTATCTGTGGACATAATATTGAGTTAGAGCAATGGTTAAAGCCTCTTCATGTAAAATTCTAAAACTGAGAACTATATACTAGCCTCTGACTCCAATAAGTTTATAGTATAGCCTATGGAAAAAAACATACCTGTTTTTTTACAATAGATACAATTTAAGCTCTGCAGGAATTCCCTAGGAAAGCTTGACTAATATTAAGTTTGCAGAAGTAAAAAGTTGGTTTATCTTCCAGTATGGAACATCGTTAAAATATTTAGGCACCGAGATTATCGAATCTTTAGAAAAAGACAAAAAATACCAATTAATAAAAAATGCTGATGTCAATTTAAAGCACTGAAAAATGTAAAGTGTGATTTCTAAGAGATTACTGCTGATATTGTAAATCAGTAGAAGTATGCTGTGCTCGTTTGTTCTGTTTTAATACACCTTACATAGCTTCCCAGGAATTATCCTGTTAACAGAGAAGCCAATAAACATCCAATGTTCAGAAACAGTTTTGAATTACCTGATAAGAAAACAAAAGTGTATATCTGCTATATTTTTTTTTGCTAGGGAAAAGATATTTGGTGGTTTTTTTTTCCCCTCTATTGTAGTATTTAATTGAAAATAGTATGAAAGCATTCTGATAATTTCAGAGGCTTAACTGTTAAGGATTATGTGATGGCTTTAGCTTACATTGATGGCATTAGAAAAATGAAGCAAAACCATAATCAAAGAATTATGGTTAGATGACAAGTTTAAAATATCAGAATGGAATATAGAACTTGAAAACAATCTTTCCAGTGTTAAAAGCTAATTATGACTTAGAAGTTTCATTATCTGTCTTAAATTTAAAACAACTGCTAAATGGATCATTTCTTTGTTATTTAGCCATTTGAGCTTCTCTTTGATAAAGGTCCTTGCCAGCCAAACGGAACATAAAGATTTTATTGGTCTCTAATGATGCCAACTACAGCTGTACAATCATCATTTCAGAGTCCAAGCTCTGTCTGCTCTTAGATCTTCTGTCACTTGATCACAATTGCAGAAGTATCTTTAAGTGTATTTGTTTAACCAGATGGTAAATGGCTGTGTAGGGACTATATCCGTCTTTTTTACTGTATGACTAAGTGTTAAAACAGAAATTTTAGCTATGGTAGGAAAACACAGACTTGACTCATGCAAAAAAATAGTTTTTCTTTGTTTATTGCAAGAGGCAGATATGAATATTTGCATCATAAGAATACAACATTGTGGCAAATATTTTTTATAATATGTACTTAAAGATTTGAGTAATACCTCTAATTAAATTTAAGTAAAGCATGAAATATTGCTATAAAATATTGTCCAATACTTGGCATATTTTCCAAAGAAAACCTGAAGAATTTCTACTTGCTATATTCTTCTTCAGCTGTTTATTTAAATTAATAGAATATTAGGCCTAGAAATCTTGATATTCAAAGTATTTCAATTTTCTATAGATAACTAATGGCATTTCACACGTGTAAAAGTTAGTAAAATAAACTTATAGTGTGATGTGATTTATTGAGAATTTATATTAAATACTGGAAGGTGATTTGGGGTTAAATCTTCAAATTTGAAAAGCTGCATAGATATATTCAATATACATTTAAACCTATAGACTTCTACAGGTCTGTATAGTTACAGAGAGCTAGGATTAAAATCTCTGTGGCAAAGAAGAAACTCTGGGGGTGTTCTATAGTAACAAATATGAACTGAGAATATTAACAAAATGGTAAACTTATGAACTTTTGTCCCTGTTTTTTTTTTGAAAACTGGACTAATAAAAGTATAATGCGAAGGGAGAATTGACAATTAAGCATACAATACTGATAGAATCCTAGTGAATGAAGATAAAAAATCAAATTGAGGGGCATGTGGGTGACTCAGTCAGTTGAACATCCCACTTTGGCTCAGGTCATGATCTCACAATTGGTGGGTTTGGGCCCCGTGTCAGGCTCTGTGCTGACAGCTCAGAGCCTAGAGCCTGCTTCACATTCTGTGTCTCCCTCTCTCTCTGGCCTTCCCTTGCTTGTGCTCCTTCTCTATCTCAAAATGTAAACATTAAAAGAAAAATAAAATTGATTAAAGTAATTAGGAAACCCTAGTATTTTAGACTGACAAGAATGTCAGATTGTAGGGGAGGAAGGTCAGGCAGCACTAGCTAATTTATCTATCAATTCAGCATGATCCGTGGCCCTACTTTGATAGTAGTTGCTTTGCAGTTAAAATCATAGCATATAATTTTATTGTTCAACAAAAAGAAAGAGACAGATAGAAAAAGACAGAGGGACACAGGTTTCTTCTAACATGAGGCTTTCTGTGGTTGGTTTTGAATACCTGATTTTTATAAATCATGTTCCTGGTTCCAAAGCTTTTGCACATATTTTTCCTCACTTGGTGCAAAATAATCATGGAAATAAGAGAATGTATTATTCTTAAGGTGATTTGTTTCACATTATTAATTAGTATAGAATAATATTTCATTCAAGCTTGAATTTGTGATATTTGACATCAGCATACAGCAAAACTTCAATATACCATCAACCCATAGTTTAATAAAGTGCATCCATTAAGTGCCAATCAGGTAAATTGTGGCATGTGAACTTCCTTAGTTTTATACCTTAACAGAGTTTATTGGAACTGATTGTAAATATGTTATATAGATAGATTCATCTCCGTTTCCTGACACAGAGAATAAAGAGGGATAAAAATAGAGATGTATTACTTTGTAAATCTTACATGATTCACAACAATATCAGACAGCTGGAATATCCCCTTCAATGTCTGTGTTATTGGCACTGACTTTATCACCTAGTAATGTTTTTCAGAATTATGAGATCAGATTATAAACCACATATATTTGTTTACTAGAAGTAAACAACTAAAGTTTTTTTTTTAATATTTTTTAATGTTTACTTATTTTTGAGAGAGAGAGAGAGAGCATGAGCAGGGTAGGGGCAGAGAGAGAGATAGGCACAGAATCTGAAGCAGGCTGCAGGCTCTGAGCTGTCAGAACAGAGCTGGACATGGGGTTCGAACCCTTGAACCGTGAGATCGTGACCTGAGCCTAAGTCAGAGGCTCAAGGCACCCCCAAAGTTTTTTTTTTAATTTCCTTTTATTAAAAAAAAATAATGTCTTTAGGAGACAGGCAATATTATTCATGGAAAGTCTATTAGAGAAAACCTCTGTTAGGAGATGGCATATATTCTTAGGCCATTTAACTCCCAAGTTTCTATCGTAAGTTTCAACTACCAGGACTACAACCACACACATCAGAAACAAGAACAGAAACAACTTATTTACCTGTAAGTGAATTTACTTACATTTCCAATAAGTGATCATAATGCTCTTAAAACACATTATTTCATGCTTCCCCAGGATGCTCAAGGATAAACATGAATTACCATAACCGGGATTTCCCCAAATCATATCCACGACTCCATTGTATTATAATAAGATAGAATCTTCTGCCTTTCAACAAAACCAAATGTTAAAGAAGAGTATTCAGACCTTCTCTCTGTGATGAATGGCCTTAAACTGCTTTTCCAAGCTTTCCAAATCTAGGATAATTTGATTGCTATCTAATTGTGGATGAAAAAAATTAAATACTTTCTCATTTTTCTTAGTTGTAAACATAAAAAGTCACTTACACATTTTGGGGATACCTGGGTGGCTCAGTTGGTTGAACGTCTGACTCTTGATTTCAGCTCTGGTCTTGATCTCATTGTTAGTGTGTTCAAGCCCCCATCAGGCCTCGCACTGACAGCGTGGAGCCTGCTTGGGCTTCTCTCTCTCTCCTTCTGTCTCTGACCCTCTCATGTTCACACACTATCTCTCTTTCTCTCAAAATAAGTAAATAAACTTTAAAAAAACTGTAAAAAGTCACACATTTTGTAATAATATCTGTAAATAAATTCTTAATTGCTACTAAAACTAATATCAGAAATCCAAATAAGGATATCTGTTGTAACTCAGGAACAATTCTCTTCATGAAATGTTTTGTGAAAGATTAAAACAATATGATATGCTGTACACATAGATGACTCAAAAAAATCCTGAGTTATTTATTTTATAAAGGAAATATGAATCAACTCATTTAAAGTTAGAAAGTTAATAATTATTTCACAGTAGTTGTGGCTTACAAAATTCTTTCCTCCTATTGTGTTTTTAAATAAAGGATACAGTAGTTGAAATATATAGAAAACTAAATAAATTATGGTGAGATGTGTATATATATTTAGTATTCTATTTGAATCATTCTTTTTGTATAGACAAAACAAAGTGATAGTAAAGCTACTGAGCATGTCAAGTCAAAAAGAATTAGTGGAACTAACTAGATATTTTTGTGCATCTTTGTTTGGCTAGAGTCATACAACGAAGCAATGACAGAATCAAATCATGACTAGTTCTTAATTTGTCTGCCTAAAGCATAAAAATTAATTACTAAAATTCAAGTATATATTAAATATAATATTACATTTCTGTCATCCATTATCCATTAAACAGATGTATTATTTTTTTAAAAATTTTTAATGTTTATTTGTTTTTGAGAGAGAGAGAGAGAGAGAAAGAGTGTGAGAGGCAGAGAAGCAGACAAGGAGACACAGCATTCAAAGCAGCCTCCAGGCTCTAAGCTGTCAGCACAGAGCCCAACATGGGGTTCGAACCTACAAAGTGTAAGATCATGACCAGAGCCAAAGTCAGACACTTAACCGACTGAGCAACCCAGGCACCCTGCATTAAATTTTTTTAATACTTAAATATTTTTGAGAGAGACAGAGCATGAGTGGGGGAGGGGCAGAGAGCGAGGAAGACACAGAATCCAAAGCAGGCTCCAGGCTCTGAGTTGTCAGCACGGAGCCAGCCGCAGAGCTCAAACTCGTGGACTGCAAGATCATGACCTGAGCCGAAATTGGATGTTTAACTGACTGAGCCACCCAGGCGCCCCCAAATGTTATTTCTTATACTTCTTGTAGTCTAAGATGTGTTTTCCAGGTTTGGATGGGCTCTGCTTCATGTTGTAATTCAGAGACCCAGGCTTCTTCTGGAAATCTTAGAATCCTGATCTATATCAGGTTTTGTGAGGTCTCTCCAATGAATGGAGAAAGAATGAGGCTCACCGGGGGGAGGTTCTAATGAGCCAAACTGAAAGTGGCACACACTACCCTGCTATATCACATTAACCAGACTCAGTCACTTCGCTGTGACTCATTTAAAGGGTGACTCATTAAAGGGTAAAGCTGTACCTCATTTAAAGGGAGACTGGGAAATGAACTTGGTGTATGCATAGAAGGAAAAGAAACCGCTTTGATGAATATTACTTGTCTCTAACAGCCACATGACCTTATTTATTTTACTAGAGTAGACACTGGGACAACTTTCAGGTGGAGTTTGGTGAAGCCAGTGGGTTAATGGGGGGGAAAGGCAAAGAAAAATAAACTTGAACGGATATTGGTACGCAGGGACTGGGTGAGTCTTGATACCTTGACAAGGCATTACCCTTTCTGGACTTAGATGTCCTCACTGGTAAAATGAACTAATTATACTATGCATGGTCCCTACTGAAAACTTTTCTGTGGAAGATTAACTGTGGTTAATCAGTCTTATGAAGATTAGTCTTAAGTATAAAGTGAATTAAATTAAAAGATTGACTGTTGAATATGAGTGCATATTTGATCAATAAATGAGATTTCTCATCCATTTTGCTCATGAATGTATTAAAGTACAAAAATACTGGAATAAAGCATAGAAAATATTAACAGAAATTAGTCTAAAATACTTTAAAAAGATTCTATAGGTACCATTAACAACATTATAGCAAAAGATGAAAAAGTGTGAGAAGCATTTAAAATTGGGAAAGTGAGAAGACCCAATAGTATAGATAGGATGGATGAATAGATGATAGCTAGCTAGATAGACAGAACATATTACAGGGAGCCTCAGAAATAGAAGAAAACACCAATACATGAAACAAATCATAATTGATCAAACAATGTTCCCGCATTTTTATAAAAATCAAACTTGGCGATGATGGTAAAGTAGCAGTGTTTTTTTGTTTTTTGGTTTTTTCTTGGTCAGAAGTCTGAATGTTTAACTTAATTTATCTGCACTTACATAACTGTCTGATAACCCTTGAAAACAAGCAACATTAATTTACGTTAAGTGACCTTCAGCCTTACCTGCTAATGCTATTACAGGATTTGGGTTATGAAAATTTGCTACAAACTTTCTTCAGAACCCTTAAATATTGTATTACTTGTAAATTACCAAACCTCTAAAATGTTAGGAGTCATGAATTTACGTATTTTAAAGGTTACATTGACTGAGCTTGAAAAATATGCTTACACACTGAAGTTCCCATCAGGGCTACAATTGTTTTCTACAGGATAGCTTACATTAGGATTGTTGTATTGACAACCCAGCGATTCTTGAATTGCTATACAAGTATTTGTGATGTGTGTCCATGAAATTTATATGTGCATATCCTAAAACAGTGTGCTCTTTTTCTTCTGAATGAAGTGTATAACACTAGAACATACTCCAAAGATGGTGGGCCTTTCAGAATACACTGAGCTTTATGATAAATTAATTATTAATGGTGACCTTTGGATACAGATAAAGGTAACGATGTATGGAGATGTAGTCATTTTTTGCTGTCTACTTCACAGTCTGTTCATACCTTTTGAAGTACTGGCCCTGTTTTATCTAAATATGATTAAAGCATAGGGGAATTATTTATCTTAATGCCTCTTGTTTATTCAAATAAAAATTTCTTCTAATATAAAGTTACTTTGATCAGCTATCTACCAATATGAATTATAAAACTTTATTTAATTGTTCCCTTCCCCAAATTAGATACTAATTTCTCATGGCACAGACTTTTATAGTATCACCAGTTACTTAAACAGTGTCCAGTCCAAGAGCTTGCATGTAATATGTGTTTTAGAAATAACTGTTTATCAAAGGACATAAAAACAGGAACTAATTGAGTTCTTCTGGCTAAGCAGTTATGTTATTCAAAAGTCCTTCAGTAGCTCTCCACAGCATTCCTCTGATACCTTTCATGTTGTTACAACGGTAGAATCCTGTGACAGTAGTTGTGGCTACCTAACTAAGCTAAACTGTTCTAGCCAAAAGGAAAACACACACTGTGTGTGTTTTCCTTTCCTTACGTTTGTTTAGTACAGGGTATAAAGTTGATAAGGACCTAAGGCAGACACACACGCGCGCGTACACACACACACACAAAACACACAGCAAAAAAAGAGGAGGGAGGGGAGGAACAAAACAAAAATACTAGAAATACAGTGATTTTTTATTTTCCTTCCTTGTTTTTTCATTGTATATACTGTTTTGCGGGACTTGTCTGGAGAGGACAAAATGTAGTTAGATTCCCAAAACTCAGTTATACCACAAAAAAATGTATTGGGAAAGAAATGGCTCAAGTGTCTTCCCTTGTTTACTTTTACTCACCCTTCAATTTATATAAATATAAATCAAATATGGGGCGCCTGGGTGGCGCAGTCGGTTGAGCGTCCGACTTCAGCCAGGTCACGATCTCACGGTCCGGGAGTTTGAGCCCTGCGTCGGGCTCTGGGCTGATGGCTCAGGGCCTGGAGCCTGTTTCCGATTCTGTGTCTCCCTCTCTCTCTGCCCCTCCCCCGTTCATGCTCTGTCTCTCTCTGTCCCAAAAATAAATAAACGTTGAAAAAAAAATTTTTTTTAAATATAAATCAAATATGATTTTATCCCTATTTTTATTTTTCTACCTCATGAGAATTTAAATGGCAAATTTTATGAAAATCATTCTTGTGTGTGTCTAAATGCATTGAGTTTAGACTACACTACATCCTTAAAGTTATTACATTCAGTAATCTTGTTGATAGTAACTGCCTTTAACTTTGAACATTTTGGGGAATAGCTGTCAATCAAAAATGTCCCCCTAATGGTTATTTATATCATTTGCACTGATTGCTCTTCTTCAGTCATAGAAATTATTCAAATATTTAAAATTGAGATGAGCTATAAATACTATCACCAGAATAATTCACCTAAAACTTTCTCCTGAGTTTTCTTGGTTTTCAATTGAAGAAACTGAATTTGGGCTACATTGTTAGGATCTCAAAATATGACAAAGATCAGTTGAAGACTTAAAAAAATGGGTAGTAGGAGTATTCATTTAACTGAGATAAAGTCACTTCGGTCTTATACTCTCTCTGAAAACTATGACTACCCTCAATCACAAATTCACGAATTAAATGTAAATCAAAATTCTATAGTTTCAATTTCTCACAGCATCACCTAAGGTTAAAGGTAATTTAAAATCAAAAGGGGATATAATCCAAATTTTAGGTTCTGTGTCTACCTGCAACTTTGTAACTAACTACATACAGAAAGAGCATGTATCTTTTCACTATTGTTTTTGTAGAATGGTTATTTAGTATGTAGTTTTCATAATATACCATTTCTCTTTCAATTAAAAAAAGTGCTTAGTAAGCTCAGGAGAGATAGGGAGGAAGACTTTTGTTAACATATTAATACTTTCAGATTTTCTTGTCATAGATATAACAATTTCTTACATTTGGTTAGTACAGGGTATAAAGTTGATAAGGACCTAAGGCAGTGGTGGCATAATGAACTCTCTAGAGATTTTTAATTTAAGTGGGAAAAAAATAGGTTTGGAGAAATGCAGTGTTATCTGAAGATCTTAAAAATATTTTTTTTATTTAAAATGCATTTTGTTTGTAGATGTATCTCATTCCTGAAACATTAGATTTTACATAAAAAATATCTCCCATTAATGAAAGCACAATTAAAATGGCATTTTATATGTTTAAATAAAACAAATATATGAATTCTGTTGTTTACATTTATTTCTATGCTTTTTTACTTTTGGTAGAAGGTGAACTCCCTCTTATATTGCATTTTACTTTATTGTGCATAGAAATTTCTTAAGAAACATAGAATGGAGGAAGAGAAGGAGGAGAGATTGTAAACTGATAGTGGACCCACAGTGTGGATCTCTTGTCTCAGTCTTTCATATCTGCTACCTCTTCAAATCCTCAAAATATTCCTACCAGTGTAGAATGGGAGAGATGCAGACTGAGAATCATGGAAGTCGAATCTTGTCCTAAGTTCCTTCCTCATCTAATAAGTTTCAAGTTTGAGCTAAAATTCTTGCCTGTAAGTCCCGAATTGAGCATTCTCTCCTTCCATCTTTTCATTGTGGTTTACACCATATTGTTTCTAATGGAGACAAAATTATTCCTGACAAGAGCTGCTTAAATACATTTAAACAATCAGATGCTCAAAAGAGTTTCTAAAATTCTGAGCCCTAAGCATATTTTCACACAAAAAAATATTGAGGACATTTTGAAATATATAAAATTATATCATAAATACCGGACAAATCTCAGAAAATGTTCAAACAGGTGAGGACAAAGTTTATGACACAGCACAAAAAATAATGCATCCTCCACCTATCTATCAACCTTTGGGAGTCTCCTGTGTTACTTGCAACACCATCAGTTAACTTCAGGCAGAATCTTGGACTTATGAAGCTCTCATCTCTGACCTCAGGGAGCTTAATATCTGCCTTAGTTTATACCAGCACTTGTTTTTGACCCATAAATGAACCTTTATCTCTGTTTACATCAATTATAAATAATAGGTTTTTGCTAAAATTTTATTTCAATAAAATGCTTACACCGTCCATGATTATTAAACCTGACATTAGTTATCCTGAAATGTCATTATTCCAGAGGGTTATCTTTGTTTTCTCTACTCATTACAGTAAATACCAAGGGAAGTTTTTATTTTTATTCAAATTTTAAATTACTTAGCAAACAGCTGTATGAGACCCATTTAGAACTCATAATGATGACAGAGTTAATGTGACACTGAAAAATGAAATGGATAAAGGACATAATTTATATATACTTAATACAACAAAATAAATCATCGATAAGTTAGTCACTTAAAGAGTGTTTTGTTACTGACCATTGTTAAATGATTGGGTTTTGGGGCGCCTGGGTGGCTCAGTTGGTTAAGCGCCAGACTTCAGCTCATGTCATGGTCTCTCAGTACATGAGTTTGAGCCCCACGTCAGGCTCTGTGCTGACAGCTCAGAGCCTGGAGCCTGCTTTGGATTCTATGTCTCCTTCTCTCTCTGCCTCTTCCCTGTTCGCTCTCTGTCTCTCTCTCTGAAAAATAAATAAACGTTAAAAAAAAAAAAAAGATTGGGTTGTGTTCAACTTAGTGTCCTTGATTCTACTAGGTTAAAAATAAATTCTTACTGACAGCATCAATGGGGAGTTGAAGAGTTTATGGGTTGGAGATTAAAGTACTATGGGTATATACTCTTCTGCTGTTATTTTCTTATGACTATTTGAGAGCAGTTTTAGCTTCATGGGAAAATTGAGCTGATAGTACAGAGACTGCCTAACACCACCCATGGACAGCTTCCTCCACTATCAATACCCTGCACCAGAGAGGTACATTTGTTGCAGTCTATGAACCCTTCAGTGACATATCACTATCACCCAGAATCCATGAATTTACTTTACAATTCACCCTCAGTGTTCTACACTTTATAGATTTTAATAAATGCATAATAAAGGGTATTCACCATTGTAGTATCATATATAATAATTTTGTTGTCCTAAAAACCCCTATTCTTTCCCCCACCAATCCCTGGCAGCCATTAATCTTTTTTTCTGTCTCCATAATTTTGCCTTTTCCAGAGTGTCAGGAAGTTGGATCCATACTGTATGTAGACTTTTCAGATTTGCTTCTCTTACTTACTAATATGCATTTAAAATTTCTCCTTATCTGTTTATGGCTTGATAGCTCATTTCTTTAGAGCACCAAATAATATTCCGTGGTCTGGATGTACCACAGTGTATTTATCCATTCATCTACTGAAAGATATCTTGGCTGCTTTCAAGTTTTGGCAATTGGAAATAAAGCTGCTATAAACATTTGTGCACAAGGTTTTTGTGGGCTCAAGTTTTCAACTCCTTTGAGTAGATGCCAATGAGCACAGTTGCTGGACTGTATGGCAAAAACATGTTTAAATCTATAAGAAAATGACAAACGGATTTCCAGAGTGGCTGCACCATTTAGCATTTCCTCCAATAGTGAATGAGAGTTCCTGTTGCTCCACATCTTGGCACAAATTTGTTGTTGTCAGGGTTCTGGATTTTGGCCTTCCTACTAGGAGTGGAGTGGTATCTTGTTGTTTAATTTTGCATTTCTCTGATGACATACGATATGAGCATCTTTTCATATGCTTATTTGCCATGTGCATATCTTCTTTGGTGAGGTGACTGTTACAATATTTGGGCCATTTTTTAGTCAGGTTGTTTGTTCTCTTATTATTAACTTTTGGAATAATTCTTTGTGTATTTTAGATAACAGTTCTCCATGAGATGTGCTCTCTGTAAATATTCTCTTCCAGTCTATGGCTTGTCTTCTCATTCTCTTGATATCATCTTTTTGCAGAACTAAAGTTTTTAATTTGAATGAAATTTAGCCTCTTAAATTATTTCTTTCATGGATCATGGCTTTGGGGTTGTAACAAAAGGCCATTGCTCTACCCAGGATCATCTGGATTTTCTCCTCTGTTATCTTCTAAGGGTTTCATAGCTTTACATCTTACATTTATATGTATAAGCCATAATCCATTGTTAATTAATTTTTGTGAAGGGTGGAAGGTCTGTGTCCAGATTCATTTTTATTCTTGCATGTGGATATTTAGTTGTTCCAGCTCCATTTGTTAACAAAACAAAACAAATCAAACAAAAACACACATCTTTTTTTTCCACTGTATTGTCTTTGTTCCTTTGTCAAATATGATGATTATATTTATGTGGGTCCCTTCCTGAGCTCTTTAGTCTCTTCCATTGATTTGTCTTTCCTTTATTGATACCACATGTCCTTATTACTTAAGCTTAATAATAAGTCTTGGCATCAAGTAATGTCGATCCTGTTCTTCAATAATGTGCTGTCTACTCTGGGTCTTTTGCCTCTTCATATAAGCTTTGAATCAGTTTGTTAATATTCACAAAATAACTTCCTGGAATTTAATTGGTATTGCACTGAACCTATGGATCATGCTGGGGAGAACTGACATACTGATAATATTGAGTCTTCCTATCCATGAACAGAATATCTCTTTATTTAGTTAGTTCTTCTTTGATTTGTTTATCAGACTTTGTAGTTGTTTTAAGTGTTTCATTTTGGGGGTACAAATGTAACTTATATTGTGATTTTAATTTCAAACTCTGATTGTTCATTGCTATTATGTAGGTAAGTGTTCATTGCTATTATGTAGGTATGTTCATTGCTATTATGTAGGTAAGTGATTATAATCATATATCCTGCAACCTTCCTAAAAGGGTTCATTAGTTCCACATTTTCTGTAGATTCTTTCAGATTTTCTATATAGATGATCATGTCATCTTTGAACAAAGACAGTTTATTTTTTTTTTACTCCCCAGACTGTACACCTTTACTTCCTTTCCTGTGTTATTGCATTATTACGAATTTCAGTATGACATTTAAAAGCAGTGGCAAGAGGGGTCATTTTGCCTTATTCTTGATCTTAGTGGGAAAGCTTCAAGCTTCTCACCATTAAGTATGACATTAATGGTAGATTTTTTTTGTAGATATTCTAAATTGAGAAAGTTCTCCTCTTTTAGTAGTTTCCTGAGAGTTTATCATGAATGGGTATTGGATTTTGTCAAGAACTTTTTTCGCATTAATTGATATTAGCATGTGATTTTTCTTCTTTAGCCCATTGATGTGATAGATAACATTAATTTTCAATTATACCAATCTTACATACCTGAAATAAATGTGACTTATTTACCATGTACAATTATTTTTATACATTGTGAAATTTGATTTGCAAAGATTTTGTTGAAGATTTTTACATATATGCATGAGAGATACTGATTTGTAGCTTTCTTTTCTTGAAATGTCTTTGTCTGGTTTTGGTATTTAGGGTAATGCTGGCCTCACAGAGTTAAAAGTTTCTGCTTATAAGCTTTGAAAGACTGTTTAGGAGTGCTATAGTTTCCTCCTTAAAATTTTGGTATAATTCACCAGTGAACCTACCTGGCCTCATGCTTCCTGTCTTGAAATGTTTTAAATTACTAATTCAGTTTTTTAGGTATTGCCTATTTGTAGTTGTGTGAATCTTGTGAGATTGTGACTTTCAATTTGGTCAGCCAAATTTGTTCATAGTATTACTTTATTACCATGGGGTTTGTAGAAATTTCTTCTTTCTCCTTTCTGATAGTATTAATTTGTGTCCTCTCTTCTCTCTTCTCTCCATACCCCCCTCTCTCTCTCTTTCATTCCCTTTCTCTCTTTCTCTCTCTTTCTCTTTCCCTAAACCTGGATGGAGGCTTATTGATTTTATTTGATCATTTCAAAGAACCGGCTTTTAGTTTTATTGATTTTTTCTATTGATTTCCTTTTTCCAATTTCTTTGATTGCTGCTTTATTTTTTTATTATTATCCCTTTTCTTCTCCTTAATTTGCATTTAATTTGTTCTTTTTATGTCAAATGGTGAAAACTTCTAGTTATAAGATAAGTAAGTTCTGAGGATCTAGATTCCTAAGGTAGAAACTTAGGCTATTGATTTTAGATATTTCTTCTTCTCAAGTATATGCATCCAATGGTATTAATAACCCTCTATAATACTCTTCAATTCATTTTATGAAGAAATATTACCCAGAAACCAAAGACAAATAAATACATGACAAGACAACTATAGGCCAATATCCCTAATGAATACAAATACGTATAGATGCAAAAATTCCAAACAAAATACTAGCAAATCAAAATCAGCAGCACATTAAAAAGACCATACATCATGATCACGTGGGATTTATCTCTGAAATCCAAGGATGGATCAACATATGCACATCAATAAACTTGATACACCACATTAATAGAATGGAGAATAAAAATCAGAAAAAAAGAAAAGAAAGAGGTCAAAAATACACCCGTGCATAGACAGTCATTTAATATTTGATAAGAGAGCCAGGAATACTCTATGGGGAAAGGATGGTCTCTTCAAGAAACGGTGCCGGGAAAACTGGATATTCACATGCAAAAGAATTAAATTGGGCCCCTATCTTACACCACTCACAAAAATTACCTCACAGCTGATTTTAGAAAAACTTTAAGACATGAAACCAGTTAGGACTTTCACCAATTTGGAGTTTATTTTTGTGTATGGTATAAGAAAGTGGTCTAATAGAGCTTTCAACAATAGCCAAATTATGAAAAGAGCCTAAATGCCCATCAACTGACAAATGGATAAAAAAGATGTGATTTATATATACAATGGACTACTACTTGGCAATGCGAAAGAATGAAATCATTCCATTTGCAGCAACGTGGATGGAACTGGAGGGTACTATGCTGAGTGGAATAAGTCAGAGAAGGACAGATATCATATATTTTCACTCATATGTGGATCTTGAGAAACTTAACAGAAGACCATGGGAGAAGGGAAGGGGGAAAGATAGTTACAAACAGAGAGGGAGGGAAGCAAACCACAAGAGATTCTGAAATACAGAGAACAAACTGAGGGTGGATGGGAGGGTGGGGGAGAGGGGAAAATGGGTGATGGGCATTGAGGAAGACACTTGTTGGGATGAACACTGGGTGTTGTATGTAAGTGATGAACCATGGGAATGTATCCCAACAACAAAGAGCACACTTTACACACTGTATGTTAGCCAATTTGACAATAAATTAGATTAAAAAAAAGACAATGAAACCATGAAATTAATAGAAGAAAACAGGAAAAAATCTTCTTGGCATTGTCTTGGCAGTGATTTTTTGGAAATGACAGGAAAAGCAGAAAAAAAAATCATCAAGAGGAACTACATCAAATTGTAAAGCTCTGCACAGTAAAACAACAACAACAACAAAAAAACCACAAAAACAAATTAAAAATCCAACACACACACACACACACACACACACACACACACACACACACACCAAAATGGAGAGTCAACCTAAGGAATGGGAGAAAATATTTGCAAACCATATATAAGTGGTTAATATCCAAAATATATAAAGAAGGTCTACAACTCAGTAGCAAAAACACTAATAATCTGATTTTTTTAATGGGCAGAGGATTTAAATAGACATTATTCCAAAGAAGACATACAAATGCCCAATGGGTACATAAAAAATATGTACTACAATGGGTACATAAAGTGTAAACACCACTAAGTAACAAGGAGTACAAGTCAAAACCACAATGAGATATCACCTCAAACCTGTTAGAATGACTGTTTTCAAAAAGAGGCAAGATAACAGGTGTTGGCAAGGATGTGAAGAAAAGGAACTGCTTGTACACTGTTGATGGAAATATAAATTGGTACAGCAACTATGGAAAAGAGTATAGAGGGCCCTCAAAAGAAATTAAAAGGATAGATAGATAGATAAATAGATAGATAGATAGATGATAGATCAATCGATCTTTCATATGATCTAGCAATCCCACTTCTGGGTATATATCCAAAAGAAATGAAGTCACTATCTTCAAGGGATATCTGCGTCTTAATGTTTTTTGCAGTGTTATTCACAAAACAAAATATAGAAACAACCTAGCTGTGCACTGATGGATGATCAGATAAAGGAAATGTGATATTTTCTATCATTTGTGGCAACATGAATGGACCTTGAGGTCATTTTGCTAGATGAAATGAGTCAGACAGAGAAAGAAAAGTGCTGTATGATATTGCTTATATATGCAATATAATAAAAGCCAAATTTTTGAAACAGAGTGTAGAACATTTCTGTATTATATATGTGGAAGTTGCTGAAAAAGCTAATCTTAAATGTTCTCACTATAAAATAAAATTGTAGTTATGTGAGGGGATGAAAGTATTAACTAACCTGAATGTAGTAATCATTTATCAAATAATTACATTGTACACTTCAAACTTATGCAATGTTATATTACATCTCAGTAAATCTGGGGGGAAAATCCCTCTAAGCTCTGTTTTAACTGCATTACACACATTTTGATAAGCTGTGTTTTCATTTTCATTTAGTTCAAAACACATTTTTTTAAATTTTGTCTTGAAATTTATTCTTTGATCCATGTGTTTGGTAGAAGTATGCTGTTAATTTCCACATAGCTTAGGCTTTTCCAGTTATCTTTCTTTTATTGGTTTGTATTTAATCCCATTTTGGTCTGAATTCAGACATTGTATGATTTATGTGTTTTCAAATTTATTAAGGAATGTTTTATGGACCAGGATGTGATAATCTATTTTGTTGAATGTTCCATAAGACCTTTAAAAATGATATGTATTCTGTTGCT